>NW_026973566.1:1303000-1954500 GCF_963855985.1 Ostrinia nubilalis | reverse complement strand
AAATGTTCGCGCCCCGTCTCAAGACGCGCGAGGCCGCGCGACGGCGGACCTCGCGTGAAACGGAACGTTGCCACTAATTAAAAACTATAAATGTCAGTGTCAGTGTCAAACGTCACTGTCACTGTCACTCAAACGTCACTTGTCACAACTGTCAAAAGCGGTGGCGCTAGTGTCGCAATTAATGTCAAACACACACAGATGGCGCTAGCGGCGTAAATTAAAAATAAAAAGTCAAAACACAAATGGCGCTAGCGTCGAAAGTCAAAAAGTCAGCACAGATGGCGCTAGCAGCACACCAAACGTCAAACTTGTCACTGTCAGTGTCAACTGTCAGCTGTCAGCTGTCAGTGCCAAGTCCCCCACGTGATTATACGTTGAGGTTATGCACGTGCAAAGCACGCCACCACGTGCTCACAAAACTAAAGCTAAAACCAGCCTAAAAAGGTTCAGGTTACACAGAAAACACTGATAATAGTTAAAATAAAGCACTCTAAAACTAAAAACTCAAGAGGGATAAGCAACCAATGGTGAGCAGGGAACCAGCTTTCCTTCCGTACGTGAAAGGGGTAACGGATAAAATTGGAACAGTACTCAACAAATACTCCATTAAGACTGTATATAGTCCGTTGTCAAAAGTAACGAAGGAAATTCGCTCGCCAAAGGATATTATACCTCTTCAGACGCCGGGTGTCTATAAGATCGATTGCAGCTGTGGTAGTTCTTATATAGGACAAACTAAGCGGTCTATAGCTGAAAGAGTCAAAGAACACATAGCGGCTGTAAAGAACCAACAGACGTGCAAATCTGCGATAGCTGAACATTTGTTAACTTCGGACGTTAATCACTGGATGGAACTTCATGACCCGAAAATCCTCTCAACTGATAGGCATTACCATGTTAGGTTGATACGTGAAGCCATTGAAATTAAAAAGCATAAGAATTTCAATCGAGAAGATGGATTTAACCTATCATCAGCGTGGAATCCGGTGATAACGAAGTACAAATCGCGTTCTAGGCCGTCTCAGAGAAACCCGGACACTGTTAGTGTAGTTTGTCGGACTGACTGTACCACTGACGAAAATATTGTGCAAATGCGGGTGGGTGAAGAAAACTCATCGCGCCGGAGCAGACGACGCCGCATCTCTTCAGTCTGCCCGCGACCATGACTCGTGCAACCGAGCCGAAACGTCGGGAGGGTAAATATTATTTACCGTTAAAATAGATATTGTTGCAATAAATCCCGTGAAGTGATAATTTTAAAAACTTAAGTCTAGGGTACTTAGCTACGGGTTTCCTCGCCAAAAGAAAGCTCTCAAGCGTCTGTTTCGCAATTCAAGCTTCCAGCAAGTACAAAGTTTAACACCACAACAAAAACACAGTTATTAACACTGGCACAAATAAAATGTAAAAACGCAATTTGAAAAACACGAGGTTAGCCGCACTGAGCCGCAAATACCCGCACACAGAAAATCGAAGCGACCGCGAGAGCTCCGCGCGCACGTCCGTTCGCTCCGGCGTTCCGAGCGCAAGTTCGCAAGGTCGCAAGGCGACCAGTAGGATTTGAAAGAGATAGAAACCATTTTAAGGTGGAATGGTCTGTATAGACTGAGAATGGTTTACCGTTTTCGACATAGCAGCGCCAGTGTTCTAATGCAGTCAGAACAGCGAGAGCTTCTCTTTCTGTCGCACTATAATTACGTTCGGCACCTGAGCGAGACCGGCTCATGTAGGCAACCGGATGCTCGATGCCGTCGATAGTCTGTGACAACATTGCTCCAACCCCGAAATTGCTAGCATCTGTATGGACGTCGAATGGCATTTCATAGTTAGAACAAGCCAAAATTGGAGCTTCTACTAAAAGTGACTGCAGATACTGAAATGCCCTATCCGCTTCCGGAGTCCATTTAAAGGCTGGAGAATTTTTTTTAGTGGAAGTTAGTTTATTTAGGGGTCCAGCTATTGCTGACATTACAGATATTATTGCTGATATTACTGTCTGTACGTACTGATAGTCTGTACCACGAAGCTGTACCCAGAAAACGCTTAACTTCCTTTTTATTTGTAGGAGTAGGAAAATTTAAAATAGCGTCCACCTTTTCAGGGTCAGTACGGAGACCTTTTTCATCCACTAAGTACCCGAGATAGCGCAACCGACTGCAAAAGAACTGAAATTTGCTTAGATTAATCGTCAGATTTGCGTCACTTAGTTTAGTCAGCACACGATTTAGGAGTGATACGTGCTCCTCGAATGTTTTGCTGATAATGATGACGTCATCAAGGAAACAAAACACCTTTAATTCAAAGTCATTTCCGAAGAGAAGATCTACAAGACGCTGTTGAGTTGCTGGGGCATTGGACAAACCGAACGCAGTAACTTTGAACATTAGTGTGCCGCGACCTGGAACATAGAAAGCGGTCTTCTCGCGATCCGGGGGGTGGATTGAAATTTGCCAAAAAGCTTTAGATAGGTCTAGCTTTGACATATATGTATTTAGCTTCTCTTAGAATGTCCAAAATTTCAGAAACATAGGGTAAGTTATAGGCGTCTTTCTTAGTTATAGAATTTAGTTTACGGCTATCTAGGCAGAAACGTGGCTTTCCATCTTTTTTATCCACCACCAGTACAGGAGAAGACCATGGACTTTCGCTGGGTTCTATTACGTCCATAGCAAGCATTTCGTCAACCTGTTCCGCGATTATTTTTTGTTTGACCGGTGCACATAGGTAGATTTCAATGATTTAGGCGGCCAAAAATATGTTTTGCTTGAAATTAGTTATAAGTACAAAATTAAATTAAAATAAACCATTTTTGACTGATTTCTTTTATTATTAATTATAATAAAACATTTTTCACTTAAATATAGAAATTTAAAAAAAATATATATTAAAAAGTTTCATTGTTATCATTGATACCCCATCGTGTGTGGTATCGTTGGATAGGTCATTTAAAATGATAGGGGTTTCTAAGACTATTTTTTGATTTAGTGATCCGTTTGCAAAATATTAAAGTTTAAAGTGATAATTTTTTTTACTCTAAAAACTAAAGTGTTGGTTTGAAAAATCTGGAAAAATTCATAATAATAGTGCTTTTCATGAACTTTTAAGGAAAACTATGACGATTAAGATAGATCAGTTAGTTCAAGAGTAATAGTCGTTTAACTCGTGTAAAATTTCATACTTAATAAAAAATCCTTAGAAGAAAATATTAAAAGTGACTTTAGATGAAGTAATTGCTTGCTTATGAAATATATTATGGTAACGACTGACAACTACGGAACCCTACACTGCGCTTGGAACGACACGCACTTGGCAAATTTTTGTATTTTTATAAAATAACAATAAGTAGGTAGGTATATCAATCTCACTTTGAGAGCATTCCTCATTGGGTCACTACTTGCTACTTGGCTTGGCAGACATCATTTCCATTGTTTCAGGAAGGAATGCTTTGCGAGAAGGTCTTATTGTGTCTCCTGGAGCTGATCAAGGGGTCTGATGTTAATAAAAGCCTATCTACATTGCGTTCCTTTCTAGAAAACTTTCTAGCAAAGTTAAGCCGATATGACCGGAAATGCTTGTTCGGGGCTTCTGCGGCTTGTTTTTAAAAAACACTTCTTCATGTTTATTGGCTTTCATCCACCTCTTCTTGAATTAGCTTTTCACATAAGAAGAACTTTGCTTCAAACTTTTTTCAGCATTTTCTGTGTCTCCATAACGACTCAAAAGAAAATCTTCATAAAAATCAAGTTTATCACTGAAACTTGGTAAATTTTGCCTTTGTATCTGGTCAAATAAGTAATTCCGAGTAACTACTTTAGTACCCGAGGCACCAGACAGGCCTAAAATAAAAAGTAAATGGATTTAATACAAAGTAGCAATAAAATGATATTTTGCTCAATTTTTTCTCCAAATCTTCAAATGCTGTTAATTTAAAAAAGCGCGGGTTTCCGCGGCAAATTTTTTTGTAGATTTTAAGAACAATATGTAAACTATTAAAAAATAAAGAAATTATTGCTCGGACGGACCCTGAAGTTAGTTAAACGACCACTTTAAAATAAAAAATACAAAAAAAATTCATTTCTGATACAGCTATCTTTGACAATTTTTAAATATATTTAGGAAAACAAAAACTAAGTAAATTACTGTTGAAAAACATAGGCTCTATCCTTAATTATCGCAATCCACCACTGTTACTCGAAAACAATGGTTTTGAAAATAAATATGCAATTTACAAAAGTTGTAAGTTTAAGAGCGCCCGAAAACAAATACATACACGTTAAGCGAACTATCGCATTCAGACTACTCTAGAGGGTAGATTTGCGCTCGTTGAACATTGAAAAAGGTACCATGGTATTCCTGGAAGTGTGTACTATCCGCGTACATGGTTTATTTTTCAATAGATTGATTTTGGAAAACTGGGTTTTGGCCGCCTAAATCGTTGAAATCTACGTATGTGCGGTGACATACGGTAATATCTTTGCTTAATAAGACTGGCGTCGCCAGTATCAATTTTGTGGGTGATTAAGTGTGTCCTGCCTAGACCTTTATGTTCAAAAGATATATCCGTGAATTGCTTGATGGTTTTATCAGCTATTTTTCTCTGCTGCTCAGTGAGATTTTCATAAGAATGGATACCATTACTTATAGATATTTCCATGACTTTAGGATCGTCTTGAAAAAGAAAAGAAATTTTAGAAAGGCAATTTTACATTTTGCTATGTCGGTTACTTTGGTTCTCCTGCGGATCTCCTCATTTCTGATTCGATCACGCAGGGAAACTCCGAGCATAGCCCGCTCCATCGCCCTTTGGGTGACCTTGAGCCTTCTTATGAGGCCCATAGTAAGCGACCACGTCTCAGATCCGTATACCATCACTGGCAACACGCATTGGTCAAATACTTTCGACTTAAGACACTGCGGTATTTCGGACGTGAGTATATGGCGAAGCTTCCCGAACGCTGCCCATCCGAGTTGGATTCGACGATTGACCTCTTTCTCGAAGTTGGACCTACCTAACTGGTAACCATCCATAACCATAACCAAAGTAACCGACATAGCTCGCAGAATTGCTAAAATCAAGTGGCAGTGGGCGGGGCACATAGCTCGTAGAGACGATGGCCGTTGGGGCAGGAAAGTTCTCGAGTGGCGACCACGGGCTGGAAGACGTAGCGTGGGCAGGCCTCCTACTAGGTGGACCGACGATCTGGTAAAGGTCGCGGGAAGAGCCTGGATGCGGGCAGCGCAGGACCGTTCATTGTGGAAAACCTTGGGGGAGGCCTTTGTCCAGCAGTGGACGTCATTTGGCTGAAAAGAAGAAGAAGAAGAAGAAGAATTTTACATTAAATTACTGTTATTTGCAATGGAGTTCACCGGTACAGTATCTAATGCATTAGTGTAGTTAGGAGTGTTATTCGTTTTATTATAGTCATTATACACCACTACTTTTTTATCACCGGAAAAATTTTAACAGGTTATGTAGAAATGTGTGAAAATTATAAAGTAAAAAAAAAAAATTAAAATTTTTATAAAGTTAATTTTTTTATTAAATTTTCTTTAGTCCCTATTTTACGCGTCACAGCTGGGCCACTCCGCTGCTCGTTCATTCAGTAGAGTAGTCGTACGCGCTCGCACATTGATCTGTCTGTCTCGCTCACGTCTTGACCACGCTTCCAGTGTTATTATTACTAATTTAGACCATTTTAATGCAACATTTCAAGTAATTTTGAGTTCTAATAAGTGTTTCATTACACTTACGTACTTCTTTACGTGGTATTCTGACTGTTAACACTAATTGTAAGTTAATAATACAATGAAATACCTACCTACTGTGAATACGTTACGAATACACACCAATGTGTCGTTACGAGGCTACTACGACTTTAAAAGCAATATGTCATTCAAAGATCTGCCAAAACAGCGGCTTTCAGTGTTATCATCACAGAATAATAATAATGTTTTACTTACCTACCTATCCTAGGCTATTTTTATTGCAACATTTCAAGTAGGTAATTAGAATGTAATTGAACGCAGGGCAAAGGACGAAAACAGTAATTTAGTAATTACGTAATACGTCACGTTGTATTTCTGTGAGTTTTTAACACTAGTTAATAATAATACCTACTGTGTAACTCCAATTGAGATCGCACGTCGTCCGTAGTTCGTGAATTTAAGATCCGCCATAACAGCTGAGTGGTGCGAACAGTTTTAGATGGTGGTTTTAGTAGGCGCTTAGGTAAAATAATAAAAATAATTCAACTTTCCCTTCATACTTACCCGGGCTTAGGATCGGCCTTAGGACCGGCAAAATTCAATGCTTTGATAAGCACCCTGCATCGTGCTGAAGTGTGGCTGTCCCGGTACAGTCGTAAAACTGCACTACACAATTTCTCCGGCCAAGAATAATAATGCACGTATCATTAACACGTATTCACGTGAGGTGAATTGGTAAGACAACGTAATAATTGCACGACACTATTGACTTGATTGATACAATGTTAACAAGACAGTTCACGACCGATCAAGAGCTCGCGCGCGCGCAACTGATCGACCGCGGCCGGCGGCCGGGCGAGCGAGACGGCGGCGCGGGGCCGCGGGCACCCGCCCGATAATGGCCGCACAACAAACGTACACCGCCGCCTTTAGGAAGCGTCGGGCCGGCAACGTCGCATCTCTCTCCATAGTAACGGGCGGCCTTGCGTTGAGCGTAAATACCTAGTGCTAGCGACGCGTGTGTCCAAATATTACCAATTTTGGGATGATATTTTGAGTAGCTTTATTTAACTTTTTTTTTTGCATAAATAGGATTAGTATCAATAACTCAAATGACCCAGAATTTTTTTTTTCGGTGATAAAAATTTAGTGGTGTATTTGTTGTAGTTATTAGGTTTGTACATAGTATTGTTATATGTTTTAGTTTGTGATGTGCTAGGTTTATTGTAGGCAAATTCAGGAGCGAGTGTTTCCGATGTTACCTTTGGTGGTTCGCGAAACTGTAACAACCTAGATTGGTAATTTTCAAAATTACGGCATAGACTTCGTAGTGCTTCAATATTTTTTATTTCTGGGGAGGTAGCTAAAATGCCAGCATAACAAGGTCTAATATTGTGTAATAAAATTTCCAGCTTTTCATCCTCACTTGGTGCGCGAGATAAACGTGAAAACATACAGTGCATAATAGATAAGTAGACAGTAATGTTTTCACTTTCACCCTGTGATCTTGCTCTAATCTCAGACATTAATCTGTAGTCATAATCAAATTGTCCAAAATCTTTTTTTAAGAGAAAAGCTAGTTCTTCCCAGGTTGTAATGGTGTCTCGAATGCTTCGAAACCAGTGCAAGGCATTGTCAGTAAAAATTTCGGCAGCAAACGATAAGATCCTGTCAGAATTTATATTACGGGCCTTGGTAAACTCGTCAACTTTTTCTATTTAATGCACGCAAGTGCGTGCATGTTTTTCCGTCATATTTAAGTTTGTGAAGGTCTGAACCAATTCCACGGTCACATGTAACGGCAATGTTTGTGGTAGCGCTATTAGTTTCCATTCCTTCACTGGTATTTTCTGATGTTGAGGTGTTAGTTTTAGTAGGTGCCAGTTTATTAATTTCTTTGTATTGGTTAGTTAGATGTTTATTTAATTCTGACAAGAGGGAAGTGTCATCAGGTGTGTTTGGGTTAATCCTTGTAAGACGGTAATAAATGTGATTCAAAAAGTTTTGAGTGCGCAAATATAAGTTATTATCATATTTCGTTTTAAGAGTACCAATATTACTTTGGCTTTTGTACAAGCACTCCCTAGCGCCTTTTAAATCTTCATGTGCATCGAGATGTGACTCAAGTATGTCCTCGGATGAAAATCCGCGTGATAATTTAGTTATTTGTCTCCGTAGTTCAACAACAGTATCTGCCGGAGTATCACCACGCAGGCCTACCTCGTATTCCAATTCAGATTTTTGAAGTGACAGGAATTTAATAGTATAGTCCATGTTTAATATCGAAAAATAAGACTGTTAAATAGACCGAGTAAGTAGGGCAAAAACTTTTATTTTAGTAAAATCTAATAACCAAATATTGTATCACAACTAATCTAGTATTAGGTGCTATACTATAAATATTTATGATTCCTATTTTTTTTTTAAGTCCATTCTGTTACATCAATCAGCTATGTGACAGAACGATTCCGTTAATTTAATTAAAAGTAGTGTGAGAAGAGTAGTCAAGAATATTAAAAAAGATAGGCAGAAAAATTTATTGGCAAAATTTATACAAATTTCAGATCGTGAGTATAACAATTTTAAGGTATTACAGTAAAAGTAGTTAATTTAAGCTAAATACAGAATAAATAAAAATTACTCACCATCTTAAATTGTTAGCGTAGACTCAAACAAAATCGTTTTACAAATACCATTCACCAAGTAACTACTACCAACACCGAGAAAACTAAAAAGTATTTACGACCCGTTACTACCAAATTACCTCAAGAACCGCGAGAATGGGCGCCACTTGTTACGTTGTAATGAATGAAACTGAACAAATACAAGATAATAAGTTTATTGAAGTTCTGCAGTTATTATTCCTTATTATTTATATTAATTAAAATCTAAAATTAAGTACTCTCAGGGTCGGGTTCTTTCTTATCAGAAATAATTTGGTATCACCGGGACGGTTAAATAGTTCCAACACTGGCCTGAGGTAGGTGTCCGACAGCTTCAGTAGGCTTCGTCCTTCCTTGAGCGTGGTGTAGACTGCCTTTACTATTATGTCCGGCATAAAAACCCTGGAACACCGAGTATTAGGCACTTAGTAAAATGTCCGACTTTTCACCGTGACTGCAACATGAACGCGAACTTCCGTTATCTGGCCAACAAAACTGCGAACTGCTCAGGAACTACTACTACTAATTAGAAATCGCGATGTGGCAGTCACGGTTAATGGCAAAAGAAAGCAGAAAGGACTTTTGATAGGAATTAAACTAACTAATAATAATGGCTAAATTTTAAGCGAGAAGGAACTACGCAATCTTTGCATCTAAAATTAAAATAAACATCTTTACAATACAATCTAAGGAAATAAATACCTAAGAAACATTGTACAGTAAACGTAACTATTTCAAATCATGCCGCGCCAACATTCGTTTAAAACTTCATTCGTTTCGCTCGTTCTAATCAACCAATAGCAACGCTCGATTCCTACGAGCATATCAATGAGAGTCGATCCTGATTGGCTGAAAAAACGAGTGTGATGGCCGTCCTCGCCGCGAGCTGCAACGTTTAAATTGCTGTTGCAAATATTTTCAATTTCGCTATATTTTGACTGTATTTCCGTCTGAGAAGTGTTGTGGAGTGTTCTGGGTGAATTATCTCTGTGCCCCATCGTTTGCACCTGAATCCGAAGACTACCAGCTGGGATCCGACCTGCGCGTGAAAACCGCGTGGCTGCAGACCGCACTCGCTAGATTTCAAAAGAGGATTAGAAGAAACCACCCTGTCTACTCGTACGTGGAAGAAAAGCCTGCTCCCATTGGTAAGTGGTTGTTTATTGGTGGTGGGCGAGCGAACCGCGATTCGTAAATTTGTTGGCAGGGCTCCTTTCAGGGGTTCTGACCCAGAGTGCTGCAATCGGCCTGTTCCGGCAGGGCCATTGACTGCACATCTTTATGGTGCCGAAACTCGGGACAGGTGGCTCCTGATCTAATTTTGATATCTAAAATCCGACCCGTAAACATAGCTGGTATATTTTGGGAATTTTCCGTAATATTTCTACCTAATATTTACCGTAAACTCATACAAATAATAATTCGTAACGTTTCTCAAGACATTAGGTTCATTTTGTTCATGGAAACACTTGTTAAATTTCAAATTGCGTATATTGACACATTGGACACACGTTAATTAATTGTAAAACAATTTTGGGGTGGAGGTTATAGACTCCAACGTGCAATCCGTCCGATTCTCTCCAATGGAATGAATGTCAAAAAGGAACGAATGAATAAGTATGAATGAGTGACTGATGTTTGCATTGAACATATTGGGGGCCAAAGGCAAAAGTTTCTGCTTAATACATGAAATAAAAAATTTAACTCGATAACTCGCTCTAAATAAATTGTGGACTGTATTTTAAGTTTTTAATTTTTATACGGTCTAATAGTTAGAATTAAACAACCTCTAGACAGTATTGAAATAGAATTTAAAACCCAATTTTCAATGCGAAACATAGTCAATCAGTATTACAAACACTAATCTTATCGTAAAAGATTGAATAAAGTAACTAGGAAATCATTATCTTACGAAACCTTTACATACAATATCTTACTTTAACTTTAAACTAAACATGAACCTACTTTATCTTTAGTAAGTTAACTAAAATAATATAAACATAAACATCTACAAGGATTACACACATTGGCATGTAGGATTATTTATCTTAAAGTGAAGTTTTCTTAATTACTAGTTATCTAGTTCTTTAAAAAACATATGAAATGCCCTTTATTGGCTAACAAATTGCTTAATAAACCAATATTAATCTTCACGAATAGGTAAGACACAAACTTTCATTATACTAGTTCTAATAATTGAACCTTTACAGGTTTTTATTTCTAAGGCTCTACCTTCTACCTTGCCGTCTTTGCCCGGCATAACATCATGGACTCTACCAACTGGCCAATTCAGTGGTGATACATTGTCGTCCTTTAACAATACCATTGTCCCAATCTTAATGTTGTTAGACTCATTTTTCCATTTAGGCCTACTCTGAAGCATAACTAGGTATTGTTTGTGCCATTGCTTCCAAAAGCACTGTTGCATTTTTACACATTGTTTCCAAAAATTTAATCTACCAATTGGTTCGTCTGTGACATTAATCTCAGGATATGTAATAAGAGGCGAACCAGTGAGAAAATGTCCAGGTGTCAAATAGGACATGTCTTCAGGATCTCTAGACATGGGTGTAATGGGCCTTGAATTCAATATGCTCTCTATTTGAACAACCACAGTATACATTTCCTCATAAGTTAAAACAGTATCACCAATGACACGCTTCATGTGGTGTTTAACACTTTTTATGCCTGCCTCCCACAGACCACCAAAAACTGGGGAATAAGATGGAATAAAATGAAAAGTTATTCTTTCTGAGTTTGAGTAATTCATCACAGCATTTTGGTGTTCTGTGGTGTCAAACAGTTTATATAAATCTTTCATTACATTATTAGCTCCCTTATAATTAGCAGCATTATCGCAATAAATTTTGGTAGGCTTATTTCTACGAGCAATGAATCTCTTAAGACAGGCCAAAAATGTATTTGTTGACATATCAGAAGCAAGTTCTATATGAATTGCTTTAGTTACAAAACATACAAATATAACAATATATGCTTTAGTTATAACAGGTTTGCGAATTCTACTCTGTTTTACATAAAAGGGACCACCATAATCAGTGCCCACAATTTGGAATGGACGTGTCATTTGCACTCTATCCAAAGGTAATGAACCCATCAACTGAGTTGCATTTTTTGCTTTTAATTTAAAACAAATTATACATTTATATAATACAGATTTTATCACCCTATTAGCATTAACAATCCAGTAGTTTTCAGATAAACTACTTAACACTAATTTCTGTCCTGCATGCAAAAGTCTCAAATGTTCTTGTAAAATAATTAGTTTAGTCATATTTGAATCTTTAGACAAAATAATTGGATGCTTTTTAGTAAATGATAATACAGCATTTTGCAATCTGCCTCCCACTCTTAGTAAATCCTGAGCATCAACAAATGGATTCAGACTGGCAATATTTGTCTTTATTGGCATATTCGATAATAAGTTATTAATTTCTACATGAAAATATCTTTCTTGATCAATTTTTAAAATTAAACACAATGCAGACTTGAGTTCTTTAGGCGTCAAAAAACCTTTCAATTTACAATCTTTATTCTGGATCTTACAATTATGAACAAATCTCAACATGTATGCCATGATCCTTGTCATTTTATCAATATCAGAATATTTATTCAAAAATTCTACAATACAATTATCCTTTTCCTGAGCAGTACATACATTTGAAACCGTCTTTTCAGGTAAGTTATTAACATTTTTACAGACATTAGTCATTTTTATTTCAGGTAAGGTATTGACATTTTCAACACATTCATCACTTTTACAATGTTTATAATTTTTGTCCTTCAAATATGATGGACCGTTCCACCACAACAAATTATTTTGTAAGGAACAAGGTTGTACACCCCTGGACAAACAATCAGCAGGGTTTTCATTTGTAGAAACATAACTCCATTGAAAATCACTTGTCAACTGCCTTATTTTCTCAACCCGGTTAGACACATAAACGCTGAGTTTCGCTGGTTCAATTCCAAGCCATGACAAGACTATTTGAGAATCTAAGTACAAAAACGTCTTGATCTCATACTTAAGTGTTAATATCGAATGCACCTTCCTAGCCAGTATAGCAAGTAGCAAAGCACTGTTGAGTTCTAGACGCGGTGTTGTTAAGCACTTATTCCTCGGATTGATGCGAGATTTTGAACACAACAGCATGATTCTAACAACATTGTCAGCGTCAATTACACGTAAGTATAAACAACAACCGTATGCCTTATTGGAGGCGTCGCAAAATCCGATAAGTTCTATAGAAACAGCATTAAGCGTATTTATATTTCGTGGCACAGAAATGCAATGCATTTTAATTAAGCTTTTAACGAATTGAACCCACTGATCATGTAATTCAGCTGGTAATACTTCATCCCACTTTAGATTTTCAAACCACAATTGCTGCATCAAAACCTTAGCTTGTGTAAAGATAGGGCCAACAAGTCCCAACGGGTCAAAGAATTTACTAATAAAACTTAACACTTGACGTTTTGTGTAAGACTCTTGTAAATGAATTTCCGGACAAGTTATTTTAAACATATCACAGAACAGATCATAGGATAAACCTAATGTTTTAATGTAGGTGTTAATTTTATCAAAATCTTTTTCAGTTACACTGTGTAATTCACTAGGGATGTCTGATAAAATATCTATTTGATTTGAACACCACTTGTGCAATGAGAAGCCTCCTAAACCCAAAAGCTTAATCAACTCATTCTTAATTTGCTCTAACTCACTCAGTTGATTAGAGCCGCATTGTATATCATCAACATAACTTGAATGAAGCAAGGCAAAAGATGCTAAAGGATAGTCATTTTTGTAGCGCTGTGCAAGTTCGATAAGGCATCGTGTAGCTAGGAAAGAAGAACTTTTTAAGCCATAAGTGACAGTTTGCAGTTGAATGCAACGAACAGGATCATGCGGAGATTCACGCCATAAAACTATTTTGTAAGCAACAAAACTTGTTTTCAATTAAAACCTGTCTATACATGCTTTTTATGTCACACAATAAAACATATTTATAAGTTCTCAGTAATATAAGTATATCAAACAAATCTTTTTGCACTGTAGGACCATTTAGCAATAAATCATTCAAACAAACTTTATTTTTAGCATTCATGCTGGCATCAAAAACTGCTCTAACCGGAGTGGTTTTGCTTTTACTTAAAACAGGATGATGGGGCAAAAAATAAACATTTCCTTTGTTCAAATCATAGTCTGAAATATCAAAATATTTTCCATGGCCATCTGCTAGGTATTTATCAAAGAAATCTTTATACTTTACAAACAATTCAGGATCCTTTGAAAATCTCTTTTCTAACTTATAAAGTCTTAGCAAGGCACTGTGCAAAGAATCACCCAAATTAATCTGATCTAAATCTTGTTTCAATGGCAAAGCAACAGAAAAACGATTGTTTTCTAATTTAACAGATTCCAAAAATATTTCTTCAGCTAATTGCTGTTCAGATGAGGATTCAGTGAATAAACCTGGTACTTTTTCACATTCCCAAGAATTTGACATTGTTTTTTCTAAGTCATTAATATTTTTACAATTATTTTCAGAATAATTAAATGTTTGATCTATAGGATCAAAAGGTGTCTCAGAAGCATTATTATGGAAGCCAAATTTGTTACCTTTAATAGTGACACAAACATTAGAAGATGAGATGTTACCAGCGGAGACAGGCAGGCTGCCTGCTACCACATACCCGAACAATGTATTAACCAGGAAAGGGCCATTTGGAGTAACTGGCAGCGACTCACGCTGCAGGACCTGGAAAAATATGTCACATCCTAGTAAAACACTGATCTCACCCATCTGATTAAACTTCTTGTCAGCTAATTTGATATGTGAGGGGATGTTAAATGTTGAGATATCAAATGATGTCTGAGGTAGAGAACAAGTAATGTTTTGTACCACACAGCAGGAAGTTTTTACATTAAAGTCACTAATAGAGGAGTACACTGTCACCTCCGCTCTTTTTGATACACTGCTCGTGCCCTCACATACACCTGTGATAGTACGGTTGTCAGTATTGATCTGACAGTCCAATTGACTCAACAAAGCTTCTGATATAAAAGACACTTGGCTGCCGGAGTCCAGCAGTGCCCTGGCATGTATAAATTTACCATTTTTATCAATTAACCTGATAGACACAGTGGGCAGCAACACATCACCCACATGAGAGCCACTTGATAAGGCCACTGTGTTGCTAACAACAGTTGCACTATTTGCCACTTTAGAAACTGTATCAACATGTAATAATGTGTTATGTTGTTGGTGGCAATTTGCACATTTAATTTTTAAATTACATTTCCCTGTGTGGGAATTTAAGCAAGATTTGCATAACTTGTTTTTTGTTACAAACTCAACCCTGTCATTTACTGAAGTTAGTTTGTAAGATGCACATTCATATAGTTTATGACCAGGCTTTTTACAAAACTTACATATTGTTGTCTTGATGGCTGCTACATTGCTGGTTGATTTGGCTGGAGCAGGCCTCTCCTCATTTGTCTCCATAGCTAATGCGCGCCTTTCTAAAAATTGTGACAATTCTGATAATGTGGGAAGAGTCTTTGCATCTCTTTCCAAATGGAAACCTCTCAATGTGTAGGAATCTACTTTTTTACTCAAAATATTAATCAATAACAAATCCCAGTGTTCAACGGGTTGCTTTAAATTTTTTAACGCCGCTAAATGCAAATTGACAAAGGCTATCAGGGACCTAATATTTTGAGATGTGCATTTATTGAATGCCTTGTATTCTAGAATACTATTTATGTGATGATTTACCATTTTTGGAATATTATCATATCTGTCTTTAATCAATTTTAATGCCTCCTGATAATTGTCACCATTTAAAGTCAAGTTTTTGACAATATCCAAAGCCTCTCCCATTAAATATGAGCGTAAGTAGTATAATTTTTCGCATGGGGTCAAACTTTGGTTACTGTCAATCACCGATGTGAACATGTTAATAAAAGGATAGTAATCCACAATGTTGGAGCCATTAAAAGGTTTAATATTTATTGGTGGAAGACGACTGTACTCACCTTTTTCTCTTTGTATACCATTATTTTGGCGGTTTAGTCTGGCGTCCAACAACTCCATGCACTCGTAATATACATCCTCAACCTTGCCGACGTCCTCGCTGTCATCGGCATTGGTATTCAGGATACTTTTGTTTATTAATTCATATTCTTTAAACAGATTAATTAAACGTTCTCTTTTTAAGCGGAGAGCGTCGACACTTGCGGATTCGAAAGAATCCGAAAAACAAAAGTGTTTTAGGCGTGTGATTCCTGCCTTCACGTACCCCCTTTCTAATGTCTTTTCGGCCATGGCTTGGAAATTGAACCACGACTTTATTTACTAAAATTTTATCCAAAATCTCGAAAAGACAAATTTCTAACGACAAGTAAAAATGAAACGAACGAATGAAAGACAGTTGACAGATGACAGGACGCCAACTATATAAAAACGCGGGAAGGAACGGAAGAAATGAATGACCTTTATGCACTTAGTGGCGAAACAGAATAAGTCCATCGCCATTAACAAGGGAAGAAGTAAAGAATGATGTCCTCCGGAATTAGCGCCTATGTTCACCTCGTTCTTCTTGTTCGTTCTTCAACTCGTTCAATGTTCGCTTCTTTCTGCGCCCAACTTCATGGTCTTGCGTTTCGGCGGGGAGACGGCATACGTTCAGCCATTTTGATTCTTCACACGACGAACTTGTATATTGATAAAATATGATGACTATCGGCACCCGGTCGGTAGATTGATGACGGCACTCAGGTTGTAGTGGGATGACCACCAACGTTCAGTTTTATGAGTAAATTTGCAGCACACCAAACTCCATGTAATATTGTAATTTCACGATTTCACTTTTATAGAAAGCTCGATGACCAATAAAAATGTTCACTGTCCTCTTCACTTTTATAGAAGGCTCGATGGACCAAAAACAAATGATCACTGTCCTCTTCACTATTATAGAAGGCTCGATGGACCAAAAACAAATGATCACTGTCCTCTTCACTATTATAGAAGGCTCGATGGACCAAAAACAAATGTTCATGGAAACACTTGTTAAATTTCAAATTGCGTATATTGACACATTGGACACACGTTAATTAATTGTAAAACAATTTTGGGGTGGAGGTTATAGACTCCAACGTGCAATCCGTCCGATTCTCTCCAATGGAATGAATGTCAAAAAGGAACGAATGAATAAGTATGAATGAGTGACTGATGTTTGCATTGAACACATTTTACAATACATTTCTAACATTATATCATCGAAATCGTGAACTTGCAATTTTATCAATATTTTCGGGTAGTGAAAACTTCTAGCGCATTCCATAAAATTATTCGTCCATTTTGTACTTTGAGTTCATTCGTTCCATTTAAAATATTCACTCGTTACGTTAACGTTTCACTCACTCATACGTCAAATTGTATGGTTCATTTCATTCGTTCCTTTGTAACTCACTCAACAGCTGTAAACAAACAATCTGTTGTCAGTTTTATTCGTTTATTTGCAACATTAATTTTTGCACTCGCTTATTCGTGTTTCAGTTTATTTCGTATTCTGATACCCACTTGTTGTTTTGTCGCGGATCATAGGTACAAACATAAACTTTGTCTTGTATTTATAATTTATTCGGCTGTGACAACAACACAAGTGTTACTCGTTTGTGTTGTAGTAATTTGAAATTGGCGCGTTCTTGCTACGTAATGACAGATGACAGGTCGTTGACTATTATTTTCTTGTCTGCGCCATCACTGCTGTAATGTGCATTGTTCTGTTTAATAAAACTCAAGTAATTAATTATAAAGTCGTTTAATTACAACAGGTTATGGGCCCAGGCAGTAATCTGTTTGTAATAAGTATCAGTGAAAAGTTATATCAATGAAATAACGTAAAACAAAGTCGCCGGTCATCAAAACTGACACGACCTAACCAAAAAGCCGCGTGGTGTGTGTGAAAAAAAATATTTTTCATACAAAATGTCTTCAAATGCAATGACTCTTATCGAAAAGTTAGTTGGTCGAGATAACTACAATACATGGAGATTTGCCGTGATGACGTATTTACAACACGAAGACCTCTGGTGCTGTATCGAAAATGAAGGCAAACCTGTTGATTCAAAGCTCGACCTGAAAGCAAAGGCAAAAATTATATTGTTGGTTGACTCAGTGAATTACATACATATACAGGAGGCAAAAACGGCTAAAGAAGTGTGGACCAATTTACAAAAGGCTTTCGACGACAAAGGGTTGACAAGACGCGTGGGCTTATTGAGAGATATGATTACAACAACATTAGAAAATTGCCAAAATGTTGAAGATTACATTAACAGAATAATGAGTGCAGCACATAAACTTCGAAACATATCATTTGATATCAATGATGAGTGGCTGGGTACTTTGCTCCTTGCTGGATTACCCGAAGTCTACAAGCCAATGATTATGGCCCTCGAAAGTTCTGGTGTGCCGATTACAGCAGACTCTGTGAAGACTAAGCTCTTACAGGAAATAAAGAGCTCCGAGTCAGTTGCATTGTATGCAAGTAAGTCAAGTAAATATAAACAAAAGGATTCTGATAATTCTCCGAAGTTTAATAAAGGTCCCCGTTGTTTCAAGTGCAACAGGTATGGTCACATAAGTAAAAATTGCAGAACAAAGAAAAAGGACCAAGGCAAAGAGGCAGGCAAAGAAACTGGATATGTCGCTGTGTTCTCGGCATCCGCTGCAGCATATGACAGTAATAGCTAGTTTGTTGATTCAGGAGCATCCATGCATATGACTATGAGGCAGGACTGGCTATATGATGAATCAACACCTCCAATTACAAGCATCCGTATTGCTAATGATAAAATGCTAAAAGTGAAGAGCTGTGGAAAAATAGATCTGCCTATATGTAATAGTAAAGGACAAACACAAACCATACAAGTCACCAATGTGTTGTATGTGCCTGAGTTAGCAAGCAATCTTCTCTCCGTGAGTCAGCTGATAAAGAAAGAATGTTCAGTACTGTTTAGTAATGAAGGCTGTAAAATATTCAACAAATCTCAAGAAGAAGTTGTAGCTTGTGAGTTAGTAAATAACATGTATCGTCTGAACATAAGTAGTGCACAAGCATATGCTTGTAATACAAAGGAAAGTGACAGCTACTTATGGCATCAAAGGATGGCTCATCTCAATATGACTGATCTGAATAAACTCTCCAAATGTACAGAAGGTGTCAAGCTTACTGAGAATAAGCTGGATATGATATGTGAATTTTGTCAAGAAGGAAAACAGTCTCGGCTGCCGTTTCCCAAGGAAGGTTCTCGTGCTAAGAAGGTTCTAGAACTTGTACATTCCGATATCTGTGGACCACTGGAGGTGAAATCAGTTGGAGGAGCGCAATATTTCCTCACATTTGTGGACGACTACCAGGAAAGTATTTATTTATTTACTTAAAAACAAGTCTGAAGTGTTCAGTAAATTTAAAGAATTTAAAGCATTAGTGGAAAATCAACTTGAATGTAAAATAAAGAAATTAAGAACTGATAATGGAAGAGAGTATCTGAGTAATGAGTTTATTGAATACATGCAAAATTGTGGGATTGTACATGAAACTTCTAATCCATATACCCCACAACAAAACGGGTTAGCGGAGCGTATGAATCGCACATTGATGGAGAGAGCTCGCTGTATGTTGCTTAATGCTAATTTACAGAAACACTACTGGGCTGAAGCAGTGGCGACAGCTGCGTACATAACGAACCGCTGTCCAACAAGATCCATTTCATACGCTACACCTGAGGAGTTATGGTCCGGGAAGAAGCCAAATTTGAAACACCTTAGAATCTTTGGATGCGAAGTCATGGTTCATGTTCCAGATGCTAAACGTCACAAACTGGATCCTAAGGCAAGTAAAATGATATTTATTGGCTACTCAGAAGTCACTAAAGGTTACAGACTATTAGATACTAAAACAAGGAAAATCCTTATCAGTAGAGATGTTGTATTTCTGGAAAATTCCATACAAAGAAAGTATTCAATGGTTCCACTAACAGAAAATACAAATAATGTTAAAATATGTGCTGATGAAACAAAGAATATTAATGAATCTGTTAGGCTAACAAATCAAAGCACAAGAGAGTTAAATAACTCATCTGTAACATTATCCGATGATGATGATGATGAAGAAAGATTCTTCTCCGATGATGATCCCGAGTATGTACCTGAAAAAGAAATAAATATTAGTGGACCTAGTAATATAACTCTTAGAAATAAAGTAAGAAACAGAAAACATGAATCTAATACTTACCTCTGTCAAGGTGGAGAACACGAAGAAAATGAGACGCCTATGACTTACCGGGAGGCTCTGTCATCACTGGATAAAGAGAAGTGGAATAAGTCTATAGAGGAAGAGTTGCAAGCACACAGTAAGAATGAAACATGGGAGTTGGTGAAGAAGCCAGATGGAGTGAAAACTATTGGCTGTAAGTGGGTTTTCAAAGTGAAAGATACACCATCAGGACCACTGTATAAATCAAGACTATGTGCCATGGGATGCTCACAGAAACACCAGGTTGATTACACAGAGACATTCTCACCAACTGTCAGGTATGACTCTGTAAGAGTTTTGCTTTCTAAAGTGTGTCAGGATAACTTGCAAATGATACAGTTTGATGTTAAAACTGCTTTCCTCTATGGAAACATAACTGAAGATATCTATATGAATCCACCAGATGGTTTAGATGTACCTGAAGGGCATGTTTGCAAACTTAAAAGGTCATTATATGGGTTAAAACAAGCACCCAGGTGCTGGAATCAAAAATTTGATTCTGTGTTGAAGAAATTTGGTTTCACCAATAGTCACTCAGATAAGTGTATCTATACTGGTCAGTTTAATGGTAGTAAAGTGTACCTAATACTGTATGTGGATGATGGCCTGATCATTTCTAAGGATAAAAGTGTGTTGAACAAAGTAATTGATGATCTAAAAGAAAATTTTGAAATAAAAGTCTGTGAACCTAAAAACTTTGTTGGCCTTGAAATTGAGAAAGGAGAAAACTATATATTTCTACATCAGACTACATATGTACAAAAATTGCTGAATAAATTTAATATGATTAATGCCAATGGAAACAGTACACCAGTAGAAACAGGTATCAAATTGGAAAAGAATACATCAGAGCCAGATAGAAACATTCCATACAGAGAGGCTGTAGGCTCATTAATGCATCTAGCTATAGTCAGCAGGCCTGAAATAATGTTTGCGGTTAGCTTAGTCAGCCGATATCTGGATAGTTACGATAGTAGTCACTGGAATGCAGTAAAACGGATAATGAAGTACCTCAAAGAAACTAGTGATTATGGCCTATACTATACACCTTCACACAACAATATACTAGAATGTTATTGTGATTCTGATTACGCTAATGATACTGAAACAAGAAGGTCAATGACAGGATATGTATTCATTAAGAATGGTGCTGCTGTTACTTGGGCCAGTCAACGTCAGCAAACGATAGCACTATCTACAACTGAAGCGGAGTTTATGGCTGCCTGTAGTGCTACAAAAGAAGTTATTTGGTTAAAGAGACTTTTGTTAGATATAGATGAATATTATCAGGATTCTGTAAAACTTAACATAGATAATCAAAGTGCAATCTCTGTCATAAAACATGAAAATTATCATAAACGTTGCAAGCACATAGATATTAAATATAAGTTTGTTAAAGAGAAATATGAAAGTAAAGAAATTGCTCTGAAGTATATAAGTAGTAATGAACAAAGGGCTGATATATTTACTAAACCCTTAGCTAAAAGTAAATTTCAATATCTAAGAAGTAAATTAGGTATTTGTAAGATGTAACTGTACTTATAAAACTTGATTCTGTCATACTTTGTTCAGTAATATGTATGTATAAAGTAACTACCTATTGTTTTTGTTTGTTACTATTAATTGTTTAACTGTTAGAATGAGGAACGCTGCAATTTGGAGAGAGTGTTGTAGTAATTTGAAATTGGCGCGTTCTTGCTACGTAATGACAGATGACAGGTCGTTAACTATTATTTTCTTGTCTGCGCCATCACTGCTGTAATGTGCATTGTTCTGTTTAATAAAACTCAAGTAATTAATTATAAAGTCGTTTAATTACAACAGTTTGTTTATATTACAGATCATACTTAAGCAAAGTGTTTAGTATAATTTATTCGGCTGTAATATCGACAATTATTTGTTTCACACTCCAATTAATCGATATTTATTCGTTTTTTCAAACGTTTCTTTAGTCGGTTCCTTCACCTGCGTGAAGCGAAATACAAGTTGTGACGTAAAATACGCCAGCTACTTGCAGATACAGATACCTACACTGCAGTTGTTTACGTTCTTATCGGTACGCATCACTCGCTCGAAGCGTAATCGTTTTATTTTAATTCGAGCATTCTATTTGACGTGGTTTGGTAGTAAATCACACGTATTTAATTTTGTTGTTGATACAAGTAGCTAAACTTGTAATCATGTCTTACAAACCGAAGCGTCCTACTCGCAGACTTAGCCAAGTTAGCAAATCTAAATCGAAACCTAGTTCAGAGTATACGATACACGATTTACCGTCATTACGTCGTAAGCGTACTATCGCTTTAAACCGTATGTTGAAGGCATTAGAGGTCGGTATTTCAACACAAACCGAATCAGATGATAGTTTATGCGATATTTTTCTTTCTTATTGCGATGACGTTGAAAATATAAGGTCAGACTTTGAACTCGGACACTATTCAATACTTGAATTGTTGAACTCGTCTAGTAATGATGATGAACAGTGTGACGATGACGACATTCGAACGCGTTTTGATGATGCTTACTTCAAAGTTATGTCAATAGCAAAACAATTGCAAAAGGCAGAAGCAAACGTCATGAGAAGTCATTCTAAGGCAGAATCTTCATCATCTAGATCTCATATAAAGTTACCTAAAATTCAATTACCTACCTTTTCAGGTAATATAAAATTATGGCCTGAATATTTCAATACGTTTAATGCGTTGATCCATGACTGTCATTCCCTTACCGATGTGGAGAAATTTCAATATTTAGTGTCAACATTAACCGACGATCCACTGCTGCTTATTCGCAAATTTCCTATAACAGGTTATTATTACTCGGATGCGTACGCGGCCTTAGTCGCCCGTTATCAACATAAACGTGAATTATCTTTCACCTGCTGGAAAGATATTTTAAACATTTAATTTAAGAGTTTCGTCGATCGTTAGATTGCATTGACGAAAACTTAAGCATCTTACGTAAACAAGATCTTCCTGTTCATAATTGGGACTTTATCCTCGTTTATCACATTTTATCTAAATTAGACTCAAAACTGCGTCGTGAATTCGAAGAAAAATACGTCAACACGGAGATTCCTCAGTATTTACAACTAAAGGACTTTTTACATTCAAAGTGTGAATCATTATTGCGTGATAGTCATTTTTCTGATAGTTCAAAACCTATTAACTCGGCCAAAGATACACGTTTAACATCAAAACCGACTTTTAATAATTTATTCAAAGCGCGCCAATGTGACTCATACTTTATTAACGAATAACTCTAACCGGAGTCAAAGTGAAACGTCTGAAAATAATAACAAACCGGTTTTGAAGTGCACATTGTGTTCTGATTGTCATTCAATAACACGTTGTAAATCGTTTCTCGCTAAATCCGTAGACGACCGTTTGTGACCGTATGTCATACACGACAGAGGCGAAATTGTGTTACAACTGTCTCAAGTCGTCCCATCAATTAAGGGATTGTAAATCTATTTTTCGCTGTTTAAAATGTAAACATAAACATCACACGTTATTGCATAGGGAGCGCACGGACAAACCTGGTGTTGACAAAGGCTCCACTGACTCTCAATCGGTTTCTCTGTTTGTTAAAGGAGAAAATTCAAAACCTTCAATAAATAACTTAAATACGACTGTATTGTTGGCTACGGCGATAATACAAATACAAGACTCGGACGGTAATTATCATTCTATTCGCGCACTATTCGATACCGGTAGCCAAAACAATTTTATTACCCAAAAGGCAGTTGGTTTCTTGAAACTTAATCCAGTTTCATGTACAACTAATATAAACGGTTTGGGAGGTGTAGCAGCTGACGTCACCAGCATTGTTCGCTGTTCGGTTGCGTCAAATAATCGCCCGTTATTCGATTTAGATATGCACGTTATAACCCACATCTGTGGTGAGCAACCTTTAGCTAAACTCAACACGTCGGGTTGGACTCACATTAATGCGTTATCGTTAGCCGATCCAGGTTTTGACATCCCTGGCCCTATCGATGTTTTGCTCGGCGCAGACGTTTTTGCTGAGTCGCTTCTTTCTCAGCGTATAAAGGGCGATAATTCAAATCAGCCACTAGCAATTAATTCGGTCTTTGGTTGGCTTCTGTTAGGTAGAACGCCACTTGTAACCTCATCTTTGGTACAAGTCTCTTCGAAGGCTGACAGCGAGTTAGCCTCGATCGTACAGCGTTTCTGGGAGGTGGACAGTGTTCCTCAAGCATCACCTCTCACAAATGAGGAGATTTTGTGTGAGCAACTTTACGCGGCTGACCACTATCGCGATGTGCGTGGTAGGTATGGAGTTCGTCTTCCCTTCAAGGACACGGTGGAACCGGTCTTTCATGGTTCTCGTGATGTTGCATTAAGGCGATTCCATGCAATCGAACGTCGCTTGTCACGTGATCCTATAGTTCACCAACAATATTGCGAATTCATGGATGACTATGAGAAATCCGGCCACATGTCGTTAGTTAACGCTGCAAAGCTCAACCAGGGTAAATTTTACATTCCGCACCATTGCGTGTTGCGGCCAGATAGCGTCACAACAAAATTGCGCGTCGTCTTTGATGCTTCTGCAAAGGACATTAAAGGAATTTCATTAAATGATACCTAGCTAACGGGACCTAAATTACAGTCCAATATCATTGGGATCCTCCTTCATTATCGAATTCACGCGGTTGTTTTTATGGCTGACATACGTCAGATGTATAGACAAATTCTGGTCTCTGATGATCATAGAGATTACCAGAGAATCCTTTGGAGGTCTGGCCCTGATCAATCGCTTAAAGAGTATCAACTCAACACTGTAACATATGGCGTTTCATCCGCACCGTTTCTGGCGTGTAGAACAATACAACAATTGGCAGAGGACGAAGGTAATCGTTTCCCTCTAGCCAAACAAATTATCTCATCCGATATATACGTTGACGATATCGTCACTGGTTGTGAAAGCTTGACCACTGCGTAATTATTCAAACTAGGTCATTTTGAACTTAGGAAATGGGCTAGTAATTCGCCAGGATTGCTTTCAGATCTTTCCCAGGAAGAGTGTCTTCTGGATTCTAAATCGTTCTCTGATGAGCAATATCCTACACTCAAGGTACTTGGACTCAAATGGAATCCAGTATCCGACTCATTTTTATTCGATGTGAGCTCATCCAATCGACCGTGCACTAAGCGGATTATTCTTAGTGAGATCGCTAAAATATTCGACCCGTTGGGCTTCCTATCACCTCTCACGATTCAAGTCAAATGTTTGTTACAAAGACTCTGGCTTCTCGGAATTTCCTGGGATGAGCAACCTCCCGAAGGAATCATCAACCTATGGGAGACTTTCTGTCATCAGCTATCATCAATCAAGGAGCTCAACATTCCACGTCGTCTCACTTTTGATGATGTCATATCATACGAACTGCACGGCTTTTGTGATAGCTCGGAACTCGCTTACGGAGCAGTTATTTATCAACGCATCCTATGCGCTGACGGATCTATTCATACTCGGCTGTTATGCGCCAAGGCTCGTGTAGCTCCGCTTAAAAGACTTTCTTTGCCTCGACTTGAACTCTGTGGAGCCGTAACGATTCGACTGTTGTTCTATCTTGGCTTCGGTCGCACTCTTCGCGCTGGACCACGTTCGTCGCAAATCGCGTCAGCCGCATTCAGGATACGATTCCTGCGGAGTCCTGGCATCATGTCGCATCTGGTGACAATCCTGCGGATGTGTGTTCTCGTGGACAATTTCCCCACGATCTGCTTCATAATTCACTGTGGTGGTCAGGTCCATCCTGGCTGTCAAAACCAGCTAATTGTTGGCCCAAAGGCAGGTTTCCGACATGTAATGAGGAGCAAGTTGTGCGTACAGAGGAGCGCCATTCAATTGTACTGATGACCGACCAAAAAACTGATGAACAATAGTACTCAATTTTTGACATGTTATTAAAACGTTTCTCATCGTTAGAGAAAATAACTCGTATCGTTTCCTACTTCCGTAGATTTCTACATAACATTCGTTCAAAAGATCCGAGTCAACGTCTCAGCAGCTCAATTCTAACTGAAAACGAAAATCATCAATCGCTATTACTCATTGTAAAATCGGTTCAAAATTCATCATTTATTAATGAGATAAAATATATCAAATCCAATAAATCGTTACCTAAACCGTTCCAAAAATTGAATCCGTTTATGGATGAGATGGGTATCCTCAGGGTGGGCGGTCGCCTCTCACGCGCCGGTCTCGAGTTTGATCAAAAGCATCCAGCGCTCTTACCTTGTGAGCATCCATTTACTGATAAGCTTATCGAGTTTGTTCATCGAAAACACTGTCATACAGGTCAAAATACCACTCAGTATTTACTTTTACAACAGTTTTGGATTCTCTCCGCAAAACGCGCCATTCGTCGCTGTCTCTCTAAATGCATACGATGTTATCGAACTAAACCAAAACCATTAGAACTGTTTATGAGCGACCTACCTTCTTATCGTTTAAATCAAGTAAAGCCGTTTTCAGTAGTAGGCGTAGACTTTGGCGGACCTTTCCGAATCAAACTCGGGACCCATCGCGGTGCAAAGATGGACAAAGCTTATCTCTGTCTGTTCGTTTGCTTAGCGACGAAAGCAGTCCATCTCGAGGTGGTGTCTACTCTTTCCACGGATGGTTTTATAGCTGCGTTGCGTCGCTTCGTTGGTCGTCGCGGACGATGTAGTATAATTCATGCGGACTGTGGAACGAACTTTGTCGGTGCCAGCAATTATTTGTCATTGCTAGAGCAAGCCTCGCATCTCGAGCAAATTAAATTCGACTTTAATCCTCCCTCAGCCCCACATTTTGGTGGAGTGTGGGAAATCCAGATTAAGGCTACAAAATCGCATCTGTATCGTATAGTAGGAAATCAAGTTTTAACGTTTGAAGAACTTAGCACTTTATTTGTTCAAATAGAATCTGTTTTGAATTCGCGACCATTGTGCGCATTAAGCACTGATCCAAACGATTTAAACGTACTGACCCCGGGTCATTTCTTAATGCTGGAACCACTTACAAGCGTTCCTGATGAGGATTACTCCTTTGTTGCGCTGTAGGTACCGACTTAATCGTTGGCAGCTAATTCAATCTTTCGTTCAAAGCTTTTGGACTCGTTGGAAGAACGAATACCTAACTTCTTTAACTCAACGTATGAAATGGACAAAAGTCTCCGATCCGTTATCCGTTAATTCTATCGTAGTCATCAAAGATGACAATCGTGCACCTTTGCAATGGTCCTTGGGAAGGGTACGCGAGTTACATCCTGGTCCTGATGGAACCATTCGAGTAGCAACTATTAAAACTAAAGACAGTATTATCAAGCGACCGCTTGTTAAACTGTGTCCTCTTCCCATAGACACTTAATTCGTTATTTTCAAAAAAAAAAAAAAAAACACGTATGCTTAGTTTAATATTAGTTATTGGTAGGAAGTAATTAATACTCATGCGTTTTTCTTTTTATACGTCATAAATTTCAATGTTAGTCGTCTTCGGTATTTTATCATAGTCTTTTCGTTATTTATCTGGAAAATACCAGCTGTATTTTGGTGGGCGGTATGTACAGTAAACGTAACTATTTCAAATCATGCCGCGCCAACATTCGTTTAAAACTTCATTCGTTTCGCTCGTTCTAATCAACCAATAGCAACGCTTGATTCCTACGAGCATATCAATGGGAGTCGATCCTGATTGGCTGAAAAAACGAGTGTGATGGCCGTCCTCGCCGCGAGCTGCAACGTTTAAATTGCTGTTGCAAATATTTTCAATTTCGCTATATTTTGACTGTATTTCCGTCTGAGAAGTGTTGTGGAGTGTTCTGGGTGAATTATCTCTGTGCCCCATCGTTTGCACCTGAATCCGAAGACTACCAGCTGGGATCCGACCTGCGCGTGAAAACCGCGTGGCTGCAGACCGCACTCGCTAGATTTCAAAAGAGGATTAGAAGAAACCACCCTGTCCACTCGTACGTGGAAGAAAAGCCTGCTCCCATTGGTAAGTGGTTGTTTATTGGTGGTGGGCGAGCGAACCGCGATTCGTAAATTTGTTGACAGGGCTCCTTTCAGGGGTTCTGACCCAGAGTGCTGCAATCGGCCTGTTCCGGCAGGGCCATTGACTGCACAAACATTGTAATTAATTTGTATTATTATTAATACCACTAAATTGATATTTATTTAAGCATTTATCGAATTTACACACATAGTGAGTGCTATGTACTGACAATAAATCTGCCGTCCAATCACTATAATGCCGTTAACCCACAATTGGTCAATTTTGACTTTTGAATACCATCCGAATCAGAAAAAAATGCTTAATCTAGCACTATTGTCGAAATTTTTATATCTTGTTTAGTTCCTGAGATAAAAAAAATAAGAAAGCCGCTAACTGCTTCGCCTCTGCAAGATTACATAACTAAAATGCAGTTACATTACATTTCTTAGCTTAAACGCGGTTAAGCGTCTTTAATTGTTATTAGAATTAAAAATTTAAGAAAAATTACAAAGCTTTATTGTCGTTATTTACAATTTCTAGTCAATACAGCCGTTAAGGTACTTTAACGACTGTTCACACAAGAACATCACAAAAAAAATCTAAATATGTCACCGGAGAACAGACTTCAACAAATTCTCAAGTTAAAATCATGCATTAACTGTCTCCGTAGCGGGCATTTTGTTCACCAGTGCAAATCAGGGCCATGCAATATATGTAAAAGAAAACATAACTCTCTTTTGCACTCAGATAAGTCCAATGAACCTGTACAGGGTGCAGAAGAGAGGTCAACAGTTACTAAATCTACTTCACTATCAACATGTATTTCAAATCAAGTATTGTTATGTACAGCTAATGTCATATTAACAAACAATGAGACAAATCAAAGCCATCAGGCTCGTTGTCTACTAGACTCGGGGAGTCAGTCATCATTTGTTAGCAAGGATCTGAAAGACAAATTAGGTATAAGAGGTGATTTCATGAATTCAGTATGTGTTACTGGTATAAATAACATGTCATTTGAAGCCTTACAGCGCTGTCAGTTACAGGTACAATCTTGCACAGGCAAGTTTAAAATTCAAGTCAATGCATTTGTTCTTAATGAGATAACCAGTGCACTGCCAAGTCAGGAAATTGATGTGTCAAGTATTGACATTCCAAATAACATACAATTAGCAGATCCTAACTATTATCAACCTGCCAAAATAGACATGCTGCTGGGAGCAGATGTGTTTTGGGATGTCATAAATACAGAACAAATAAAGTTAGGAAAGGACAAGCCAGTTTTACAAAATTCTATATTTGGCTGGTTAATAGCAGGGCCAGTCATGTGCAATGCAAATTCTAACAGTAGGATTGCATGTAATTTCAGTCAAGATATTAGTCATCAGCTGCAAAGATTCTGGGAGTTGGAAGAGGTACCATCCAAGCCAGTGATGTCTCCTGAAGATGAAGCATCACTTCCTGAAACATACGCAGCGCTTAGAAGATGGTAGATTTTGCGTCAGACTGCCCTTGAAAACAGAGCCTGAAAAACTAGGTAATTCTTATCATTTAGCTCGCAAGAGATTTGAGTCTTTAGAAAGGCGTTTTCAAAGGCAACCTGAGGTAAAAGAGCAATATGTTAATTTTATACAGGAATATCAGGATCTGGGTCATGCGTCAAAGATTGAGAGACCAGACAGAGCTGTGATTTTACCTCATCATCCTGTTCTTAAGGAAGAGCATGAGTCTACTAAGTGTAGAGTAGTATTTGATGCATCTGCTAAGACAACTTCTGGTCTGTCGCTCAATGATGTCATGATGGTGGGTCCCAGGGTACAGGACGACATTTTTTCTATACTCGCCAGATTCAGAGAGCATAATTACATACTTACTGGAGATATAGAAAAGATGTATCGTCAAATTCTCATACATCCATGTCAAAGGCATTTGCAAGTGATTTTGTGGCGAGAAAACATGTATGAGCCTCTGAAGTACTTGCAGTTGAATACCGTGACCTATGGTACGTCAGCGGCTCCTTTCTTAAGTACTAGATGTCTAGTTCAGTTAGCATACGAATGTCAAGACCCAGCTATAAAGCAAGTCTTAAGGATCAGAGGTGAGAGTGCTTTTTAAAAGTAATGTACGGCATCAGCAGATATCGATTTATTACATAACCGAAACCAATAATTCCACAAATCAAATTAACGTAATAAAGAAATATGCCTATGGCAGAAATAATGATCTAGGTCACAAATATCACAGTCCCTGAACCGAGAGAACGTCCGTCACAGCCAAGCGCTCGAGCAAAGTGTCGCGGTGCCTGGGGCGGCCGGTTTCTCGTGCCTTCCCTCTCTAAGACAGAGACAACAGGATCGAACGATATGACGTCACGCTGACGTAGCGGGTGTTATTTCTAAGACGGCCGTTCCTGATCGTGCGGCGTCCTCGACCGCTGCCTGCTCCCCATCAGCCACGGCTTCTTCCGCGCGCAGCATAACCTCCCCGACGTTTGAAAACTGATCTGCGCAGCTCGGACCCGCCAAAGGCTGGTCATCGCAGCCCTGGTCCGCAGGAAGCTGATGCTCGGAGCCCTGAGGTGCAGCTTGAGGCTGACCCTCACCAGGTTGGTTCATCCATGTTCGGTTCCATAGTTATCATCTGGAATGTCAGTGGTATATGTTCAATGTATGACAGTTACAAGGAACCAAAGTGAAACCGTCGTTTCTTGAAGTTAAAATTCACAAATGTTAGTCGGTTCCATGGTAATCATCTGGAATGTCAGTGGTGTATGTTCAATGTATGACAGTTACAAGGAACCAAAGTGAAACCGTCGTTTCTTGAAGTTAAAATTCACAAATGTTAGAAAGATCACAGCCTTTTAGCACAATCCCATGCGTGCACTCATGTGATTGCGATAAGAGACCCAAACTGACGTTCAAATTAACTAAACTCAGATAGTGAATAATAAAATAAAAACAATTAGTGAAAGAAAATTACTAGTCCTACGAATAATAGCTCCGGAATGCTATTATCCGTAGATTAGTTAGAACAGTAAGCACAAAAGAGGCCCAAAGTTTGCATAATGTGCTTACTAACCCGTCGCCGTCAGCAGAGGCCATATTTGCATGCCAACACTACACCTTGGGTATTAAAAACCCGCGGCGTCTGCCTGGACAGAGCCAGAAACTGACAGAGGCCGTCTTTGCATGTCAAAATCAAAACTACGCATCTGGTATTAAAAACCATCAACGTCTGCCTGGACAGAGCCAGAAACTGACAGAGGCCGTATTTGCATGTCAAAATCAACACTAGGCATCAGGTATTAAAAACCATCAACGTCTGCCTGGACAGAGCCAGAAACTGACAGAGGCCGTATTTGCATGTCAAAATCAACACTACGCATCAGGTATTAAAAACCATCAACGTCTGCCTGGACAAAGCCAGAAACTGACAGAGGCCGTATTTGCATGTCAAAATCAACACTACGCTTCAGGTATTAAAAACCAGTCAGCGTCTGCCTGGACAAAGCCAGAAACTGACAGAGGCCGTATTTGCATGTCAAAGTCAACACTACGCTTCAGGTATTAAAAACCAGTCAGCGTCTGCCTGGACAAAGCCAGAAACTGACAGAGGCCGTATTTGCATGTCAAAGTCAACACTACGCTTCAGGTATTAAAAACCAGTCAGCGTCTGCCTGGACAAAGCCAGAAACTGACAGAGGCCGTATTTGCATGTCAAGTGAAGATTCGCCATCCTCCAAGAATGCTCCGCAAGCCCCTGGAGTCCACTCGCCGCGCCACGAGCCCATGTGCTCGGCGGCCTCCTGGGTTTTTCGATGCAGGACCCAGCCAGCAACTCCAAGTCATAGTGGTGATGCGCCAGCGCCCGTTCAAACTTGTATGGGCAGCACGTTTACTTCAAAACACACGCTCGGCCTTCCTCTGCACATCAAATATCAAAAATTATGCACATATTCATCAGGATCGTCTTCTTCGATGTCCCCTCGCGAACCGAACATTGCTCGTTCGTTCGCCGAACGCTCGCCGCTCCCTCCGGTCACGCCACCCGCGGGCAATGTCCGTGAGTATACAAGGGTAGATAAGAAAAGAAAGACAAAAGTTACAGGACCTTGTTTGTAGCAAACTAGACAAAGCACCAATATTCCTGTTCACTACGTCCTCCCTGGTAGTTGCGCGAGTCGCGTTGCTGCTCCTGCTCCATGCCCCCAGGGCCACCGCATCCACAGGAATGCGCCTCTCGGAATCCAGCAAAAGCAGCGCACGACACTCAGGGTCAGCAGGGCGCGATATTGTAGTCGACGGCAGTACTACTGACGAAGACGTGGGAAGGTTACCCACTACATAATTATTTCGTTTGGTCAAACCAAAATGTTTACTAAGACATCGTCTTGTGATCCATCACGAAAACCACAAGAACCATCTCGTTGCTTACAAGATTTTGAAAAGTCGTCACGTACGAAGTTGATTCGACCTCCTTACTTCCGATTCCTTGCATTCTATGGATATGCGGGATTCTATTAAAATAAAATTAAAACGCTTCAAAACTGATTAGGACATTAACGAAATGTCCGACCCGCTGTCAATCAAAATATTAACGGGTACTTTTTACACTAATATTGCGGGTATTATGCCACTGAGCTGGGATTCGACTCTAAGCAAAAACACACTTGAAGACCGCCACCCACTCGAATCCCCCAACGCTGCTTTTGAAAGCGAGAATCGACAAAATGACCAATACAAAACGTGCAATATTTATTACTAAGCTTGTTCTTACTCGGACACTGAACGGATCGCTCCGAACTAGTACCTACAATTGGTCAAAAATGTAGTTAGGTAGTTCATTTTAGTACACTGATTTTTTTTAATCAGATCGGACGAAAAACGTCTTTATTACTATCACCTTTAAGTGCAATGTCGCAAAATACTCGCAACACACTCACAGAGCCGAATCCATCTCGCACGCGCGCGCTTGTTACCAATTTAACGTCTCGTTCACACCTATTTATTCGTGATCAGCTGTACTAAAGTGAACTAAAGGAATTGCTTCCTATTAGTACATGGTACATGTACTACACAAGCCTATTTATTACTACTCCTCCCATCATCCGGTGTCGACGGGTGACGGTTCCGCAGTCGCGTCGCGCTATAGGACCGCACTCTCCGTATTTAGTTTCCTTTGGGCAGCGCCACCCTTTTTATGGCCCATACTGCCGCAAATGAGACACGTAACGATTCCATCACAAACAAGCTCCAGAAAAACATTGGACGGTGTCACTTACAGTTGCAATCCACCCTCAAACGAGTCAATTCGCGACGAAATTTTCCCAAACACATCGTCGCGCGAGCTATGGCGGCGGCCGTACGAACTGTCACAGCGCCTACAAAAATCACTATGAGGGCTACGTGAATATTCACGATTCGCAATAGGACTACGACGCGGAGTGCGTACACATCGCCTAGGTGACCTACCTCGATACTCAATACTCAATCGATGCACACGTTCATTTAACGGCGGCATTCGATATTCGAACAAACCCGACGTTTAACTAACTTTTATCACGACACTGTTTATGAGAATAATCACGTTCTTTTTTTAATCTAGACGAACGCCTGGTCATCTTCACTTTTAACACTGCACTGATAATCACAAACTAAGGCAAAAATAGATGGCAAAAACGGTTAGAACGCGTGGTCAATCCCACTTCTGATCTTAAGGATCAGAGGTGAGAGTGCTTTTTAAAAGTAATGTACGGCATCAGCAGATATCGATTTATTACATAACCGAAACCAATAATTCCACAAATCAAATTAACGTAATAAAGAAATATGCCTATGGCAGAAATAATGATCTAGGTCACAAATATCACAGTCCCTGAACCGAGAGAACGTCCGTCACAGCCAAGCGCTCGAGCAAAGTGTCGCGGTGCCTGGGGCGGCCGGTTTCTCGTGCCTTCCCTCTCTAAGACAGAGACAACAGGATCGAACGATATGACGTCACGCTGACGTAGCGGGTGTTATTTCTAAGACAAGTAATATTGCATGACTTCTATGTTGACGATTTGAACACTGGGCACTCGGATGAAACAAGCTTAAAATAAATTTATGAACAAGTCACTGAGAAGTTGAAATCAGCAGGTTTTAACTTACGCAAAATCAAAAGTAATTCTATTAATCTGTTAAATTTTATTTCAAATGAAACAAACGAGAATGCAAAGCAAGAAAACCTAAAGTTGTCAACAGCTGCTAACATTTTGGGAATAGAGTGGGATCCTAATATTGATTGCATTCTCATGTCAGTATCAAAGTTGCCAAGTAGTAACAATATTGAAAAATGTACAAAACGGATGACATTGTCGATTTCATCAAGCATTTTTGATCCACTTGGTTTGTTATCTGTTTGTATAATAACATGTAAAATAATACTTCAGTTACTATGGACACAAAAAATTGGATGGGACGACAACATTCCCCACACAATTAGTGAAATGTGGCATAGATTCATGGCTAATTTGAATTGTTTGAGGAAATTGACAATACCAAGACATGCTATGTGTGCAAATCCTATTGTAATAGAACTGCATGTCTTTTCTGACGCAGGGCTTATGCCGCATGTGTGTATTTACATTCAACGGATGCGTCAGGAAATACAACAGTGCGACTGTTATGTGCTAAATTAAAGGTGGCGCCTTTGAAGGCGTCAACTATACCCAGGCTTGAATTGTGCGGAGCTGTGCTTGCTGCACGCCTTTGTGATATAGTTAGTAATATATTACGTTGTTTAATAAACAAAAAACATTTTTGGTGTGATTCTAAAGTTGTCCTGGGTTGGTTGAGCTTGTCTTCAAATAAGTTGAGTGCTTTTGTGTCTCACCGGGTGGCTGAGATCAATGATTTGTGTAATGATGTTAAATGGAAGTATGTTCCATCATCCTATAACCCTGCAGATATCGCTTCACGAGGTGTGTACCCTGATGAGGTGCAGTCTTTGTCGCTGTGGTGGGAAGGACCCGCGTTCTTGAGAGAACCAGCGGATCATTGGCCTAGTCAGCTGACTGGAGACACACTGACGAGCTTACCTGAGATACGCACACATGTTGTAACTTGCGATGCACCGGATACAAAGAATTGTATAATCGAATTTGAAAAATATTCAAGTTTTCTAAAACTAAGACGCATTATGGCTTATGTGTGTCGATTTATTCATAATTGCAAGACAAAAAATGTAAATGATAGACATTTCAATGGATTAAATGCTGATGAGTTACAAAATTCAGAACTAAAGTTGGCAAAGTTGGCACAATTTGAATGTATATCAATTAGCAAAGATAAATATAAAACCTTACCTTCATTGTACAATTTGTCTCCAACAGTGGACGAAACTGGCTTAGTCCGTGTAGGTGGTAGAATAGAGAATTCAGACTATTCACTTGATAAAAGGCATCCGATAGTTATTGATGGAAAGCATCATTATTCTAGATTATTGTTTGAGTATTTCCACATTAAGCTGATGCATGCAGGTCCACAGTTGCTGCTTTCAGTCGTTAGAGAACATTATTGGCCCCTAGGTGGCAGACTAGTAGCGAAAAGAACTTATAACAAATGTATTATCTGCAAGCGAATGAAAGGAGTAACTGCAAAACAAATAATGGGTAATTTACCATCTCAGCGTGTCAATCCTGGGTTTCCATTTGAAGTCACAGGCACTGATTATGCAGGGCCTTTCCTAATAGTTAACAAGAAAGGGAGAGGCGCAAGGTTAATAAAAAGCTATTTATGTGTTTTCATATGTTTCAAAACTAAAGCTGTACATCTAGAACTTGTAAGCGATTTGTCAACTGAAGCGTTTATTTTGGCCTTGCGCCGATTCATGTCACGCCGAGGAAAGCCTCGCCAAATATTTTGTGACAACGGCACTAATTTTGTAGGAGCTAGTCGAGAGATTGCTCGGTTTGTAGAAACTTGTAGTCCTTCAATGTCAGACCTTGCAAACGAGGGCATTAAATTTAAGTTTTCACCGGTTTATTCACCGCATTTTGGAGGCCTATACGAGGCAGCTGTGAAATCAGCTAAGTTTCATATGAAAAGGGTTGTAGGGAACACGCATCTAACTTTCGAAGAGTTAACGACTCTATTTGCGCAGATAGAAGCCATCCTCAATTCTAGACCTCTAGTTCCACTATCTTCCCATCCCAATGACCTTTCCCCTCTCACTCCCGGGCACTTCCTCGTAGGGAGACCTCTAACGTCATTGCCAACGCCCGACTTAAAAGACGCTAATCCAAGCCGTCTTCACAGATATGCCCGCATAGAGCAAGCCAGGCAGCATTTCTGGACAAGATGGACCCGGGAGTACATTTGTGAACTACAACAACGCACCAAGTGGCAGACCAAGCACCCCAACGTCGAACCTGGCCAACTGGTGCTGATCAGAGACGAGCGTTGCCCGCCATTGAAATGGCCACTCGGGCACATCACTGCAGTGCATCCAGGCTCCGATGGCGCCATCAGGGTCGCCGACATATTGACGTCCCAGGGTCAGATCCGTCGTGCCATAAACCGGATCTGCCCCCTGCTCGACGAGGAGTAGCAGATGAGCAGCAGCACGCTTCATCGAGGAGGGCGGAGATTGTTCACACAAGAACATCACTACCGCGTGCCCCACCGCCCGCGCCCGCTCGGCCCCGCCGTCGCCCCTCGCGTCTCTGTCACTTTCTCTTTCGTCCACCTCAGAGCAACTATACGCAAATGACATTGGGAACTTTTTGCCCCACTTTTCGAAAAGTAGCGGACACAAACGAAACCTATCACAGATGATACATACTAATATCCAATGAATTTCCGTGCATTTTTTTTTCTCTCTTATATGGGAATATTGAGAAAATGAAGTTTTAATATTTTATTTTATTTTACATTTAGGTAACATTTTTGGCGACCTCCGTGGCGGAGAGGCGCACACACCGGTTTTCAAGGTGTGCCGGGCCAATCCTGAGGTCCCGGGTTCGATTCCCGGCCGGGACAATATAGAAAACGATCTTTTCACATTGTCTCTGGTTTGGGTGTGTTGTGGTTCGTCGTTCCCGATTTCCATAACACAAATGCCTTAGCTACTTATTTTGGGTTGGAGTAATATATGAGATGTTGTCTAATATTAATTTAAGTATTTATAATATTTTATTTATTTATATTATTTTATTTATATTTTTTATTTATTTATATTATTTTATTTATATTTTTTATTTATTTATATTATTTTATTTATATTTTTTATTTATTTATATTATTTTATTTACTTTTATTGGTTACTCTGCAATGCCAAACAACATAACATGTAAAAATATCAAATCATTTTAGACAAATATATTTTCAACTTAGACTCGTCATATCTCAGAATTCCCATATCTCACAACATAGCGCTTTAAGTGAATATACCTACAAGTATAAAGCTTTGAAATAAAATACGTTTCATCTTTGTCCGCCGTGGGGCATTTTCTCATATTAAAGTTCCCAATGTCCTTTAATGTATTTCTGTTTTATCTAACAGTAAACCGTTTTAAACATGAAACAGTGTATCCTTCAACAATAACATAAGGAATCCCGAACAACGACAATATTGCTAAGCTGCTCTTTGCAAAGCTTTAATAGACTCCTCAAGACTAAAACGCCGTTAAGTAAAATTATTAGACTTAAACGCAACAAAGGTCCAATAACGGCATTATAGCTTTGTATTACATGAATTTATTTATTAAAATTGCACTAGTAAATTCACCATTAAGGCTAACCAAATGTAACAATCTATGTGGTTTTTACATTTTTACAAGACTTAAATGCCGTTAACCTACATTCCTAAACTATAATACGGCTATGTTCAAAAAGTTGAATGAAGTGTTCTAAGCGTCGTTGCGTGCGTCGATCACTCAGCTCAGTCAGAGTTACTGATGTGCCGCTGATACCGCTCCCGGAAATATTCCTAGCGTTCTCAACAAAAGAAATTTTGTTTTAATTTTATGTTTGTTGTTTATTAATATGTGATGTGCAATGTTTCTATGTTTTATTATCTAAGACTAGTCGTTATAAACAAGGTATGAAACGTGTTAGTGAGATATTGCTGTCTTGTCACTATTTTGGTGGCTAATGCGCACTGCAACTTTAGGACACGGCAGCGCAGTAATTGAGCATCAGTGTGCCTCTGAGTTTTAAATGATAAGAACACGTTGCGTTTTGTTTTCTAATTTTAAAAATTAGTTAACCTTTAGCTACTGAGGTGGATTTAATTTCACGTAAACACTGACGTGGGGGCCTGAGAGGCCCGTACATATGTGTGCTATATTTAAAAATATATAATCTTTTTAGGGTTTTATGCTTAATAATTATTAATAGTGGTTATATTTAAATACAATAAAACGATTTTTATGCAAATTATTTGTTAATAAGTACGTATTATTTCAATATTTAGAAAACATGTAGCATTTTTGGCAAAAATCTCATGAAATCATGATTCACAAAGTTATCATGAAAAATATTCATAAAGTTATCAAATCAACTTAGAATCTTAGTTTTCAATAGTCTTTTTAGCTAATGATATATCAGTAATCCTAATATGAAATAGGGGGAAAAAAATTACACACATCAAATAGTGCGAATTAAACACAGTCTGGATAAACTTGCTTTGCTCAGTGAAGGAAGCCATACATGTTTTTAAAATGTTAATTTCATTTGAATTTTCAAAATACATGTATGGCACGTGGTTTCATCGTTTAAATCTTGATAGACAGGTACAGGCTTATCATTTCCTAGCTTACGTGCCAAAAACTACTGTTCTTCTATTTTTCGTTAAATGCTGGTTATTTTTACTTCCGAGATACCGCTTTCTCTCGGACGACGTACTGTGGGCTCCATATTATAGATTTTTTCAAATTATTTCAAGAAAAGACGACAACTAAATGAAAACTATAGACAAAAAAAGTTACGCCAATACTGAGGTGGGGGCCTGAGAGGCCCACAAGAATCTTTAAAATTAATTTACCTACTGAAATTGCGCGTGCAATCACGTGCACCGTTGTTGACAGCCTCGGCGCAATGAAACTCGAAGGTACTAAAAGATTCGGGGGTGTCGTGCACGTGGGAGAAGAGAAATTCAACAATTTGACTTTTGCAAGGCCTGAGAGGCCCCCACGTCAGTAGTTAAAGGTAGAAGCCTGGACGTTTTCGATCATTTTACTTGTTCATTTTGTTTTACATCTTCTATGTTAGACGAAGACATAACGTCCGTTTGTTTCAGGCAAATGTCGTTCAACGGCTGGACAAAGGTCTCCTCAAGGATTTCCACAACGATCGGTCCTGCGCTGCCCGCATCCAGGCACCTCTTCTGACCTTTACCAGATCGTCGATCCATCTAGTAAGGGGCCTGCCTGCCCACACTACGTCTTCAGGCTCGTGGTCGCCACTCGAGAATTTTTCTACCCCATCGGCCATATTCAGCTCTGCCACTTGATTTTAGCAATTCTGCGGGTTATGTCGGTCACTTTGGTTTTTCTACGGATCTCCTCATTGCTGATTCGAGCACGCAGGGAAACTATGCTTGGCATAGCACGCTCCATCGCTCTTTGGGTGACCTTGAGCCTTTTTATGAGGCCCATAGTAAGCGACCACATCTCAAATCCGTATACTATCACCGGCAACACACACTGGTCACAGACTTTTGTCTTAAGACACTGCGGTATTTCGGACGTGAAATATCGTGAAGCTTCCCGAACGCTGCCCAGCCGAGCTGGATTCGACGATCGACGTCTCTCTCAAAGTTGGACCTACCTAACTGGATGGTTTGTCTCAGGTATACATAATTGTCAACAACTTCGAGTGTAGTCTCCAACTTTCAGAGGAGTGGGTACAACACGGACATTTGACATGATTTTTGTCTTGTCCATGTTATTTTTGAGACCCACTTGTTGCAAGGCTCTACTGAGGCCATCGAGCATTGTGCCTAGATCTGCCACAACTACGATATCGTCTGCAAATCGAAGGTGGGTGATGAACTCGCCATTGATATTTATGCTGAATCCTCTCCAGCCCAGAAGCTTGAAAACATCTTCCAGGGCGGTGGTAAACAGTTTCGGAGATATTACGTCTCCCTGTCTCACCCCTCGCTGCAACTAGATAGGTTTCGAGACCTAATCCTGGAGACGGACTGACATTATGACGTTTTTATACAAACCTTTTTTGAAGAGGAGTACCACCATACTTCTTTGCAATGCCGTAGGCGTTTTTCCCTTGAGGATGACGGAATCAAACAGCTTCTGAAAAGCCTTGTACCAGCGTTCCGCCTGCTTTCAGAAGCTCAGCTGTGATTACATCATCACCAGGTGCCTTGTTGATTTTTAGCTATTTGAGAACCATTCTAATCTCGTACAGACTAATATACGGGATGGATATATTCGGCAAGTGTCGGGTCAATCTAGCTAGCACGTATTTTCTATAAAAATGTGTCAAATGATCCGTCACATAGGCTATCCACAACTTATTCAGAAGTCGTAAAACAGGCCTTACTAAGCGATTGTGAAATATGCCCTTAATGTCAAAAAACGAACAAATGGACAGTAACATTATGTAATTACGTGTAAAAAGACATTTCTGACATTAAAACAACATTTCACGAAGAAAAAATTAAATTTAGTAAAGGTGTAGTTATATTGAGAATATTACCGTGAACCACTTATATGTCGACTTAATTTGATACTATTTTATTTAAGAATTGTAGTTTATTTCCATTTGATAAACATGATTCTCACCATTCTCTCTAACTAGGTGATTATTATAAGCAGCTTAAAGTTAATTTATTAGGCTTGCCGCGTTGTACATTATTATTGAATTAAATAAATAGATCTCAATTTTTATTAACTACAAAATATTGTAGTTGTAACCTGTTTCAAACATGTAAACAGGCAAAATAATATAAATATATTGCGGTATTGGTAATAAAGTGTCGTCACTTATTATTTTTATTATTGTGAAACTGCTAAGTTTGAGAACTTTCAATAGTTTTAATTGATCTCAAATAATGAAAATGTCAAGATTTTATTATTTTGTGTTGCCTTTTATGAGTATCTACCTTTTTAATGTGGTAAATTTAATAAATTATCATAATAAAACGTATGATTGATATCAACGAATGCTAAAAATAGTAAAGACTTGATTTTTTTAACATCAATATAAATTTTAAACAATAAAACAGGTTTTGTTATTTTTGACATAAATGCAATTTTCTTTATTTCCTGAACTATTAAGTAGCTAGTACTTAGCTTAAATGCCGTTATGGTGAAAAGTTTTGTTTTTAACTGCATTTTAGTCTTGTAATCAAAACGAATCAAACAGGCATACCAATAGTTTCGTAATTTATGTGTTAATACTAGACTTAAATGACGTCAGCTAACATTAGCTGCATTTAAGGCAAGTATTTTCACGTTAAAAAATAATAGTTTTACCGAGCTAAAACGTCGTTAAACTATTTAACGGCATTAAAGTTTAGTAGAATTATTAGTTAGAAACTCATTTTACAAATGTATGTAATGAGACTCACTATAGACCCTCATTGTTATTCAAACTTCCCGCGTACAAACCCTGGCACGTGAGTAAAAATGATACACTATGGTTTTTTAAAAAGTTAGATTTGACAGATTGTTTTTGTTTAATGGCGTCTGTACGGAAAACTAAAGGAATATTTTAATTGTGAAGCAAATAGCTTTAAATGTTGTTTCTCTTTTCAGGTAGGTAATTACTTATTTAATTCTATGTAAAATATGTGATTGTTAAAGCAGTTTATTAAAAATAAATATTCTCTTTTCAGAGCAACACTTTTGGCTTTTTGTATTATAAAACAACATTTACTCAGCTATTAATCAAGAATGGAGAAACTAAAATTTGAATTTGTTATGAAATCGGGCGAGGACCCGAAGACTAATACGATCTGCATAACTTCTATCACGGATGCCGACCAACGTACATTTGGAATTCCGGAATCATTACAACCTATAAGATTTCACGAAGAAATAATTAGAACAAAAAGTTTCCAAAAGGTAAAAACGACATTATAAAGACGTCATGATAAAAGGCAGGTGTGGATAACCCTGTCACCAGAATTAAAAAGGGCTTATGTCGATGAGGATGGAAACTTCGAAATAAACGGCTACTTATTGGAGGAAACACAACAACAAGCCCCCGCGACTGAATCCCTCTCAGCTCTCACAAGTGTCTTAGAGAGTTTTGTGGAAATGAGGAGGGACATACCGAGATCTCAGAACTTGAAGAACTTGTCGGAAAGGTTTGTCCTAGAAAAATTTACAAAAAAGACATCAAATGGAATACAATGGATGACTGCTTTTGAAACAGAATGTGCTCGTCTGGGAATTGAAGAAGATATCAGCAAAATTGAAACATTGAAGTTATTTTTGGAAGACTCGTGTCTAGATTGGTATAGTTCTATGCTTATGAAACATACTGTGATTTCAGATTGGTTGATTTGGAAGAAGAGTTTTTGTGATACTTACGTGGACAAGGGTTGGTCTCCGGTCAGGTATGCAATGTTATTTAAATATAGACAGGGCTCACTACTGGACTATGCATTGAGGAAAGAAAAACTTTTATTGGAGGTAAATAAAACTATAGATAAACCTACTTTGATTGATCTCATCGCTACAGGACTTCCAAATTTTATAGCAGATAAAATTGATAGAGGGAGCTTAAAAAATGTTGAGGATTTATTTAATAACATTAGAGGCTTGGAACATTTAGTAAATAAAAGGGCGTTTGACAAAAAAACAAATTTGGAAAATAATATCAAAGATAAAAATACAAGGGAACGGCCATGTAGGATTTGTGAAAAAGAAAACAAAGGAAGTCGGTATCATCCTGAATCTGTATGTTGGTTTAAAAATAAAGAAAATAACCAGTTTAAGAGAGAGCAAATTAGGAGTGTCAATAACTCAGAATTAGAGATTGAATTAAATGAGATAGATTCAAAAAACTAGATATTCCACCATTAATCAAAACTAAAATAATTATAAATGACACCATACATACTTTAGGAATTTATGATTCAGGTTCGAATGTATCTTTAATAAGTTCCAGGTTATTATCTTTAAAAGGTGACTCATTTGATAGTTATAATAATAAAACAAATTTAAAAACGATTAATGGTGTAAAAAAACCTATTGGTATGGTAAACTTAAAATTAAAGATTTTTGAAATTGAAAAGAATATGAATGTTTTTGTCATAAATAAAGAAAACTTTGACTATGATTTTTTAATTGGATTAGATTGCATAAAACAGTTTAAGCTAATTCAAAATGAAAATTTAGAAGTTACTCAAAAAATAAATATAATAAATGGAATTGAGAATCCGAGCACTATTGTGGAGACTGAAAATGATGATTGTAAAATTAACTTTAATGAACACATACAAATAGAAAACTTTAACATTTCAGTTAATCATTTAAATGTCGATGAAAAATTGGAAATAGACAGATTGATAGAGAAATATGGATCACTTTTTGCTAAAGATAAATATGATATAGGTACAATGAATGGTTATGAAGCACATATTGATTTATTGGTTGATAAATACTGTAGTAAAAGACCATATAGATGTAATATTGAGGATAGAAAATAAATAGAAGAACAAGTGTCAAAATTACTAAAAAAAAACCTAATTGAGGAATCTTATAGTCCTTTTGCAGCCCCAGTAACGTTAGCGTATAAGAGAGATGAAGGGAGAAGGTCGAGATTGTGCATAGATTTTCGCGACCTAAATAAAATTGTAATTCCCCAATGTCAACCTTTTCCACTTATCGATGATTTGGTGGTAAAAACAAGGAACTGTCATTTTTTTTCAACGCTTGACATAAACTCTGCATTTTGGTCCATTCCTTTAAAAATTGAAGATAGAAAGAAAACAGCATTTGTTACCCAAGATAGTCATTATCAGTGGACCTGCTTACCGTTCGGATTAAAAACTTCACCAGCTATTTTCCAAAGAATACTCAGCAATATCATTAGGAAGCATGGTTTATCAGATTTTGCTGTCAATTTTGTCGATGACATTTTGATTTTTTCCCGGACATTTTCTGAACATATTGTACATTTATCTTTGTTAATGGAAGCAATTAATAAAGAGGGATTTAGACTAAAATTCTCTAAGTGTAGTTTTGCTCAAGAATCTGTAAAATACTTAGGTCATATAATAGGAAATAACTCTATTGCTCCACTAAAGGATAATTTAATTGCTATAAAAGATTTCCCTGTACCAATGACACAAAAAAATGTCAGACAATTTTTGGGAAAAATTAATTTTTATGGAAAGTATATACCTAATATATCAATCATATTAGATCCCTTGCATAATTTGTTAAGAACAGATCAAAAATTTGTGTGGACAGATAAATGTCAAGAGTCATTCGACATTATTAAAAAACTACTTTGTTCAAAACCTATTTTAACAATATTTGACCCAGATCTACCAATTCATATTTATACCGATGCTAGTTTACAGGGCATAGGTGCTGTTTTAAAACAACCTCAACATAATGGAGAAGAGAAACCTTGTGCTTACTTTTCGAGGAAGTTAAGTGATACTCAGAAACGGAAAAAAGCTATCTATATTGAATGTTTAGCAATTAAAGAGGCAGTAAAATATTGGCAACACTGGCTCATAGGAAAAAGATTTACAGTTTTCTCTGACCACAAACCTCTAGAAAAGTTAAATATTAAAGCTAGGACAGACGAGGAACTCGGCGATCTCACATATTATCTATCTCAATTCAATTTTGAAGTAATATATTCCCCGGGGAAATACAACTTAGAAGCTGACTGTTTGAGTAGGAATCCTGTATTAGAATCGCATGAATGTCAAGAAGAAGTTTTGAAAATTGTAAATTTTATAAAAATAGTAGACATCCAAAATGACCAGGAGAAAAATGAGGAGATAAAACAAAATAAAAATAAACTTAGTTTAAAAAATAAAATTTACTATAAACATTTTGGAAAAAAAGAAAAAATTGTGCTCACGGAGGAATTTAGTAAAGAAATTATTAAAAATATACATTATAATTATTGTCATATAGGGATAAAGCAAATGGAGAACAAAATTAAACCTTTCTTTGTGGCTAAAAATTTAACATACAACATAAAACAATTTTGTGACACTTGTGAAATGGCAATGCCAGATTTTGTATGGAAGGTGGCGTCTTTTTTTTTTCGCGCGGCCATCGACCAAACTTTATTTTTTGATTACAAAATAGTGTAATAAACCAAACTTATTATGGCATGTATACCTCTAAACTCAGTCTGAACTGAGTTACGAGCATTAGAAGTTTGATGATTTTCATACTAGATTTGCATTTTGCGCGCAAGTTTTGTAAGAAATTGCAACAAATTATTGCGCTATTTTTTTATTGCGCTGATTCTGCTGCATACTGATGTCTGGAGCCTTTAATGGATGGTATTGTTTGTTTACACATACAATGTCACTATTTTGTAGAAAAGATTTCAAACTCGATTTATAGAATAAACACAGGACATAAAAAAATTGAATCAAATCTTTACCATCTTACAAAGCTTATTCCAGTATCGGTGGAACCCTAGTCTTGGAGGGGGGGAGGATGTAATGAGACTCACTATAGACCCTCATTGTTATTCAAACTTCCCGCGTACAAACCCTGGCACGTGAGTAAAAATGATACACTATGGTTTTTTAAAAAGATTTGACAGATTGTTTTTGCTTAATGGCGTCTGTACGGAAAACTAAAGGAATATTTTAATTGTGAAGCAAATAGCTTTAAATGTTGTTTCTCTTTTCAGGTAGGTAATTACTTATTTAATTCTATGTAAAATATGTGATTGTTAAAGCAGTTTATTAAAAATAAATATTCTCTTTTCAGAGCAACACTTTTGGCTTTTTGTATTATATGTATCAAAGTTATTCAAGATCCAAAACTTAAACGCCGTTAAAGTAGCCATACCGGCGTTTTAGTTGTGTATATTTTGAGATATTATTTCAATAATACTGAGTTAAAATGTATAAATTAAAATATTTCAAAATCTATAATATGTAGCGTCGTGAGAGTTTGTGTCAATTGTAGCTCTTAAAAATACCTTTAAAATGATGTATTTAAATTACAAATTACTCTTTTACTTTTGAAACAGCGATTTTTTTTAATGTGATTTTTAACGTGATCTTTAAACTCGTTTTTCTCCGAAAGTGGTTTTTGCACTTAACGGCGTTATAGTGATCGGACGGCAGAAATGCAAGAAGTACATAATTTCTTAAGTGTTGTTTCTTAATTACACTAATTAATTATTACTACACACTAACTACAATCATAGTAATAGTATTAATTGCAGAATAAACCAAATATCTAACTCGCCCTATGCGAAAGTCATGTAAAGGTCATGCACAAAAACTAACTTACTTTCTAATTTATAGGTAGGTATGCATTACTTACCCGGTCAAGGGGTTGAAATAATTATAATTATTAATTAACACTGATCTTGCAGTAGTAAAGTGTTACTAGCACTAATAGAAGTATGCGAAAATAGTAAATCGCTTATGAACGACATGAGAAATAGTCGAGCGTGAAATAGGTTTGCATTCAATGCAGTAGGGACGACCGCACTCGTCTCGGCCGCCAAGCTAGTCTGCGTGGCGCCGCCGGTGCGATCCTCACGGCAGTTTTTTAATACTTTGAGACTCGGTAAACAAAACACCAAGTAACCCGTACGATTATAATAGCGAATACAGCGCAGTAACATTTCGATGCACATTTAAATGACGTATGGATTAGGATTTTGTTTGAAAGTTAGTTACAATTATGTTTAGTTTTATTTAGTACTAGCGGCCGCCCGCGACTTCGTACGCGTGGATCCCGTTTTACCCCCTTCATCTATCTTACGCGGTTTAGATTTTTTCATACAAATGTTTTTTCCTGCTAACTCCCGTTCCCGTGGGAATTTTGCAATATCATGTTGTAACTAAGCTTTAAGTTTACTAAAATACCTGCATGCCAAATTTCAAGCGTCTAACTTAAGCGGTTTAGATTTTTTCATACAAATGTTTTTTCCCGCTAACTCCCGTTCCCGTGGGAATTTTGCAATATCCTGTTGTAACTAAGCTTTAAGTTTACTAAGATACCTGCATGCCAAATTTCAAAAGTCTAACTTAAGCGATTTAGATTTTTTCATACAAATGTTTTTTCCCGCTAACTCCCGTTCTCGTGGGAATTTTGCAATATCCTATTGTAACTAAGCTTAAAGTTTACTAAGATACCTGTATACCAAATTTCAAGCGTCTAACTTAAGCGGTTTAGATTTTTCACACAAAAGGATTTTCCCGCTAATTCCCGTTCCCGTGGGAATTCCTAAGTATCCTATAACCTGCCCAGGAGTATGAAGAATAATTGTACTAAGTTTCGTTAAAATCCGTCGAGCAGTTTTTGTTTCTATAAGGAACATACAGACAGACAGACAGACAGACAGAGAGACAGACAGACAGACAGAGAGACAGACAGACAGACAGAGAGACAGACAGACAGACAGACAGACAGACAGACAGACAGACAAAAATTTTACTGATTGCATTTTTGGCATCAGTATCGATCACTAATCACCCCCTGATAGTTATTTTGAAAATATATTTCATGTACAGAATTGACCTCTCTACAGATTTATTATAAGTATAGAAGATTTAATTATTTATAGTTTATAGTTTATAGTTTAAGTAAGTAGTGTTTATATTAGCAAGTAAGGTTTTATTTTTAGGTTTAATATTTTTATGGACAATGTTTAGTTTATTTTAAAGTTTAAGTATATTAGTAACGAGAAGTTCACGTTAATCGTGACACAAGCTTGGCGGTGCAATCAGCTGACCGACCGTTAGGCGCAAGCGTACGTAGGCAGGCACCGGTAGGGTAGGTAGTTATAACGAGCGTTGCAAACGCACGATTTGGCTGCGTGTGCGCTGGAATGCGAGAAATAAATAATGTGAAATAATGTCTTAAAAACCCAACACGTAATTAAGGTCCGCGTATAGGTAGGTATGAATAAAGGGAATGTATTTAAAGGTGTAGCAAACAGTATTTAACGGTCTGCAAATTCGAAGAAAAACTGATAAACACGTAATTAAAGTCCGTGTAGACAGATTTATAAATGTAATAATTAATGAATGTGAAGATTCGCTTCAAAGAGAAGAATATTTGATGGTATTCGAGATATAAAGAGCTACCGTATAATAAATTTAAAGATATAGTTAAAGATCACATGCTTAAAAAAGCCTATTATACAACTCGAGATTTTCTTAATGATAAGTCATCCTGGGAGTAGGATTATGGTCCTCTCATGCTCGCACTAAAAAGAATTAAAATGAAAAGTAATGTATAAACTCATAATAATTTCTCAAATGTTATAGTGTCATGCTTCTCAATCTGGACTGTTACTTAGCTTTATTATTAGTTTTTTATTTTAAAGAGATAACTTGGAATTGTCATTCTCACTAAAATGTCTCTGGGGTGGTGGCGTAGTGAGGCGGGTCGTTACATTCCCTCTAATATGGTCGAGTGAAGCGATGGCTGGTTCACTCGTCATGTCTGTGAACAGGCGCTGCTTTCGGGGACTGGTCAATCCAAGTTATTCAAATTTATGTATGCGAGTCATTTCTACTAGTATCTTAATATGTAAGTCTAGATATTAGCACGTCACTACCTTGTTTAATATACCACGCAATCTTGTATACCCATTCTTATAAGATACACCATACAAGAATGCATGGTAAATTCAGTGAACTGCTCCTGAATCGAATGTACCTACTACTACTATTTCTATTTATTTATATTAACCGGCAGACAGTGGTGACTGAGTTTGTTGCGGCGCTTCTTCTCAGCACTTGCCAAATGTTGGTCTCGAAGCGCTGGTAGGGCAAAAAGATTATGAGACATGTAGAGGCTCCTTAAGAGCAAAATGACGATTTGTAAGAACTATTTATTAGTCCAAACAAATAAAGAAATTTTGACTTTGACTTTTGACTTTGACTTTGAAAAATATTTTTACACGTAATTAAGGTCCGTGTATGCAAAGCGGACAATAAAGGGAAGGAAAGTAAAGGAATAATCGGATTTGCACTGCCCTGAATTGCCACTTGATGACTGCGCCTTCGTGTTCTGGAAGTTCTGGAACCGTTTGCGTCCGTTGTAGGTTGCCGTCGAGCCACTTTCCCGGAGTCCAAAGGTCGCGCGTCCACGTCGGTGTGAATTGAATCCAGTGAGAAGGTCCAAAAGACAATGCCGGAAATTGGCGTCTTTTTTTTTTCGCGCGGCCACCGACCAAACCTTGTTTTTTGATTACAAAATAGTGTAATAAACCAAACTTACTACGACATGTATACCTCTAAACTCAGTCTGAACTGAGTTACGAGCATTAGAAGTTTGATGATTTTACATACTAGATTTGCTTTTTGCACGCAAGTTTTGTATGAAATTGCAACAAAATATTCCATACAAAATCTGGCATTGCCATTTGGCGGGAATCTTCTTCAGCTAACCAGGTTCCAGGTCGAGAACGAGTTCGTAACGTAAAATTTACAAAAAAAATGATATGAGTAGGCTATGTAAGTACGTGCGTCTTGCCCGGCGATTTGCGGCGAGTGGAGGGCGTTTTCGTAGTCGGTCGGCGGGCGGCGCACGGTGGGCTGATATTAGAGCTTCATAGACTTAGCGTCGCTCAAAAATCAAGTGCCTAATTTTGAAAAAATAAATATGCCAATGTGTTCCTTTACCAAAAAGGAATATTTTATGTTATGTAACGTTTCTTGATAAAGTTATTATTTAATAAGTTATTGACAATTTCCTTTATTTTTGTATGGACCTCAACATTTATTTTTTTTTATTCGTTATTCTTAAGCTTTCTTTAGAAATTGACTATTGTATTATGTAATGCAACATACAAGCTATGTTATCACCAAGTGTCGCATTTCGGAAATCTTCGGAACATTGTCATTTTGGACTTTAAAATAAAAAAAATAAATAACTGTTAAAGGACAATGACCAAAAGTGGTCCAAATGTCCACCACTAATGAGACCTATATTGGCTTATAGTCCATTGAATAGAGATTAACTTTCAGTATGGGACGAAAAAAAAATAAGCTGTCAGTAAAAAGTTATGACTGTTTGAAAAATTGTAGTAGTTTACGCGCTAATCTCAGGAACTACTGGTTCGATTTGAAAAATTATTTTTGTTATGGATAGCCCATTTATCAAGGATGGTTTTACGATAAATAACATCACCCTACAACCAATAGGGGCGGAGCAGTAAAGACAACTATTTTCACGCGTACAAAGTCGTAGGCACAGCTAGTATAATATTTAATAAAATTAATCTATAACCCCGCGCCACATACGACATGACATAACATGAGTAGATTAGTCCAAAATGTGCAATGGATAGAATGATATCAAGAACATTTTTCGTATGAAAAGGTAAAAAACAGACTTTTCATTCAGTCGTAACTTTTTACTGACAGCATATTTTTGATTGCGGTTTGGTTATAATGAATCAGTATTTAGTAGACTATTTTACTACATAGGTCTCGTTAGTGGTGGACATTTGGACCACACTCCATACATTTTTGGTCATTGTCCTTTTGTAAAAATAACTACGCCAATGTGTTCCTTTGCCAAAAAGAAATATTTTATGTTATGTAACTTTTCTTGATAAAGTTATTATTTAATAAGTTATTGACAATAATTACTTTTTTTTTGTATGGAGCTCAACAATTATTTTTATTTTATTCGTTATTCTTAAGCTTTCTTAAGAAATTGCTTTTTTTATTATGTAATGCATCATATAAGCTATATTATCACCAAGGGACGAATCCCGGAAACCCTCGGAACATTGTCATTTTCGACTTTAAAATAAAAAAAAACGAAAAAGAAAACTGCAATGTTATGTACTTTCTTCCGTACTACCCTAACGAGGTGAAGAACTAAGCGCGTTTTTTATAGTGGTGTTTCCAGGAGGCCTAATCCACATCTATACTTATAATAAATCTGTAGAGAGGTCAATTCTGTACATGAAATATATTTTCAAAATAACTATCAGACGGTGATTAGTGATCGATACTGATGCCAAAAATGCAATCAGTAAAATTTTTGTCTGTCTGTCTGTCTGTATGTTCCTTATAGAAACAAAAACTACTAGACGGATTTTAACGAAACTTGGTACAATTATTCTTCATACTCCTGGGCAGGTTATAGGATACTTAGGAATTCCCACGGGAACGGGAATTAGCGGGAAAATCCTTTTGTATGAAAAATCTAAACCGCTTAAGTTAGACGCTTGAAATTTGGCATGCAGGTACCTTAGTAAACTTAAAGCTTAGTTACAACAGGATATTGCAAAATTCCTACGGGAACGGGAGTAAGTGGGAAAAAACATTTGTATGAAAAAATTTAAACCGCGTAAGATAGACTCTTGAAATTTGGCATGCAGGTACCTTAGTAAACTTAAAGCTTAGTTACAACAGGATATTGCAAAATTCCCATGGGAACGGGAGTTAGCGGGAAAAAACATTTGTATGAAAAAATATAAACCGCGTAAGATAGATGAAGGGGGTAAAACGGGATTGTAGCGTTGCAGTTTTGGCTGTTTTTCACAAATTGATTTTATTACTCGATATTTGGATTTCAATTCTCAATTCGGTTGGTTTTTTTTTCTATTATTTATTTATTTAGGATACCACTAGCGACATCTATTGGCGGATTTAGAAGTTTGATTGAAGAAGGGTTTGCAATAGATGGCGCTTTTTGCTCAGTCAATTCAAATATATTTTATTGAACTATTTCAATCGAGAGAATTGAAATCCAAATATCGAGTAATAAAATCAATTTGTGAAAAACAGCCAAAACTGCAACGCTACAATCCCGTTTTACCCCCTTCATCTATCTTACGCGGTTTATATTTTTTCATACAAATGTTTTTTCCCGCTAACTCCCGTTCCCATGGGAATTTTGCAATATCCTGTTGTAACTAAGCTTTAAGTTTACTAAGGTACCTGCATGCCAAATTTCAAGAGTCTATCTTACGCGGTTTAAATTTTTTCATACAAATGTTTTTTCCCACTTACTCCCGTTCCCGTAGGAATTTTGCAATATCCTGTTGTAACTAAGCTTTAAGTTTACTAAGGTACCTGCATGCCAAATTTCAAGCGTCTAACTTAAGCGGTTTAGATTTTTCATACAAAAGGATTTTCCCGCTAATTCCCGTTCCCGTGGGAATTCCTAAGTATCCTATAACCTGCCCAGGAGTATGAAGAATAATTGTACCAAGTTTCGTTAAAATCCGTCTAGTAGTTTTTGTTTCTATAAGGAACATACAGACAGACAGACAGACAAAAATTTTACTGATTGCATTTTTGGCATCAGTATCGATCACTAATCACCGTCTGATAGTTATTTTGAAAATATATTTCATGTACAGAATTGACCTCTCTACAGATTTATTATAAGTATAGATGTGGATTAGGCCTCCTGGAAACACCACTATAAAAAACGCGCTTAGTTCTTCACCTCGTTAGGGTAGTACGGAAGAAAGTACATAACATTGCAGTTTTCTTTTTCGTTTTTTTTTATTTTAAAGTCGAAAATGACAATGTTCCGAGGGTTTCCGGGATTCGTCCCTTGGTGATAATATAGCTTATATGATGCATTACATAATAAAAAAAGCAATTTCTTAAGAAAGCTTAAGAATAACGAATAAAATAAAAATAATTGTTGAGCTCCATACAAAAAAAAAGTAATTATTGTCAATAACTTATTAAATAATAACTTTATCAAGAAAAGTTACATAACATAAAATATTTCTTTTTGGCAAAGGAACACATTGGCGTAGTTATTTTTACAAAAGGACAATGACCAAAAATGTATGGAGTGTGGTCCAAATGTCCACCACTAACGAGACCTATGTAGTAAAATAGTCTACTAAATACTGATTCATTATAACCAAACCGCAATCAAAAATATGCTGTCAGTAAAAAGTTACGACTGAATGAAAAGTCTGTTTTTTACCTTTTCATACGAAAAATGTTCTTGATATCATTCTATCCATTGCACATTTTGGACTAATCTACTCATGTTATGTCATGTCGTATGTGGCGCGGGGTTATAGATTAATTTTATTAAATATTATACTAGCTGTGCCTACGACTTTGTACGCGTGAAAATAGTTGTCTTTACTGCTCCGCCCCTATTGGTTGTAGGGTGATGTTATTTATCGTAAAACCATCCTTGATAAATGGGCTATCCATAACAAAAATAATTTTTCAAATCGAACCAGTAGTTCCTGAGATTAGCGCGTAAACTACTACAATTTTTCAAACAGTCATAACTTTTTACTGACAGCTTATTTTTTTTTCGTCCCATACTGAAAGTTAATCTCTATTCAATGGACTATAAGCCAATATAGGTCTCATTAGTGGTGGACATTTGGACCACTTTTGGTCATTGTCCTTTAACAGTTATTTATTTTTTTTATTTTAAAGTCCAAAATGACAATGTTCCGAAGATTTCCGAAATGCGACACTTGGTGATAACATAGCTTGTATGTTGCATTACATAATACAATAGTCAATTTCTAAAGAAAGCTTAAGAATAACGAATAAAAAAAAAAAAATGTTGAGGTCCATACAAAAATAAAGGAAATTGTCAATAACTTATTAAATAATAACTTTATCAAGAAACGTTACATAACATAAAATATTCCTTTTTGGTAAAGGAACACATTGGCATATTTATTTTTTCAAAATTAGGCACTTGATTTTTGAGCGACGCTAAGTCTATGAAGCTCTAATATCAGCCCACCGTGCGCCGCCCGCCGACCGACTACGAAAACGCCCTCCACTCGCCGCAAATCGCCGGGCAAGACGCACGTACTTACATAGCCTACTCATATCATTTTTTTTGTAAATTTTACGTTACGAACTCGTTCTCGACCTGGAACCTGGTTAGCTGAAGAAGATTCCCGCCAAATGGCAATGCCAGATTTTGTATGGAATATTTTGTTGCAATTTCATACAAAACTTGCGTGCAAAAAGCAAATCTAGTATGTAAAATCATCAAACTTCTAATGCTCGTAACTCAGTTCAGACTGAGTTTAGAGGTATACATGTCGTAGTAAGTTTGGTTTATTACACTATTTTGTAATCAAAAAACAAGGTTTGGTCGGTGGCCGCGCGAAAAAAAAAAGACGCCAATTTCCGGCATTGTCTTTTGGACCTTCTCACTGGATTCAATTCACACCGACGTGGACGCGCGACCTTTGGACTCCGGGAAAGTGGCTCGACGGCAACCTACAACGGACGCAAACGGTTCCAGAACTTCCAGAACACGAAGGCGCAGTCATCAAGTGGCAATTCAGGGCAGTGCAAATCCGATTATTCCTTTACTTTCCTTCCCTTTATTGTCCGCTTTGCATACACGGACCTTAATTACGTGTAAAAATATTTTTCAAAGTCAAAGTCAAAAGTCAAAGTCAAAATTTCTTTATTTGTTTGGACTAATAAATAGTTCTTACAAATCGTCATTTTGCTCTTAAGGAGCCTCTACATGTCTCATAATCTTTTTGCCCTACCAGCGCTTCGAGACCAACATTTGGCAAGTGCTGAGAAGAAGCGCCGCAAAAAACTCAGTCACCACTGTCTGCCGGTTAATATAAATAAATAGAAATAGTAGTAGTAGGTACATTCGATTCAGGAGCAGTTCACTGAATTTACCATGCATTCTTGTATGGTGTATCTTATAAGAATGGGTATACAAGATTGCGTGGTATATTAAACAAGGTAGTGACGTGCTAATATCTAGACTTACATATTAAGATACTAGTAGAAATGACTCGCATACATAAATTTGAATAACTTGGATTGACCAGTCCCCGAAAGCAGCGCCTGTTCACAGACATGACGAGTGAACCAGCCATCGCTTCACTCGACCATATTAGAGGGAATGTAACGACCCGCCTCACTACGCCACCACCCCAGAGACATTTTAGTGAGAATGACAATTCCAAGTTATCTCTTTAAAATAAAAAACTAATAATAAAGCTAAGTAACAGTCCAGATTGAGAAGCATGACACTATAACATTTGAGAAATTATTATGAGTTTATACATTACTTTTCATTTTAATTCTTTTTAGTGCGAGCATGAGAGGACCATAATCCTACTCCCAGGATGACTTATCATTAAGAAAATCTCGAGTTGTATAATAGGCTTTTTTAAGCATGTGATCTTTAACTATATCTTTAAATTTATTATACGGTAGCTCTTTATATCTCGAATACCATCAAATATTCTTCTCTTTGAAGCGAATCTTCACATTCATTAATTATTACATTTATAAATCTGTCTACACGGACTTTAATTACGTGTTTATCAGTTTTTCTTCGAATTTGCAGACCCTTAAATACTGTTTGCTACACCTTTAAATACATTCCCTTTATTCATACCTACCTATACGCGGACCTTAATTACGTGTTGGGTTTTTAAGACATTATTTCACATTATTTATTTCTCGCATTCCAGCGCACACGCAGCCAAATCGTGCGTTTGCAACGCTCGTTATAACTACCTACCCTACCGGTGCCTGCCTACGTACGCTTGCGCCTAACGGTCGGTCAGCTGATTGCACCGCCAAGCTTGTGTGAATCCAACGGGAATTAGCGGGAAAATCCTTTTGTATGAAAAATCTAAACCGCTTAAGTTAGACGCTTGAAATTTGGCATGCAGGTACCTTAGTAAACTTAAAGCTTAGTTACAACAGGATATTGCAAAATTCCTACGGGAACGGGAGTAAGTGGGAAAAAACATTTGTATGAAAAAATTTAAACCGCGTAAGATAGACTCTTGAAATTTGGCATGCAGGTACCTTAGTAAACTTAAAGCTTAGTTACAACAGGATATTGCAAAATTCCCATGGGAACGGGAGTTAGCGGGAAAAAACATTTGTATGAAAAAATATAAACCGCGTAAGATAGATGAAGGGGGTAAAACGGGATTGTAGCGTTGCAGTTTTGGCTGTTTTTCACAAATTGATTTTATTACTCGATATTTGGATTTCAATTCTCAATTCGGTTGGTTTTTTTTCTATTATTTATTTATTTAGGATACCACTAGCGACATCTATTGGCGGATTTAGAAGTTTGATTGAAGAAGGGTTTGCAATAGATGGCGCTTTTTGCTCAGTCAATTCAAATATATTTTATTGAAACATTTCCTAATGTTTTTATTTTGATTATTCTATTTTTAATGGAATATTTTCAGTGTTCTGGAAATTGTTTTCATCATGGTTTTTATTGGTGTTTGCTTTTCTAAGCGGCGAAACGAAACGTCTTGCGATCTCTATGACTCGCGGCTGTCAGTTGAGCTGTCAAATCACTTTGGAATTTTGGTCGATCTTGCGCAACCGCAATTTTATTATTTTTGGGGATGTAATCCCCTGTGTTTCAAATCGTGTGATGCAGAATGCATCCACGATAATTTCTTAATATATTTTAAAAATAAACACACATGAGGTAAGTTCCCGTCGGAGAATTTATTTATTTTTCGTGTTTGATATTTTTCGTATTCCAGTACGTGGTATTTCATGTGATCATTTCTTTCAGAAATTCCCTAAATCCTATTCGGATGAGGGTATTGGGTTGCTGAAGACTGCGAGTGAAGCTCAAATTAGCGAACAGTCTTCGTAAGTATTTGTTTCCCATTGCGGGTTTTTTCATAACCTAATGCCACGTTCCATATGTGATGCTGACACTCGTATTTTTCGTTTCAGACATAGAGAAAAGTAATACATAGGAAATAGAGAACCCTCTCTGTCAAATTTTTGAGCCTACTAATTGACAGCCTGGTGTTAAATTCCCTGTACTTAACCTACGTACGTAACGCTCACATACATACATAGTACACGCACACATACATACATAAAGTCCACGCACACATACACACAGTTCACGCACACATAGGCCCTCATAACCTTCAAAGAATTATTGTTTTTATGATGTACAATGTAGAATTTTTTCAAATCCATTATTTTGAAAATATTTATCTTTATGGTGTACGTATTGTATTATTTTCAAAACAATGGATTTAGAAAAAATTCTACATTGCACATGGAAATGCAAATAAGTAAACAAAAACTTTTGAATTTAATAATTTTACTTTATTTATGAACACACATAATATTATACACCAAAAGCGTCTTTTCGCAAAGTTTTCAACAACACTAAAAAAGCATTTGCACATTGAGAAAACTCAGATCACTTGTGAACATAACAGAAAGTTTCTTCGCGATTCACGAAGGAACGAACAAAACTCCGATGAACTAGAACAGCAGCAGGTACGAAGGAATGAACTTGAATTTGACTCGACGACTCTTCAATACTTTAATAGGGCCACAGAAAACTTAAATGATGGCTAAGAAAACAAGAATGCATTTAACATAACAAAAACAACACCGGCCATTTTGGAGGAAAAACAATGTTGCCATATGTTAAATAGTAATTTCTACTACTCTATTATGTAAATTATAACAAAAATGTCAATGTTCAGTTTTAAATTAAAACAAATAAATTTCATTTAAAAAAAGTTTTCACATTGTAATTAACAATATTCTCAAATATATTTTAATTAAGAAAAAAATGAAAATATGAAGGAAACAGGAGCAGCGACATCTAGAGCGTTTTAGGGTAGTTAAAAAGTATGTCGGAAAAGAACCAGGGATAGTGTTCTCAGGCGACTCAGACATGGTAATACGTGATCGAGTTATAAGGAGGCAGGGTATGATAATTGAAACAGTCAGGTGCGGTATTTAACACTGTAATCGAATTTAACAAAACAAAGTACACTGTTCATAATAACAACGATTGATTGGTTCGATAACTTGAGGCAAACGATCCGTCAGAGTGGCGCGTGCGCACCGTGCGCTAGCAGAGTCTCGTCTCCCCGCTCGGTGTCGGCCCAACTCGACGTTCCGTTAGCGCGCGGCGCCACCTGGCGGGCGGAATGCGCGCTTTGCCTCGTAACAAAATCATCTTCAAATCATTTTCGCCGACACGGCCTTCCTGACGAGCGCACGTCCTCGTGCGTTAATCATCTGTAACCAAAAATTCGAACTTGAACCCAACTCAGCTCACCTCCTCTACAGCTCTACCATCATCTCTACAACCACAAAACAACTCTCTTTAACCATCATCTCATTTGGAACGCGTGGGACACTCGCTACAGCTCTGCGCCACGCGCTGGGGGCCATCACGCATGTAGCGTGAGACAGGCCAGCGGCTTGCAGCCAGTCAACGAGATGTTCCGTTACGTACCTTCACCATCATCACATAATATGCCGGCTGGTCTCATCACCACCGCATCTCTCTCATTTTCCATTTCCCGATGCACTTGTACCACAGTGGTACTAACAACTCCACCATAACCTTCATCATCACTGCTGTCTACCTCTCTAGTAGACACAACTCTACCATCAATACTGTTATCAACCACCTCTGTGCCCTCAGTTCGCTCACCACCCAACTCATCACTACTACCCGCCGACACGGACCCATCATACTCTAAGGCCTGATCACATAGAGCCTTGGCCATTTCTGTTAGACCTTCGCGCCCTCTAGGCACCCTACGCAAACTTTCGTGGGGGTATTTGTAAATTCTCTTTGAGCCGTCAACATGTTGCAAAGTGTAGCGATCGTTCTCTAACACTTCGATAATTTTAAAAGGCCCCCTAAACTTCCGGTCCAACTTAGTTTGATTTCGTTCACAGCATTTTAGAAAAACAAAATCACCTACACTGAAGGCACTAATTTGAGCTTTACCTTTATTGAAGCGTTCTGTGTCTGACCTAGCCACGACTTCGATATTAGTACTAGCGTTTTGGCGAATATCACTCAAATTGGCCCTACCTTCGGAATCGTCATTATTACAAGTAATCTTTGAAATGCCTAGAGGCTGTGATTTAATTCCAAACATAAGTTCAGTTGGGGAATATTCAGTAACTCTACATTTTGTGGAGTTTAAAACTAACTGGATTTCACCAAGTTCATCGCGCCAAATGTTGTCTGAGCTATTTTCAGTAATAGTAAGAAGGTTTTTGAGAGTTTGCATCACCCTCTCCACCTGCCCGTTAGCTCTACTAGCCCCAACTGCAATAACATGGAACTCTATATTATTTTCGGAGCAAAACGCTTTAAAGCCACTACTTATGAAACATCGCCCTTGGTCAGCAATTACTCGTTTTGGGGTACCAAACAGATGAATAGCCTCTTTGAGTGACTCTATGGCACAACTAGCGTCTAGACTAGATGTCAACCGTAGTAGAACATATTTAGTGAACGCATCAATTATAACACAGACGTACTCTTTTTTTGAACTTTTCCCACTTAATTTCCCACTTAGGTCGATGTGCACTGTGTGCCAAGGAACAGGTGCTTTTGGTATCGAATGCAGTTGTATTGGTTGAGCACCAGAAGTACCTTTACAAGCCCTACACACTAAACAAGCATCTACAAATTTTTTGACAGCTTTCGCCATTCCAGAGAACCAATACAAGTCATATAACTTGTCCAAAGTTTTGTCATAGCCAAGATGTTTCACTTCTGCATGAACATGACTAATAAGAGACCATACTAGAGATTGAGGGACTATAGGCAACCAAACATTTCTTTTATTGCGTTGAACTTTACGATAAAGGACGCCTTTTCTAATATCATAAGACTGCGCCACGTCTTGTGAGAGATCTCCAGCTCTCCATTTATCCATAATATCGACTATCTCCTTATCCCTTTGCTGTTCTACTGCTAACCATTCTCTGTGTAACTCAAGAGACTGAATTTCTTTTGTTAATGGGTCTAAGTCAACTCTATTACATTCGGTTTGAGGCAATGGGTTTCTCGATAAAAAGTCTACATGGGGCATATTACGTCCTTCTCTATACTCTACGTTAAAGTCATAACTTTGCAATATTGCCCACCACCTATGCACGCGGGGCGTGAGATCTTTTTTTGTACTAGACGATTTCAATGCGTTACAGTCCGTCCTAACTGTAAAATGGCGACCGTACAAATAATGCCTGAAATGCTCGACAGCACGAACTACAGCCAGCGTCTCCAGTTCATAGGAGTGGTACCGCGATTCAGCATCTGAAGTGCGCCGACTGTAGTATGCCACAACATGCTGAGTACGCCCATCCCGTTGTATCAAAATAGCGCCGTAACCCAGCGAGCTTGCATCTGTATGAAGCTCTATGTCTTTATCCGGATCGAAAATTGTCAATACTGGCTCCGAGGTTAAAATCTCTATAACGCGCTTATGGATTTTGTTATGCTGTTCCGTCCAATTAACCCGGCGCCAATGACGTGAAAATAATTGCAAAGACGATGACCCCGGGTCATATTGACCCATATTTCTTCGATAATTTTTCAGGAAATTGAACAAGTAATCTTAATTTTAATTACTGTCCATGTATATAGGGTTCTTTACTGAGCTAATAAGACAAAAATAAAACGAATACATGAAATAAATCATTTTTTATGAATTTTTAAACAAAACATTAAAAAATCATGTATAGAAACACATTGAGTCTATATTTTTTGTTTTTGGTAAAGATTTTTAGTATTAATAGGAATCAAAAATGTTATATAGTGAAAAAGAGATAAAATCAACTTCTTATGTGCAGATACAATGAGATCAGTCTTTTACTTCATCATTCAGAGCCATGGAACTGCTGCAACTGGTGCAGTATGTAATCAAATGGTCTGGGCATGTAAATGTGGCATGACGCACTTGCCGGCGTCGTACTAATGCAAGGTCGAGATTATCCGAAGACTGAGTACACATTACTTGCGTATTTTTCACATTTGTTGCCATTACTAAGTTCTGGCTATTACAGCCTGAGATTCTTCAATCTCGGAATCCGACTCTTCCAGCAACGCTTCATTCTTGCTGGGCCGTTTTACAAAGACATTTTGACTAAAACTTAAAAAAGAACAACATAAGCTAGCACTAAACACAAAATAAGCGAATAAAAGTAAGTCACAAATCACCGCGCCACCTATGACACCGGGTCATAATGACCCGTTTTGATTTGAAGCCTATGTATCTCGCTACTCAAGCGGAGTCACACTGAGTTAACTAACGGAATGGACTTAGGGAGGTTGTATCTCCAGCTATACGGACGCTCAAACCACAAAATGGACGCAAAAAAAAATTATGAATGTTTGAAAATGCCTCGGGTCAATATGACCCAGCGTCATTGACGCCGGGTTAATAGCACCGTTGTGCTGCGTGAGAGGGTACAAAGGTGCCATTAATACGGAAAACCCTGGTATGAACTGCCTGAAATACGAGGCTAGCCCAATAAACTGGCGAACTTGAGTAGCAGTACGTGGCGCTGGAATCTCTACTAGTGCTTTAATTTTGATAGGATTTGGCCTGATTTCCCCCGATTTTATCTCATAACCCAAATAAGAAATTTCCCGCTTAAGGAATTTACACTTTTTCATATTCAACGAGAACCCAGCTTTTGTAAGCGCCGCGAGAACTAACTCTAACCTTTCCAATCCTTGCTCTACATTTTCTGACGGTATTAAAACGTCATCTATGTAGACAAGAGCAAAGTCACAGTCTTTTAGAGCATTCTGAATGCATCTTTGGAACACGGACGGTGCATTTTTAAGTCCAAAGGGCATGGCGGTATATTCGAACTGCCCATCGGGCGTAACGAAGGCAGTTCGCTCTACAGAACCTGCTTCTACGCTAATACAATGGAAACCTGAAGTCATGTCAAGAGACGTAAAGAAATTTGCACCGTGCAGCTTATCAATGTGATCGCTAATTCGCGGCAGAGGATAATTATCGGTTCGCGTATTTGAGTTTAACTCCCTGTAATCTACTACCATACGGTCAGTCCCATCTTTTTTCTTGACGAGCAAAATAGGACTGGCGAAAGGAGAATTGCTTTCTCTAATAATGTTAGCCTCAAGTAACTCATACACTTTATCCTTTACTACTTGCCGCTCACTTGCCGATAGCCGATACGGACGTCTTTGTACCGTTTTATTTGGGTCAATAAGGTCAATTTTCATTTCTCCTGTAGTTACGCGTCTTTTAGGAACACCCTCAACAAAATTATCAGAATAGGAGGTAAGTATGTTCAGCAAAGAATTTTTAGATTCGCCTTCTAAATCAGTATCAACTTGTGCTTCAAATGGGGTGACCGTTTTGTTACAGGATATTAATTGAGAAAATTTCGATTTAAATAAATTGACACCCTTGCTATCGATTTCAACGTGTACCCCCATGTCTATAAGATCACGACCTAGTAAAATGGGCTCAATCAAATAAGAATCATCAACGACGTAAAATAAAATTTTCAATGTCAAATTTTGGACATTAATTGTGCATCTCATTTGCTTTGTACACTTGACGTCCGAATTACCTATCCCCACTAGAGTCACAGTGTCGTAAAAATACTCTCTATTTATTTGATCAGCAAGACTACTTTTAATTAAGGAACATTCTGAACCAGAGTCAAAAAGAAAACGACAACTCATACCTGCAACATGTAGCTCACCAGTAACCGCCCGTTTGCTGCACAGTTTTACCTCCTTCTTCGAGGCTTGAGAAGCTTCGCGAAGAGCGGCGGCGGCTGGGCAGACGCTGGCGACGTGTCCCGGCTTACCGCAGGCATAACACGTCACGGCTCGTTTTTCGTCATAGCGTTGGGGCCCTGGTAACGGCTTGTGAATCTGTGAACTTTCACCACGAATTTGAGGACAGTTAAAAATTCGGTGGCCTATTTCCCCACAACGATGGCAAGAACCAGGAAATGTTGACATCGGTCGCTGATTATTATATCGTGGGCGTTTATTGTCAATGTGGGTAGTGGCATCGTCGATATGTCGCTTCATAGATACCCCACGTAATATACGACACAGCTGTGATTTTGAAGATATGCTACTGGCATTCAATTCGCGCCTTAAATTATGATCACAGTTCGCCAATATTGACACAGCAAATCCAGTTATAACTTCCTCATTTAATTCAACTTTAGGTATTGTCTCAATCAAATTCCAAAGACGCAATGTGCCGTCTGCAGCGGTTTCTTTATCATTAATTTTGAACTTTATAATTCGATCAAAATAATCTTGCATTAACAACGGTTTAGCAAACTTCGCAATCAGAATATTTTTCACATTTTCCCACGTAATACAATCCGGCTGGATCTTGGTTAGGCACGTAGCAGCACGACCACGAAGCGCTTGCATTAAGGGTAATAATAAATCGGTACCTTTCAAATCCTTGTGCCTTACTATCACCTCGTTAATCTTACACCAGCCTTCGATGTCTGCGTCCGGATCGTCGGGGTCAAATTTGATGAGCGCCACCGGCGCGGGTGGCTGGAGCCCACCCGCCAACACGCGTAGCATCTTCAACAACGCAGCAGCATCGCCCGTATCACTCACACTTTCCGAACAAGTTGCATTGTCAGAGTTTTTCGAACAACCCGCACTACCCACCGCATAATGTTTCGTGGTCACGCTTGATTTACTTGCTGACCCACCATCGTTACACTCTCGGGTCCCGCATCCCACTTCTGATGTCGGAAAAGAACCAGGGATAGTGTTCTCAGGCGACTCAGACATGGTAATACGTGATCGAGTTATAAGGAGGCAGGGTATGATAATTGAAACAGTCAGGTGCGGTATTTAACACTGTAATCGAATTTAACAAAACAAAGTACACTGTTCATAATAACAACGATTGATTGGTTCGATAACTTGAGGCAAACGATCCGTCAGAGTGGCGCGTGCGCACCGTGCGCTAGCAGAGTCTCGTCTCCCCGCTCGGTGTCGGCCCAACTCGACGTTCCGTTAGCGCGCGGCGCCACCTGGCGGGCGGAATGCGCGCTTTGCCTCGTAACAAAATCATCTTCAAATCATTTTCGCCGACAAGTATTTGAATTTATTCACCGATGTCGCTGTTTGGAAGCAAGTTTCACTTCGATGACCGTTGTATGGAAGTTTCCACACCCTGGTTTCAGATGCGGGATTATTTTATAATTTAAACATAATATTTTGATGATATTTCATATATTTTAATTTCTCTTAATTTCGTATGAATTGTTTCTCCTTTCTAAACTGCTGATCTCTTCGCATTTCCTCCTTGTCATCAAACCTCTGTCTCTGCAAGAGTTTGAACGCTTACCTGTCGAGGAGATGCAAGAGCTTCATCTGGCACTGCGCGCTTGAGGCCGTGGAGGACGCTGCTTGTAACCTAAAAGTGTGCGAGACCCGTTGGACCCCGGAAGAAGAGAGGAACGTTCAGGGTAACGGCTTATAACCGCATGGCTTCCAAGGTACCCACTTTTCCATCCTTCAAGTAGGAGTCTTTCCGACCTGACATCGCGCAGTTATCTTAACTAGTAGAGTCTTAATATTTAGGCTGAGTTTTAAGAAATTTGTAGTGGCAATAATATTCACCAAACCGAACCTAATTAACGACCCTGAATTCCTTGAGATTGGCACTATCTATTACAGTAGTTATAATATCGTAACTGTCAACTGTATTCAAGCTTACGAGACAAAATAAATTGTGTCAATTGAGAGGGAGCTGTTTTATTTACATTTTTTTAATCTCATACAAGGAACGGTAACTCTTATAAATTTCTGCAAGCCGGACAACCTCTTTTTCACGTGCAGACAATTCACCATCTTCTCCGTCTGCACCGGTGGCGGTTCAATTCCAGTCACCAAGCCGCCAGGGAAAAAATCCTTTCTTGCAGTGGCGCCCATCTTTTGGTGTTTATTATTGCCATCCTTTTTATGAGGTTTATGGGTGGAAAGCCAATAAAAGAAGCAACATTGTGTGCTGACTATCCGCTCATACACTTCTATTTTATTGTTAAATGTATTTTATTAGGGAGTTTCTCATGTGTGTGCTGTTATTTGTCTTGTTTTTTTTTGTAATTTATTTTATTTGTGATGCCCACATAATTATTTTTAGGTTGTCAACTTTATACATTATTATTATGTTAACCATTATAACAGAGCGTACTACTCTATATGAGGTTAGTTTACATGATGTTAGGTTACTTTTAGGGTTCCGTACCTCAAAAGGAAAAAACGGAACCCTTATAGGATCACTTTGTTGTCCGTCCGTCCGTCTGTCAAGACCCTTTTTCTCAGGAACGCGTGGAGGTATGAAGCTGAAATTTATATCAATTACTCAGGTCTACTGTCCCTTGAAGCTGTGAAAAAATCAAACTTCTAAGCCAACGCAATCAAAAGATACAGCCGTTTATGCCGCAAATTTTCGACACTTGCAAGGGAATCAAAACCTACAGGGTGCTTCCCGTGAACTCAGAATCTTGAAATTTGGTACGAAGCAACGTCTTATAGCATAGATAAAGGAAAAATTACGAAAACCATAAATTTTTAGTTACATCACATAATATATATTTTTTTAATAATTTTAAACTTACTACCCATTTCCTCATAAACGCGTAGAGGTATTAAATTGAAATTCATACCAAATACTCAGGTTTATAATACCTTTAAGCTGTAACAAAATCAAACTTCTATGTCAACGCAATCAAAAGAAACAGCAATTTAAGCTGCATATTTTGAAACTCGCAAGTACTCGCAAGGGAATCAAAACCTAAAGGGTACTTCCAGTCGACCTAGAATCTTGAAATTTGGCATGAAGCAACGTTTTATAGCACACATAAAGGGAAAATTCCGAAAACTTTAAATTTTTAGTTACATTACAAAATATATATTTTTTAATAAATATAAACTTATTACTTTTTTCCTCATGAACGCGTAGAGCTATCAAGTTGAAATTCATATCAAATACTTAGATCTAATTGCCTTTAACCCGTGAAAACCAAACAAAACCAAACCTTGAACCAGATTTCTAAATAGTGACTAAAAAACTTAGTAAATAAATAACTTTAATAAAATAACTTTCGCAAGTCTGCTGCAAGGCTAGTATAAGTGTTTCAGTTATATTATAGATAAATGATATATGTTAATATAAAATAAAGGATTACTTAAACGATAAAGAGATCTTTGTCTTAAATTTATGCTCCTCCTCCATCTTTCCCTATTGTAATGTTATGAATTTCATTTTGCAATAAAAATACCATAGTTATGACTCGATTGTCGTAATGAACGAACTTTGTAAACCTTGCAGGTTTGTACGGAACCCTCGGTGCGCGAGTCCGACTCGCACTTGGCCGGTTTTTTTTTTGTGTTGCAACTCTTATTTTTACATTATGTTGGGACAAGTAAGTAACATTTTTTTGTTAGGTTATATTTATTTTATACCTACACTGCTTTTGGGCTTTATAGCTTATAACTTTTAGTTACTTACTTTAATTATTTTGTTTTTTCATACAAGACAAACACAGTTTTAGTTTTAATTTTAGTATTTATTTATTTGTACTCATAATAAGTAAGTACATAATGTATTTTAAAGTACCTACCCAGATATTTTGTTACATAGCTAACTAAAATCTTTAATATTGTTTATGTACTTAGGTAACAAATTGCTTTTGTGTCACTATGAACATGTAACTTTTATTTCATGTTAACTAGTACACATTATTTAGTATTACATAATGTTAGCACAATATTGTAACTTTTATTTGGAATTAACTAATTTAATTTGGCTTAATTTTGATAACTTAAGGCAGATATTCCTATTAGTTATTTAGGCATTATACTGCAGTGTATTATAGGTTTGGTACATAATGTTATTACTGGCTAGTGAGTTGTTTGTGGGTACACTTACTAACTTGTTAATATTTATACGGGAATAACTTAATTGATTATTATTATGGTTTTGATAACAATTAAAAGTTATTAATTTTAGTAAAGTGCCATTCTTCTTGTATAACTTTTATGTAGTAATAATTAATAATTACTGATAATAATTTTTCAATACTCAATATGTTTATTTAACTTTTGGAAAATATTTTTGCCACATAGTTTTTTTTTCAAAAATGATTTTATTAGGCTACCTTCTTTAAGGAAGTTTTTTTTAATTATAGTTATGCCAAGGTTCTCGGTCGTAGGACTTAGGATCTTCTTTGTTCTGGGTAGGTAGGTAGGTACTTAACTTTGGTAACTAACTTATGAGTTTAGTTTTTTTTTGGACACAATCGTATGGTGTAATGTTTTTCTGTTGGGAATTTAATAGATTCTTTTATAGCAAAAATTTTTTTTTTGGACACAATTGTCAATCGAGTTGTCGGGTAACTGCTACATACTTACTAGCCTCGGTGCTTTATTCTGTAACTTATAGTTCAGAAATTGTTTTCCAGAGATTGTATCTCTGTGTTTTTGTTTTGTTTTGTGTGAGTGCTATGTATCTCCTATATACATGCCTCGTTTGTTTTATTTTTTCCAGGGATGACATCATGTGCTTTTATGCACTATTCCCTGTGTTTTGTGTTTTGTTGCGATGACGTCCAATTTATATTGTGGCCAGCGACGTTTTTGTTCTGTGGTTTTTAACCCAGACATTTTTTCTAGGGATGACATGTGTTGAAATATACACTTTCCCTAGGGCCCACTGGATGGCTATTCCAGAAAATATGTTCGTAATGGCCGAAATAGCCTTACAACGTCACTGGGGATTCGAGTACCACTGGTTCACAGTTGGGACTCTATGGGGAATTTTGAATGCAGGTGGCAAGCAGTGTAATTTGAAACTGATGCTTACAGGTATGAAAGAGAGGTTTGAAAGATGATTGTATGTTAGTGTTGGGTTTTATTTATGCTCGGACAGCAGAGATTGTTTTAGGTTTGAAGAACATCAGTCCTGGTAGTTGGTTTTCATCTGGTTTGTTTTGCTTAGTGAAAAGTCAGTTTGTTTTTGTTCCTGTTATGTCAGCATACCCTACAACTCGTTGTTTGTTTTCTCGATTTTTTTTTTCAGTTGAAGTTTCTGCTGGAACGTTTTCTTTTTGAGGTCTTTCTGCGTTTAGACACATTTTTTTTTCTTTTTCAGTTTGTAGTTCGCTGAGGGCAGCTCAGATTCGTTCTCCGTGCGAATGTCTAGGGGGGAGGGTATTGTAGCGTTGCAGTTTTGGCTGTTTTTCACAAATTGATTTTATTACTCGATATTTGGATTTCAATTCTCAATTCGGTTGGTTTTTTTTTTCTATTATTTATTTATTTAGGATACCACTAGCGACATCTATTGGCGGATTTAGAAGTTTGATTGAAGAAGGGTTTGCAATAGATGGCGCTTTTTGCTCAGTCAATTCAAATATATTTTATTGAAACATTTCCTAATGTTTTTATTTTGATTATTCTATTTTTTAATGGAATATTTTCAGTGTTCTGGAAATTGTTTTCATCATGGTTTTTATTGGTGTTTGCTTTTCTAAGCGGCGAAACGAAACGTCTTGCGATCTCTATGACTCGCGGCTGTCAGTTGAGCTGTCAAATCACTTTGGAATTTTGGTCGATCTTGCGCAACCGCAATTTTATTATTTTTGGGGATGTAATCCCCTGTGTTTCAAATCGTGTGATGCAGAATGCATCCACGATAATTTCTTAATATATTTTAAAAATAAACACACATGAGGTAAGTTCCCGTCGGAGAATTTATTTATTTTTCGTGTTTGATATTTTTCGTATTCCAGTACGTGGTATTTCATGTGATCATTTCTTTCAGAAATTCCCTAAATCCTATTCGGATGAGGGTATTGGGTTGCTGAAGACTGCGAGTGAAGCTCAAATTAGCGAACAGTCTTCGTAAGTATTTGTTTCCCATTGCGGGTTTTTTCATAACCTAATGCCACGTTCCATATGTGATGCTGACACTCGTATTTTTCGTTTCAGATGCGGGATTATTTTATAATTTAAACATAATATTTTGATGATATTTCATATATTTTAATTTCTCTTCATTTCGTATGAATTGTTTCTCCTTTCTAAACTGCTGATCTCTTCGCATTTCCTCCTTGTCATCAAACCTCTGTCTCTGCAAGAGTTTGAACGCTTACCTGTCGAGGAGATGCAAGAGCTTCATCTGGCACTGTGCGCTTGAGGCCGTGGAGGACGCTGCTTGTAACCTAAAAGTGTGCGAGACCCGTTGGACCCCGGAAGAAGAGAGGAACGTTCAGGGTAACGGCTTATAACCGCATGGCTTCCAAGGTACCCACTTTTCCATCCTTCAAGTAGGAGTCTTTCCGACCTGACATCGCGCAGTTATCTTAACTAGTAGAGTCTTAATATTTAGGCTGAGTTTTAAGAAATTTGTAGTGGCAATAATATTCACCAAACCGAACCTAATTAACGACCCTGAATTCCTTGAGATTGGCACTATCTATTACAGTAGTTATAATATCGTAACTGTCAACTGTATTCAAGCTTACGAGACAAAATAAATTGTGTCAATTGAGAGGGAGCTGTTTTATTTAAATTTTTTTAATCTCATACAAGGAACGGTAACTCTTATAAATTTCTGCAAGCCGGACAACCTCTTTTTCACGTGCAGACAATTCACCATCTTCTCCGTCTGCACCGGTGGCGGTTCAATTACAGTCACCAAGCCGCCAGGAAAAAATCGTTTCTTGCAGGATCCACGCGTACGAAGTCGCGGGCGGCCGCTAGTGATTACTAAGGTTACTAAAATATTATATTTGTTTTATGGAAATTAAGCCAGTTTGAAGTTAAGTTTATTAGTTAGACTCAAGAGCCACTTTCTGAATCTACAAAAGTAAAGCTTTCTATCTCAGTATCAGCCTAGACATCAAATTGATCATTTCTAGTGGACTTTTTGGTGGTGTTGAAAACCTTTCTTGATGGCAATTACGTCTAAATTATTCATTTATTTTGATATGGCTTTACAAATATCACATCGCTGCTTGTGTAGAGCTGCCATTTATCAACGATATTATTTTTCTATCTATCAAGTGAGAATCAGTTATTACGAGATTGTTTTGCTTCCAGAATTACGATCTATTAAATTTTCAATTTCCGCGTCCATTAAGTTTTTTTCATTGATAACATTAAAATAGGTCGACAATAATTAAATGCAGCTTATTTTGAATAAAAAAATGGGTCTCCTTCATAAATTTGAAAAAGAAATGAGTCGATAGTAAAAAGTGGAGCTAGAAACCTTATTTTCCCTTATCCATTTTATCTGGAGACATCAAACCGAACGTCCATTTGGGCACTTACAAGTTGCCCTAAAATTTTCGCAAATTTTGTTTCGCAGACCAAACTATACTACGTACATGGAGCTCTACATACGTATATGCCTGCAAGCATACAAAATTATTGCTCACGGAAAAGATATTTACTTCCAATCAGAAAGTACTACACCACCTCGTTAGGGTAGTACGGAAGAAAGTACATAACATTGCAGTTATTTTTTTTCGTGCTTTTTATTATTTTAAAGTCGAAAATGACAATGTTCCGAGGGTTTCCGGGATTCGTCCCTTGGTGACAATATAGCTTATATGATGCATTACATAATAAAAAAAGGAATTTCTTAAGAAAGCTTAAGAATAACGAATAAAATAAAAATAAATGTTGAGCTCCATACAAAAAAAGTCTTTATTGTCCATAACTTATTAAATAATAACTTTATCAAGAAAAGTTACATTACATAAAATATTTCTTTTTGGCAAAGGAACACATTGGCGTAGTTATTTTTACAAAATTTGGCAGTTATTTAAATTTTTTATTTTTTTTATTTTAAAGTCCAAAATGACGAATGTTCCGAAGATTTCCGAAATGCGACACTTGGTGATAACATAGTTTATATGTTGCATTACATAATACAAAAGTCAATTTCTTAAGAAAGCTTAAGAATAACGAATAAAATAAAAAAAAATGTTGAGCTCCATACAAAAAAAAAAAGGAAATTGTCAATAACTTATTAAATAATAACTTTATCAAGAAACGTTACATAACATAAAATATTCCTTTTTGGTAAAGGAACACATTGGCATATTTATTTTTTCAAAATTAGGCACTTGATTTTTGAGCGACGCTAAGTCTATGAAGCTCTAATATCAGCCCACCGTGCGGCGGGCAGTTTGCGGGACCGGTTTCCTGCGCCGGCGCGCGATTGGCGTTAACACCAACCATCGCGGTATTAACAAATGCTACCTGGCTCTATCCCGAAAGTATTATTGGCCTAAAATGAAAGACCAAATAACTAAGTTCATAAATGAATGTACCATCTGTGGCCAAGGTAAATATGATAGGAATCCCATCAGACCTCAGTTTAACATCGTGCCTCCTGCCACGAAGCCTTTCGAGATAGTCCATATGGACCTATTTACCGTTCAAAGTGAGAAGTACGTAACCTTCATAGACGTCTTCACAAAGTATGGTCAAGCCTACCATCTACGTGATGGTACAGCTCTTAGCATACTCCAGTCCCTATTACAATTCTGCACCCACCATGGTGTACCTGTAACCATCATTACTGACAATGGAACGGAGTTCACAAACCAACTATTTCTGGAATTCACAAGATTACATGAAAATGAAAATGAAAAATGAAAATGAACTTTATTGTGAATGTGAATTTAGGTAAACAATAGCAGATACATGGCTTAATAATAGAAACGCTCCAAATTCTACCTTTTCAGGCGTATTCACAAATTATGCAAATATTATCACATTTAGATCAGAAATTATACAATTTATATTTATTATTCGAAATGCCAATTCCACCAAAATTATTTAAAAGGTCAAGAAATTTATGTCAGCAATGTTACAAGTCAATTGGATTCGATAATGTCAATTCAACAATGTCAATATTAATAAAGAATTAAGAATGGGGATTACTGTCAAATTATGAAAACATCGAATTGCAACACAACTTTACAATCAATCAGTGTAATTAATTTAACTTAAATTTATATTTTATTTTCAAAATATTCTTTTAAACTATAAAAACAATTGCTAAGTAACCATGTTGTGATTAATTGTTTAAATGTACTAATTTTTAAATTTTCATCTTTAAATGAATTTGGTAATTTATTATAAACGTCAATACACATATAATTACAATTTTTAGATAGCAAAGTTAGCTTTGAAGGCGGTTTGTATAGTTTGTATTCATATTGTGATCTCAGAGCTCTAGAACACACATCCTTTTTATTTTTAAATAAATATTTGTACTTAAACACAAACATACACAATTCCAATATATACAGACATGGCAGAGGAAGGAGTTAATACTTTTTAAAGTATGGCCGACATGACTCCCGGTAGCTTAGTCCAAACATTGCACGTATGCACCGTTTTTGAATCAGGAACAACCTATGCCAATCAGTAGATCCTCCCCATAATACAATACCATAACGTAAAATTGAATCAATGTAACCATTGTATGCAGTAATAGATGCTTGAACTGAGACTACTTGCCTGACCCTTCTTAGCGCATATACAAATTGGTTTACTCTAGAACAGACATTTTTGATATGCTCTTTCCAGTTGCAGCTACAATCTATTGTCAACCCTAAAAACTTGGTGCTTCTCACTTCCTCTAAGCTATGCTCGTTACATTTAACGTTCAATTCTTGCGTAGTAGCTCGTTCAGTATGAAATTGGATAAATTTTGTTTTATTGACATTAATTTGCAAGTTATTTATTGTCAGCCACTCTTTAGCCTGTATTAGAGCGCTTTCTATTTTTCGGACATAATTTGGTATCGGAACAGCATCAATGCCCTCTATTATCATTGTTATATCGTCAGCAAACAATAAACAATCACAAAGGAGATTATTAGGTAAGTCATTTATATATAGTAAGAATAAAAGGGGGCCTAGTATACTGCCCTGAGGGACCCCAAAGTTATTGTTTGAGAGTGGTGATTTATACGGTAAAACGCTTTTACTTTGAGAGCAATAATGCACCGTTTCAACACATTGTACTCTGTGTTCTAGATATGATTGAATCCAATCTAATGCTGGACCTCTAATGCCATATTTGGATACTTTTCTTAGTAATCGTTTGTGACAAACGAAATCGAATGCCTTGCTCATATCCATCATATCATATATAGTCATAAAATGTACTTATAATAATAATTAATAGTAGTCGGGTCAAATTACATTTACATATTGATTTTATTTATTGGCGTATGTAATTATTCCAGTACAGTATTTACTTTATTACAGTTATTTAATAATTACAGTTTTAACAGATTCTTGATGACAAAATGTATTTCATTAGACATAATTTGTTTCATAATATTCAATTACCAATTTGCCTTTAAATGAAATATTTATTTTCTAGTTTAATTCAAGAGTTCTATCTTTCATAATTAAAGATCAACATTATTTTTACAATTAAAAAAATGGTATAGTGGGAACCTAATTAATTGGTAACTTAATATAACATTACTCTTAAACTATCTCAAAATATTATTCTCAAATTATCAATTCTACAAATGTTAAAACATATTATTATTATATCAGTTCCATAACTTCAAAATTTTATCTAAACAAAATTGAAACTAAAATATTAATAAATATACCATTTACTTTCTATATTTAACACAGGCACTTTGCTAACAATCTTAACTTTTTTTTAAACACATCTCAATAAACATAATCTTTCTTACATTCTCCTATATTTATTACCTCTTGGGCATAATAATATCTCTCTTACTTGGCATATTCGCTTATTTAGGTAGGTACTACTTTTATTTATTTATTTATATACCTCTTATTGGGTATATGGGCACACATTATTTTATTTAGGCTGGCCAGCTCTATTTTTTATTCATAACACTTTTATTTTTTATTTTAGGTACAGTCTGTTTATTTTATAGTCGACTTTTTATAAGACATTTTTAGTCTTTGTTGCTATGCATAGACTTATTAAGGGTCATGTTTTAAGATCACTCGATCTCCAACTATTGTACAGAACGTTCGTAATAGATGTAAATATAAATAAATGTATTTTGTATTCGTTTCGTAGCTTATAATAGACCCTGCAATGTATAAAGAAATAGCGTTAGAAATAGACACAGAGATGTATGTTGTTTGTGCAATAAAGATAAGCTAGGCCAGAAAAGTAGGCAATTGTTATCTTTATCTGTCATTTGAATTATATAGTGTTTTGAGCTTCACATTCATGTAAGATTGTGTTAAGTCATTTTGTTTGTACTGTGTTCTATTATCTTTTATTTGTGTCTTTATATCGTGTCTTTATTGCTCGTGTCTTTTTGTATTTGTTAATTTGTATAGTTGATTTATTATTTGCACTGAACTCTGTAAATCATATTGTATTTGGAATGAAAATAAACTAACTTGTTGTTGGTGTTGGCTTCATTTAGAAAGGGACAAATAGGTAGGAAAAATAGGTAGTTAGAAAAGATAGGAAAATAGGTACTCACCCTCCGACGGAGGACAGAGACAGACATATCGGAAATAGAGCCGTAATCGCTTTACGGTATTGCCTTTTCGAGAGAAAAAGCAAACATTTGTTGTCTCGCTCCCACTAGCGGCCCTCGCTCACACCGTACTGCGTCTCGCTCGCACTCGCTCCGTCCTTGTCGCACGGAGGCACGCGATACGGCGTTAGATTGATGCGTAGGCGTCACTAGTGGAGAGTGGCATGGTGGGCCCAAATATAGCGGTGGTCCGAGCCAAAAACACAGTCCACTTGAAGATAGCTACGAAGTAACAACTAAGAAACAAGAAGTCCCTAGAAGCCAACAGCAGCCAGTACAAGCCCACTCAAGAAACAAGGGGTTGTTATTTCACTACACCCCCTCCCCGCTACCCCGCTACGTGAACACCGGCGAGAGAGAGACGGCGACATCTCTGCATCGGGCGCTTCTTCTTCGAGCCTTCAACAACTCCCAGGCGCAACTCCAGTAACCCGTGGGGCGTACCCCACATTTTGGTCCTTCGAGCCGGATTACGTCGGGTTGTTGAAGAAACTTTGGAAGAATTGAAGACAGAAAAATGCCAGTGACAAGATCGCGCAGCGGAGGTTCAAGAGTCGGAGCCACGGAAAGTACATCGGAGTACACCATGTCGACTGCCGTTGCGGACGAACAAGGGACTAGTCAGACGGAGACGACGGCGTCGCAGCGCACCGTGCCGGTGCAGCGCGCCGCTCCGGGGCAGGGCGAGCGCACGCAGGCGCCCCTGCCACACACATCCGTGCAGCCGCCGCTGGCTGAGCAGCAAAGAAGAGCTGCCCAGCGGCCGCTGTCAACATTGGGGCCGGCGCAGCCGCCGCTGAGGACTGACCAGCGGCCGCCGCAGCCGGCAACGGGAGCCGGAGAGCCAACGCTGCAGGAGCAGCGTCGCCAGGCTGAGCTACGGACCCGACCAGTATCGTCGCCCGAGTCGCCGCCCCCTGCGGAGCAGGGGCCGACGCGGCTCGAGCGCCCCGCGGCGCCAGCGAGATCAACAGCAGCGCCGCCAAGATCGACGGCAACAACGAAGAAATCGAAGCGCACCCGCAAGTTACTGGAAGCCAGGGAGGAGCTACTGCGACTGCAAGTGAAGCTTGCGGCCGCCAAGGTGGCCGCCCTGGAAGCAGACAGCGACTCAGAAGAGGACGTGGACACAGTGATGGAGGAAGCGGACCACAACGCACGGGTGAACAACTGGTTGGATACCAGTGTGCCGCCCATGCCCATCGCCACCGAGCCGCCCCTGGCCATCGCCAGCGAGCCGCACAGAGCGCCGGAGCCACCGCCACCGCTGGGGGACATAGAAGATAGAAGGCCTCAAGCCATAGAAGTCCCTCAGGCACCGGCGGGAGCCGGCGCGCCCGCGCCACTCCACCACCAAGTGGACCTGTCGGAGCTGGCCAGCGCCATAGCGCAAGCCGCCCGCTCCGGACAGCACAACAACAACAGCAAGATGTTCGCAGAGCTGCCATACTTCGGGGGGTCGCATCACGAGTGGCTTTCATTCAAGGCCGCGTACTTCGAGACACAGAGCGGGTTCACGGATTTGGAGAACCTCACCCGCCTGCGCAGAAGCCTCAAGTCGAGAGCAAGAGAAGCCGTCGAGAGTTTGTTGATATACAACTCTAACCCACGCGACGTGATGAAGATTTTGGAGGCAAGATTCGGGAGGCCGGACGCCATAGCTGTCGCAGAAATGGAGAAAATTAGAAGCTTGCCGCGCCTCGCCGACAGCCCACGTGACTTGTGCATATTTGCGAGCAGGGTCACGAACATAGTCGCCACACTGAAGACCATCGGGAAGCAGCGGTACCTACTCAACCCCGAGATAGCGAAGTTAACAATGGAGAAGCTGCCGCCTGCCATGAAGTACCGGTGGTACGACTTCGCCGCAGGACAGCCCACCGACGAGGCCGACATAGAAAAGTTGGCGCGCTTCCTGAACCACGAAGCGGAGATCTGCGGTCCGTACGCGCAGCCGGAAGGGGTCTCGGAGCCGGCGGCGAATCGCAGAAACCACAAAACGTTCAACGCCCAACAGTACGAGGCAGTGAATAGTGAACGTCATAATAGTGAAAGTGAACGGCAATATAGTGAACGCCAGAACAGTGAGCGGCGAAATAGTGAAAGACAGAACAGTGAGCGGCAGAATAGTGATCGTGAAAATAGTGAAATAAACAGAAAGTGCGTGTTGTGCAGTGCTACGGGACACAGTGTCGCGGGATGTGCAAAGTGGAGAGACTCGAATACATCGCAGCGCTGGGACTTAGCGAAAGAAAAGCGATTGTGTTTTCGGTGTTTACGATTCCGCGCGCGTGGACATAACGGCAAAGTGATCAAGTGCAACATAGAAGGGTGTGAAAATGTGCATCATAGAACGCTCCACTACTCCAAGAGGAGTGAGGAGCCGAGTGAAGTGGTAGGTTCGACGTGGACAGGGAAGGGCACGCAAGCCTTCCTGAAAATAGTGCCTGTGCAGATACGCGGCCCGCGCAAGAGAATAGATACGCACGCACTACTCGACGACGGGTCTACGGTGACACTTATTGACGAAGATCTCGCGCAGCAAGCCGGCCTGCGCGGACCGCGGGAACCTCTACACATCGAGGCCATCGGGAGTGCGCGGGTGGACACCTCCGCGTCCCGGAGGCTCAACATCACGCTGAACCGGTCCGGGCAGGGCAAGCAGCACCGCATACGAGCGCGCACCATCCAGAATCTTAAGCTGTCGCCGCAAAGTGTCAAACTCGAAGACATAGTGAGATGTGAACATCTAAGTGATATTCAAGAAAGTGTAGTGCTACATAGTGCGCGGCCGCAAATATTGATCGGCCAGGACAACTGGCACCTGCTCGTCGCACAGGAGCAGAGAATCGGTAAGCGACACCAACCTATCGCTTCGCTTACACCGCTCGGCTGGGTGCTACACGGCGCGTGTAGTCGCACCGTCGGGCACAGAGTGCATTTTACACAAGAGATTGAGAGCGAGGAACGCCTCAATATGGACCTCAAGCACTTTTTCTCGTTAGAGGCCTTGACGATTGCCCCTAAGTTGCCTCACAACGACCCCGAAGCCCGAGCACTGAAAATACTGAAAGAGAAAACCACGCGGTTAATGGACGGACGCTTCCAAACCGGGTTATTATGGAAAAACGAAGACATCAAGATGCCTGAGAATAGAGACTACGCCCTCAGGAGGCTGGAGGCCACCGAGAAGAAGATAGAAAAGGACCCAGAGGTCAAGGGCAAGGTCATCGAGCAGATGGAGGCCCTGGTGGAGAAAGGATACGCAGAACTCGCGCCCGTCAATAGCGACAGTGACAAGAGATGGTACCTGCCCTGCTTCCCGGTCTTCAATCCTCAGAAGCCGGGAAAGATCAGGATGGTGCACGACGCGGCGGCGAAAACGAAGGGTATGGCGCTCAACGACGCACTTCTCACCGGGCCCGACCTCCTGCAATCCCTACCCGGTGTGCTGATGAAGATGCGTCAGCACCGAGTAGCGGTGTCTGCAGACATTGCAGAAATGTTTCTTCAGGTCAAGATCATCCCAGAGGACCGGGACGCTCTACGGTACCTCTGGCGGGGGTGCGACAGGACAGCTCCACCCCAAGAATATAGAATGACCTCGTTAATCTTCGGGGCCACATCCTCACCGGCTACTGCAATTTACGTGAAAAACAGAAACGCAGAAGAGTTCGATGCGCAATATCCAAAGGCCGCGGCAGCTGTAAGAGACAACCACTATATGGACGACTACATCCAGAGCTTCGAGAACGAAGAGTCGGCCATCGAGATCGCCGCCCAAGTACGCGACATCCATCGCCGAGCGCACTTCCATCTGCGCAAGTGGATCTCCAACTCGCCACGGGTGCTGCAGGAGCTGGAAGAGGAGCAGGCGCTCGAGGAGCGCTCCCTGGGCCCCAAGAACGAAAAGGTCCTAGGAATGATATGGAAGACATCATCTGACGCGTTGAAGTACAACTTGGACCTGAGCCGACTTCCCGACGACATCCTACTCCGGAAGCCCACCAAGAGACAGGCCCTCCAGGTGGTCATGTCCCTATTCGACCCCCTGGGCCTCGTGTCGCCGGTGACAGTCCAGGCGAAGCAAATACTTCAAGAGATTTGGAGGCGGAGCACCGCGTGGGACGAGCATCTACAGGATGACCTGGCGGAGAGGTGGGCCAAGTGGGTCCAGCAATTGGAAGCCCTCCGTGCCATCGAGATACCCCGGTGCTACCCTCACTTCACTCAAGGCGACAATCTTCAACTACATGTATTCGTCGACGCCAGCGAGACCGCCTACGCCGCCGCCCTCTACTGGCGGGTGGAAGACAACGACGGGCGGGCGCACACGACCCTGGTCCTGGCCAAGAGCCGGGTCGCGCCGCTGAAGACCACCTCGATTCCCCGCCTGGAGCTGCAGGCCGCGGTTATGGGTACGCGGATGGCGAGCTGCGTCCTTGAAGAACACGACCGAAAGCCGACAACAAGGACGTTCTGGACGGACAGCCGAACGGTCCTCACGTGGCTACGAACGGGCGCACGGTCCTACAAACCGTTTGTGGCGCACCGTATAGCAGAGATTGAAGAAAACACCAAGATAGAGGAATGGCGCTGGGTGCCCACCAAGATGAACGTCGCGGACGACGGAACACGCGACGTGCCCAGGGACTTCGACAGTGAGCATCGATGGTTCAACGGGCCCAGTTTTCTGCGGGACGACCCAGCGACCTGGCCAACCGAAGAAAGGAAAATTCAGCAAGACACCGGGGAGGAAAGAGCAAATTTGATAGACAGGAGAGCCACAAAGCTGCTAGAAGTGATCCCGCAGTGCGACCGGTTCTCCAGGTGGGAGAGGTTCGTGCGAACCACCGCTCGCGTCCTGCAATTTGTTGACAGATGCAGGCCGACAACGAAGCAGGCTGCTTACGCACGGACGCGGGCCAACAAGGTGGCAGACCCCACCTGGAGGAAGCCGCAGTCACGAGACACCAGAGGGCGCGGTCACAAGAAGGAAGTACAGCAGACTGAAGACAAGTTCGTGGCCCTCCCGGCAGAGCTCCTCATCCGGGCTGAAGATTTAATAGTGCGCGCGTGCCAGGAAGACAGTTTCAGAGAAGAGATCCACTGTCTGTCCCAGCATCGACGCGTCAATCGAGATAGCAAGTTATTCAAGATCGCAGTGGAGTTGGTTGACGGGTTATTGACCATCAAAACCCGTATAGCTGCAGCCGAAGACGTCCCGGAGGCGGTAAAGCGGCCGCCTGTCCTAGACGGCCGTCACCACATCGCGAGGCTGTACATCGGGCACGTGCATCGCAGCGGTCACCACCAGGGGGTGGAGGCCACCATCAACGAGTGCCGGCAGAGGTTCCACATCCTGGGACTTCGGCCGACGGCACGCAGCATCGTGCACCAGTGTACGCCGTGCCGCCGACGACGGTGGGCGCCGCCTGCGCCCCCGACCGGGGACCATCCCGCCGGTCGGCTCGCGCACCATCAGCGCGCCTTCACCTTCACGGGCGTCGACTACTTCGGGCCGCTGCTCACCACCGTGGGGAGAGCCACCAAGAAGACCTACGTGGCCCTGTTCACGTGTCTCACGACGCGTGCGGTCCACCTTGAGATGGCGGCATCACTCACCACCGACTCCGCGGTGATGGCACTGCGGCGGTTCGTCGCGAGACGAGGCTGTCCCAGAACCATCTGGTCCGACAACGGGACCAACCTCCACGGCGCCGAGAGAGAGCTCCGGCGCGCCATCGACAACGCGACAGAAGAGGAAGCGGCCAAGCGGAGGATAACCTGGCGCTTCATCCCTCCCGGCGCTCCTTTCATGGGCGGAGCGTGGGAGCGTTTAGTGAGGTCCGTCAAGACGGCCCTGTCGGCCGTGATGGACAGCCGACCGACCAGCGAGGAGACCCTCGCCACCCTGCTCGCCGAGGTTGAGATGACGGTGGACAGCCGTCCGCTCACCCACGTCTCTGTCGACCCGCAAGACCCGGAGACGCTGACCCCCAACCACTTCCTGCTGTTGGGACCAGCCCACGCACCACCGGCGGGAGAGACCTCCCCGCAAGACCTCCTGGGCAAGGCGAGTTGGCGGACGGCGCAGCGCCTCGCCGACATGTTTTGGGCGAGATGGCTTCGAGAGTACCTGCCCGAGCTCCAGCACCGGCGGGAGCCCCATGGGAAGGGCCCTGCAGTCCAGCTGGGAGACGTCGTCCTGATCGCCGACAACACGCTGCCTCGCAACACCTGGCCGCTGGGGAGAATCGTGGCTACATACCCCGGCCCCGATGACATCGTGCGAGCAGTGGACGTGCAGACCAAGGGCGGCATCCTACGGCGACCTACGAAGAAGCTGGTGGTGCTGCAGTCGACGGCAGAGCCTGCGAACGTTCTTCCCACGGAATGATGCGTCGCGGCTACGAGGCTTCACCACGACGCACGGCGGGAGAATGTACAGAACGTTCGTAATAGATGTAAATATAAATAAATGTATTTTGTATTCGTTTCGTAGCTTATAATAGACCCTGCAATGTATAAAGAAATAGCGTTAGAAATAGACACAGAGATGTATGTTGTTTGTGCAATAAAGATAAGCTAGGCCAGAAAAGTAGGCAATTGTTATCTTTATCTGTCATTTGAATTATATAGTGTTTTGAGCTTCACATTCATGTAAGATTGTGTTAAGTCATTTTGTTTGTACTGTGTTCTATTATCTTTTATTTGTGTCTTTATATCGTGTCTTTATTGCTCGTGTCTTTTTGTATTTGTTAATTTGTATAGTTGATTTATTATTTGCACTGAACTCTGTAAATCATATTGTATTTGGAATGAAAATAAACTAACTTGTTGTTGGTGTTGGCTTCATTTAGAAAGGGACAAATAGGTAGGAAAAATAGGTAGTTAGAAAAGATAGGAAAATAGGTACTCACCCTCCGACGGAGGACAGAGACAGACATATCGGAAATAGAGCCGTAATCGCTTTACGGTATTGCCTTTTCGAGAGAAAAAGCAAACATTTGTTGTCTCGCTCCCACTAGCGGCCCTCGCTCACACCGTACTGCGTCTCGCTCGCACTCGCTCCGTCCTTGTCGCACGGAGGCACGCGATACGGCGTTAGATTGATGCGTAGGCGTCACTAGTGGAGAGTGGCATGGTGGGCCCAAATATAGCGGTGGTCCGAGCCAAAAACACAGTCCACTTGAAGATAGCTACGAAGTAACAACTAAGAAACAAGAAGTCCCTAGAAGCCAACAGCAGCCAGTACAAGCCCACTCAAGAAACAAGGGGTTGTTATTTCACTACACCCCCTCCCCGCTACCCCGCTACGTGAACACCGGCGAGAGAGAGACGGCGACATCTCTGCATCGGGCGCTTCTTCTTCGAGCCTTCAACAACTCCCAGGCGCAACTCCAGTAACCCGTGGGGCGTACCCCACAACTATTTTCACAGAGAGAAACTCGTCTACACCATGATCAAATGAAGGATCTGATACCCTTGACTGTACCTTGTGCCCTTATTTTTTTTTATAAACGAGTCCTCTTTTAAGGTATTTTTGACCTCCAACAGCTTACACAGAGAAATCTCGTTTGCACCATGATCAAACTGAAGGATTCGACGTCGTTTTGTACCTCCTTTTTTGCCATAATTACCTTTACAACATATTTATTTCTCTTTCATAAACATTCAATTCCAAACAATAAAATCAAACATTTGAATTCTTTAGCATAAATGATTTTGTTTACTTGTGGTTGTACAGTCCACTGGTGTTACAAAATATCTCTACTAAAGTATTCCCTATTTCTAAAATAATACTTTCCATTCTACAATCAAAAACAATCTATCAATCACATACTTAACATAATCCTTAACATCCATTTATTTCACATTCCTTTTCCACATCGTTTATTCGAATGTAACTAATGCACTCTATTGTTACAAAAGCTTTTTAATACATTCGTACTTTCAATCTGCCAAAACTATTCAAAATCTGATTTCTAATTTCTCTCTCGTAATACAAAAAATAAATCCATCTATCTCATCAAAAGTTTTCAAAATGTAAATCTTTCTAAGTATTAGGAACCCACTATAAAAACAAAACTTGTTAACTATCAAACAAAATCATTCTACGTATTTAACTTGTTCCAAATAATTATGTTAACATTTAAGATTTCATTAAACAACGAATTCTATAGAACTGATAAAATGATGTCAGGCAAACAAGTTATAATGTTACAATATCTGTTGTTCATTGCTTTCCCACTAAGGTATAGCTTCATATTACTTTCTGATGAACGTCGCTAACCAAAAATGCTGATGCTGTTACACGTGCATTCTTGTTAGTAGGTAATGCAATTATTGCTCAATACGTCTATCTAAAGTTGTGAACTATGTGAATAAACAAATAATTTCAAAAATCGAAAATCCTCTAAAACATACATTGCAATTTACTAGGTACTTAAAATGCGTTGCAAGATAAAAGTCTCAAAAACATAATATTTTGTGTGAAATAAACACTGTCAATCAAATTAATAAGAAAGTTACTATTAAAGTTTCTAAATATAAGTCAAAATAAGTATTCAAGTTATGGAATACTTTTTATTATCTATTACAAATAAGTTTTCTTTAATAAAAGTTTAGGTTTTATTCGAAATATACTGTTTTTTTTAAAATACTTTAACAATAATACAGGCTCGTAATCATAAATGATGTTAATAATTTAAATGTCTTATTATGTATTTAAAAGAAAGTGATACAGTAAATGAAAACTATGTAATATACTGTAGCTACTACTACTACTATCTAATCCTGATGATAATTATGTATGAAACAAAATCAAATAATATGTAGTAGGTATCTCGAAAAATTTGAAATTAACAAATAAAAATATAAAGTGTTAAAGAATTTACAGGCATTGGTCTAGCTTTAATTGCCATGATTTAAGTACTCTTTATTTATTAGTAAAACCAAATACTGTCAAAGTCAAAATTATAAAATAATCTATTATTGTAAATAAAACGTTACAGAGGTGTTAAAAGTTAAATTGAAAAAAAAAATCTGATCGAGTTAAAATGTTGAACAATGATAATCATAATTAATTATTTACTTTGATTTTTAGATAAATCATGATAAACTGAACAAAGTTAATAAACGCTGTATTTAGAGTAACTTACATTTACATTATTTTTTTAAATAGTCATTCGTTAAAATATCAAGTAGTTTAGCTATATCAAATCGATACAATTTATTAAATTAAAATGTATAATTTCATTCAAATAGAATATTTAAAGTAATGAAATGAAAAGTTGACTGGTAGAAATTGCTCAATGTACTATAAAGATTCTTGTAAATTACAACGAAATCTCTGCTATCGTAAATAAGTCATAGAGTTATTTGAATTTACTAAAAAAATAAGTACGTTTTTGCACATTTATTACAAAGATAAGAAATAAAATTGAAGAATTAAAACTGTTTGAAATTTCAATTGAAAATATGATGTTTAACTTTAAATTTATCGTCTTGAAAAATACAAATAATGCTATGCACATAAAAATATTTTTATCAGTTATTTGGCACATAAATAATGAAATTTAAAACCAACTAACGAAACAGTACAATGACTACGAAGGAATTCGCTGACGAATGTGAACCGCAAATAGCTCGACACTTACTTAGGTACTTTGATAAAATTAATTTCCAATAGTTGAAATTACGATTTGAAAATGCTTAACCTTGATTAATGTATAAAATTATTTGCCATTAATAAATCAAAACAGAGAATTATGTAATAAAACATTCACAAGACAGCACATTTTAAAATTTAAAACTTAATTGATTCTACATAAATATTTATTGTTACCACTGAAAATTCTAATGACAACCAATATTTAAAAAAAAATATGTGAAATGAATAATTTCAAATACCAATTCTAGTGATATTAAATCTGCAATTAAAACTCTTTTAATTAAGCAAACAAAATTAATTACAATGAACAATTAATAGACAAAGTCTGTAACCAATTTCTTCTAAAAGTATTGAAATTTATATTTGATGAAGCAAACTGCAAATCAATATAAAATATTTAAAAATGTATTAATAATGTTATAATTTAGGACATTATTCAGACTTCAAAATTACTTACTTAATTTGACCCTTCTACGTTAAATTCTTATTTTCTAAAAAATACACAAATTACACAGTGGCCACATGTGAATTACAAAATTAGTTATTTAAGTATTTAAAATGTAAATATTTTTTTTTTCATATTCAAAAATAATGTAAAAGTTTAAGAAATACGTAATTTAGTAGGTACTTGCTAATTCTTTAATCTCCTTAACGCGAGCTTCATCATCCGACGGCATCCGGAACCTTGACACGAACTCTCCCAGCAGCCAGCAATTAACCAACATCTGACTCGAACTCTCCCAGCGCCCAGCACATCACCAAACCTCCATCTGGCACCATCTACGCCCGGCAGCCAGCATTTCCATTTTTCTTACTTTTAAATCTTCTTAAAATTCTCCGACATTCCATTTATTTCACTTGTTCTTCCAATTCACTGATTTTAATTGATTTCATTTTTCCATTTTAGTCCATTTATTTATACACCAATTTATTTTATTATTTTATTGCACAGCACTGCCCTAAGGCAGCACTGGCAGGGTCGCCATGTAATGTGGGAACCGGGAGTTGACAATGAAAGAGTGTATACTGTGCGATGCGAGTATATTGTGTGCGTCAGTTTACGCAGCAACGTCAAATATATAGGTTTGGCGCGTACACATACTACAAATATAACCGTAACTGGAATATGTTGATCAATGCAGGTCGTTACATGCTTAATTAATTTGAACGCCGCAAGTGAAGTGCTTCTACCCTTCCTAAAACCGTGCTGAGCATTTGTCAATATATTGTTTTTGTCAAGAAATTTAAGTAGTCTAATATACATAACCTTTTCGTAAATTTTACTAAAAATTGGTATGAGTGTAATGGGTCTATAATTATCCATCCTATTTTTTTCGCCTTTTTTGTATAACGGCTTAACCGGGATTCCTTCAAACGTTCTGGAAAAGTACCTTGAATAAGTGATAAGTTCAAACTATGCAGTAAAGGCTCTAAAATATTCCTTATATTATGTTTAATTATATCAGTTCTAACTTCGTCAATACCTACTGCCTTTGAGTCACTCAGTGAAAGAATTACTTTTTCTAGTTCCTTTGCGCTGACAGGCTACAGATATATGCTTTTTCCTATATTATCAATTTGTATGTCATTAAGCTCATTATTAGAAGTACAATTATTTTTTCACAATGTCAATAAAATAATTATTAAATGTATTACAAATGTTTTGAGGGTCAATTATATCTATACAATCATTAATTGTCAATTTATCTATGGATCTGCTGGTATTATCTACTTTAGTGTACTTTTTGATAATATTCCAAACATCTTTACATGTTTTGTTGCTCTTATTTATACAATGAGTGTTTTCTGATTTTTGACGTGAAATAATAAACCTTTTCAATGATCTTGAATATTTTTTATATAGGTACTTCTTTGTATTCGGTATTTTTACGGCATTTAAGATATAATTTTCTTTTAATCAGACAACACTTTCGTATATTTTTAGTCAGCCATTTACAATTATTTGTTTTATTTGAAACTTTTAATTTAATTACAGGAAAGCACAACTTATAAAATAAAAGAAACTGGTCATACAAATTATTGAATGCCTGGGAGGCGTTCAGGGAGTCAAACACATCAGAAAATGAGAGCGATGATAGGCATTCAAAAAATTTCGCTTGGTTTTCATGGCTATAATCTCTCCTTAATTCATACCACCATCGGGGTGTAGCTTGTGCCCGTTTGCTTATTGGTATGTGACACGTCTGGGCCGTGTGATCCGATAAGCCGATGTCATGAACTTCTGCTACTGTATGTTCCCCGTTTGTGGCTATTTGATCAATGCAGGTCTTTGATGTGGCAGTTATTCTGGTGGGATCCTGTATAACAACATGTAAATTGTATGATTCCAATATCCTTTTGAATTCAGTAGAGATGTTAGAGACTTTTAAGACATCTATATTAAAATCTCCGCATATAATGTATTTCTTCCGTTTTTGTTGACAAAATTGGTTCAATAAATCCTCCAGTTTATGAAAGAAAATTGAGTTTGGTGAGTTTGGGGTTTTGTTTGTATAAATACATATGATGATCAGTCCGTATGCTTGTATATTTAGTCCACAAACTTCAAATACGTAGGTTTCCGATAAACGGTCTATATCTTTTAGCGGTGTGAATTCTATTTCATTCTTTACGAGAATAGCAACACCACCTTTTTTACTCTGACTTCTAGTGAAGCTGGTCGCTAATTTATATCCTTTTAGTTTGAGGTTAAATTCTGATCCGTTTGTTAAGTTGGTTTCGCATAAACACACTATATCTATGTGTCTGCCTTTATCTTCAAGGTCCAATAATGCACAGTATAGCTCTTCCTGCTTATTTAATACTCCAGCTATGTTCTGATGAAAGATTCCGATTGTGGTGTCATACTGATTTGTCTCGAAAAAACTTGTTGTTTGATGACTGAGGCTTATCTTCGGACTTAGTACTTGTAGATATTTCAGTGAGTTTTGGGGCTTCAAAAGTTTTCCAATTTTCAATTTGGTACATTTTTTCATTAACATCTCGAAGTATCCTCGTCATTCCATTGTTGTTTAGTTTTCCAGTGCGGTTATGGAACATTGTGTTATTATAGTTTAGATTCAAGTTAGAGTCTACTAAATATGCATATTCGTGAGTTGTAACGTCGAGATGCAGGAGGTTGTTAAATACTTCTACTCTCCAGTTGAACAGGTTTGAAGCTTTACAGCATTTGTACGTTGGTAGACACAAAATAACATTTGTGTTATTCACGCTCGATAGAGTTTTCCGTAAGAGAGTTACCAACTCCACGTAATCAACAGTAACATTAAAATCTTCGTTGCCTATGAATATAATGCAGTAGTCTTTCATAGTCAAATCTTTAACTTTATCAGTTAACCCATTTGTAAGTGCTTTTATTCCTCCATCTGGTATCAGATAGTGACATATTGTAGCTCGATTATATTTAAGATTGTCTTCGGTTATTGTTCTTGTTCTAAGAGATTTATTAGTACTCAGCAAATAGACCTGTCGACTTTTAGTGTCTCTTATATTATATCTCTGGCCATTTTTGTACTCTGTTAGTTGTTGTTGTTGTTCATAGCACTTAGGTAACTTAACTTCACCTAAAGTTTTTCTTGGAGATGGAAATGAAACATTGGGTCTATTTGGTGTGGATGTAATAGACCTCTTCATAACCTTTTGCAAAACCTTTTTTGCACTGGACACACTCTGATTGTCATGAGAGTTATCTATTTTATGCGTTGATCTGCAAATATCTGTCAGTTGGTTTATTTTCCTTTCTTGTTTAGAGATCTGACTTTTTAGTGAAGAGTTTTCATTGAGTAAACGTTCGATCTCGTTATCAGCGCTCTCAAGTTTTGCTTCTAGTTGACTTATTTTAGACTTAAACTCCTCTATGTCTTCAAACAGATGTGTGCAATTTTCTGGGCAGCTTCTATTTAGCGTTATATCGGATGAGATTATTGTATCGATAGATAAATCAGATTTGTTATGTTCTTGAGAAACAGGCAAAAATTTGTTTGGTGATTTTCTCTTTAATATGTTCGTTTTACCACTGTCGCATTTAATAATAATATCGTCTTTAGATGTACCTGGCTGGCATTTATCTATGATATTTTTAGTTGTTTTCTTTGAATAACAACTATCGCATTTCCAATTGGATCTATTTTCTATAGTCATAAGACGATATCTTTTTTCTGATACAATAGTGCATTCAATGTGGTATTTTTTATTACAAATTGAGCAATTCAGATATGAACGGCTAGTTATCTTTGTTTTGCACTTAAAACAATCCGAAGAAACCATTTTTATTTATTCTTCTTGACAGGAATAAAATAAAAAAAGAACAAAATTTTCGGTGACTTGGGATTCGAACCGCGATTCGTAACTTTTAACTTGCGTGGTTGCACACTGCGGCTATCTGGCAGTTACATTAAGTGGGCGAAAATATCTGTGCAATTTTTGTAGTAACGTTGGTACGCACAAGGTCCGTTGAATGTATTTGTATTTTGGAATAGTCACACGTAAAAAATATTAGGGCACCCACTTTTTTAAACTTATTGATATTTTTATGAATTTTCACTATTTTTATTAATGTTTTTTATTAGTTAATGTTTATTTAGCACTGATTGATAGTTAATGTCACTAATAGTTTATTATTTTAGAGGTAATCACTGATTATAGTTTTTTTTTTTTTATTTTTTTTTATGTGATAGGAGATTTTTTTTTTTTAGTCACTTATTCCACTATATACAATCTTAAATTGTTTTTCTATTATTGTAATTGTTTTTCACTACACTTACATGCACTTTTTAGTTGTTGTCTTTGCGAATTGTTTATGTTTTATATTTTTAAACACCAAATGTTACGGAGCCGATGTAAACATGACGGCAGCGCCATCTATCCACATAAAATCAATCATCATAGAATATTACCTCACTCTCCCAATGATAATGGAAATATAGAAAGATTTCACTCAACCCTCCTTGAACACCTCAGACTTCTAAAACTTCAGCATAAAGAAGAACCAGTCGTGAACCTCATGCCCTACGCACTTATTGCTTATAACATCTCCATCCATAGCTTTACAAGATGTAGACCCTTCGACCTATTAAATGGACATTTTGACCCAAGAGATTGTCTGGATATCGATATATCGCAACACCTTCTTCCTTAGCTAACCGCACTGCTATTATAGACAATAGGAATCGGAACCGGGAACCAGAAACAGAAAACGCACCTGATTAACAGATCTTCATCAAAAATCCTCTGACTAGTCGTCAAAAAACAGCTGCTCGTTACACACAAGACACCGTTCTAGCAGACCTACCAATACACATATACACTTCTAAAAAACGCGGCCCTGTAGCCAAGTCACGCCTGAAACGAATCCCTAAAACGGGTAATTTGTTACAGGATACTGTTAATAACGGCCATCGGGTTCAGCCAACCTCAAGAGATAAAACTTGAGAGCTTGGATGACGGACCAGGACTGCTACCACATAAACTTGGACCTATGAAACTGACGACCCATCATCATACATTCATCCAGTACGTAGACTTAAACGACATCGAGGATAAAATTAACTCACTACAAATCCAACTTAAGAACTACGAACAACGACTGACTAACGACACATTCTTACTGTACGAGACTCAGATCGACTACTTAGGAAACAAACTCAAAAAGGTACTTAAACAACTAAGGTCATTAGAACCGAATAGAGCTAAGAGGCATTGTAGATGGCCTAGGCTCAGTAATAAAAAGCATTACCGGTAACTTAGATCATACTGATGCTGAGAAATATAATAAAGTAATTAATATTCTTAAAAGCAATCAGGATAAGGTTACAACTGAATTCAATAATAATATTAGTCTTTGTAAGGAGTGGATGTCTAAACACAATGATATCCTAACTCAATTATTAGATAATCAGAATAAGATTAATGCTACTATCGAAACAATATTAAATAGTGATGCTTATAAAGAAAACAGTCTTATCAAGTATTTTATTTTATTACTAGCGGCCGCCCGCGACTTCGTACGCGTGGATCCCGTTTTACCCCCTTCATCTATCTTACGCGGTTTAGATTTTTTCATACAATGTTTTTTCCCGCTAACTCCCGTTCCCGTTGGAATTTCGCAATATCCTGTTGTAACTAAGCTTTAAGTTTACTAAGGGACCTGCATGCCAAATTTCAAGCGTCTAACTTAAGCGGTTTAGATTTTTCATACAAAAGGATTTTCCCGGTAATTCCTGTTCCTGTGGGAATTTCGGGAATTCCTTTCTTAGTGCACCTCTACGGTACCTAAGCTACGTCCCTTATAAATTTCAAGTGCCTACATTTAGCCGTTTAGGCTGTGCGTGGGTATGTCAGTGAGTCAGTCATACAAAAGGAATTTCCCGCTAATTCCAGTTCCCGTGGGAATTTTGCAATATCCTGTTGCAACTAAGCTCTAAGTTTACTAAGGTACCTGCATGCCAAATTTTAAGCGTCTAACTTACGCGGTTTAGATTTTTTCATACAAATGTTTTTTCCCGCTAACTCCCGTTCCCGTGAGAATTTTGCAATATCCTGTTGTAACTAAGCTTTAAATTTACTAAGGTACCTGCATGCCAAATTTCAAGCGTCTATCTAACGTGGCTTAGATTTTTTCATACAAATGATTTTCTCGCTAATTCCCGTTCCCGTAGGAATTTTGCTATATCCTGTTATAACTAAGCTTCAAGTTTACTAAGGTACCTGCTTGCCAAATTTCAAGCGTCTAACTTAAGCGGTTTAGATTTTTCATACAAAAGGATTTTCCCGCTAATGCCCGTTCCCGTGGGAATTCCTAAGTATCCTATAACCTGCCCAGGAGTATGAAGAATAATTGTACCAAGTTTCGTTAAGATCCGTCGAGTAGTTTTTGTTTCTATAAGGAACATACAGACAGACAGACAGACAGACAGACAGACAGACAGACAGACAAAAATTTTACTGATTGCATTTTTGGCATCAGTATCGATCACTAATCACCCCCTGATAGTTATTTTGAAAATATATTTCATGTACAGAATTGACCTCTCTACAGATTTATTATAAGTATAAGTATAGATATTATATTTTTATTTTTCTTTATTAAGGAAACAAACAGCATGTATGCGAAATTTGCTCAGTTATTGGTAATTGTAAGTGAGAATATTGAGGATTTAACTCAAGAATTAATTAGAAAACTGTCTTGCTTTTATACGTGCATCTAGCACACATCATTCAATGATAGATGTAGATGTTTTAAATTCAATGATAAGTAAACTTAAAGTTATTTATGGAACCGATCGAATAATTAATTTTGAACTAAGACAGTACTATGAAATAATAAAACCTGGTTCATATTATACAGAAAATCAAATAGTATTCATATTTCAATTCCCTATTATCTCCAAGGATGTATACAGGGTGGAATTTTGTAATGCCACCTGGAGGTAAAATACTCTTAATATTGTAGTTAGAAAAATTTTCTCAAAGAAAACATTCCTTTATTTTTGACTAGAAATAGAACTGCATCCAAAGATTTCCAAAAAATTGCTTTCTACACCCGTGAATCGAACCAACTAAAATCTGTTAAAAATTACACCCTGTATTTTTATTGCATCGATCGTTAGGGTTAAGTATAAGGATGAAATCTCTAACAAACTTGATCAATCAAATGAAAGGAAAACCATGAAATCTTAAATTATCTTAATATTTACAGAAAATTGTATGGTATGGTAGTGAATTTTCGAACTGCTCTTTCTTTTCAAAAATAAAGGAATGTTTTCTTTCAGTAAAATTTTGTTTCTACAGTATTAAGAGTACTTTCCCTCCAGGTGGCATTACAAAATTCCACCCTGTATAATCTATGTATATCATTTATCAATAGTTCCCAATAAAAATGCACAGGCCCTTATCCCAACCTATCCCTACATAGCAACCAATGAGATCGCATTCATGTACATAGAGACAGAATGTCCGAAGCTAAACCACTGGTTCCTGTGTGAAAGCACTGCAAATCATCAGCTACGCACCAAGTCTGACTGCATCCAGGAGCTGATTGTTAACCAAATCCTGAAGGAGACCTGTGAATTTTCAACAATTACACTCAAGAGAGAAGCCATGGAGAAATTGGACGACCAGCATTATGTCCTGTCGTTCCCACATCCCACCAAGGTCCAGCTCATCTGTTCAAGACAAGACTACAATACGCTCCAGGGAAGCTATCTCATCACCATCCCCGTTGGCTGCCACCTGAAAACTGCGGAATTCACTATAACAAACGACAATGATGAGGTAAAAGGACAGCCTCTCAAACTGACTGAGATACCATTTGATGGACAAGTCAAGATATCATCTCATATGAACTTAAACTCGATCAACCTGCAAGAACTACATAGTATACAAGACAAAATCATGATGCAGACTCCGATCAAGATCGACGACGCTCAGCTTCACACCCTGTACCACACGACTGTACCATTTTATACATAGTACTATTAAGTGCAGTTACACTTATCACTGTCATCTCATGCCGGCGCTACAACATTCTGAAATGTAGCAAGAAGCCTTCAAGAAATGAACAACAGCCACCAATCCAGAAAGATCCAGAGGGCATCTCGGCAACATTTTCACTGAACGTGCTAAAATAGTCGCCGTTCTCAGAGGGGAGGAATTACGTAGCCGTACCCTTAGAAGATCGCTGAGGTTGCAGCCGCGCGCTCTGTATGAAAATACCTAAGTGTCGATATTGCAATTTGGCGCTGTGACGCAAATCTATTTCCTTTCAATATTGTTTAATTTAATTTGTCATTCCATAATCCGACTTCGATTAGGTTTCATCTCTTAGAAAGTAATTTTATGTAATTTTTTATTTCTTTTAATTGAGTATATTTTAAATTAATTGTTTTTTTTTTCGATCCTCCGGCTGCAGTAAACGTATTTAGCTTAACAATAGCAAATTAGGAAAAGTCATAAAATATGAAAAGAAACAAAATGACTTTAGTATATGAAATGCAATTTTAGGGTTAGATTGGATTTATTTTATTCTATTTTAATTGTATTTTAATAATTTTGACATTATGTATTGTGTAATAATTTTATTTATTTATTTAATCTGACACTTATATTAATTCCAGTATGTGAAATGAAATTTTAGGGTTAAATTAGATTAATGTTATATTAATTGATTTGAATATTGTGTGAATTTTAATGTCTAACTAATTTTCCTATACAATGTATTTTGTTTTTGGAATAAATAAATTGAATTGAATTGAATTGAAAAAAATCATAGTTTGTGAAATATTAAACAATGAAATTGCTTTGCCGCCAATTTGACTGCCTTGGTCTTTCTAGTGTTAAAATACATTATGTACTTACTTATTATGAGTACAAATGAATAAACACTAAAATTAAAACTAAAACTGTGTTTGTCTTGTATGAAATAAAAACAAAATAATTAGAGTAAGTAACTAAAAGTTATAAGCTATAAGACCCAAAAGCAGTGTAGGTATAAAATAAAAATAACCTAACAAAAAAAATGTTACTTACTTGTCCCAATATAATATACAAAATAAGAGTTGAAACACAAAAAAAAAAATGTAACCTAACATCATGTAAACTAACCTCATATAGAGTAGTACGCTCTGTTATAATGGTTAACATAATAATATGTCAAAAGTTGACAACCTAAAAAAATTTATGTGGGCATCACAAATAAAATAAATTACATAAAGAAAACAAGACAAACAACAGCACACACATGAGAAACTCCATAATAAAATACATTTAACAATAAAATAGAAGTGAATGAGCGGATAGTCAGCACACAATGTTGCTTCTATATTTGGCTCTCCACCCATAAACTTCATAAAAAAGATGGCAATAATAAACATCAAAAGATGGGCGCCACTGCAAGAAAGGATTTTTTCCTGGCGGCTTGGTGACTGGAATTGAACCGCCACCGGTGCAGACGGAGAAGATGGTGAATTGTCTGCACGTGAAAAGAGGTGGCTTGCAGAAATTTATAAGAATTACCGTTCCTTGTATTGAAATTAAAAATGTAAATAAAACAGCTCCCTCTCAATTGACACAATTTATTTTGTCTCGTAAGCTCGTATACAGTTAACAATTACGATATTATAACTAATGTAATAGATAGTGACAACCTCAAGGGATTCAGGGTCGTTAATTAGGTTCGGTTTGGTGAATATTATTGCCACTACAAATTTCTTAAAACTCAGCCTAAATATTAAAAGACTCTACTAGTTAAGATAACTGCGCGATGTCAGGTCGGAAAGACTCCTATTTGAAGGATGGAAAAGAGTGTACCTTGGAAGCCATGCGGTTATAAGCCGTTACCCTGAACGTTCCTCTCTTCTTCTGGGGTCCAACGGGTCTCGCACACTTTTAGGCTACAAGCAGCGTCCTCCACGGCCTCAAGCGCGCAGTGCCAGATGAAGCTCTTGCATCTCCTTGACGGGAAAGCGTTCAAACTCTTGCAGAGACAGAGGTTTGATGACAAGGAGGAAATGCGAAGAGATCAGCAGTTTAGAAAGGAGAAGTAATTTATCCGAAATGAGAAGAAATTAATATCATTAAATATCATAAAATATCATATGTATTATGTCCCGCATCTGAAACGAAAAATACGAGTGTCAGCATCACATGTGGAACGTGGCATTAGGTTATGAAAAAACCAGCAATGGGAAACAAATACTTACGAAGACTGCTCGCTAATTTGAACTTCACTTGCAGTCTTCAGCATCCCAACCCTCATCCAAAATAGCATTTAGGGAATTTCTGAAAGAAACGATCACATGAAATACCACGTACTGGAATACGAAAAATATCAATCACGAAAAATAAATAAATTCTCCGACGGGAACTTACCTCATGTGTGTTAATTTTTAAAATATATTAAGAAATTATCATGGATGCATTTTGCATCACACGATTTGAAATACAGGGGATTACATCCCCGAAAATAATAAAATTGCGGTTGCGCACGATCGACCAAAATTCCAAAGTGATTTGACAGCTCAACTGACAGTCGCGAGTCATTGACATCGCGAGACGTTTCGTTTCGCCGCTTAAAAAGTAAATACTAATAAAAACCATGATGAAAACAATTTCCAGAACACTGAAAATATTATATTTAAAAATAGAATAATCAAAATAAAAACATTAGGAAATGTTTCATTAAAATAGTATATTTGAATTGACTGAGCGAAAAGCTCCATTTGCAAACCACTTCTAAATCACGCCAATAGATGTCGTTAGTGGTATCATAAATCCAAATATCGAGTAAGAAAATCAATTTATGAAAAACAGCTCAGCTGCTGCAACGTTACAACTTTTGGAAAAAAAGTGGCTGTTTACTATTAAGAATTAACCATTCTAAATTTCTCTAGTGACGTTTCTGTCACATCCTCCTGAGACCCAGACCCCTAAAAATTGTCGGATTGTCTTGAATTTTGGAAGGCAGGCTAAGTTTCATATGTACAACTAACAAAAAATGCGAAAAAAAAATTTAGCCCCCCTACATACGCCAAAATGGGGGGTGTCACCAGTGACACTACGGGTTTCAAAGACATTAAAACGGGCTTGAATTAATTAATATTTTAATTACTTCAGGTATGGTAAAATAGGTGTTTTTAGTTTCAAATTGATCTGCAATTGTTTAGAATCATATAAGATTTACTTTTTAACAGCTTTAATTGAACTTGTTATTACAAACTTAATAATTTAACTTGCAATAAATGTGTGAATGTATGTTTGAGTAAAATCTTGGAAGCTGAATTAGAGCTACTTCCTGCCAACCGATTGAGCTGAAATTTTGCATAGACATGTAACTTAGTTGAGACTTCAATATAATGAGGTCATGTAGCTGATCTGATGATGCGAGACGGAAGGTAGCCATAGAAACTCTGTGACTAAACGATGTAACTCTGTCGAGTTTTGACTCATTTGATTGGTATTGACAAGTACTCTGGTCTTGGATGATATCCAGGGTCTGATCTGAGGACGGAGCATCAATTTTTTCATCATCTGTCTCATCAAAGTTGCATAACATTGACTTGACGTTACCATCAGACAATCCTAAGAAGGACCATATTTCAAGTCACGAGTGCCCAAAGTGTCACCAGTGACACTCGAATTAATTGACGAAAATACTTATTACAATAGAAACATTGTAATAGTTTTATCGCACAATCTGAGAGATATACCTGTCGGAGAACGGTCAGAAGGGGCAAGACATTATGTTTCACCAGGAAGTTAAATAAAACGATGTATAGTTTTTTCACTACAGATTGTTGTATTTCGGTAAGAATACAATAATAACAATAATAATATTCGAGCAGTCTCACACACAGGACCGAGACAACAATACCGAGCGGCGGGTAAGGCCAGAATGCCACGACTACGGTCGTGCTCGTTCTTTTATACAGCCATCCCCACCCAAACCGGCTAGCAGGTATCGCCCGACCTGTCTCGGTACGGTCAATACAACTCCTTTTACTTACTGCAAACTATTTTATAACATAACTAGACATTTACAATAAATCAGGTTATAATTTATTACATTCAAAATTAATGTTGTTATTATTATTTGGTTTTATTTTTATTAAAATGATTACTAAGTAATTACATGACAATCAATATTCTACGACACGGCCTTCCTGACGCTTCACACGTCCTCGGGTGATGAGTACTCTTGAGAATCATCTGCAAATGAGATAAAATGTATGGATTATATTGCTCGGCCAAACCTGACTTCAAAAAATGAATACTTTCTACTCAGAGTTTTTATACTACTTACTCAAAGGGTTCATACTACTCAAAGGGTACATACTACTCAAAGGGTTCATACTACTCAAAGGGTTCATACTACTCAAATGGTTCATACTACTCAAAGATTTCATACTACTCGAAGATCTTATAAATGATCAACACAAAGGAAATTCTTCAATAAAACTAAAATTGTATTTTATATCTTCTATACACAAAATTGACACAAGTTACCGAATACCTAGCGCAGGTTGCCCAACCCGGTGTTACCCGAGGCAGCCACCGCCACCCAAGGCAGCCTCCGCTCCACACAGGAGCCCCCGCTCCACACAGGAGCTCCGCTCCACACGGAGCCCGTCACATAGTCATAAGTCATCTCCACACAGGAGCCAGTCACAGTCATAAGTCACCTCCACACAGGAGCCAGTCACAGTCATAAGTCACCTCCACACAGGAGCGCCCCACACAGGAGCCCCGCCCCACACAGGAGCCCCGCTCCACACAGGAGCGCTCCACACAGGAGACTAATCATAGTCATAAGTCACCTCCACACAGGAGCCCCGCCCCACACAGGGGCCCCGCTCCACACAGGAGCGCTCCACACAGGAGCCTAATCATAGTCATAAGTCATCTCCACACAGGAGCGCTCCACACAGGAGCCAGTCACAGTCATAAGTCATACGCAAGTCGTGTGTCGTGTGGTAATCATTATCCACAATGGTAGATAAGACCCCCACAGCTCTACCAGTCATAGTCGCAAGTCATGAGTCTTGTATAAGTCATAAGTCACTTATTCCACTAACAAAATACATTGTGCGGGATCATTATCCACAATGGTAGATAAGACCCTCACAGCTCTCCCATGCTAGCCCAGATCATCGTCACCCAATAGAGCAGGTGAGACCCCTTCAGCAATAATCAACATCAGTTTGACGTGATAAGGTATTTTCAGACTAGGTTTTAAAGGTATTGCCCGGAAAGCTCTATAACTGTGCTTTATTACATTTGAATTAAATTACCAACGTATGAGACTATTACATTGTATACAAATTTTAAAAGTACAGTTTTTTTTTTTACTTTTTGTTAATTAAAATGTATTATACAGTTAATGATTTTTTAAATAATAGAATGATGTGACATCGGTAATGAAACTTAATTTGACATTTACAATTAATTTAAAAGTTTTTTTTTTTTGACATTTGCAATTCAAATTTTGTATCCTGACATTTATTGTATTGTTACTGTCATGGTATATGAAAAACAACTACGAGTATTTTGAGTCTAAAACTAAATGTAGCAATAATAATTAACATAACTTTTGTATTATTATTATGCTGCTGTTATGTATAAGAGCTGTGGTTTTCTGAATAAAGAAAAATTAAATAAAAAATAAAACTATAAGAACAAGAACTTTTGCACGTCGCATGCGACAGAATATGCTGGAATTAACTAAATTAACACCAATCTGTAAGCATGTTCCTGCAAATAAATGATTTTATTTATTATTTTATTATGTGATACTCGGTATTTACTACTCGGTCGGTACTAAATTCATTTATTTATGCAAATAGGCTTTTAAAAAGCGCTTTTACACGTCCCAATATTAACCCTACCACTGCTTCGGGACAATAAATGGGCCAGTGCTGAGAAGAAGCAGCGCAAGAAACTCAGTCACTATTGTCAGCCTCCTTTTCAAGGTTTTACAGTCTTTAAAATATACAAATTATAGTCATAAGTATTGATGCGAGCTAGGTAGTTAAACATTCCAAACATTTTTATCTTTTATATAATCATCAACTTTATAGTAGCCCTATTTCATTAAGGTGCTTTTGATATGTGCTTTAAATTTATGAATGGGCAATTCTACAACAGTTTGTGGTAATTTATTGAAAAGTTTAATACATTTCCCCATAAATGAATTACCAATCTTGTGCAGTCTGAAATTTGGAACGGCAAGTTTATTTTTGTTTCTTGTATTGAACTTGTGTAAATCACTCTTTCTAGTAAATTGCTCTATATTTTTGCGAACATATAAAAGGTTTTCATAAATGAACTGTGAAGCTACTGTCAGTATATTAATCTCCTTAAAGAATTCTCTCAAGGAAAATCGGGGTCCAAGGTTATAAATGGCCCGCACTGCTCTCTTCTGCAGAACAAACACAGTTTCAATGTCCGCAGCTGAGCCCCACAACAATATGCCGTATGACAAATAAACTAGCCTTGCCTTTTCAATGTCAGTTAATTGCCTTATCTTTCTCACTGCAAAAGCAGCTGAACTGAGCCTTGCTGACAAGGTTTCAATATGAGGACCCCACTGAAGTTTAGAGTCTAAAGAGATTCCCAAGACTACATTTTGTAATTTGGTTTCACGAAGCAAATCGAAAGTAGCTGGTAAATGCTATGCCATCATAGAATGTGCGGTAGCCAAGTTGAAAAAAAAAAACAAATGACACGGTCCTCTATTTTAAGCAACTTATGTGCTTTCAGAAATGAGGAAACTTAACTTTCAGTACTACTAGATACTCTTTCTACAACTAGTTTCCTATACTCTATCCACTCTTTAAAATAAAAGCCATCCAAGTAGATGTCTAGTGATACTAACTAGTAACCATAGCTATCTATTAGAAACTACTTAGCTTTTAGAAATCCAATCATTACTATTCACAATTCCTAATAATTGCTACATTGAAGTCACTAAGGCCATGTGGTACATCATCATTACCAAAAATTACTTTAAAAATCGAATGAGTCCCAGGTATCACAATTGCGGTCCACATTTTGATACCCTACCTCGGGAGCCTAAGTCAACCAATGACTTGATACTCTTAGTTACACACGGCCAGATCCTACTGCACCACCCATTACTATCGCACTACCTAATTCCCAGGGACTACTCAGAACAGATACCGGTTTCTAATAGGATACGGCTACGATATTCCGGATCCGACCTAACAATTGAGAAAACTGCTTGCAGTTAACGAGATGGGATATTAAATAATGTAGTAATTTCTAAAATCGACACTTAACATTTAAGAACATAGAAGGAGCCAGGGCTATGTAACACTTCAACAATGTTAGTCACTAATACATTCGTGGGACACTCGAGTATCTCCATTTCCCACACTAATCACCATTACTGAAACTGTACCATTAAGTACTAGATATCACAACACTGTGTGCATCACCCATCGACTACACACTACGATTTACGGCTCAAGAGCAAATTCGAGTTCCCATTACTGAAAAATCATCATCACCGCTACTGTGAACAGCATGTACCTCGACTTCAACTTTAGACTGGTACAAAACCCTATGGCATTCTTCTCAATTGATCATGAATAGGTAAGCAAGTGTAAAGCAAAGCTGCTACTTTCCCGAGATAAAATCTTATTTTAAGCCTACCGCCCGTATTCTATTAGACGAGTACCCACTACCTACAAGGTAAACCGATATCATTATCGGTGAATTCAGGAAGTCTATTTAAGCGATTCTAATAGTTTCAGTCTATTTACATCCGTCACGATAATATTCAGATCAGTGGTGAACCGTGATAGGTTCAAATAGTTTACAATAACATTTTTCACTCAATGCACGTGACGTAATTTATTGCATGTTCATAATGGCGCACTTTTTTTAAAACTATTTGTACCACTGAGCCAAACTAAAAATTGTTTTGAGTTAAGATTAACTTATCACTTGATTGGATGTAATACTAATTTGCAAACTACTACCTTTAACCATAATTATGGTAAAACATGAATATTCATCAACTGAAAACTACCTTGTCTTATAAAACCTACTATAACGAAAATAAAAGATAAAAGCCAAAAAGTACAAGTGCATTTTAGTCAAATATAAAGAAAGCATCATGAATAGTAGGTATGCAAAGCCATACCTGTGACTATAGATTTCAAAATAATGTAATCATCCCTGTGATTTGGAACATGGTGATAGTCAATTGAAAAAAAAAATAATAATAACACGGGCCTTCTATTTCTGCATTTCGGTGTTTGAAGGGCTCCAGAACAGCCGATAAATGACTTAGCGGAGTACCTAACATTGACGTGAGGGTTGTTAGAAATATTTTAGAAACATGGCCATAATGTTCCTTGAGTTTTGCCTGTACGGCGGAAAGGAGAAGAAAAAAAAATTGAAGTGGGCTGGCCTTCTTTATCCCGCTTCTGATGTCGGAGAACGGTCAGAAGGGGCAAGACATTATGTTTCACCAGGAAGTTAAATAAAACGATGTATAGTTTTTTCACTATAGATTGTTGTATTTCGGTAAGAATACAATAATAACAATAATAAGCCCCGCAGGGCAGCTCTGTGGCGAGCTGTTGGTGAGTAGCGACACCACGGGGCCAGTTGTTAATCCGAGTGCTCCCGAGAGTCGGTCAAGACTCTCGTCTTCGGCTTGCCGAAGTGGAATCCGAGAGGGTCTGCAGGACTTTCACCTCTGGCTTGCCTTAACCGGCTGGCCAGAGTGGAGTCGCTAGAGCTATATGCTCCAGGGGTGGAAGTGTTAAAGGGCATAACGCCGCGAGTAACTTCGGAGAAAGCGCAGCACACCTCTCTACACCCCTGAGCTGGCAGACGCCAATGTTGCCCCTCAGTCCGGTCTATACGACCCATGACGCCAGGGGGGGCCCATTTAGTCGCTGGCTAGTCACCGCCTGCCATTTTTTCAGTCCGAGACTATGAACCAGGCAGGTGTCCTGTAGTCTCCATCCATAGCCCAGTAACCAGTCCATCCAGCCTTCATCCATAACCCTAGTCCATTCTTCAATAACTGCAATAGCTCCTGTGCACAGGCTGGGGATGGTCTCTGGCTACATCCCATGATATAGTCAGAGACTAGATCCAGCATGTGCACCACTTTCACCTTTGTCGATTATTTTGCGCTTAAAACGGCCTCTACGTGTTGGATCTGTATCCCCACGCAAGCCTTATAAAGGACCGGGCCACTTTTGACCCGTGAGCTCCAAAGCGTACAAACAATAATAATATTCGAGCAGTCTCACACACAGGACCGAGACAACAATACCGAGCGGCGGGTAAGGCCAGAATGCCTTTTTTTTTTTTTTTTGAAGGGACGCGCGCTGGTAGCTTGAGGAGCTTTTCCAGCTTCACCGGGCAGAGTGGCGAGTACAGAAGGTACTCTAGCCGTTTGGCGATCGTCGGTGCGCGTGCCGACGAGGCCGAGTGTGGGCTTCGCGAAGCGAAGCCCAGGCTCGTCCGCGTCGGTCGCAGACCGACGTTCGCGATCGGGCCGTATCGAGCGCATAAGGCGCCCGATCAGTGGCGAACCCAACTAGAGGGTTGCCCACCGCGGTGTTGGACCAAAGTCCAGCCTACGGCGGGCTCACTCTAGTGGGCCCGATCGAGGGGACTACGGACGCGGCCTGAGGGCGCCACGGTAGGCTCGGACCTCGGCTCAGGCCGTGTCCGGGGGACGGATTGGGATGCCACGACTACGGTCGTGCTCGTTCTTTTATAGGTACAGCCATCCCCACCCAAACCGGCTAGCAGGTATCGCCCGACCTGTCAATACAACTCCTTTTACTTACTGCAAACTATTTTATAACATAACTAGACATTTACAATAAATCAGATTATAATTTATTACATTCAAAATTAATGTTGTTATTATTATTTGGTTTTATTTTTATTAAAATGATTACTAAGTAATTACATGACAATCAATATTCTACGACATACCTATTATCGTAGCACGCAGAAAACACAAAACAGTACCAAAAAACTTGTTTTAAATAATATTTTCTTTTCTTGGAATGTGTCATGTCGGAGGTCGCGCGAATTCAAAATTTCAATTAGTGTTTACAAAATCAAAAACCCTTTCGTGCGAGGCATAGCAATTTTTTGGATATGTGACATATTCCAACGTTTCACACACTTTTATTAATTTTCATAAATACCAATTGTAGGATTTATGTAAACACCGCCCTTGCCATAATTTTCTGTATTCTCTGTGATCTGTCCGTTCCGTCCGTGTGGACGTCAATAAACCGTGTAAATTGAAATAATTCCCTCTTTTATTAGTATACTTCCAACAGGTTATGGGCCGTCCCGTATACCCGTAGTGAAAGGGAGAATTTCGACAATTTATTGAGATAAATCGGAGTATCACATTTCGAAGTAATATTCTGAAAAATTTTCCCGATCGAAAATGGCTACCGCGAACCTTCAACTGGAAAAATTGGCCGGTCGGGAAAATTACTCGACATGGAAGTTTGCAGTGAAATCGTATCTAGAACACGAAGATTTATGGGAGTGTGTTGATCCAGGAATCAACGTTGATCCGAAGAAAGATATCAAAGCCAAGTCGAAATTGATTTTGTTGGTAGAACCACAGAATAAGTAATAGTACAGGTACAGAAGGATTACTCCGCAAGACGATTTAAATAAATGCGAGTCTTGCTACGACGCGATACAGTGGAATTCAGCTCGCACAGCACTACGTACCTACAATTTTATTCACCTACAAGTTTTGTCTCTTTCTATCGCGTGCCTCTGAACTCTTCTTACGCTGTTAGGGTTGCTGTCTAGTGAAAAAATATTAATCTACTTATTTGTAATGAGGTACGTATGTAGGTAAGTACACAATCATTATGGAAAACCTTGGGAGAGGCCTTTGTCCAGCAGTGGACGTCGTTTGGCTGAAACGAACGAACGCATTCTGAGCAGTAGTCATGGTAGGTTAGGTTCCTATACTATCCTAAGAATTATTGATTACCTACATGGCCAACATATGTAGAAGACAGGACGCGGGGTTGATTAACGTCGAAGGGCAGGTCAGCAAATGAAACACAGGGCTCGATACAAACGTGACAGTAATAGCGTGTTCAAACGGCGACTGAGGCATGAGCTCACACAATCAAAGCAACGGACAATTGTTATCTTTGTCTCGCTCACGCCCCAGTCCATCTTACTCTAATAACAATAGACAATGGTTACTTTGTATAGAAATTCTACTACAGAGGTTCTACCGTTAACATTCCACCCCCTGGTTGAGGGCTTAAGTCCGAAACATTATATATTTTACGTAGGTAGAACCGCGATCTTCGTAGCTGGTCGCCGTAGCACTCCATGGGAAGTCCGCACGTCCGCGACTCGAATCTGCCCGTCCGCGCCAGGGTACACCTTTTCTATTATCCCGCGCGGCCACACGTTGCGGGGTAGAGCACCGTCCACGACGATCACGACGTCGCCTGGCTGAAGCGGTGGAACTGTTTCCGTCCACTTTCAGCGTGGTTGCTACGTAGGCAAATATTCTTTTAGCCACCGTGCTCATGTGTGGTGATGCCGGCGAGGTGAAGCTCCGCTGGATCCCCTTTGTGGTTGCCTCTTCTTCTAGTTGTCGTTCCTTTTTAAACGCGGTTTTCAGTTCACGGTCGGCGTTTATGAAGTTCGTTCTTCGGTCCCTATATATCATCTCTGGTTTACCTCGACGAGCGATAAACCTTCGCAGTGCCATGACTGCTGAGTCAGCGCTGAGTGATGCGGCGATCTCCAAGTGAATGGCCCTCGTGGTTAAGCACGTCAGGACCACACCCCAGCGTTTCTCTCGCCTTCTCTCGATGGTAACCTCCATGGGTCCGAAATAATCCATGCCGCACTGAGTGAAGGCTCGCCTGTGATGTGTCATCCTTGCTGATGGAAGGTCTCCCATCTTTGGCGGTGTAGGTTGTGCTTTCCGCACACGGCAAAATTGGCAGTTCTGCGCCACTTGTTTTACTGTCGGCCGCAGCTTGATGATCCAGAACTTTTCACGGAGCGAATTTACCACAGTCTCGTTATTAGCGTGAAGGCTTCGGCAGTGGTAATGCTGTACCAGTACCTCGGTAGTTCGATCTCGGCCGTCCAGAATGATGGGGTGGCGTTCTTCGTAGGGAATATCAGCGGTCCCCAGCCTTCCCCTTACGCGTAGCAGTTCGTCTTCATCGAGCATTGGGTCCAAATTCTTCAGGCAGCTCTGCGAAGGTAATGGCTCGCCTATCTTGATCTTTTTCAGATCCAATGAAAATGCCGTCTTTTGCGACTGTTTGATCAAGTAGGTCTCCGCTTCATCGATCAATTCTCCTGTGATAGAGCAGGTCTTCGTCTTCGGTCGGCGCAGCCACGCTAGTACACGCGCAGTAGTACGTACGGTGCGTGTCCACGAAGAAAACCTCGTGACATCTATCGTCGGCTCCAGGGCTTCCGCTGTCACGCAAACTGGCGTCGCTCGAAGCTCGATGTTTGCGTCAGGAGTGCATTCAGCAGCAGCTTCCATAGGCCATCCCTCTTGTGGTTTGCGCAGGAATGCCGGCCCACTAAACCAGATGGACTTATCTTGGGACCATCCTTTTTCGGTGAACTTCGCAGTATTCTTAAGGATTGATGTAGCCTTGACGTCCTCAAGATTATTGCGCTTCACTTCTGTGATTCCAATTGAATCCAATTCGAATTTCTGTTCCACCAATTCGTTTAAGTTGGAAACGTGGTTGACGGATTCGATGTTTCCCATTTTTCCAATTGGACCGTGTAACACCCAACCTAATTCAGTGAGGGATGCTACCGGCTGTCCGGACTTTCCTCTTCGGACATCGCCTCCAACGATAAGCTCCCAGTTGTCCTGTCCGATCAACAGCAGAGGCTCAGCGCTCTTCATCGCGGTGCAGCCCAGACCTCGTAGATGCTTGCATCGGCCTATCGCTTCCTCTGGTATGGTTTGTGGCGGCAATCTGATTCCGTTGATCGTGCGCATAGTTAGCGTGTGGCTTTTGTTGTTAGGCCCACGTAGCTCCACTCTGACACTTCTCGACCCCCGGTCAATGACCGAATGGCCACCAGCACTAACGATGTGCAGCGGTGACTTCGGTCCATCTATGTTGACCGCCATTGAGCTGTCGATTAATGACACCGTGGCGCCATCGTCTAGTAGTGCGTACGTTTGTTGCTCGATATCACCATTTTTCACTGTTACCGGTATAACTTTCAGCAACGATTTCATTCGTTTCTCGCCTAAATTCGTTACTTTTTCGGTTGGTGGCGACTCGTCGGGCTCGTCAGTTGTCGGTTTCTTCGTCACGTGTAACAACTGATGGTGATTATATTCGCACTTGCCGCACTTTTTCGCTCGGCACGACAGGCGATTGTGTTGCTTCACCAGGCACTTAAAACACAGTTTATTTTTCTTAACTAAGTCCCACTTCTTATCAGGTTCCATTTTCACAAATTCACTGCAGCTTGGCAACCGATGTTGTCCTTCACACAACTCGCACACTACTTCCGGTTCTTTTTCAGTGACTTTCATCACTTTGTGTACTACTCGGTTCGGTTGACGTGCAGTCGACGTATTTGCTGGCTGTCTACTTTGGTACGTAGACTTGGGTAGGTTCGGCTTTGAAGGCGCTCCACCCACGTCAGTAGACACCATAAACGCAGCTGTGTCGGCCAGCTCTTCTAGGAAATCCACTAGCACAGTTAAGGTCGGTGACACTCGTAAGTCGATGTTCACTTCCGATGAAACTCGCCGGGCAAACTTGCTGTATTCCGTGCGTTGTGCGGGCGTGAGCTTGTCTAATAACTCCCGCACTAACTGAGGGTTGTTCAAGTATCCGTCCGCCTTTATGTTCTTTAATGTAGACACACATGAACGGACTGCGGCACTAAAGTTTCGTAGTGCTACACTATCGTGTTTTCGGTGCAAGTGGTGTTTTCGGTGCACGTGGTGTTTTCGGTGCACGTGGTGTTTTCGGTGCACGTGGTGTTTTCGGTGCACGTGGTGTTTTCGGTGCACGTGGTGTTTCCGGTGCACGTGGTGTATTCGGTGCACGTGGTTTTGTCGGTGCGCGTGCTATTTTTCGGGCGCGTGCTATTTTCTGTCGGCGTACTGCAGGTTTCGGGTGCACGACGTATTGTGTGATCGTGCACCGTCCCTCCTTCTAACGGGATCCCACGAACTATAGCCTCCGGGTTGCCGTGTTGAATGGAACTGGAAGGCGACTGTACGTTGAAGCGTGATTCTGCGATGCCCGAATCTGTAGCAGGATGAGACAGATTCTTCGTACTGGGCGCCGATACTTCTCGCTGATGTCGTTCCTCTTCCATGCGTTGTTCTTCCTCACATGACGGCAATCTTTCTTGAGGGCGCGTAGAGTTTCCCCGTGGTACTTTATTATCGGGCCCGATGTTTCTGGATTTGCTGCGTGTGTATAACGACATCTTCGACGATCCGATGCTCGAAGGACCACTTTGTAGAAGACAGGACGCGGGGTTGATTAACGTCGAAGGGCAGGTCAGCAAATGAAACACAGGGCTCGATACAAACGTGACAGTAATAGCGTGTTCAAACGGCGACTGAGGCATGAGCTCACACAATCAAAGCAACGGACAATTGTTATCTTTGTCTCGCTCACGCCCCAGTCCATCTTACTCTAATAACAATAGACAATGGTTACTTTGTATAGAAATTCTACTACAGAGGTTCTACCGTTAACAACATACCTTTCAGCATCTTTGGGAAGCGAAAAAAAAAGATAAATCCGGTAGATTTCTTTTCGAATTTAAACACCCGAACGCCGCACAATATTTCTTTTTCTTTATGTCCATTTTTAAATAATACCTCGATCATAGAATTATAATCATACTACAACGCACGCCAGCGGCCTGACGGGCGCGCGCGTGGCACTCGACTGATATAATACCCGCCGGCGGGGCGCTTCGCTGTAGGTAATTATCGGATGTACCGCGCGCAGTGAGCCAGGCCTGGTAGAACCAATAAATTTCGTGCATATTGAAAGTGCTTCGTCCGCCAGAGAGGTGTGGAAAAGACTTGAGGTTGCATTTGAGGACTCCGGGCTATCTCGAAAAGTCGGATTATTAAAGGATCTGATAAACACCACCCTAGACAACTGCTCCAGTATCGAGGAATACGTTAATAAGATTATGAGTACTGCGTACAAGTTACGGAATATCGGCTTCGAAGTTGGTGATGAATGGCTGGGAACACTCATGCTGGCAGGTTTACCGGATAATTATAAACCGATGATCATGGGTCTGGAAAGTTCCTGCATAAAGATTTCATCAGATTTTGTGAAGACAAAACTTTTACAAGAAGTGAAAGTCTCCGAGTCTTCTGCATTCTATACAAAGCACAAGAATACCTCTAACACAAAGCCAAAAGGAAAAGGTCCCCGCTGCTTTAAGTGTAACAATTATGGGCATTACAAGAGCCAATGCAAATCTACTACAGTGAAGAATAATGATAACAAGAATAATCATAACACCTTTTCAGCCGTTTTTTCAGCTTTCAGCATGTCAAATCAAGACGACTGGTATGTTGACTCAGGAGCTACTATGCATATGTCAAGACGCTCTAATTGGATGTATGACCTGCAAGCACCTCCGATTAATAAAATAATGGTGGCGAACAGTGACTCAGTCTCCGTGCACAGTATGGGTAAAGTAAATATACAGACCCGTTATTGCAAGAATGAGAATCCAATCCAGGTGAGAAATGTCTTGTATATTCCTGATCTGAGTACAAACCTTTTGTCGGTTAGTCAACTAACCAAGAGTGGCTGTAAGGTAGAGTTCACTGACACGGGCTGCAACATATTCAATGCCAACAAGACTCTGGTAGCAACTGCGAATTTATGCAATAACATGTATAAACTTAATACTGTTACAGATAGTGCATATACAGTTTCTCATAATGAGAGTAAGGTAGATATTACTACATGGCATAAGAGGATGGGGCACCTAAACATGGCTGATGTGAGGAGATTAGAGGTATGTGCTGAAGGTATAACTATTAGTAACAAGGAAGCTGATAATGTTTGTGTCACATGTTGTGAAGCTAAACAAACTCGATCACCGTTTCCCCATTCTGGTTCGAGGGCAAATACGCTGTTGGAAATAATACATACCGACTTATGCGGTCCAATGGAAACGACATCGGCTGGAGGAGGAAAGTATTTTATAACCTTCATAGACGATTTTTCACGCAAAGTTTATGTATGTATACTTTTTGAAGAGCAAAACTGACATTCGATCGGTATTTCAAAAGTATAAACAAGAAGTTGAAAATGAATTGGACAAGAGAATCAAAATTTTGAGAAGTGACAATGGGAAGGAGTATTGTAACCAGGATTTTACTAACTTTCTAGCAGTTTCCGGCATCAAACATCAGACGAGCTCTCCGTACTCACCTGAGCAAAACGGGTTGGCCGAGCGGATGAACAGGTCTCTTGTCGAGCGTGCAAAGTGCGTGCTATTTGAAGCAAAGCTGAAGAAAACTTTTTGGGCTGAGGCTGTTGCTGCTGTAGCTCATGTCATCAACAGATCGCCGTCACGAGTACTGGGTGAGGTAACACCATACGAAAAATGGACTGGTAAGAAACCAAATATTTCACATCTAAGGATTTTTGGCACTAAGGCCATGGTACACGTTCCTAAACAAATTCGACAGAAATGGGATCGTAAATCACGTGAACTAATATTTGTTGGATACTGTGAGAACACATAGGGGTATAGACTGTTTGATCCTATCAACAAAAAGATTGTCATCAGCAGGGATGTAATATTCATAGAAAAAGATCTTAAAACTGAAAATATTACACCGGAACCTGCATCATTGACACAGTGTGTTAATATTCCCCTGGATACAAACAATGATTGTTCAGATTCACAGAATAGTACCGAAATAAATAACACTAACAAATGAAGAAGATAGCGTTCAAATTGAAGCGGAAACTAGTACGAGTGACACATCAATTTACAGTTGTGATAATGGAAGGTCGGATGATGAGACCTATTACCCTGATACAAGTGATGATACTGAGGAGAGTAGTTTTGAAAGAAATATCACTTTGAGGTCACACCAGAGACGCCACCTTCAAGGCAATAATTTCATGTGTGTTATGCCAATTTCAGATCCACAAACTGTGAAAGAAGCTATGGCAAGTACTAAGGCTGAATTTTGGAAGGATACTATGAATGAAGAGTACAAGTCTTTATTAGAAAATGAAACTTGGGAAATTACTTCGCTACCAGCTGGCAAACGTGCAATACCATGTAAGTGGGTTTTTAAGACGAAGACGAATGAGAAAGGAGAAATTGTTAAATACAAAGCAAGGCTTGTGGTCAAGGGCTGTTCTCAAAAACCCGGCATTGATTACACGGAAGTATTTTCACCAGTGGTAAGAACGACTTCGCTTAGATATTTGTTTGCTCTGTCTGCAAAGTACGATATGGATATGTGGCAAATGGATGCCGTATCAGCGTTTCTCCAAGGAGACATAGAGGAGGAGATATACATGAAAATGCCTCCTATGTATGACAACACTGATAGTACAGATAGTGAGAAAGTTTGTCGACTGAAAAAGTCTCTATATGGATTGAAACAGGCTAGCAGGCAGTGGAACAAGAAGCTTGATGCAGCATTAAAAGAATTGGGTCTTTTACAAGCTAAATGTGATCCTTGTATCTACTATAACATTGTGAATGAAAATGACATGACTTTTATGGCTATTCATGTAGATGATATTATTTTGTTCACAAACAATCAAGATAGTAAGGCTCGTATTAAGGAACAGTTATTCAACAAGTTAAAAATGAAGGATTTAGGTGAACTGAAGTACTGTCTTGGAATACATGTAGAAAGAGATAGAAATAAAGGCACTCTGTATTTAGATCAAAGAAAATATATACAGGAGGTATTGAGCAAATATGGAATGGCTGATTGCAAAACTGTAAAAACTCCAATTGATCCAAACTTCAAGTTTCAAGGAATAGAAAATACTGAATAAAGTAAGATATTGAAAGACATTCCTTATCAGGAAGTAATTGGATGTTTATTATACATTTCACAGGTCACTAGGCCCGATATTAGTTTTGTGATCAATATGTTGAGTAAGTACAACACCAAACCTCAACAGCAACACTGGGCTGCTTTGAAACGAGTGATGCGTTATTTGAAGGGTACTCAAGACTTCAAACTGAGTTATAAGAAGAATCCAGAGGAGACAATGACGCATGGCTACTGTGGCTCAGACTGGGCCAGCTCAGAAGATGATCGGCGCTCTTGCACAGGTTACACATTCTTGTTTCAGGGAGGAATGATTAGCTGGAACTCGAGGCGGCAATCTACTGTAGCGTTATCTACGACTGAAGCGGAGTACATGTCGCTGTCATCGTGTGTACAAGAAACTTTGTGGCTGAGACAACTTCAAGAAACATTTTGGCCACAGTTGAAGAGTGAACTGATGGTTATTTATAGCGATAACCAGAGCTCAATCAAGCTTGCAGGTACCGATGGATATCATGCCAGAACAAAACACATTGACGTGAGGCACCATTTTGTCCGAGACAAGGTACTAAGTGGAGTGATTGATGTTCGCTATGTACAAACCAACATTATGGTTGCAGATGCACTTACCAAGGCAACGACGCATGCAAAATTAGAATACTGTGTATCTCAAATGGGTTTGTGTTAAGGGAGGATGTAGGATTTATGTAAACACCGCCCTTGCCATAATTTTCTGTATTCTCTGTGATCTGTCCATTCCGTCCGTGTGGACGTCAATAAACCGTGTAAATTGAAATAATTCCCTCTTTTATTAGTATACTTCCAACACCAATAAATGGCGCTGTAAAAAAAATATATACTCAAGTGTCACGAGTGACACCGGGGTCTCAGGAGGATATAATCGGATATTTCGGAATAATAGGCGACCGTGAGTTTCAAAGTGTTCCGAGCGCATGGGACTTTTGTTGGAATTGGTTCATCTTAAAACACCTCTATAGTCGATGTGACAACCGGCTAGCCAGTCACTATCACAGAAGTAGGTCGTGAGTAAAAAGAGTGTACAAGATTACAAATATTTATTCTGTCTTATTCCTGGCACATAGCTGACCGAGAGATAGTCTAATGTGAGGGAGGACACTGGCCTGAGGATGATCCGCGAAGCTTCCGAAGGTCACAGCAGAGATACTATGTCGGGTAGTGTCTGAGGGTAGTTCTTGACAGCAGGGGTAGGTAGGTAACACGTTACTTCTCATAGGTCTTCAGTCTTCTGAACTGGTAACGGTTGGGGTCAATCAGGTAGCTCTGATCCTGGAATCCGTAAGACAAGCATTAGCGAGCTTGACTTGACATCTGCCTTGGCGAACCCTAGGCCACGTCCAATACCTCACAACTATTACAATTTACGCGAAGCAGGTTTCGGTTAGGCAGCACTAAAAACTATAAAAACACTACAAATAAGCATGGTAATAAGAACTCACCCCAGCGGGATCCGAAAGTTATATAGATTATAGTATTTAACTTCCAACGTATTTAAACGAGACGCGGAGGGCGCGTACGTAACGGTTTCGCTTAGGAGAACGGCACAGGTGTTGCGTAGTATAGCAAATTGCGGTCTGGCGCGGAGAAAACCGAGCGACTGCCAGTTCGTGTGATCGGCTGTTGTCGGAACCCATCGGCTCGTCGCGCGGGTTAGACACTCCCACCTTAGGGATGCGTGTGCACTCCGCGCAGATTTAAAAACCAATTATGTGCGAGATTAAATTTAGGGTTCATTTATATTAATTAATTTAATTCTCTTATAGCATTAAGATTTAGTTTTAAGTAAATTAGTATTAGGAGTTATTGTTAAGTTTTATATTATTAAATTAAGTGGATGGGTGCCGGGAATAAAGCCACAATCGACAAAACACAATTTTACAGGAGAAGAGATTTAGTGAAATTTTTGAATAATAACTAAACTACGAGGCGTATCCAAATGGTTTGTATATCAAACGATGCGATATTTTTTCTGGAGTAACATATAATGTGCATTGTGCATAAGGTTATAGTGCTTAGAATATACCTTAAGAAAGGTAGAAATACATATTGCCGCTTCACACATTGAAAGTCGGTTCCGTAAGAGTCCATTGTGGTTTTATTCCGGTAAAAAGTGCGAAATTAATCATACAACAATAGTGTATTGCAGCGTTGTACGCTGATCTGAAGGATGTATGGCGAATACAGTAATAGCGGTTTGCTTGAATTTAATGATCGACTTGGAAAATGTACTGGTGAATGCTGTGTACATTATATGTTCATATGGTCCGTATCGAAATGAGTACAAAGTTGAATATCTAGAGTGTTTCGTTAATATCTTTATATAAAATAGTGGAATTCATTAGTACATAATGATAATATTATAATATTACACGCTTTTTCCCGCAGCTTTTTCGTAGTTTAGAAGTTATCATTAATTTTGTAACTTTTGTTCAATTTCATGACCTAGTAGGCTTTAAAAAAACTTATCTTTTTTTCGGGTTGACTTATCTCAGATTTCTTTATTTTGACAATATTGCTATTAATTGCAGATGTTTGAAAAAAATATTCACCTTCCTATCTTTGACGCAAGATTCAAAATTTTTGCTAGAAACATAAAAAAATATGCTTTTAGCAGAACATTCTCAAAATTTCAACTTAAATAAGAACTTTCATAGGTCTAAAATAATTTTAAAAACTGCGCAGTTTTCTGGACATTCATAATAATACTCTCTATTTTTTGTAATCGCTCCACTAAAGTGGTAAGTCGCTAAATGTTTTTGACTTTCTTAAAGTGAATTAATATGGGAAATCTTCTAAGTATACATTACGTAGAACAGATTTAGAGACAATAACTGAACAGAACATGTTTTATTCTCAACAAGGAAGCTTTTGCCCTTCATCACACCTGGTGGAAACTGTGATCAGGCTCAAGGTAGAAGGAAACTTCAACTACAGAGGAACTATGGCTTCCTACCTTCAAATGCCGAAACATAATGTTATTATAAATAAGTTTTAATGAACATAAACCAAATATCCCTCCTTCTTCTCTTCCTAAGTCCCCTTTATCTTCCTAAGTCTGTCACCATAACAATAATGTTGACAGCATTACTGTGCTCCAGCAGTTGTCAGGTAGGTACCTACACAGCATTGCTTAATGTAAATCAATCAACATATTATTTTTATTGCAAAGAAGAACACCATGAAGTTTAAAGAAATTGTACAAGTAGGTAATGTTTATTGTGACTTGGTACACATAATTTGTTTCGGGGAACAAAGCCGCAATGGCCGTTACTTGTAGAAGTTTGAAATAAAACTTTTAACATTGAACATGCCACGATTATTTCGGTAAACAAATTTCCAGGAATAACGATTCAATATCCATAGTGCTTTTGGTAAATCAGGCAGTTTCAAAGATAAAATTCTGAAAAAAAATCACAAGGTGTAATAGGGACCCCCAGATTACGAAAATCACTTAATCGGAAAACTGCTGCTATGGCTATTGCGGCTTTATTCCAGGCACCCATCGAAGTATATTTTTAATTTATTACGTAGTTTTATTTTATTATGTTAATTTTATTTCTAATTTAAGATTAACGTCAGGACACGTCTCTGCGTAGTCCATAACGTTACATCGATAGCTGTTTATTTTCAGGATCATTATGCATAGATCCTTAATTTGTCACTGTCACAATTTTTAAAAGGCTTTTAAAGCTTTTTAAACGTATTTATCAAGAACTAAACGACACAAGCGTCCTATTGAGCGTTTGAAAAATTTTGTGACATCCAGCGAGAAAAAAACGTATTAACCATAATATGGTCATACAATATTTTGTTACTGCTAGTGGAATTAATGCCTAAGATTATCTCATTCCTACGATATATCACATGACGAGGTTTCTCTTCCATTTTTCTGACAACATCAATGTTTTCCGCCACTATTAGTCATTTTGGACGACTTTCGCAAAGTTCACTAATGACATACAATATTATACTTCTTAAATTAGCGTTTTACAATGGTAAAGGACAGATCTTTATCACCAAAAGTGAAATTGAGCTGACCGCTTCAGTTTTGTATTGATTAACCACGTCGAAAGTCATAATAAATCTTCGCGGGAAAATTTCCGCAAGTCAATTCCATGTTTTTATAGTCAAGATAATTTCCGATTCAATGTTAATAATACTAAACGTGCTCAAATGATAAAAAGTTTTGAATAAGGTTGTAGTCAAAAATGTCAAACTTTTCATTAAAAGTATCAGTTATCGTCTAACAACACGTTATGTTGTCGAGGCTCAGAACTTAAATAGTGCCCTAGTACTCAAAATAATTATGTTAGAGCCCCGGGGTTTGTTGAGCTAGAAGCAAACGATGAAATTAAAAGTTACGATAAATTACGTAATCTAGCACATCATGAAAAAGCATATGCTGCTATGTCTTACTGTCTTATAAAACAAAGGGAATGTTTACAAAATGCTCTAAAAGATTTGTTAACTTGGCTTCATTCCCCAGAAAATTTAAATTACGATTTAATTAAGAATAAAGTTAATGATTTATTCCAAAAGGGCAATTTTACAAAAGTTTCTTCAGACCTTTTACAGTTGATTTGTGGTCATAGGGCAGAAATATATATAAACATACTTTACCTGGGTTTTAGTGTCATTGTGAATACTAAATACGAGAATGGAGAGTCCCTTTGGTAGGAGCACCAGGACCAGTCGCAGCCCCCCTCCACCACAACATAAACCACAAACTAAGGTAGCCCAACCCCCCACTGAGTCGAACATTGAAAGTACTGTATCGACCCAGGAAATACAAAAATGGCTTTCATCAATTGAGAATTGCCTGAGTGAGATATGCAACATATCTGCTGAGGGAAAGATGAACACTGAGCAGAAACTGAAAATCAACAACTATAGCAGAAATGTCATGGGAGGTGTATCTCAGCTAGCCGTGCAATATCAGTGTCTGAAACAAAGATACATGTCAGCCCAACTGACTATCAATGCCTTAACGGACCAAAAAGAGACGTCAAATCAAATTGGGGAACAGATTCAGGACCTGAAAGAATGCATACGTACTGCCCCCCAAGTTCAGCCACCCAGCTTATCTTTCGCTGACGTGGTACGAACTACCAAACATACGATCGCACGACCTTCGAGCACCAGTACTTTGGCCATTTACCCAACTAGCAAAGATAAGTCGAGAGAAGACACGAAAAAGCTCATTCAAACAATAATCAAGCCCGAAGAACTTAAACTGCATATACGCGGAATGAGAAAAACCAAAGAGGGAGGTGTTATTATTAGCGCTGAAGGTAAGGATGACCTTGAGAAGCTCAAGCAGTCAGAACAGCTGAGAACCTTGAGCCTGAAAATTGAAGAGACCACAAAACGGATGCCAAAAGTTATATTACAAGGAGTGCCCGCCAATAACCCCGAAAAGGAACTTCTGGAATGTTTATTTGAGCAAAATATTTCGGGTAAACATCAGCATATAGAGCGAGAAGCGTTCTTAGCCAAGGTGAAACTTAGCCACAAATCCGGAAAAAAAGATGCGAGTCACTGTAACTACATACTTGAACTACCCTCTGACCTCCGAAAACTTATTATTCAGCAGGAAAGGGTTTTCATAAATTGGACCTCATGCCCAGTACGGGATTATACAATTGTGACCAGGTGTTTCAAATGCCAACAATACGGGCACTCAGCTAAATATTGTCGAGTTCAGACTGAATCCGCCTGTGGGCACTGCAGCCACGTCGGGCATTCAATTAAAGAATGCCCAAAGCAACAAGAACCTGCCAATTGCGCTACGTGTCGGCGATACAACAAACCGAGCCAACATAAAACAGGAGATGAACAATGTCCCGCTCGGAAAACTGCTGAGGCTCGATATCTGAATTCCATAGACTATGGAGGCGCCTAGAGCGCCACACAACCAGTTCTACAAGCACAGGGATGGGTAATATATCACCTGATTTTATTAAGGACATAGATTCTTCTTACGAATTTGAATCAATAGTATGTGACCCACATTCATGCTATTTATCTAATAATAATATTGAAAGTAGTCTTAACATTTTCATGCAGAATATTCGTAGCATCAATTGTAACTTTAATGGAATGTTAGCGATACTTAGCCAAATTAATGTGGAAATAGACATGTTAGTCTTAACTGAATGCTGGCTCACCTCTTCCCCTCCAATTCCTCAGCCACTAGGGTATGATTCGTACGTAACTAACAAAACTAATATTTTACAAAACGACGGCGTAACTCTGTACATTAAAAGTAATTTGAGCAAGGTCACTGTGGAGGAACCCGACATAGTGGATGCAAATTGTCTCATTGCAAAGATAGGTACAGATACGGCAATTGTAGCTATATATCGTTCACCATCATATCATAATATTACCAATTTCCTACAGTCATTGAATCAAATTTTACAACAAGTATCAAACTTTAAAAATGTATTCATTATGGGCGATATAAATATCGACATCAATCTCGGCAATATCGAAAGTAGGTCACAGGAATACCTGACCTTTGCAGCTTATCTAAGTTTCCTACCTACTCATCTCCATCCCACTAGGTCGGGTAACTGCTTAGACCATATATTAGCAAAAAGTATCATCCCACTACAAACTTTAGTACTAACTTCCTCATTGACCGACCACAATTCCTTGCTGTTGTGCTTAGAAAAGCGCTACCAAAAATCTTACAGTATGCCAAAACGATCAACTATGTGTGCTCAATCAGCTTGTAACCTCCATGACCTTGAAAACTTAGATTTAACGCCTTTCTACAGTTCAGATGACGTCAATAGATCGGCCAATTATCTTATAAATTCACTAAAAAAGATAATTGTACAAAATACACGGACTGTATATTCAACCAGTAGTTCCAAAATTAAGAAACCATGGATAACTCCAGGTCTTCTGCGCTGCATAAGACATCGAGACAAACTTCATAAAAAATACACAAGAACGCCAGACAGTGAAACTCATAAAATAATTTATTTTAAGTATAGAAATTTCTGTAATAATCTTTAAAAAAAATTAAAGCGTCAATATGAACGTGACGAAATTCATAAAGCAGGTCATGACAAAAAGAAATTGTGGAAAGTCATCAAAAATATCACCTACACTACTAACACCAAATCTTCCGCTCGGCAACTAATCACGAATTCCGCCTCGGCTGCACAATCCGTAAATTGTGTAAACAAGTTCTTTACTAATATAGACAAAAATCTCGCTGAAAAAGCTAAACTAAATTGCACGCAACTTTTTCCCTCTATGCAAAACCCTTCCAAATTACAAACATTACACACGTTTGCCCTATTTGACACTGACGAGGCCGAAGTTGAGCAAATTATCATGACGCTGAAGAATGATTGTGCGTCAGGAATTGACAAAATCCCCTGCTCTTTTATTAAACAATTCAAAAAACAACTTACTCCTCCGCTCACACATCTTTTCAATCAATGCATGTCGAAAGGAATTTTTCCCAACGTACTAAAGAAAGCTATAATACGACCCATACATAAAAGTAGAGATAAAACCTGTATGAATAACTACCGCCTAATAGCTTTACTGCCATCCATTTCCAAGATCCTTGAAAGGCTTACTTATAACAGACTCTTAAATTATTTAGAAAAAAATAAACTTTGCAAACATGAGCTCACCAGTTACATTGCGAGGCAACTAGACTCAGGTAATAAATGCTTAGTCATCTTCCTTGATCTTGCAAAAGCTTTCGATACAATTTCGATACCAATGCTTCAAAGGAAATTATACGACCTCGGTATTAGAGGAATTCCTCATACTCTAATCAAGGTTTATCTTTCGGAAAGAACTCAACGTGTAATTATAGATGATGAAGTGAGTGAAGAGTTAACTGTCGAATATGGGGTTCCACAGGGTAGCATACTGGGGCCGCTGTTATTTCTCACGTATATCAATGACCTATGCCTACTTCCACTTCCCGACAACAAAGGGAAAATAATATCGTACGCCGATGATACAGCTTTAATGTTTAGCGCAAACACCTGGAGTGACGCGTTCGCACAAGCTCAACTCGGTTTCGACTCTGTCAATCAGTGGCTTAAAAACAACTTACTAACCCTTAATGTAGATAAAACTAAGTTCATAACATTCTCCTACAATGCTTTCTCGCAGCCTACCTCAAACTTATACTCCATTAAAGCCCATTCCTGCACTAATTCTCAACAAGCATGTGCATGCCCTTATTTAAATAGTACTGATAATATGAAATACTTAGGTCTAATTATTGATAAACACCTGAACCAGGCCTGGCTCACTCCGCGCGGTACATCCGATAATTACCTACAGCGAAGCGCCCCGCCGGCGGGTATTATATCAGTCGAGTGTCATGCGCGCGCTCGTCAGGACGCTGGCGTGCGTTGTAGTATGATTATAATTCTATGATCGAAGTAAGTAAGTATTATTTAAAAATGGACATAAAGAGAAAGAAATATTGTGCGGCGTTCGGGTGTTTAAATTCGAAAAGTAATCTACCGGATTTATCTTTTTTTTTCGCTTCCCAAAGATGCTGAAAGGTATGTTGGCCATGTAGGTAATCAATAATTCTTAGGATAGTATAGGAACCTAACCTACTATGACTACTGCTCAGAATGCGTTCGTTCGTTTCAGCCAAATGACGTCCACTGCTGGACAAAGGCCTCTCCCAAGGTTTTCCATAATGAATGCATACTTACCTACATACGTACCTCATTACAAATAAGTAGATTAATTATTTTTTCACTAGACAGCAACCCTAACAGCATAAGAAGAGTTCAGAGGCACGCGATAGAAAGAGACAAAACTTGTAGGTGAATAAAATTGTAGGTACGTAGTGCTGTGCGAGCTGAATTCCACTGTATCGCGTCGTAGCAAGACTCGCATTTATTTAAATCGTCTTGCGGAGTAATCCTTCTGTACCTGTACTATTACTTCCGTACCGCGCGGGAATAACTTGACATGTCATTTTTGCGTACTTTTCAGGGGAGCGATTTTAAAGTTTAGAGTTCTCTGGTAAATCTGAATTAATGATAATTGATATTTTTATGATTGAAATAAGCTAATTTGATGCGTATCTTTCGATTGGCGTAAGAATTTAATTAAATTATCTTCTTAATCTATTAAAAAAAAGACTTGTCAAGTTGTGTACCGACGACTTGTCAAGTTATTCACCAAAGAAAAACAAACATTTAAGGTGTAAAAATTGGATTTAAGTTAATTGTTTTGAATGAAGTTTAAGTAAAAAAACAAAACATAAAAATAGAACATATTTTTATCACTTTTGCAATGAAATAGTAACAAATTTATTAAAAAAATCAAATATAATCGCAGATTATGATTGCTTTTGATCAGATAACTGTACGTTTACTTAAAATAAAAAAAAGACAAATAAAATAACAAAAGCCATGCTTCATAACAAGCACAATTAATTTTAATTATTTTAGGCTTACCATTAAGCTTAAAATAATTAAAATTAACTGAAATATTTTTGCGTAAGGTCGACACGCCCTTTCGCGTCCACCGTCCAGTTCACGTCCAAATGACGGATCACTCTAGAACGAAAGCTATTGCTATGATTCCCTGAATGTATGACAGGTAAACCCACATTAAAAAAATCTTATAGCATGCTACCGTTTTTGCCAAAAATAAATCCCACGTGAGCAGGTGCGCGTTTCAAGGTAAGTTTTTAATATATTTAGGTCTAGTTTGGGATTTACCGCAGTCTCTAAGCCTTAACCATGAACCATACAATACGGATAATGATATCGGTGATTGTACTTTATTAAATGACACTTAAAATAAGGTGGATGCGAATTTACTACAATGAAATTTCCACTTTGCGTCAGAAGTGATCGCGGTCTGGTCTAACTGGGTCTAAGATATTAAAATATACAAAACAATGCATGTTGTATATTATTTAAAACGTTATTTACATGACTTATCGAACACAAAGATTTTTTTCAGTACTTAGGCCTTTTCCTGGACGCTAGTACACGCTCCAAATGTAGCTTACCCTTTGTGATAGCCAATTTGCGTCCACATTATCACGACATTTTTTTAAATACAGAGTACAGACGTTGTAAATAATATTAAAAAGCAAACTGTGCCTAGAGAGGAGACCATATTGCAAATTGAGCCATGCTATTGAAATTAAAAAAAATGAAATAAACTAAAAATATGAATGTTTATAATTATTAAGTGTGATACCTAAATATTTTGAATACCAATTAGGTAGTAAGATTTTATCTATATTTTTTTTATTTCCATGCTGTTATTAATTATTAGTGATTTGAATGCATTTTTTCTATAATATTAATATTACAAAGATATTAAAACTTCTAATGGTTTAGAGCAAGTTTAATACTATACTTATAAAGACTAAAGGGAGCATAATGACAACAATTTTTCGTTCAAAATGATTACGAAAAATTGTATATTTATTTTTATTCCTCAAATCTACAAACTCACTAAATAGACGAGATCTGGCGTATCGACCCTACTTACCTCATCATTATTCCTAATTAATGTCATTGAAGTCAATAGACTATAAAAAATATCCGGAACTTAAAGTTGACCTAAAAGTTTATTATTAGATTTTTTACTTATATTCGGTTGTCAAACGAAATCTTAGTCTGCTATGAAAAAACATAAGTAGATAGTACCTACCTATTGACTAAACTTATACTTCTACTTTCAACTTGCTATTTAAACGTTAATTTAATTTTAAACTATTGAAAATAGTAATAAAAGTAATAATTAACGCTTAAATATATTAAAAAATATTTTCAGGGGCTGCAAAGTAAAAAATATTTAAAGACGCTCGAAATCCTGACAATGTTATATTTTAACAACTGCTAAAACACATATAAAAATATGATTATACGAATGTAATAGCTGGATAACTCCAAATATCCAAACTCTTGACAGTGTGCATAACTAGACAACTGCACATATCATGGATGTGTTTAGTACTCAGAGAGGATCATAACTTGATAACTGTTTTTGTCACATTAAAAACGAAAATCCATAAATGTATAAGTCGAGATATTAACAAATACATGTTCTGACATACATTGATAAATCGAAATATAAATGTTTGTACGAATAATATTAGTTGGATATATCGTTATGTCAAATATTTATTGCCTAAATTGGAGATATTTACTTGTGAACAAGAGCTGTATTTCAAGTATTTTTGGATATTTCGAGTTGAGTTTTTTATACCAGAAGGGTATAAGGTAGAGGAAACGTTTAAGCTAATAAGGTGATCCGTCTGCTCGTTTGCCTCCTATCACATAAAAAAAAAAAAAAAAAAAAAAAAAAAAAAAAAAAAAAAAAAAAAAAAAAAAAGTGCAGGTCGATATGTCAAGTTATTCCCGCGCGGTACGGACTTATTCTGTGCCTGAACTTTAAAGCTCACGTCGAAACTCTCACATCTAGAGTCAGAAAATTGATATTTGCCTTCAAATTAAAATCCGAGACACGTGGCTAAGGGTCCTCTTCTCAAAACTGTCTACCTCACGCTATGTCAGTCATTAATTACTTACTGTATTAAATCCTGGGGAGGCACGCATAAAACTACACTAATACGCTTAGAAATAACTCAAAGAGCTGTTCTGAAAGTAAGCACTTTCCGACCAACACGCTTCCCTACAGTAGAGCTTCTTACGAAATGCGACGTTCTATCAGTACGTCAACTTTTCATATTACTAACAATCCTCAAAAAACACTCACTAACTCCCTTTAATCCCGACCTCAAAGCCAACAAAAGGCGCGCCGACATCGTATGTCCCTCTGAGCGATTTAACAGACAGCATACCCACAAATTCTTTTGTTTTCTAGGAAGCTTTTTGTACAACAGTATAAACAAGTATCTCTGTATATACCCAATGAACACCAAAGAATGTAAATATGCACTGCAGAAATGGCTCAAGGGTAAAACATATGATGACACAGAAAACCTGTTAATAGTTATTAGTTAAATTACTTACTTTAGGCAGGCCTGGCTCACTCCGCGCGGTACATCCGATAATTACCTACAGCGAAGCGCCCCACCGGCGGGTATTATATCAGTCGAGTGTCACGTGCGCGCCCGTCAGGACGCTGGCGTGCGTTGTAGTATGTACCTAATTCTATGATCGAAGTATTATTTAAAAATAGACACAAAGAGAAAGAAATATTGTGCGGCGTTTGGGTTAAATTCGAAAAGAAATCTACACCGGATTTATATTTTTTTTTCGCTTCCCAAAGATGCTGAAAAGTATGTTGGCCATGTAGGTAATCAATAATTCTTAGGATAGTAGTATAGGAACCTAACCTACCATGACTAATGCTCAGAATGCGTTCGTTCGTTACAGCCAAATGACGTCCACTGCTGGACAAAGGCCTCTCCCAAGGTTTTCCATAATGAATGCGTACTTACCTACATACGTACATAGCTGGGCACCGTTAATCAAATAATTAACTTCGTTAATCGTTAAACCGTTAATAAAAAAATTAACTTCGTTAAACGTTAAAACGTTACATTTCGCAAGATTTAACGCAAGTTAACGTTAATCGTTAATCCGTTAACACGTGATAATAAAACGAAAAAAATAATTGTATGCAAGGTTCAAATAATTTCGAAAGCTTGTATCGCGCATGGAATTTATTCCTCTTTTATGTTTGCGCTACAAGCTTTCGAAATTATTTGAACCTTGCATAAGTACAATTTTTTTTTTCGGTTTAGTACAACTGCATTTCAGAATAAAAGCTTGTTTTGGAGATTTGAAGCGAGGTTATTTTTTTTAAAAAGAGAAAACAACGATTTCACCTGATTTTATTAACAAACCGGAAAATTACAAAAATACCCTCAAAAATAAATTAACAAAATACGTAGCAGAGCGATGTTGATAGGTTGACGATCCGAGGCAAAAGTGAACCCGATGCTCGGCGCGCGCTGCCTTTTATAGCATCCGCAGTCAGAGTACTACGGCGTTCCCAACACTTGTTTTAAAAAAAGTTTTTTAATTATTTTATTTTACACTTTTTAGTAGTATCTCAATCTCATAGCCTTGGTTCAATTACAATACAATTTAGCACCAAAGTGCTCAAAAAGACAAATCCAGCAAACCCAAACTCGATAAGTTTCCACCGTTTCGTTTAGGAATTCCTATGGCCACCTCGTGACTCCATCATCAGGACCCTGGACATCATCTAGTACTAAAGTGTTCGAAAAGACAAATCCAACGAACCCAAATTAGATGCGATGCCGCCGTTTCATTTAGGAGTTCCTATGGCCACCTCATGACTCCATCATCAGACCAGCTCAATGGTACTTACCATAACATTGCATTGTCATCGTAGTTACATAAGTATACCAAATTTCAGCTCAATCGGTTGAGGAAAACTGGTCTTAAATTCAGTTGCAAGAGTTGTCCCACACATACCTACTAACAAGTGTCGTTAGTGATCTGGTTACAAAAACTGTTGTTTTGGGTTCTGGTAGTTCTGGAAGCCCGAACGTACTTGTCAGAACGCATTTTTCTAGCGTTTTTCAGCGTGCCTGCTGTATCTTTTTGGTAAATAGTAGGTACTGGATTAACGATTAACGGACTTAGGATAATTTAACGGAAGTTAACGAGTCCGTTAACATTTTTTAAAGTTAACTTAAAAGTTAATCCGTTAAGAGAAATGCTAACTTCGTTAATTAACGATTAACGGATTAACGAGTTAATGCCCAGCTATGCATACGTACCTCATTACATATAAGTAGATTAATTAATTTTTCACTAGACAGCAACCCTAACAGCGTAAGAAGAGTTCAGAGGCACGCGATAGAAAGAGATAAAACTTGTAGGTGAATAAAATTGTAGGTACGTAGTGCTGTGCGAGCTGAATTCCACTGTATCGCGTCGTAGCAAGACTCGCATTTATTTAAATCGTCTTGCGGAGTAATCCTTCTGTACCTGTACTATTACTTATTCTGTGCTTTAGGTATGCTAACTATAAATAAACATTCTGTCAGCAAAATTTTATTTATGTAACAAAATTGTCAACCTTTACTTTTATCAACATTGTTTTGGTGTAATTATTTATAATATCTGTTTAATAAGCACTAACTTACATAATAAGTATGGATACCTAAAACACAGGCAAACATTTTTGCTTAGTTTAGGCACAGTAGATAAATCAAACAGTACGGAAGCTTCCTACAAACGCTCGAAATCAGACTCACGCACACAGACGCACGCTTTACACGAGCTCTAAGTGTCTAAGCGAACCTCGCAGTCCATCCGTCGCGAGTGTCGCGCGCTTTATGTTTTTAATAATAATTTTATTGCATGCACAGTCCGCTGTATTTTTAAAAACATGCCACGAGTGTATTGCGTAGTATACGGCTGCTTGAACTCGGCATCTACAAAACCAGAACTTTCATTTTTTAAACTTCGTAATAATTCTGAATTGTAAAAATGATTAAATATTACTTTTTAAATAAAGTGCTTGTTTACATCTGATTTTGTAATAGTTCTTTTTAAATTACGTAATTACGCTTTTTAACAATTTATGTGTTCTATTTGATAAAGTAATTTGCTCCGCACGCTTTTGTACTAAGTAATGAACTGTATTTAAAATGAGGCAATAGGTATGTGAAAATAAGTATCCGGTATTTTATATTTTTTGAGAATAGATCTTCTACCGGCCTCTAATAGTACTTAATCAATTTATTCGATTATGTATTCGATCATTATAGAATCTAATTAACGTTGTATTTTTTGTTAACTACTTAGTCAATTAATTTATTCCATTAGGTATTTGATAATTAAAAAACCTAAATAAACGTTTTAATAAATAAGTTAGTAAGAACCTTATTAATTTTATAAAGATCAAGAGTGCCAACCCTAACACTCAGTTGAAGGAAGTGTAGGTATTTAACTCGCCGAAAGGGCTAAGTTTCCGTACTGCTTTAGCTCATATACCTAGTCTGGTCATATTATAAGTTCTGTCACATGATCATTACTTTTCAATTTTGAATGAAGGTCTTAAAAATATTTATTGAATTAGAATTTAGAATATTCAACGAAATTAAAAATATACCCTGTTTTGAATTTCATTTATTTTTAAATATGTAGTAGATGCATAAAGAAGACCGAACTGCAGTTGTTATGTTGCATTAGTGCGGTTACGCGCCAAAGCAGATTTTCGATGTGCTGAAAATTTTGAATTGAATATCAATTTTACGTTTATCGTTTCATCAAACGATATAATGAAGTTTTAAGTGTAGAAGACACAATACAAAAGTAATTGTCCTTGCACGGTTAGGACTCCAGCAGCGTTAAAAGCTGCGTAGGCGCGAACTCAAAAAAATCCCATGCGTTAACAGACTTGGCCTGCCCTGGAGGTAGGCTTAAGCAGAACCAGGGCGAAATTGTTATTTTTGAAGACTCAAGTCTTCAAACTTTTTGAATAAAAATAAAAAAAATACTTAGATGCGCGTTTAAAAGACCTGAGATTGAAGAAATCCCAAGTTTTGCTTGAGTGGTACGCGGGAAAAAAGTGCCTTGAAAAATTTTTTTCGAATGATTTTTTTTTACCATGACGAATAGTTACAAAAAACAAAATGATAAGTTAGATGCGTAAATCAATGAAGAAGCACCGGCTTAATTTCGGCTGTCCAGCTAGGCCAGCTTTTATCGTCTCTCAAGGTTTGGTAGCATGTCACAAATTTGGGCTTTTTTGAGGTATTTTTTGCAAGAAAGGCATAAAAAAGAATGCCGTTCTGTATCAAAATTCAGTTCTCACAAAGCTTATGGAACCTATTTCACATATCATGCCCAATAACAGACACTGGGAGTTCCAGCAGGATTCTGCGCCAGCTCATAGAGCGAAAAGCGCCCAAAACCCGCTCGTAGGGCGTAAAATCGACCTCAGCCGGCACGAAGTCTTGCCCTCATCCAGTCCAGACTCTAATCCGTTGGATTACAAAATATGGCAACATTTGGAGAGGAAGGCCTGCTCTATGCTTCATACTGATTTGGAGTCCCTCAAGGCATCCTGTATTAAACCAGCCGCCGATATTGCTACAAAACTCGCTCGTGTTTCTAGAGATCTCTGACCGCGCAGTTTGAACCCTTGTATTCATAACTGTGAGGAAAATTTTAAATAATTTTTATAAACATAAAATCTTTGTCTATTGGTATATAAATGACTACCGTAAAAACAAATATAGTATCAATTATTTCACAATAAACATGTGACAGAACTTATGAACCGACTAAGTATATACTGTGGTTTAGGTATACTACATTAATTAACATATTGTTACTAACCAAATAATTTCATAGTCCCATTTAAGTTTCTTGTATTTAGGCTAAGTTTTTATTCAATAAATTTATCTTATCTTATCTTATCTAATTGACCAAATTCATTGCCCAGTGGGAGAAGATGGGAGCTCCAAAGTACATTCTCAAAATCATAAAGGGTTATCGCATTCTATTTGCACAAAGGCCACCTCTTGCTTTACCAAATCTGGAGAAGAGTGCTTTGAATATCCCACCCTCCCCCGCCATGACAAAAATAATAAATCAAATGAAGAAAGAAGGAGTTTTGGAGGTGGTAAGACCTCCAACTCCAAGCTTTCTGTCAACAATTTTCTTAATCCAAAAAGTAAAAATATGTTATAACAGAGCATTTCAAACTAATAAATGTGTGCCGAGTGCCGGACTTTCTACAACCGCACGACTGGCTATGCAAAATCGACATTTTGCAGGCCTATTTTCATGTCGCCATAACCCAAGCCCAAAGACGGTTTCTACGGCTAATTTACAACGGGGAACTGTTACAGATGACATGTCTTCTGTTTGGCCTAAGCACAGTCCCGAAGATTTTCGCATCAGTAACGAACTGGATTGCCCAAATATTAAGAGAACAGGGAATTCGCATAATAGTTTTTATAGACGATTTTTTATTGGCACAGTGCTAAAAAATCAAGTGTGCAAAGTAGTACAAATTCTAAGTCACCTGGGGTGGCAAATAAACATCAAAAAGAGTCAGCTTGTACCCCAAAAACAAATTGTTTATCTGGGTATTCAATGGGATCCTTGGCTGAATCGCAAATGCCTTCCACGGGAGAAACATCAAGGCTGCGCCAACAAAATCGTCCGAGTTCTTCAGAAAGGCACAGTTACCCTAAAAGAGCTTCAGAGCATCATAGGCTTGTTCAATTTTGCGAGTTTTGTAATTCCGATGGACAGGTTAAATTACCGCCATCTTCTCAAGTTTCTAAACTCCATTCCCAAAAACTCCACGCAAGAGTCTTTTGTTCTGCCAGTAGAGTGCCTAGTAAATCTAAAGTGGTGGCTTCAGAACTACAAAATGGTGTCTCCGATTCACTATCCCACACCAACTCACTATCTAACAACAGATGCGTCAGATGTAGCATGGGGTGCCAAACTGAACAATCATTCTCTCTCAGGAATGTGGAGCGCTCTCGAACAGGGTTTGCACAGCAATCAAAAGGAATTGCTAGCTGTCCTGAAAGTCTTGCAAACCAATTGTCAGTTGCTAATAAATGCAACAATACTACTTCAATGCGACAACAAGACAACTGTGGCATACCTTCGCAATCAGGGCGGAACCAAATCCCCCTATCTGATGGACTTGACATACAGGGTGTACGAGATTCTAGATCAGTACCAAATACACTTAATTCCCCATTACCTACCAGGCAGATTCAATTGTCACGCCGATTCTCTTTCCCGCCATCGCCAGACCGCAGAATGGCACCTCCTGCCTTGTTGCACGCAAAAGATTTTCGACCGGTTCGGCATTCCAGTGATCAATCTGTTTGCCTCAAGAACGGCTCATGTCGTTGCGAATTATGTCTCGCTCGACCTAACCGACAACCAGGCAATATATCACGATGCTTTTTCCCAAATATAGAATTATCATCTCGCTTGGATCTTTCCCCCTCCTTACCTCATACCAAGGATTCTCACCCACTTGAATCTAGCGAAAGGGTGTTACATTCTAGTTGTCCCCCGGTGGGAACGGGTTTTTTGGCGAGCGGATCTCAAGCAGCAGGGGAGCAATCGCTCCCCCGTTCACGATAAGGAACCTCTCGAGCTGTCTAATAGACACGGTAACCCAACTTCCTCCTCCTAAAGTGGAAGAAATGACATTAGAGGTATGGAAATGTGGGGCTGGGCGAGAAACCTAGAGTGCTGGAATCTACAGCAGGTTGATCTACTACAGTCAGCCTGGCGTTCGTCCACGCAAAAGACTTACAAAACTCCCTGGACTCGTTGGTTAAAATGGGCAAACTCTCAAGGTATTGACCCCCTGTCTCCTGAAGCTTGTAATGTTGCAAGAGTCTTAGCCGATCTTTTCCTAGTTGAGAACCTGTCCTATAATACGATCTTACTGCACAAATCTGTGATATCAACTTTATGCAATGCTAATGACGCAGGTAAAATTAGTAATCACCCTTTGATTAAACACATATTAAAATCAATTGCTCTCAAACAACCGGTAGCAAGAAAACCAAATGTATGGAATATTGATGATCTTCTATTGTATTTAGCAAATAGTTCAATTGATTGTAATAACGTTTTTGAAACTTCTAGGCATACTGCTATATTACTATTGCTCTGTTCGGGTAGAAGAATACACGATCTAACACTTTTGAATGTTGATCCGCAACATAATATGATCCAATCTAATGATAATATTATATTATGGTCAAGGTTTGGCTCAAAAACCGATTCGGCTACGTACCAGCAATCTGGCTGGAAAATTCTACGTAATTCTGTCAATAAAAATTTAGATCCTGTATATTGGCAGGCCTGGCTCACTCCGCGCGGTACATCCGATAATTACCTACAGCGAAGCGCCCCGCCGGCGGGTATTATATCAGTCGAGTGTCACGCGCGCGCCCGTCAGGACGCTGGCGTGCGTTGTAGTATGATTATAATTCTATGATCGAAGTATTATTTAAAAATGGACATAAAGAGAAAGAAATATTGTGCGGCGTTCGGGTGTTAAAATTCGAAAAGAAATCTACCGGATTTATCTTTTTTTTTCGCTTCCCAAAGATGCTGAAAGGTATGTTGGCCATGTAGGTAATCAATAATTCTTAGGATAGTATAGGAACCTAACCTACCATGACTACTGCTCAGAATTCGTTCGTTCGTTTCAGCCAAATGACGTCCACTGCTGGACAAAGGCCTCTCCCAAGGTTTTCCATAATGAACGCATACTTACCTACATACGTACCTCATTACAAATAAGTAGATTAATTATTTTTTCACTAGACAGCAACCCTAACAGCGTAAGAAGAGTTCAGAGGCACGCGATAGAAAGAGACAAAACTTGTAGGTGAATAAAATTGTAGGTACGTAGTGCTGTGCGAGCTGAATTCCACTGTATCGCGTCGTAGCAAGACTCGCATTTATTTAAATCGTCTTGCGGAGTAATCCTTCTGTACCTGTACTATTACTTATTCTGTGATATTGGGTGAATCGTACAAAAGATTTGTTAAATGATAGACGGGTTGAAGCAAAATGTAATAATTTATTTATTAATCTTAGAGGCACACCTAAGCCTGCTTCACGGACGCTCATAGCAGGTTGGGTGAAATCTCTTCTTGTTAAAGCTGGTATAATAATAGCAGCTCCAGGTAGTTGTAGATCTGCTGTTGCCTCAAAAAGCTGGGAAAATAATTTACCTATTGATGATATACTTGCGAAGGGAAATTGGAGATCTGAGAACACTTTTAAAATTTTTTTCAGAAAATAAATTATATCAACTAATTCTAGCAGAAGTATTGTAAATCTATTTGAACCAGTGAATTAATATTACTTGTTTTTAAATATAATTTGAAAAACCTTTTTCCAAATAGGTAGGTACATAATGTACCGCTGAGCAATGTGCCTTTATTTACTGTTTATAAATTGTAATTTATTATTGTTAGAGGACTTATTATGTTATAATTAATATGGGTAAATAGATTTATTATCACACAGCTTTGGTTTTATTTTATACTCACCTGCGATTCATTTGCGATTGCGATTCATTGCGATTTCTAGCAGACACCCAATATGGCTTTAGATCTAACAGGTCAACAGACGACGCAGTACACCAAGTCACTGACTACATTATAAGACAACTTGACGCTCAAAAAAAGTGCTTAGTCATTTTCCTGGACCTTGCTAAAGCTTTCGATACAGTCTCGCAAAACATACTTCTCGAGAAGGTATACGAACTGGGAATAAGAGGAATTTCGCATAAACTCATTAAAGATTATCTTTCAAAAAGGACACAACGTGTCATGGTAGATGATGCAGTTAGTGACGAACTCACTGTCGAATTTGGTGTTCCACAAGGAAGTATATTGGGTCCCTTATTATTCCTCACATATATCAATGAATTATGCCAACTTCCTCTTGCCGGAAACGCAAAGATAATATCCTATGCTGATGACACCGCACTACTTATTAGCGCAGACACCTGGGAAGAAACATTCAAATTAGCTCAAACGGGTTTCAATTTGGTCACCGAGTGGCTTAGAAATAACTTACTAACACTCAACATCGACAAAACAAAATATATGACATTTTCCTTTAATTCAATATCCCAACCCATTCCAGACACACATACCATAACAGCTCATCTGTGCCCGGACCGTACTGACTCCTGTACATGCCCTAAGCTCCGTAGCACAGATAATATGAAGTACCTAGGTGTCATTATCGATAAACACTTAAATTTTAAAACGCACATCGAGTCACTTACAGCTAGAGTGAGAAAATTGATTTATGTTTTTAAGAATCTCCGACACGTCGCAAGCGGCTATCTTCTTAAATCGATATATTTAACTCTATGTCAGTCATTATTAACGTACTGCATAACTTCATGGGGAGGTACTCATAAAACCACAATGCTTAGTCTAGAGAGAGCACAAAGAGCCGTTCTAAAAGTCAGCACTTTCCGACCTATACGCTTTCCGACTGCAGAGCTCCTTGCTGAATGCGACGTTCTTTCGGTGCGGCAGCTCTTCATCCTACTAACAGTTACTAAAAAACATTCATTAACACCCTACAACCCGGCACTCCAAACCAGCAAACGACGAGCTGATATCGTGTGTTCTACTGAACAAATCAGAAGATCACATACGATGAAATTCTTCTGTTATCTAGGTAGCTTATTGTACAATAGAATAAACCAGTCTCTATGTATTTACCCTATGAATAAAGTCGCATGCAAAAAAATCATACAAGATTGGCTAAAAAATAAAACCTATGACGAAACTGAAAACCTGTTACAGATTTTAACTTAATTTAGATCAAGGTAAAAATAATGCTTAGTAATTAAGAATAGAAATGTATTTATATTTAGTTACACACTGTTATTGTGATAATGTTTAGTATGCACTAACCTACTTTTAATAAAATACCTAAGACACAGGCAAACAATTTTGCTTAGTTTAGGTATTAATAATTTTACCTTCGCACACTAACCTTAATTTAAGTAAGTGAAATCAAATGTATCTAGGCTAAGTTTTATTAAGTAATAAATTTATTCTTATTCTTATTCTTATTTCCTTTGTCCTAATTGAATAGGTACTTTTTTTTATTAAATACTGTATTAACTCACATTGGCGTTTCTTCCACCACCAGGCGATAACAGACATGTCTCATTATTATTAAGCTTTGAATAAGGTCAAGCTATTTAATAGAAGCGTTTTACCTTACAATAAAAAATCCTTATAAATTTTAATCCTGCCTGCTGGTTATTTATTCTGTGCTGCTGGTATAAAATCGTGCAATGACGCTAGAAGTTCGCAATCGCGAACACTGCCTGGTGGGGGAAAACGCCAGATGGCGCTAGTAGCTGTGTAAAACGGAAGTAAAGGAGAAGAAAAAGGTAGGAAATAGCACGAAAAATGGAAAGCCTATCTCATTATTATTAAGCTTTGAATAAGGTAAGTATTTAATATGCGTTTTATTGTAAGGTAAGACGCTTCTATTTTAATTGTATAAAAATTTTAATCCCCTTTTATTGTGAACTGTATTTATTTGGCTATTGCCCCATTTTAAATTGTGATAAAGTTTTTAATCCCTTTTCTTTTGATTGTATTTATTTGGCTATTGCCCCATTTTAATTGTCTAAAATCTTAATCTCTTTTATTTTAAATTGTATTTAATTGTATTTATTTGGCTATTGCCACATTTTAATGAATTTAAATTTGAATCCCCTTTTATTTTATTTTATCTTAATTTCTTAATTTTAATTTAATTTTTAACTTTAATTTTAATTTAATTTAATTTTGATGAATTAGTTGATAAGATGAATTTATTGCAATTAATGTTGTATGATTTTGCATGAGAATCCGAAAATGGATAGGTATTATAAGAAAAAAGGTTGTAAAACGCATGCTAGTTTTAAGCTCATAAAGAAATATTAATTGAAAAGATATATGAAAAGAATAGAAAGAAAAGAAAAATAAAGTAAAAAGAATAAAGAAATATACATACAGTGTGTCCGGGCTTGTAGTGATCAAACTTTAAGGGCGTAACCTATGGTCAATTTTATCGATGAAAATACTTTAAATTTGGGGCTTGACCCATTACTCGCAAAATTACGAGGATTTAAGTTTTTAATTTTTAGTTTTCACCTCTTCCTTCAAAAACAAGTGAAAACGTGGGTAACTTACCATTAATTATAATTTTTATATACTTTAGATTCATATTTTTAGTTCATTTTATTAATGATGTCATAATAAATATGAATGAATCGATTTAAATCAAAGATCTTTGCTATCACTATATTTTTAACATTGGCAACACCGACTTTTTCGCCACTACCTCCCGGTACGGAAATAAACAAATACTGTAGTAGGTTATTCAATGAAAGACTCAGTGCTTCAGTATAATGTCCGTTTACTTCAGAGTTTCAGAGTAGGTACAGTACAATAAGTGACAAGACAACAACTAAGTAGTAGTACGCGGTGTCGCGGCGCGGAGATGCAAGGTCCGGAATATCCAATAGATGGATGATCCCGTACGCCAGCACTAGTCGGCGAGAATAAACGTTCCGATGCCCTAGTAAAACGCTAAAAGGTCCAACAGATCCAGAGATGGATGCTGCTGTACGCTTCAAGCTCCTATGCAATGGAAGACGCACGGGCATACGGATTTTTTTTTTTTTGAAGGGACGCGCGCTGGTAGCTTGTGGAGCTTTTCCAGCTTCACCGGGCAGAGTGGCGAGTACAGAAGGTACTCTAGCCGTTTGGCGATCGTCGGTGCGCGTGCGTTTGATCGGGACGTAAAAGCGGTGGCGTGGACGCTATGGTGTCGGACTTAAAGGCTCTCGTCAACTTCCAATAGGCTTGGTGAGATGGCGAGATTTCTTTAAGGAGATCGTCCCACTGATTGTTGCGGAGTTCCGCGATACGAGCCTTGACAGCGCGCTGTAAGGAACGTAGGCGGGCTCTGTTTTCCTCGGTTGGATAAGCGTCATAATCGCGAGTGGCTGCGTTCTTTGCCCTCAATAGCTCTCGCGCGTCGTCCGGCAACCTGAGACGGTGGTTAGCCATCGCAGGCACTTGCCTAGACGAGTCGCCGATGGCGACCGAGATGTGACTAGTGAGGGCATCGATCGCGTGAATAGTTTCGTGAGGCGAAACTATATCGTCGGGGATTGAGGACAGTTGTGGGCTCTGACAGTTCCCAAGTTTTACCTTGAGTTTGTCCCAGTCCACAACTGTCTTCATAGTGGGTGTAGACTCAGGAGAGCCTAGTTGGAGTACGACCGGGCGATGGTCAGAAGTGAGCGCGTGCATGGTTTCTATAGAGTGTAGGCGGAGGCCTATATTCTTTAGAATTGCCATGTCAAGAATGTCGGGCCGATGCTCGACATTGTAAGGGTAGTGAGTGGGCGTCATAGGGACTAAGATGTCAAAAATGAGTTCCTCAGAGAGTTCGCTTAGCATCATGCCGTTGGCAGTGGATGTTACGCAACCCCAATGAGTGTGTTTGCTATTAAAGTCGCCGCCAAGAATGACTGCACTATTCATAGCAAACAGGGCCTCAAAGTCGCTCCTTAAGGGAGTCTTGTTCGGGGAAAGGTAAACCGAGGCGATGAGGATGGGCTCGTGGCCAGTCATGGCTAGCCGACAGAGTTAGACTTCTAGGTTAGAGAGAGAAGGGGGATCGACTAAAGCATAGTGCAGAGAACGCTTATAGTAAATAAGCGTGCCGCCGCCACGTGTGGGCCTATCGTGTCTAATGATATTTTAGTTCGCTATCCTAGGATTGCGAATAGAGGGTGTTAGGAGGGTTTCTTGAACCAGAAAGATGTCGACCTGGTGGTCGGTAAGGAACTGAGTAACCTCGTCCTTCTGCTGTCTAAGACCGTTAGCGTTGAAAAAAGCTAAGGTGATTGACCGGGGTTTGATCCTAGCGGTGGGATTAGCCATTACGGAGCGTGGAAAGAGGAGATAGCGTAGCAAAAGTCTACGTGTTCGGCGAGGATAGATAACCTATCCATGATGTTGCCTTCGCCATTAGTCGCGCGCAGTTTTGCGGCGATCACAAACATCTCGCCGACATTAATTTGGCCGAAAAAGTCTCTGACCAATTTAATGTCAGCCGCAGGTGAATGTGAAGGCTGGGGCTTGGCCTGAGGGGCCGGGACTTTGTGGGCCGGTGCCTTAGGGGCAGGGGGACTTGGGTTAGGCGCCTGATGGGTAGGTGCCTTTGGCATAGCCTTAGGGGCTGGGTGGGGTTGAGGACCCTGCTGGGGCGCGGGTGGGGCCACAGCTGTTTGGGCGGGTGCGGGAGTAAGACTGGCAGCCTGGGTGTAGACCAGAGGCCTAGCCCAAGCATTGGGCCTGTTGGGGCGGAGGCTAGGAGCCTCACTTGCTACCGCAAAGTTGCGAGTAGCATTGATCTGCCTGGGGGCAGAGGGAATGGGGGCACGCGGCTGAGTGCGTGGAGCCCGGGGACAACCGCGATAATTCGCAGAATGACCCTGGCTACCACACAGTATGCAGCTCGGTGGTTCGGTGGCTGTGGCCTTGTCACGGACACAGTCGGCTGTGCCGTGATCGCCTAGGCACTTGATGCACCTAGGACGGGCGTGACAATTACGGGCAGCGTGACCGTAATGTTGGCAGCGGTGGCACTGGCCGTGAGCGCCGCGCTTACGGGGTGGCTCGACTTTGAGCCCGGAGATAAAGCAAACCGATTTCAAATTGAAAATCGATTTCGCTTCGTTGGAATAGTCCAAGACTACTTGGACAAGGTCAAATGGTTCACGAGTACGAGTCCTGTACAGACGATGAACCTGTTTGACAGGGAAGTTTTGGGCCTTGAGGTCGGCCAAGATGGAGGCGGAGTCTAGCTCCTTGGGAAGGCCACGGATAACAACCCGCAGCTCCCTTTCCTCCTCGCGAGGGAAGGTATGATAACCGATACGGTTTTCATCCAGGAAGCGTGTTAGGGCTCGGTGCTCGTCCGAGGTGGACAAAGACACCTTAATGCCTACGTTGCACGACTTAGCGTGCGAGAAATTGATGTGGCGCTCCTTGAGCGCGCCGGAAATCTTGTTCCAGGACGCCTTGTCCTGGACAAAGACTGGGGGGACTCTGGCAGTCCGCCCGGTGCTCGACTGCGAGCCGGAGGGCTGGGAAGATTGCGAGGGCTGAGAGAGGCCCGAGTTGGCCTTCAGCGCCTTCGCAGGGGGGGAAGGAGGGGGAGAGGCCGCGGATTTGCGGGTCCTCTTCGAACGACTGACGGTGGTGAAGCCATCGTCGTCGGCGTCCGAGGCCGGAAAATCGCAATCCATGTCCCTACTGGGGGCATGGGATTGGTGCTCTATGATAATAGAGTGGTCGATCGTGAGCGGGATTGGCAGCGGGGCCGAGTTAGGATTGCACATGGCGTCCTCGGGACATGATGGGGAAGCAGGCTCCTCATGGATGGAGCTTGCGAGGGTCTTTGCCCGTATGTGGGCTTTAAACCCGGAAAGGACCTCCGGGTGAGTGGCCCGGAGGAACTTTAAGAGTTCCTCCGTGTCCATGGCATGGAGTTGAGATTCGCGACGCGTGAATCTACGCCGGTTCGCAAGTCGCAACCACCGAGAAGAGCCGGCAAGAAACTCGGTGGTTATAGCGTTGTGTAAGTCCCGCACAGTCGGTGTAAACCGTGCGGGGTGAGTGGGAAAAGTGTGCCCTAACCAATGTAACTACGCCGCAACGTAGCAACGCCGCGACATAGGGTGAGTACCTACTCCTAGCAGTCCTTCAGGAGGGCCCCAGTCGCAAAAACAACCAGGGATACGCTCCTTCAGGGATGGAAAGTAGGGAGGGGTAGGGGGGTCACGCCCGGCAGTGAAAAGACTGTGAAACCGAGTGTCTCAAGGGCGAGGAGGAACGCCTCACCCTCTCAAACGTGCCTTCCAGGAGGCCAAGGTTCACAGCCTAATATACCGGCGGCGGCAGGAAATTTCAGCGCCTTGAAAAAGGCACTGTCGGTCGCTCCCAATCGAACCGAACCGCCTTTAGAAAGGCGTTTAACTACGCTTGTTCGTTATCACCGTTAGGTATCCCAAGCGCAGCCGCGGGCAAGCCACGTAATTGTGACAAAACACCACAGAAACAGGACTCGCAGAGCGAAGGCGATAAGCTCGAGGAACTCGGAGTAGAGATGAGACGTATTTACTAGAACAGATCCACACACTAGGTATTTTACAGTACTAAGTGGCACCTATTCCAATTTTTAAAATACTTGATCCACCTAGTATTTTTTAAATTACACGATTTCCGACCCTACCATCAAAGTAATAGAGGTTATTATTGCATAATCCGTAGTCGTCCACCTAGTATTTTTTAAATTACACGATTTCCGACCCTACCATCAAAGTAATAGAGGTTATTATTGCATAATCCGTAGTCGTGTATTACGCGCACCGCGTATTTCTCGCTAAGCTTATGTGCGAACGTAGAGATTCACTCCGTCTCTGTCTGACAAACAAATTTGAGCGCAGGCAGGTGTGAGATAGGAATAGCCTGTTGAAGTATGAAGGGAGGATATCAATAAATCAACAGCCAGCAAAAACATTATTATTCAATTTCAAATTGCATTATTAATACTACGGTTGTATCTTTTCAAAGAAAATTGTATTTTAAAGTCATAATACGTGGATTAGTCCGCACTAGTCGCGTCAAGTATGGTAAATTACTACGTACTAGGTGGAATAGGTATTTGGATCAAGTATTAATAAATACTTGGAATAGGTGCACCTAGTATCAAATTTACCTAGTATAACCCATCTCTAACTCGGAGCGCAGCGCATGCGAGCGGGCGGGCGAGGCGGAGCGCACGTCCGTACCGTGCGAGCGATGCGAAGCGAATGTGGGGCATACGGATAATCTTGCCCTGACTACTTAAGGACGGGAAAAAATCAAATGATACCGCGAGCTAACTACGAACAGTGCCATCTATTGACAACCGTGCGAACTACGTAGTGTCGTTGCTCGGAGATAGGTGTTGCTGATTGCAGCTCATTGTTACAATACTTTTTATTAAAATCGGATTTTATTCCGGAGGTTTTACAATTTCTTACTACTTTCACAAATCATTACAAATGAAGAAAGGAATTTACGGTGTGGTACCCTCAATGTACAATTACATTTCGAGCGATACCACTTTTGGGCATTCTCCTTTATAAGTCTACGTCTATTAGTTTCGACGTAATTGTTAAACAAAGATACCCCTTCCCAGCGGTTTCCATAGCGCACGCGACATACGAAAATGCTCTACCTGAAAGAATCACGCAACCTATTCCGATTACATACATGAAAGCGCTGGGACGGGGTATCTTTGTTCAACAATTACATCGAAACTAATAGATGTAGACTAATAAATTTACATTCGTTTTGTAGAATACCTCAAATCGCTCGAGCACCTAGCCTTTTTACAAACTTAGTGCGTGTGACGAAATTTATTTGTGAAATTTACTTAGCTATAACTTTTAAATTAAATCGATAACATCAAAATTTAATTTAACCACCCTGTAGACAATTTAATAAACTATCGATTAAGCCAGGGTTGAGAATTTTCCCGCGAGTGGATCCTGAGCGCCAGAACAAAAACTGGGACTAGTGACTTCAAACCAGCGCCTAGTTAAGTTTGCAGTGAACGCTTTTTAACGCGGAAAGTAGGTGAATAACTAGGTCAAATTCGAAATCGCGTCAAATCCCAAAGTCATCAGTGCAAAAGAAAAAGACAACCCTTGGGAACAACTTTTGTTCTGGACATTCCCACCCCCGAGTGAAAACCAGGGACTAGTGAGGTACCAAGATATTTGTGAACGTAAAATTTTAGTGTGCGTTTTTTCGGTTGAACTTTACGAAAGATTTTGAAAATAACCCTTAACTTGTACAGTACACTTGTACAGTACAGGGCAAAATGGAAATGTCAAACTTGCCGTAGCAAAATGCCAAAAAAGGACAACACAAATACTCCAGTACGCGTACAGGAACACAATAAAGACTATCTCGAAAATATTCAAAGCGACAATGTAACGATGCGTAGAAAGACCTCAACTCGGGAAACTATTACTCGAGACTCATCCATCTATTCTGACGACCATAGTATATTAGGCGATACTATCTGCCAAACAACACCCCCGAAAATGGAGGCACAAACCGAACTTACTTTACAAAATCTAAGCCAACTAATCGCAGTGAAACTGAAGGAAAACAACTTAGAAATGGTATCTCAGATCCAAAGCACCATCCAAACTGAAATTAACAGAGCTATCGCTCTACTAAAACGTGATTTAAAGCAAGAGACTGATTCCCTACATAAACAAAATAACGAAAGGAAAATAGAAATAGAGAAACTAAGCCAAGAAATTGAAACAATGAAAAAAGAAAACGGAAAATTAAAGAAGGAAATAGTAGAGCTCCAAGGCCAACAAAAACCTGTCGAGAATATTAGAAAAAATATGGAAGACAATACAAAGAAGTTCGTACTTTATGGAATGGATGAAATCTATAAAGAACCTGAATATGCTCTACACATTAGGATTATCGATTTTTTCCGTGAAATTTTAAATATAGACCTATTAGGCTATATCAAAGACACCCAAAGAATTGGGAAATTCCAGAAAAAATGTAGGCTGCTGATAGTAGAATTAATAAGTAAAAGAATGGTTAAATACCTTCTAGGGCATAGCCACTTCTTAGTGGGAACGGGACTAGCTATATCTCCACTTTTAGACGAAAAAATGAGAAAAGAAAGGAAAACAATGAGAGAAGAAATGATTGCAGCCCGGAAAAGTGGCATCTATTCAGTAATACGTGAAAATCAACTCTACATACAAGGAAAGAGAGTAAACTTATCGGAGGGAAAAAGTGCAGTAAATAATTTAACTAACAACAAAAACGATCCAGTACCTGAAAGCAATACATATAGGAGAACCAAATACAGCTATGGAGAAAGCTCAATAAGAGACAACCACGACCACTCCTTTCGATACCCCAGAAATAATGGACAATTTTAAGATACTCTACCAGAACTTTCAAAGCCTCTACAATAAACAACATCTACTTGAAACTTTTCTGGAGGAAAACCAGACCTACAAAGCAGTATGCATTTGCGAATCATGGCTATCTCAAGAAAAAATAGAACTAATAAAGTTCAGTAACTTTAAAATAGCATCCTCGTTTTGTAGAAAACATAGAGCAGGTGGAGGCGTTTGCATTCTTTTGCAAGAAGATATAGAAAGTAAAGAAGTTCTTTTTATCACAAATATGTCAGTAGAGTATATATTAGATGCCTGTGCAATCGAATTGATAAAATACAATATTTTACTTGTTAATTTTTATTGGAATGGAAGAGAGGACGAAATATTTTTTAATCAATTAGAGAAAATCTTAAATCATATATAGAAAATACTCAAAATCAAATATTATTATTGGAGGCGACTTTAATGTTGATGCTCTAATAAATAGCCCAAAAACAGTCCGCCTTTTGGGCCTTATGTCTGAAAGAGGATTTACTCAAAGAATAAAACAACCAACACGTGTTACAAAAACATCATCGACATGTTTGGACCTAGTATTTACCACTAATCTTAATCTATCAAATAGTGTTACAGTAGAAGAACTGGGATTCTCTGACCATTCAGGCACAGTAGTACATTTGAAACTTAAACAAAATAAAGATACGCGTTTATGGCATACTTTCAAACGACTATACACAATGAATAATATAAAAACATTTAAAACAAAACTTAAAAAAATAAATTGGCAAAAAACCTTCTCGCAAAATAGAAATATAAACGAAAATTACCAGACCTTTCACGAAATACTAATAACTACGCTTAATACAAGTATACCTAAACTCAAAATAAAACAAAAAAATAAACAAAAAAATAACTGGTTAACAGTAGGTTTAAAAATATCTTGTCGCAATAAAAGATTACTAAAAATAATCACACAAAAATCTAAAAACGTCGTGCTATCCGCGTATTACAAAAGGTACGAAAAAGTGCTTAAGAAACTCATAATTACAGCAAAAAAATTACACAACAAAAAAAGGATTAAAAACTCGACAAACACCGTAAAAACCATGTAGAAAATAATAAATGAGTGTAAAAATAAAAATGTAAAGAATGAAAAAAGTAACATAAAATTAAAAATTAATAATATCGAAATTGTCGACCCAAAACAAATTTGTAATACATTTAATGACTTTTTTGCTTCAATTGGCGAAGATCGTGAGGTAGAGTGTAGCTTGCAGCAGTCAGTGCTTCTTCCAGCAGTAAATTCAATTTTCCTTAGCCCTGTTAATTACAGCGAAGTTCACAAAAACATAAAGAACCTAAAAAATAAAAATAGTCATGGAATAGACGAGCTCCCACCATCCTTAATCAAGGCATGTGCTGATGAGCTGGCTTTTCCTTTCACCTTTCTTATAAACCAGTCTTTCGATGAGGGCGTTTTCCCAGACTTGCTAAAGAAAACAATAATAAAGCCAATCTACAAAAAAGAAGACAGAACAAACCCAAATAATTACCGTCCTATAGCACTCCTACCAACATCTTGTAAACTCTTTGAAAAAGCAATGTGCGATCGCGTATACAAATACTGTGAAAAATATAACATTTTCGACGACGGGCAAAATGGCTTCAGAAAAAAACGCTCAACAGTTCTGGCAGTCTATAAATATATTCAGAATATTCTGCAACAAATCAATGATAAAAAATACGCAACAGGCCTACTTCTAGACATGTCAAAAGCCTACGATAGGGTTCAGCACGACATTCTACTGCAAAAACTGCATGGGATAGGGGTGCGTGGTTTGTGTCTTAAATGGTCGTATCTAAGAGACAGGCATAGGGTTGCCAGGTCTAAAATCACAAAAGCCGGACTTTGTGCTTCATTTGGCCGGACATGTGACGGGGGGGGGGGGTGCAATTAGTGTCAGCTCATGAGTGAGTACTATCATCATCGGTTGCTATGCAGCAATTTGTCGAAATCCAATACAATAGAAATACAACTAGAGAAATACTAAACATCCGCTCTGATTGCAAAATAACAAACGCATCTATTCCTCAGGGCAGCGTGATCGGATGCCTAATGTTTTTATTGTATATAAACGATCTACCGAAAATTATGGACGACTACTGCGTGCTTTTTGCAGACGACATCTCTGTTCTAACTTATTGTGATGAAAATCTACATGTAAATGAAAAAATCCACTCAGCATTAGATAAAATTACAAATTGGATGAGCAACCATAATCTTAAAATTAACTTTAAAAAAACCAAAATAAAGTCATTCCGCCCCTACCAAAAAGAAGCTACTAAAATCGATATAACTTACAATGGCACAAAATTGGAAGTTGTAGATGAGTACCTACTGTTAGGCTTAGTGATAGACACCCATATAAATTGGAAATCACATATAGTTAATCTTAAATCCAAGCTGTGTAGATTCGCCTATGCCCTTCGCGAGACTAAAAAATCCACAGATGAGCAGACTGCAGTAGTAACTTTTATTACGCATATGCTCACTCTTGGTTGAATTATGGTGTTATTTTGTGGGGTAATAGCACAGACGCAGCATCCTTGCTAATTCTACAAAAAAAGTTAATTAGAATTATAGCAAACATCCAACCAATGGACAGCTGCAAACCTTACTTTCGACGATTAAAAATTCTAACACTACCTTGCATGTATATTTACGAACTATGTAAATTTGTCAAAAATCATCCAAATTTTTTTACAAAACGACAGGACTTGCCTACTAAATTCACATCAAGGCAAAAAAATAAGCTAGTCCTACCAATATCACGACTTAATATGTAATCAAGCGGCCCTTATGTAATGGCAATTAAAATATTTAATAAGCTGCCAAATTCAATAAAAGGAGAAGATAAAGAAAAAATATTTATTAAAAAACTAAAAGTCTTACTAATAGAAAAAAGTTACTATACAATTCAGGAGTATTTTAATGATAAATTGTAATAGGAAAGTTACAGTAAAATATAATTATACATAATATTATTTATACATATGAATATTAAAATAAAATAATTAACGACTAATACTTTTATAGTCCAAATTGTGATAAATTAAAAGTAGATCCTCCTCTCTTCTAATTGCAGTGCCCGACAGGGTCCATAATGATCTATTTAGCTTTAAGCCTTATCTATCCTATGTTACATTATGGTGATGCAAATAAATATCTATCTATCTATCTACTTTTTTGGACATATACAGGGTCCTTCTAAACTAGCTACATTCCGTTTAATGGGGGCATCTATACGGTACACTGAACAAGTTCACCAAATTTGAGTATGTGTTTTATAATGATTTTACAAAGTTACATTTTCTAACAAAAATAAAAATTCATTTCGTCTTACATAATGGAACATGCTGTATTTTTTACTCACACAACAAAGCTGTAGTGTATTCATTCTGCACAGGAACACGAGACACCACACACAACGCTCACTACCACTGCACACTTTTTTGTTGTTTACACTCACGTCATAACAACTCACAGCAGTCGTCACAGCTGATAGCCGATTAGCTGATCGACTGATTGGGCGAGCTATCACTTCAATGTTGCAGGCCTACTCACATATCGTTGTCTATCCTTATTATCTTATGTTAATCACAGTAAAACGGACTCACGATACCATCGAAAAATCAACCAGCAAAGGCCATGATTTTTAAGGCGCGTCTTAGTAAATTTATTTGCATTTGTGCACCAGTGCGTCATAGTTCACTTCACGAGCACTACAAAACGCACCTTCACACAAGAAAGCTAGTCAAAAACTGAATTAAATCAAAGCGCACGCGCCGACAAATGCCGACAAGCCACCCGCCCTTTGTTGACACAAAGACGCCGACGCCGCCAAAGCAAGAGCCGAAAAGTTGGCTTAGGCGTACAGTCGACCACAAAGAAACTTGTTTCTTTATTATTTTATCTGCTTGCTTTCGATTTCAATTGATTCGAATCTAAATTGTGGTGTTGAGTATTTCATGGTAAAATATCCTATAACAGATAATAATTAAAAAATAATCAAACTTATTGTTTTGTGAAGGTAATTCAATGGCGTAGTCAATTATTTAGAAACATTAAATTAGACTATTGAAGCAAATAAAACTCTTCAATTTGTTTGTATTGATATTCCATTTATCCTAAATCAAAGTCCATTCTTAAATTAATCGTTAATGTCATCATTTCTATTACAATAAAAAAAAAAAATAAAAAAAAAAAAAATATTTCGTTTACAAGGTTTCTTTACTTTATAAGTAGATTGGAGCCTCCATTTAAGCAAAAAATGCCTGTGTTTGGAGGGTCCGCTCTTCAATAGATGTATACAATTATTAAACCTTATTATTAATTACATAGTTCTGTTCAATATTAAGTGTTATTGTGCAAGAGAATATGAATGTGTGTGTGTGTGTGTGTGTGTGTGTGTGTGTGTGTGTGTGAGTGTGTGTGTGTGTGTGTGTGTGTGTGTGTGTGTGTGTGTGTGTTTATCTGCGTCGATTACACATAGATATAAAAAACAACACTATTTTACAAATCATGAGATTCGATCCAGCAAATGTTCAATTTCTTCATATGACTTATTTTGTATCCAAATATATAAAAGTTTCTTACACTCATGATGAGTTTTGCTATATAAAGATAAGTTTTAATTTATACTATTGTAGATGTAGGTGGAACGTGATTCAATTTGTCTACTGGCAAATGTAGTTTTAGTGATGACTGGTTTGGCAACCCTGCATGTGCGTCTTTTTTCTAGTATACGAGGGTCGTAATATATGGATTTGTGTGTTTTGAGGGTAATATAGACTATATATAATTTCCTTACCGAGAGCAACCCACTGGTGTTATATAACATATCGGTGGGGAAGCGTCTCTTCCTAAAGTACATGACTTTAATAAGAGTACGCTGCGCCCTCTCAAGGTTAATAAATTGGGTTTTTGCGGCACCACCCCATACAGGAATGCAGTAGGTTAAAATTTCTTATCTTAAATTATTTCTCATCTATATAAATGATCTTCCATCATTTGTAAAGAACTCCTGTGAAATCGTACTATTTGCCGACGACACATCTTTGATTTTTAATATTAATAGAAACAAGGCTAACTTTGACGATGTAAATGATGCACTATCAAGAGTTCTAAGTTGGTTCACCGCAAACAATCTGCAGCTCAATGCTAAAAAAACAAAATGTATTAAATTCACTCTGCCCAACGTAAAATCTGTTGATACCCAAATAATATTGAATAATGATACAATTGAGCTTGTGGATACGACGATATTTTTGGGACTTACACTGGACTCTAAACTTCAGTGGGGACCCCATATAACAGCTCTAGCAAGTAGGCTTAGCTCAGCTGCTTTTGCAATTAAGAAAATAAGATCTCTAACTGATATTCCAACAGCTCGCTTAGTATACTTTAGTTACTTTCATAGCCTGCTATCATATGGAATCTTACTATGGGGAAAGGCAGCTGATTTTGAAACTATATTCATCCTACAGAAAAGAGCTATTAGGTCCATTTATAAATTGAAACCAAGAGCATCCCTCAGGGAGAAGTTTAAAGAAATTGGTATTCTCACGGCCGCCTCACAATACATCTTAAATTGTATTATATTTGTTCACCAATATATAAATAAATACTTGAAAAATAGCGACGTTCACAACTTTAACACGAGAAACAAAAATAAATTAGCTATACCTAATCTTAGACTTCAAAAAGTATATGGTACTTTTATGGGACAGAGTATTCACTATTATAACAAAGTTCCTGAAGACTATAAAAAACTACCCATTAATAAATTTAAAAGTATAGTTAAAGAACACTTACTAAAAAAAGCTTATTACACTACAAATGATTACCCTAATGATAAATTACCTTGGAAATAAGTCTCTCAGGCTCTCACAATGTACCTAATTAATTGTATAGATACATTAGTTGCCATCTCTTTCTATTATATTATGGTGCCCTGCTTTTCTGTCTGGAGTTTTCATACCACAGATAATATAATACTTTTCATACCTTGTCTACTAAATAGTTTTATATCTGACACTTAGTCAGAAGGGTATCTTGGACTTGTCATGCTCACTAAAATGTCTTTGGGGTAGTGGCGTGTGAGGCGGGTCGCTACATTCCCTACAATATGGTCGAGTGAAGCGATGGCTGGTTCACACGTCATGTCTGTGAACAGGCGCTGCCTTCGGGGACTGGTCAAGACAAGATATACCTACCTTAAATTTTTTAACATAACAATTAACAATCAACTTAGACAGTGGCACGGCACTAAATATAAGTATATACAATTTATTTAAAACTACCACACGGTTTTGTTATGGTGCCTTGCTTTTCTCTTTAGAGTTTTCTTGCCTTGTCTCCTAAATAGTTTTATATCTGGCACTTAGCCAGAAGGATATCTTAGACTTGTCATGCTCACTAAAATGTCTCTGGGGTAGTGGCGTGTGAGGCGGGTCGTTACATTCCCTATAATATGGTCGAGTGAAGCGATGGCTGTTTCACACGTCATGTCTGTGAACAGGCGCTGCCTTCGGGGACTGGTCAAGGAAAGATATACCTGACATAAAATATATGTATCAAAACGCAACAATTAACCTAGAAATTAGCACGGCATTAAAGAAATATATTCAAAACTGCCACGCGGTCTCGTGCTAGATGGGCGTCTTAAAGGCCACCTTCTATCAACGGGAGCGCGTGGTAAGTAACTTGCTTCTGAATGTATGTAACTTCCTACTTTTTTATATTTTTAAACCGGCAGACAGTGGTGACTGAGTTTGTTGCGGCGCTTCTTCTCAGCACTTGCCAAATGTTTGTCTCGAAGCGCTGGTAGGGCAAAAAAAGAGACATGTATAGGCTCCTTAAGAGCATTTGACGATTTGCAAGAACTAATATAATTAGTCTAAACAAATAAAGATAATTTTGATTTTGATTTTGAAAACGGACTGTGCAAGAGCTGTGTACCTATATTCGGTTGAGAAGACAATTAGGCGAGTTCTTTTCACTATTACCTGGCATCACATGTCTGAGGGTTTTAAAGATCCATACTAGTTTCCTAGTTCTAGAGATGATGTGTTCTATATGTGAGTACCATGATAGTCTTTGGTCCATAATTACACCCAAATATTTTGCTTCAGCCACTTTTTCAATAAACAGACAGTTACATTTGCTTCCATTAGGGTCTACAATACACTCATGGATTCTTAAGCTAAAATCGGGCTGAGGCTGGGTATTGCTGTAAATGCTATAACAGATATATTTAGTTTTAGATGTGTTTAGCGTAAGGAGGTTCTGTTTCAGCCACCGAGCCACACGAGCCAATCCAGCCTCAGCACTGTTTTTTACTGCTTCCCAAGATTCACCAGCAAAGACTACTGCAGTGTCATCAGCGTACGACAGGACTTTGGCATTAGTTAATTTCATGCTACATAGGTCGTTTATATAGATGAGAAAAAGAGTTGGTCCTAGAACGCTGCCCTGTGGCACGCCACACGTCACCCCCGCACCTCCACTAGTGTAACCAGGCAGTTTTACTTTTTGTTTCCTATCTGACAAGTAACTTTCACAAAGGGCGAGTGCAGTTCCCCTTATTCCCACGCATTCCAACTTGTGTACAAGGATGGGGATAGACACTGTATCAAAGGCCTTTTTCAGATCGAGGAAAACAGACAGACATTTTTTCTTTTGATCAAGTTGGCTAGTTACAAAGGAGCTTAATTCAGTAATTGCATCTTCTGTCGATCTTCCACGTCTAAAACCATATTGTGTAGCTGATAATATGTCATATTTATTTAAATAATTCAGTAGCCTATTATTTAGTAATTTTTCTAAGATCTTCGAAATTGCCGGTAGAACCGAAATTGGCCTATAATTGCTTATATCATCTACATCCCCCCCTTGTACACAGGCACTATAATCGATTGTTTTAATGGTGTGGGAAATACCCCCGCGTCAAAACAAATATTAACTAGGTGAGTGATGATAGGAGCCAAGTCATCAATCGCCAGCTTCAGAAACTCACTGGGAATATTGTCCCAACCTGGGGCGCTATTCGATTTTAAGTTTAGGATAGTACTTCGAACTTCATCAACATCAGTATCCTGCAGCACAAAGGACTGTGTTTGTGATGATGTGCTTTCTGAAAGTGCGGGGTAACGGCCGTTTACTCGTATCATGTTGAATATTTTTTGCAAGTTGCATTCCTATATTGGCGAAATATTCATTAATAAAATTAGCTGACTCAGTGGGTGAGCACTTTAAGTTAAGCAGTTCAGAATTAGTTTTACGTGATTTATTAGAGTATGTGATGTTTTTAATGTTTTTCCAAAGTAGTTTGTTATTATTTAAGGATTTAATGATGTTGTCTCTATCGTACTTTCTTTTTAATTTTTTAATTAAGTTATTGCAATAATTTCTATATCGTCTATAGGTAATGCGGAGAATTTCATTATGAGGGTCATTTCGTAAAGTTTTTTGGAGTTTATTTCTATTCCTTATACAGCGTAAGATTCCAGGAGAGATCCATGGCTGTAGAATTCTTTTTTTACACGGTATAGAAGTTACCTTAGTATTCATTTTTAAGCTTTCGATAATTTTGTCTAATAGATTATCAGTCACAGTCATAGGGTCTTCACAAGATAATATATCTGATAGGTTACTATTATGTAAATAATATTTAAGCGCAGCTTCAAAATTTATAGTGGTTTAGTTATATTATCTATAGTTTGTTTTTTAATATTAGAAATTGATAAGAATGTAGTAAAATGATCCGAGATAGTAGTATGAATAATTACTATAGTTGATTTGTATTTGATTTTATTTATTTTTAACATAAAATGATCTAGACAGTTCTGCTGTCTAGTAGGTAGGGTATGACCTGCTAGTATACCATGACTAGCAAGCATATCCAGGTACGTCATTCTGTTTTTATGTTCATATAACGGTTCTAGAGATTTGGGCCGAATATTTATATTAATATCACCTGTAATTATAATGCTGCTATGTGAGGGAAGAAATTCTAAATGAGAGTTTAGTGAGTTAATGAAGTTTTCAGCATTTGGATTCGACGGTGACCTATAAATACATAATACTGTATTATTTAAAACATCAACTTGTAGGCATGAGGCGTGATGCAAATTTATTTCTTTAACGTTATGTTTTAAGATCTTTTTAATATATACAACCACACCATCGTTTTGGTTTAGTTGAAAAGAAGTACTGTAAACTTCATAGTTGTTAATTTGAGGAAGAGGTTTATTAGAATTCAGTCTACACTCCGTGAAACTAATAATATCTGCTTCAAAGGATAAGGTTGACAGCAAAAGAGTAAAATCTTCAAAGTTTTTGTATATACTAACAATATTTTGAGAGAATATCGTAAAGTCATTTTTATTAATTTTTATGTGCCTCTCCAGGTCCATGCCATCACACTCTATTGTACTTGCTATTTCAATGCTGTCTAATTCTTGTAAAGAATGTAATGTGTCAGCCATTTAGAAATATATTATGTAATCTAGTGGTAATGACTATTAGTTTATGTTTTTGTTTAGATATGTGTAAATATTTTGTAAGATTGAATTTGGATTCAGTTGCTGGTTTATTTATAGTTAGATATAACAATATGCTGGTATGTTGTTGATCGATTAATTTTATGGCTAATGCAGATGAGTATACTAACATCATAAGTGTGAGAGTTTTTCCTAGAACAGTGTTTTGTTTTTTGTGATATTTAGTATGTATATCACTATGTGTATAGAGTAGGTGAAAGTGTATATTACAATAGAAAAGTAGATGAGGTAGGTACCTAATTAGTTAAATAAAATTTCCGAATCATTTCCGTTCCAACTTGGTATTTATTTATGACCTATCTTATGTACCTGTGATTTAACAATAAACACAATTTTAATTTGAATAGTAAAAAAAAGTTTGTTGCATTTCTTAATTTTATTTTGCTGACTGTACATTGCGCTAGCTGGCGGCCGGCGGCACGTGTCTAAAGGCGGCGGCAAGTTCGTTTGCTGCGCCGGCTAGTGTTGTACGATACGACACTCGAGTCTTGGAATCGTACTTATTAAAAGTTTGAAAAAAATAAAATAGCAATGAATTAAGACTGTGTATTTATTATTTTATTGGACCGTTTTAACTTTTTGATTACGAAAATCGTCAGTCTTTAGATGGATACTTCTGATTCGATTATTTGCGTTTAATGCAATTTTATTGATATTACATTTGTATTGTGCGATTTATTTTATTTTCAATCAGGATATAACATACGGATGATGATATGAAATCACTCATTTTTGCCTATTAGTATAAACCAACTCAAGTTCATGTCGTGATTCAGTCTAGCTTAAAGAACTTAAAATACTCGAAAGGACTCGGAAGACTCAATGATTCAAGTGACTAGCGAGTCCTAGTCAAAAAAATAAACTCAAGTCTCGAAATAAAGACTTTTAAGACTAGAGGTTCTTACAACATTAGCGCGGTCGGCTATTGTGAGGGACGGCTGTCTTTGATACCGCCGACTCCGCCACGCATTACTAAGGATGACAACTCCAAAATTCTTTCTAATCTTAACAATAATAAAACTATCATTATTTACTTTTATAAATTTATTTTTTTGTTTCTACGATGATTTTAATTATTATTATTTCAGTTTAAAATTGATAGTTGGGAACAATTAATTATTTACTTCGGAATACTAAAGACTGCCGATAATCACAGGTAGATAATTCGATAGCGTTTAGTTTCTGCTATGATCGAGTCAATTACGAATCACATTTTTAATTTGCTAAGTGGATATTAAGCGATTAAAATTAACATGAAAAATGTGCCTGCATTAACGTAATAATATCCGTAATTCTAAATTTCATAGTTATGGTAACTATCCCATTTGTGTATGGCATAAAAATAAGTCATTGATTTCGGCAACTAACTTTTTTGCTTCGTTTCGTTGCTACGTTTGAAATAAAAGATTTTTGCAAGCGCAAAGGTATTTTAACGAACTTTTGAATAAACATCATTCCATTAAGGCCACTAAATAAGTACTTACCACATAAGATTTTTTTATGTTACCAAAAATAAATAAACTTTAATTTTCTCCTTAATTTAATCCTTAAATAACTAGTAGTAGCCCTAGAATAGCTTGTGTGGCGCCGCCCGCCGGTCCGTCGTCCGCGGCCAGTGGCCCAACGGCAGCACAAGCGCAATGGCGGCCATTACGTAAGCTAGTGTGCGTGCGGATCTTTGTCAGTGTAGTAGTGAATCAGCTGAACAGGGTGTTGTATTGGGTTGATAAGAAATGAATTTGTTTCCTTAATTATCTCCGAAACTAGCCTGAATTTTTGGCTCGAACTTTGGGAACGTATTCAGTGTGACGTATACATGCTCCCATTAAACGGAACGTAGCTGATTTAGAAGGACCCTATATAGATAGACAATTGCATATAGTGTTAAAATATATAAACCTTTTGAAATTTAAGTTAAGGGTTGTTAGAGTTAACAAACATTAACCGTGACAGGTGCCGTAAACAAAACTGCAAAGTTAAGTTGGTAGGCCTAATTTATTAGAACAACCCTTACCGACTTCATCCCGACCACCTGGGATAAACTCCTGGGACCTTCCTCAGCAACCTCAGCCCGCCAGCACCATCCTTCGGGCGCACTTGAAGGCTCCAGGGGCTACTTGCAGAAAGTGGTGCAACCCCTAACTTCCCGGGCTTCCTGGGGGTGAACGACGAGCACCACGACAACGACACCGGCGCCAGCAGCTGGGGACGACCATATCCTGTAAATAGATAATAAGTTCATTAGTGTAGTTATTGTAGTTTATTTTTTATTTAATTTTAAGTGAGACAAGAGTTTGCAAATTTAGTCAACACTTAGCCAAAATACAAATACAAATACAAATAAGTTTATTGTGCATAATGTTACAATTTGTACAAACCGAAAAATAGTTACATAACTAACTGTATCTCTTATTTAACTTAAAACCAATTTTAAAGCAATACAATTTTATTAGGAAAATGTAGGTAGGTACAGAAACACAATCCTTTACCTTCCGTACTAGTACAAGACTGTGTTACGGCAAGGTAATGATAAAATCGTCCTAGGCATAAGGTACATTTTGAAATGCGTGCGTTTGAGTTTAACGCTGGCGTTAAATATTACTAACGATAGAATTAAAAAAACATTCGGGTGAGGTGAACAACTCTGCACAGTATAAGCAAGGCGTAAAGACAAAACAGATAAACAGAAACTTAAACTATTATGAGTCAATCTATTTTTAGGCTAATGAGAGCAGGACATTTTATTATTTAGGTAATAAAATAAAATGTTGATAAATGTATATTGTTTTACTTTACTATTAAGGTTTTTAGTATTTTTGTAGAAAGATGCTAAAGGTTCAGTTAATAATGTTATTTATTTAAATTTATCTACATACCTATCTACTTCATTTGTCAAAAAAATCAAATATATAAATATTTTTATGTCTACAAACAAATATGATAAATGCGAAAGGATTTTTGTCACTCCTCCACGCAAAAACCACTATACGGAACGGAACTACTGAACGGATTTTGATGAAACTCCACAGTATTATCTATACTAATATTATAAAGAGGAAAGATTTGTACCTATTTTTGTATGTTTGTAATGAATAGGCTCAAAAACCACTAAACGGATTTTGATAAAACTTTACAGTATTATTGTTCATAATCCAGAATAACATATTCGTCCATTTGCGACGACACTGTGATATATCAAAAACAGTGGTTTTCCAGAAAACGACTTTTTAACTTTTGAATGACCATAACTCTTAAAAGAAGGTTAGGATTACCTAATTGTGTATGAAACGTTTAAAGATTAACTATTAATGAATTTAAATATTTATAGTAAGACATAAATTTGCGTCTAAATTGATGAAATTATAGCGATTGAAAAAAAAAGAGACAACTTATCACGTTGTTCTAGTAAAAAAATAATATTTTGAAGATGGTAAGTTCAGTTGTCACGTTGAAGATGATGTAAAAAAATATATTTATATAAGTCATTATTTAGATAAAACGTTGATCTTGAAAATTTTTTTTTATTTTAATAACATTACAATCAGTAAAAATGAGATAATTATTGGAACAGGCGAATATTTCGCTTTGCTATGTTAAATTGCACTTATAAAAATATTATCTAAGTAGACAGACAGTTGTATACATACAATATTTAAGCTCACATTAAGTTTTCTTATTCTAAAAACTAATGCTTATCAAAATAAACGAAAAACTCTCAAAAGTAAAATCTCAAAGGTACCTACTAGGTTAGTAAATAGATATTTTTTAACAGACTAGTTATGACAATTTAATCCTAAAATTATCAACGCAAAAATCGCCGTCCCCGGCGAATAAAATGGCAAAAAAGCGACATTTTGGTAGCTTTTAGGGTGTTTTAATTTTTTATACTTACTTAAAATTAAATTTATAAAAGATAATATTTAAATAATGTATTAATAGAGAAAAATAACAACCACTATTTATAAAAAGTGTAGCCATTTTATTGGCGAAGTTTTTCTGAAATAGTTATATTGCAATATTATTATACAAAACAATGTTGCGCCCGCCAAAGTATATTTGGGAAATAAGCGATAAAATTCAGTCAGTTGCTGATGATCTGTAATTATATTAAAACATTAAAATACCTTTTTTGCAGAAAGCAAAACACAGCCAATACAGCTAAGTAACATTGAATAATTACATAATAATAAATAAATAAATATCTGGGGTCATCCAACGCATTGCTATTCTAACATACTTCTACTAATAGATAATTTTGTTAGCTATCGTCTTAGATTAAGCTAATCTGAGGCTATCGTATGATAATATAAAATATTTTGCTTGTTGTGTCTGTAAAAACAGACAGTCGTATAAGTATGTTTTATTTGCACTGTATTACTAGTATTTGAACTATTCGTCAAAACGAATGTATGTTTATCAGTCTACATCTACTTGTATTAGTTCCGACGTTATTGTAGCTCAAAGATACCCTTTCACAGCGCTCGCATAGCGCTGTTAGTCATGTTGTCGGATTAGGTTGTGGAATTCCTTCAGGCAGTGCATCGCCACAAATGTTAACCTTTGCTTTTTTGCATTGCTAGTCCCCATCTGTAATGATATCTGGAGTAGAGTATTACTGTTTAGCGTATACAACGTGACAAGTAGATATACCATTCAATTTCAATAACATGCATTCTGCAATAACAGAACATCAACAAATGACCTACAACATATTTCCAATATAGGAAAAATTTTCATCATCTACAACGTTACTAGTTAAGATGTCCCGATGATACTTCGATTTTCTTACAAGAATAACGTGACATATAAATAATTTCTCTTTTATTTTGCTTTTTGTTTTAGAAGAACATTGTGATAAGTATGACGTGCCACATTGTCGAATAAAATAAAAATATTTTAAAAACTTACCTTTGTCATCAATACCGCGGTATCCTCGAGATGTCACGTTTTTCTTAAAAACGAAGAGCACCTCACATCTCAAAGCGCAGGTGGCAACTGAACTGTCACAGTGTCGAAGCCAACTAGATCGCCGAACGAGCCAGCGCTATAACGTAATATTTTGTCTCTTTCTCTCATAGTATTGTTGTTTTTGGAGTAACAAATACCCTGTTTTTGGAGATAATAGAACGCAAGATCGCGGTTCAGAATTTCGGTAAAACAAAAAATCGTATATCTCGAGATGTCACAGTGTCGTCGCAAATGGGCGAATATAGGCTATAATTTATGACGATCTGTGACAAACGAAATTTCACGCGTGCGAAGCCGCGGCCGGAAAGCTAGTTGTTTATAAACCAGAATAACATGTTATAGGCTACAACTTATGACGATCTGTGACAAACGTAATTTCACGTGGGTGAAGCCGCGAGCAAAAGCTAGTACTTTATAAATACAACATAAAATGCTTATATTTACTGATTATAATTTTACAATAACATTGACTTTATATTTTATACGATAAATAATAATAGCTTACGCATATTTTTGAAGTAGATTCTCAGTCTTTTCATAGTCATATCCCTTGAAATACTCATAAAGTGCTTTCCTACATAAGGCTTTAGATTTGTTTTCTAATATGACTTGTTTGCTGATGCGGTTATATAAAAATGGTCCCAGGAAAAACGAAAAGCATTGAGCAAAACTTGTTTTACATGGGGGTACCTTATATACGGTATATGGCCTCCTATTTGAATCATTATTTCGGGGTAAAGAATGTTGTTTCAGTATAATTTCTCTGACAAATAATTGTCGGACGGAGAGGACCTGGAATTCCTTATAAAGCTCTGCTGTAGGATATCTTATGTGCTTGAACAGAATAACTTTCAAAATGGCTCTCTGAGCTCTCTCTATCTTTAATAATGTTGTTTTATGTGAGCCACCCCACGCTGTTATGCCATAAGAAAGTAATGATTGACATAAACTATAGTATACAATCTTATTTATATTCTCATTTCCCAGGTGCCTTAATTTTTTTAAAACCGGTATTAATTTACGCACACGACCCTTCGAATTGTCTATATGCTCCTTCCAGTTCAGATTCTTATCAATAAAAATACCCAAGTACTTAATACTAGAAGCCCGAGAGATAGTGTAGCAGTTACAGTTTGCATCATCTGCGCAAGTATGTGCTTTCAGAGTAAAATTTAATGAATCTTGTGAAGACTTAATCGAAAACATAATGTAATTCGTTTTCATCAAATTCAGCGTTAGTAAATTATTATTCAGTAAGCTTATTATATTCCTCATACCTCTCTCAGCCTCCGTCTTCACACCATCCCATGTCCTATCAGTAAAAAGCAGAACTGTGTCGTCTGCATATGTGATTATTTTACAGTTTACTAGGTTTGCACTACAGATATTGTTGATATAGACTAAAAAGAGTGTGGGTCCAAGTACGGAGCCCTGGGGAACACCATAGTTTATGGGTTGCACTGAACTGAGAGCGTTACCAACCTTAGTGGACTGAGTTCTATCAGACAAGTAATCCCTGAACAGATTCAGCGGTAGGCCCCTAACACCGATTTCTTCCAATTTGCAGAGTAGCAATGGTATTATTGGTATCACTACTTGAAAATTGACATTTTTTTCTCCGGACATACTATTTGTAACACCATTATAACACCATATTAAATACTTGTTTCATGATTATTATTTTAATTCTAATGACATCATAACTATATATTTGACACTAATTGAAATTGAATTATACAGGGTGTAAAAAAACCTATCACGAAGACTGAAACTACGCATTCTGTACACCCAACCAAGTAATATTACAAAATATTATTGGTGGGAAATATTTTTTATTTTTATGATTAAAAAAAATACAATATTCCGCAGCCCGCAATGTATAGCGCGCCACGCAACGCAATGACCGTGCCTATGTGTGTGTGAGTGTATTGGAGCGTACGCGCTTTCCCGCCACTACCTACCGCGACCGCAGAAGTATTTTGTACACAAAATTACCAGATTATTCACTTCCTACATTTAAAAAACACATTCCTTTAGCATTTGTTTAGGTTTAGAACTAAGTACTTACCGACTAATCCCCTTCGACGTCGTCTGGAATCGGCGGCTCCAACCGGACAGTGCCTCGAACTGACGGCCTTCCACGTGCAAGCAAACGCGTGCCAGGTAAATCGTGTTTTGATGCGCGCTCCAGTATTCCTTCACGTACAGACTGGTATTTAAGTTCCTCAAATACGACACAATACACGCCTAGACGAGGCGGACGGAGGCACAATCGGCTGATTGTCCAACAGACGTTGTACAGCCAGAACTAAAATACGTGCATCAGTACGGTGTGGTGCGCTGTAGGATGTTCAGCCCGATACCTACAGCCCGCAGGGCTTCAGATGCGTTTCCACGTGCCCTCCCATAACAGTAAACCATGTTTACGTACTCACGAGCACTGTACGTATGGTTAGGCATCTTTCTAACACTCATTCACTATTACCACACTCACTAAACTCACTATCACACGTTCACACACTAACTAACCGCACGAGAAAACTATCAAAAGTCGCAAGCGCATTCGACGACCGAAGAAACCGAACTGGCCGTGGCCGCCGCGCGAGCAACTCGAGGCGCGAGCGGGCCTAGCAAGTAGCAACAAAGGCGCTGCCCCGCGCCACCCCGCGCGGCGAGACTGACCAATAACAGTCAAGCAATACGTTTATCGAATGTCGTATTCGAAAATCGGTAGCGCTTTCTTAATTCTTCATTTTCAACTACAAAGGGTTATGCCCACTTAGTATGGGACCTTTGGCCTGAGGTGGACAGACATTACAGCATGTAATTTGTTATTTATTAAGTAGTCTATACCAGTAAGAAACAGAATATAAATATCATTTTGTATCCAAGTCCTTAAAAAATTTTTTTTTTGCTTAAGACTAGAAAGGTTAGAAGCAAAACAAAACACCATTTTTTATTATTATTATTATTTTAATCTGACTCATGGGTCAACAAAATATTGTCTAGGAACTAGGCAGGTGGAAATACATGTTCCTGATACCTTGCCCAGCTCAAAAACCACAAAATTGTCATAACATGAGCACAGCAACCTACTGTTATTCGGCCAATATAAGGGCAAATGAATCCTCGTCCCATCATGTGTTTGTTGGGGCTCCACAGCATGTGTAGAAGCTCGATCAGCTCACTGCCATCAGGGATGACATATTTGGTCAGATCCCCGCAGCTGAAACAAAGAAATTAATTATGGTATCATTCAAATTCATTCTTTAAGATGTTGAGATATGTCAATTTTTATCTATCAGTAAGACGTATTTGTATAGAAAAAAATATACACTGTTCAAATATATCAAGCCAATGTCTTTAATAAAATATAATGAAAATAATTATGAAAAAACTTACTTGACGAGGTGAAATCTGTTCCATTATTACATTATTTTCGAATATGTGATTCTCTTTCCGTGTTAATATGCAGTCTATGGAACGTATTTGTAACAAAGATAATCCACGTTAACTGTGACCAGTGCTAGTGGTTGCTTCTTCATTTGAAATATTATTTGTCCTTGATTGGTGCAGAGCCACACCGTGGCCACGGTCCAACATGAGTGACAACATACACTGCTGTTATCAATCTAAAAAAAAAAAGGTTTTATTAGGATTATGGTAATCTACGGTAAAGGTAGTTGATCAAATACATTGTAAAAGGTATTCAACAAGTCCACACGCTCATTCAATAACTTACCAGCTGAGGAGTCATCCACTGACGTTATAACCAACCGAACTTAATAAGCTCTAGGCTATGTCGCCTCCTCTGCATCATGTCAGCTATACAATTGATACATATCATAGGTTCCTCATGAGATTGAGGAATTGCTGGTTGCATTATCCAAAATCGGGCTGGGGTTAACATTGGGGCTCGGGTCGGAGTTCATACGTAAGCCGTGGTCGGCGTTTAGGCAAGGTTCGATGTCCGAAAGTGAGTCATTGGTCATTGGTTGAGTGAGATTCGTAGTTCGAGAGTATGCCAGGGTCATCGGGAAGGGAAGCATCGAGGACCATGGTCAAAAAAATAAAGTCGTCAAAAGGGAAACTTATACAACACTCTTCTGCTTTTATTTTGGCAAAGACTTGGTTTTGAGAAATAAACAACACTCACGATGAAAAATACAAAACAAAGCGAATGACAGATAACAGCTGTGACAATATTTTCAGTGTTGCCATGCTAATAATGTAGTGTTGAATAAAAATAATCGATATAAAAATTGATTGTATTTTTTGATGACTCGAAATAAGGTGTATAATAAGGTGTGTGTGAAATAAGGTTTCATTTAGTTATTAAAATATTTTGGTAGTGTTATTGGAATAATAAAAAGGTTTTATAAATGTCATTTTAATGAATACGTATTTAAAAAAAATACTACTTGTCATAGTCGAAAAACAATCGATATGAATCGATTCTTACCGATAAGATTCATTTTGGCAACACTGAATTGAGTGTTAAAGACAGGAAGTTGTAATTATCACATAAAGTACTATTTATATTGGATTTTTATAAAGGCAAATTGATACAAAGTTACACTAAGTGAATACTTTAAAAATTAATTAAAAATTTTTGGCAAATTCATATTTTCATTAGCAGCTTGTCCACGCCAGGCCAGAAATGAACATTGTCCTTTACGTAATTTTTAACTTAACAAAAATGTAATTTCATTTTCAGTACAGGCAAGTCTATCAACGAATGAGAATGTAAAAGCGGCGGCAAAAATACTTTGATTAATCTTTGTTAACTAAAGATCCGTCCTAGCATACAATAATTAATGCTTTTAGCAAGCTTCCAAAATACTCAAATTTGAATGAATTGTAGATGCGCAATCGTTATGAATAAAACAATAAGAATATTAATATCATTTTGATAGTTATTTCGTGTAATAAAGTTACGTTCATTTAAAATAATCACGAACAAGACGAATCATTTTATGTAAATTATGAATAATGGAAGTAATTGGTATGAAAGAAGCGCTAAAAGATATGAAATTTTGTTTAGTTTCTAAAATCAATCGAGTTTAAAAATAAAATCTTATCTTTTAATCTCCTATCGAAAGTGAAGGAGCAAGAGTTTGCCAGTGTGTTATTTCTAGGCGTTCAGATTGCAGTAATAAGTAAGTTAAGTTTTATTTTATTAATTACTATCGTAAAGACGTAAAATTTATTAAGTTAGAGAGCTAGAAATGTAAGCAATAATGAACCTGTGTGTAAAGAGCATTTGTCATTTGTTTACAGTACTTTTTAATGATACAAGTTTATCACATCTGCTTACTACCTGTGAATAGCGATTAAAATTACGTTTTTTTAGAATCCCGTGCATAACCATTATTTATTTCAAGTAAATTATGAAGAAAGGAAGTAATGAGTATGGAAGGAAGACTGAAAAAAGAGACTTTTTTATTTAGTTGCTGAAATCAATTAAGTTTAAAGAACACACAATCATCACTCCTATCGAAAGTGAATGCCTTAATCAACGATAGGAGTAACATTGCCAGGTGTTTACTCTAGGCTTTCAGAGCGATGTGGTGTAAGCAATAATTTGAGTTTTACTTTATGAATTTTATTACTATCGTAAAGACTTAAGTTATTGAAGTAGACAGTTAAGAATGTAAAGAATGACAGGCCTCATTTTACGGTACTTTTTAATGATACCTACTTACGCTTATCACACTTGCGTAGCTAATAAGACCTGTGATACTACATTGTGATAGAATAACGGTTATGAGTAAAAGCACGGTTTAGTTAATAATGTTTAATAACCTAGGTTCTGTAAGATTATTTAATTTGCGGAAAGAAACAAATTCTTGTAAAGGGTTTTTATTAATTAAAGTGTAATTAATTATTTTTTAGAATAAAAACTAAACTGGTAAGGTGATATTAAGGTGCAAGTAACTAATTTAAGTACTCAATTCATTTTTACAAACTGGGTAGATTTGGCTTAAGCTTATTCCAGTTGGTCCAGTCGTAGTCGTTGAACTCACAGTAGAGTTGAATGACTCATGGGCGAGCGCGGGTTGCGGTTGCGGGGCGTGGGGGCAGCGCTTGAGCGTGTGTGCGCGCGCTACTGTACATTTCTTATTAAGACAAAAGCCTTATTGTGACGAAAATACTCAAAATTTTAATAAGGTTTCTTAGAAATTTTTTTTTTAAATAACGAATTGAAATTGATAATGTAAAAATCTTGAAAAAAATATTCTGACTTTGACCTTCAATATCTCCTAAACCACAAGTTTCCCAGGTATGGTCCCAAAGAAAAAAATGATCCTCATGATGTGGAGAATAAGTAGTCTTCGGCTTCGGGATAGGTTTTTTTACACCCGTTATGTTTAGACGACCAATACTGCTGGAATTTATTTATTTTTTATTTTATTTTTTGTTTGTGGGTACGCGTGTAACGCTCTGAACAATATGGGATGAACTAAATTGTCTAATCGCGCGCAATCAATCATTCGATTGCACAAACCGGTTTTGCGGGCGTCGAGACACTCTTTACGAATATTACACATTAACACAATATTACTTTACCATTACTACACACACACCTATACAAACAGTTCTATCTTTTTATTAGTATTCTTTTCATTAGTATTCTTAATAAACGTAGTCTTATCATCCTTACCGATTTACCGCCTTTTGTATTTATCTGTGCACTAATATTACTATTTATGTATGTTTATCTAGACAATTTTATGCAGCTTAGTATTTTATTTATTTTACTAATGGTCCGTGACCCTCACTCGGCATGGGGCACACTGAAAACCAGCGCCGTGGCCTTCGTCACCGTGGGCCACGGCATATGCTGAGTGGGGTCCCGTTGCAGTGGGCATCTTGTTGGTGGATGGGTGGCACTGCTCAGTTTACTCTTGTTTTTATTTTTTCTTCTTCCATTATTATGTGCCACTGTCATGTCTATGTAATTGCCTGTATTTGTGTGATGTCCATTGTAATAAATGTGTCTTTCTTTCTGTCTTTCTATTGAAACAGTGTCAAAAGCCTTGGCCAAGTCCAGCAACACACCTAGGCGTTTCAACTTCTTATCCAAACTCTCTACTACATGAGAAACTAGGTCATCAATTGTATCACCTGTAGATTTGTTTTGTCTAAACCCAAATTGGTTTGCAGACAGCAGGTTATTTGATTCTAAGTATTGAATAAGACGATAGTTGATGACCTTTTCCAGAATATTGGCCAGTGTGGGCAGCAGTGATATAGGGCGATAATTTGATATATCATGCTTATCCCCCTGTTTGAAAATTGGGATAACGACAGATTTTTTAAGAGCTTTAGGAAACAGTCCCGAGGAGATACTGAGATTGCAAATGTGAGTTATTGGCATAAGTAACAATCCAGAGAATTTCTTTAAGAAGTTTGCTGAGAGACCATCCCAACCAGTCGATGATGTATTTTTCAATGAGCTAATTATCTTTGCTATTTCAGCTTTGTCAGTTGCTAAAAGTACAAAAGAATCCCTTGGACTATTTTCATATTTATATTGTCTTGTCAAATCTTCCTGTGTTGTGTTTGATTTCCGCAAGATCTGCTCGGCTAGTTTGCTACCTACACCTACAAAAAAGTTGTTAATGTGAGTCAAGGAATCCTCAGGAGTATCCTTCCTTCATTTTGAGCAGATTTGATGTATCAATTTTATTGCTGGATCTATTCAAGGAACAAACTCGTTTTATTGTTGCCCAAGTTTTTTTAACATCTTTTTGATTTTTTTCTAATTCCGAAATATCATGCGCTTTCTTAAGATTATGCAATATGTTGGTGCAGTAATTTCTGTAGCGTTTATATGTTATATGTGGATTTACGTCATTGGGATATTTTTTATGTCTCTGGTGCAGGGCATCTCTGAATTTTACACACCACAAGAGACCCGGCGTCATCCAGGGTTTAACAATATTTTTTCTATTTGGCTGTCTAATACTAAAAGAAGATTCCTTTATAATCCCATTCATCTGAGCAATTAAGGTTTCAGTGGCAATGTTTACGTCAGTGATCTCACAAAAACTATTCCAATCAACCTGTTCTAACAAATGTGAAGCCTTAAGATCGTCAATCTTTGTATACACTGAACTTGCCTTCCTGAGAGTATTATTGAAAGTAGATGATATTTCAACAAACACCGTATAATGATCTGTGATCGAGGAGGAGCAAACCAAGGTTAGAATTTTGTCATTAGATTTAACAAAGGAGTGATCAAGACATCTGTCTTCACGAATTGGCAAGATGTGGCTAGGCATCAGCCCATCCATGTATTCGTCTGATCTATGATCATTATTAGATTTACTAATGTCGATATTGATATCTCCAATCATAAAGATGTTTGTAACGTGTTTTATGTTGTGTAGCAATAAATCAATGGAATTTTGAAAATTAATTGTAGAAGTAAATGATGGCGATCTATACACGCAAACAAAAGAGTAGTTATTACCAATTTGTACCACTAAACAATCAGCCTCATCTATCATTGGTTCATACACAGATACGTCCTGCAGATTTTGCCGAATATATACTACGACACATCTATTTTGATTTATATGCCTAGTAGTAGAGTAGCAGTTATAACTTTTCATATCCGGGATAAGATCAGAGTTTTGAAGCCAACATTCCGTCAAAACAATAACATCACATTCAATTTCGCTCCTAGCCAGAAAGACCTCGAAGTCACAAAATTTTTTATTTATACTTACTCCTGATGTTCTGTGTAATTATTTTAAGTGAGGTATTTGATTCAGTCATATGCAATTGAAAAGCTCTCGGATCACCAACTAAAGCTGATTTACCAACATTGATTTTGTCAATGTCAGTAGCAAATTCATTAATGTGACTATCCATATTTTAAACAGAGATATTCTTGTATTGGATTTAATTGGTGATCAGTAGTAGCAAAGAATTGGACCGCGAAATGACTGTTTATATTTTTGTATGAGTTTTTAATATTATGTGTGCAAAAGTTAGTTATAAGATACATAATAAATATCCTGCTACTAGCCTTAATTTGACTCAATTTATAAGGATAACTAAGGTTACATAAATAATACTATTATTACATAAAGAAATGATTTCACAGGTAACAAACAAAACAATAAAAATAATGAAAACTAAGAAGTACTGTATGAGATAAGGATGGCTTTTCTGGCTTACTAGTCATGTAGAACGTAGGGCTTCTACTTGGGCGCATGACCTCAGCACCACCGCAGGCTCACCATCAGATTTTCGGATAAGGACATTTCCACGAGAGGTCCAGCAATACTTGTAGTTTCCATCCTTTACAAGAACACGAGCAGCTGCTAGAATTTTTTTGTTGAGTGGGGTCAGCGCTTCAGATACACAGGCAATCTTTCTCCATTTAGTCCAAGGTGGTGGGAGTTTAGTTTTGTATCCTTGTTTTCTCTATTGAAATCTTTGGTAGCTTTAACAAGTACTTCTTTTTCTTTGTAATCTTTAAACTCAATGGTGATTGGTGAGTTGTTCTTCCCTTTTCTATAGCACTGTGAGACATCGGGCAGGGGAGATATTTTTAAGGTTGAATATAGAGAAGTCAACACTGATTGCAAGTTTTCCTTGTCCTGTCTGGGTACATTTCTGATTTCTACTCTGTTCCTGTATTGATCCTTTTGTATGTCATTTAGCTGATTTTCAAGTTCGCTGGGGGGATAAGTAATACCCAGCTTTTAACCTGGGGGAGGGGCAAGCCTTACCCAGCTTCTGGCCTTGGTGGGAGGGGGGAGAGGCAAGTCATACCCAGTTTCTGGCCTGGGGGGGGTTAAGTCAAGTCATACCCAGCTTCTGGCCGAGGGGGAGTCATACCTAGCTTATGCTTATGGACTGGGGGGAGGGGCTAGCCTTACCCAGCTTCTGGCCTGGGGGAGGGGGGGGGGGGTCAAGTCATACCCAGTTTCTGGCCTGGGAGGGGGTGTAAATCATACCCAACTTCTGGCCGAGGGGGGAGTCATACCCAGCTTATGCTTATGGACTGGGGGGAGGGGCTAGCCTTACCCAGCTTCTGGCCTGGGGGAGGGGGGGGGGGGCAAGTCATACCCCGTTTCTGGCCTGGGAGGGGGGGTAAATCATACCCAACTTCTGGCCGAGGGGGAAGTCATGTCGGGGGAGTCATACCCAGCTTATGCTTATGGACTGGGGGGAGGGGCTAGCCTTACCCAGCTTCTGGCCTGGGGGAGGGGGGGGGGGGGCAAGTCATACCCCGTTTCTGGCCTGGGAGGGGGGGTAAATCATACCCAACTTCTGGCCGAGGGGGAAGTCATGTCGGGGGAGTCATACCCAGCTTCTAGGCTAAGATTAAATAATTTCCAGGAGGGAGCAGCTGTCATTTCCTGCAGCAGCTGGCCCGCCCATGGGAACGGCGAATAGATAGGTAGGTACGTAGGTTAAACTCAGAAAAGCTAAATAACAGGTAGGCATTGCGTGTACATCGAAATGATCTTCATAGCAATGTCTTGCTTGTAGCCTAGGCAGAGTGTATCTGCCTCAGCTATACCTTATTGTTAGAAGTAAATAAATTAATACTTATACATTTTTATATTTATTAGGAAGAAGATATGACTAACAACACTTATGAACACTTTATTTGAATAAATCGCCAAATATACCACCGCGGAGACCCCATTCGCGTCTCCGCGTTCCATTGAATCGTATGAGCGTATGGATTTTTTGCGATATTTTTCACAATTTCTATTTTTCAAAATTACCTATCGATAGCTTACTTTATTCTGATGAATAAATGTTATCACAAGTTTTTCTCTAAAACTGATAGTTTGGCTAGAAAAAAATATTTTCTATCCACGCAGTACGCCGGCAGCGTTCGGATCGGATATAGTGACGTCATCGGTCCCGCGCCGGGCGGTCAGTGAACTTTTTTAGTAATTTGGCCATAACTTCGTCAATTTTTGTCGTAGAACAAAAATTTTTGGACTGTATATTAAGGATTTCTTAGCCCTATAAATCTGCATTCACAGCTAAAAATCTAAATGATCCTCATTGAATTTAGATCTTTTTACTTTAAGCAGAGAGTGAAATTTTGAAAAACAGAAATCTTAATATTTGGAGAACAAGTTGTACGCCTCTATTGTGTTCGACTGTTCGGACGACTATTAACAAGAAATTAGCCTGTTAACAAGAAATTTTTCAAAACTTTGGGGTGATTTATTTTGGAAACGGGACTATACAGTGTGAGTCACGTTAAAGTGTACATATGAAAATAGATGAAACTAGACCTATTTTTATCGACAAAAAAGAGGTCAAATTTTTTTTGAGATTTTTTTAAAAATTTTATAGATTTTTTTTTCTTCCAATTACTTATTGTAAAAAAAACGTTATAACTTTTAAACTAAGCGGTATATCCTGATAAAATAAAAACAGTAATAATGCTAAATAACAGGCGATACTAAAAAAAACCGGCCAAGTGCGAGTCGGACTCGCGCACCGAGGGTTCCGTACAAACCTGCAAGGTTTACAAAGTTCGTTCATTACGACAATCGAGTCATAACTATGGTATTTTTATTGCAAAATGAAATTCATAACATTACAATGGGGAAAGATGGAGGAGGAGCATAAATTTAAGACAAAGATCTCTTTATCGTTTAAGTAATCCTTTATTTTATATTAACATATATCATTTATCTATAATATAACTGAAACACTTATACTAGCCTTGCAGCAGACTTGCGAAAGTTATTTTATTAAAGTTATTTATTTACTAAGTTTTTTAGTCACTATTTAGAAATCTGGTTCAAGGTTTGGTTTTGTTTGGTTTTCACGGGTTAAAGGCAATTAGATCTAAGTATTTGATATGAATTTCAACTTGATAGCTCTACGCGTTCATGAGGAAAAAAGTAATAAGTTTATATTTATTAAAAAATATATATTTTGTAATGTAACTAAAAATTTAAAGTTTTCGGAATTTTCCCTTTATGTGTGCTATAAAACGTTGCTTCATGCCAAATTTCAAGATTCTAGGTCGACTGGAAGTACCCTTTAGGTTTTGATTCCCTTGCGAGTACTTGCGAGTTTCAAAATATGCAGCTTAAATTGCTGTTTCTTTTGATTGCGTTGACATAGAAGTTTGATTTTGTTACAGCTTAAAGGTATTAGATTGATATGTCACCTTGCATGTCAGTCTATTGCTGTCAAAGTGTAAACAAACTTTATTTTAAATGTGTGCAATTGATTTTGTGAAATAAATTGCTAAAATATTTTTATAGTCGTGAAAGAAAAGTGGTTCACAATGTGTTAATGTATTTGTCGAAGAGAAATACCAAGGGTTCGGACAATATTTTCATTGAATAACTTAGATTACGCTGCTCTCTCTGCAACAGGCGCTGCTCTCACTGCAACAATAGCTCCGTGTATTTATTGCAATAAAAAATATAAATACGAATTATTTCGCAGTGAAAGTGCACAAATATGAAGCTAATACCACAATAATTGAGTGATAGTGTTATCTCAGCGATCTATCAACGGACAATAGACTTTGATAACAAATACAAGTGCAGTGACTTTAACAACAAAAAACTTTGAAAAAAGGTTCTATAACACCATGTCTGCAGAGCATAAGGCTAAATGGAAATGTCAGGGGTGCATTTGTAAGATGCCTAAAACCAATAACATCAACACACCCGCTAGACCTGGATCACCTAAAAATTACTCACTTCAAGAAACCCAACCTACTGACCACAATGTTACATTAAGAAGAAAAGTAAACAGGACTGATGTTAGCTGCACCGAACTCAACACCTCAAACTTTGACCACGACTTAACAGTTGATGACATTGCCTGTAATACGCTCCAAAGCCAGTCAGCCACTACATCTCAACCTGCAACAATAGAACAAATAGGCCAATTGTTAGATGCTAAACTAGACAGCATTAGATCTTCTATACTTTTGGATATCAAAAATACCATTCAAACAGAAGTTAATAATGCAATAAAAACATACAACCTGGACGTAGATACACATATAAACACACTATCTGCGGAGCAAAAAGAAACTGAGAAAAATATTCAGATAATTAACAAAAAAATAGAAAATATTCAACAACAGTTGTACGACTTGAACAACTCAAAAAGGATAATACTTTTCGGATTAAAAGAAGGACAACGAGAAACTAAATACGATCTCTACAACCAAGTATCCCAAGTTCTATCTGACACCATGGAAGTCAATATACATCCATACATAGAAGAAGTTAAACGTATCGGAAAATCTGGAACTAACCGACCTGTAGCTATAGAACTACTGAGCAAACGAATGGTAAAATACATTATAGAAAATAAAAGGAATTTGAAAAACACTGGATTAGCGGTAGATATGTACTTGGAAGGTAACCAGTTACAAGAACGTAATGCTCTTAGAAGACAATTACAGGCGGCTAGAAAAGAAGGCAAACACGCAGTAATCAAAAACAACAAATTGTATATAAACGGAAAAGAATCCATCGTAGCTCAGCAACAAAGTGTGAAAAATGGAAGCATCGCAGATCCACTGAAACATGAAGATTCCCTACAACTACACGACTCGACAGTCCATGAACATCTGGAAAATACAACTGGAAGTAAAGCTTCGGATAGCAGACAGCAGACATTTCGCCAATAATGCATCTATTGTATTTCAAAATATACAAAGCATAGGAAATAAGTTAGACCTCCTAGAACATTTATTAGTATCTGAATCGAATATCGATATTCTTTTGCTATCAGAAATTTGGAAAAATAAAAACTTCTGTGACTACATTGATATACCAAACTATAAAATGGCGTCAATCTTTTGTAGAAAAAACTATGTAGGTGGAGGAGTTTGTGCTCTAGTTAAAGATACAATAGACTTCATAGAACGCAAAGATATAGTAAATTTATCTATAGAATATGTAATAGAATTTTGTTCCATAGAAATACCAAAACTCAACATTGTTTTAATAGGATTATATAGAGCCGATCGCCATATAGATATATTTTATAAACAAATGAACCAACTACTAATTAAACTAAGATCTAAAGACAAAAATAAAAATATAATCTTGGGAGGAGATTTTAATATAAATGTTAAAGAAAACTCTAAACAATCACGAGAATTTCTTAATTACATGAGATCTTTTAACCTACTCCAAATAGTAAAAGAACCTACAAGGGTGACTAACAAATCTGCGACTTGCATCGATCTGATTTTCACTAATTACGCACAGTTGATTAAAACGGTCAATGTAAATGACTACGGACTATCTGATCATAAAGCTACTTGTATACAACTAAACTCACTAAACTTGCACCCACAAAAAGTCCTATACCACATACGAAAGAGATTATTTACAAAAAAACAAATAGACTTATTTCAAAATTCATTAAAAGATATAAACTGGGAAAATATAATAAATAAAAATCAAAACATAAACCAAAATTACAACTCATTTCTTAAGGTAATAACAGATAATTTAAATAAATTCATCCCAATAACTAAAATAAAAATAAAAACGAATACTACTAAAACCTGGCTAACAACTGGTTTAAAAAAATCCTGCAAGCATAAGCGTATCCTTAAAACGATTATAAATGAAACAAAAAGCGATGTTATTAAAGAGCATTACAAATTGTTCAGCAAAATCTTGAAACGTAGTATAAAAATATCAAAAAGATTGCAATACATAAAACAAATGGATACCTCGGATAATAAAATAAAAACTATGTGGAATATTATTAACACTAAAACCGGTAAAACAAAAGTAAAACACCATAAAAACATCGAACTTACAATTGAAAATAAGAAAATAAAGTGCCCAACCGAAATATCACAGACCTTCAATGATTACTTTGCTTCGACAAGCGAAACACCCCGGGATAACAGCAATAGAAACATTATTAATAATAATCAGACCGTAATTAACTCTCCAACTTGCTCAATGTACCTGAGCCCTGTAAATAAAAACGAAATTCTTGCCATAATAAAACAACTAAAAAATAAATACAGCTCTTGATTAGACGATGTGCCTCCTATCCTCCTTAAAAAATGTGCTATCGAACTATGTACCCCTCTTACATTATTAGTAAACCAAAGCTTTCAAGATGGGCGTTTTCCGGATCTGCTCAAAATAGCATTGATAAAGCCATTACATAAGAAAGACGACCCAAACGACCCCTCCAATTACAGGCCAATAGCACTATTACCCACCTTCTCGAAAATCTTTGAAAAAGCTATGTGTGTAAGACTTTACTCCTTTTTAGAAAAATACAACATTCTAGATGACAGTCAAAACGGCTTTAGAAAATCCAGATCTACTACCCTTGCAGTATTCAAATACACTCAAACAGCCCTTCAACTCATTAATGACAAAAAACATGTTATAGGTCTTCTGCTCGATATGAGCAAGGCATACGATCGAGTACCGTATGACCGTCTACTCCAGAAACTAAATGGCTCGGGCATACGCGGCCCAGCATACAGCTGGTTTAAATCATATTTACACAACCGAAAACAAATTGTTCAGATCGATTATTACAATAGAGAAACCAACGAGCTAGAAAAAGTACAGTCAGCGGTGAAACACCTAAATGGATCTATCCCTCAAGGAAGCGTGTTAGGCTGCGTACTTTTTCTTCTGTACATTAACGACCTCCCGAAATGCTTAAACAAAGAATTAACACTACCGGTACTGTTCGCAGACGATATATCAATACTTATTAAATCTGATGATAAAACCAACCATGAAACCCTAATTAACGATACATTAAAAAACGTAATTGCATGGCTTGAAAACCACAATCTCAGAATAAACTTAAAAAAAACTAAAATAATGGAATTTCGATCTTATAATAAATCACCATTAAACATATCTATCAAATACCACAATGAAAAAATAGAAACCGTAGACACGTTAAACCTACTAGGAATAAATATTGACAGTCACTTAAATTGGAAATCTCACATTGAGAAAATTCAAACCAAGCTATCTCGTTTTACTTATGCCCTTTTCCAAATTAACCAAAGTACCAATATGAAGACAGCCCTTTCAGCTTATTACGCGTATGCTTTCTCATGGCTCAAATATGGCATAATCCTATGGGGGAATAGCGTCAATGTTAATTATCTGTTCTTACAACAAAAGAAGTGTATACGAATTATGGCCCAAATTAAAAATACCCAAAGTTGCAGACCATTTTTTAAAAAATTTAATATCCTCACGCTCACATCGATATACATTCTGGAAATATGCACATTCGTCTTTAAAAATATGCACTTCTTCTTAAAGAGGAAAGACACTCATAATTTAAACACCCGACATAAAGATAAACTCTTTCTGCCACAATCTAGAATTAAAAAACTTAACTGCAGCCCACTATTTATGTCAGTAAAAATTTATAATAAAATACCTATAGAGATAAAAAACCAAACTAAATTCAAAATTTTCAAGAACCAATTAAAAAAATATTTAATTACCAACTGCTTTTATACATTAGATGAATTCTTTAATAGTAAACAAACTCTTTTAAGATAAGGCATCTCATAATGTAAGTTGCTAGACCTAAGTTTAGACTAGTCCTCTCTCACCACTAATATTGCAATACCCATTAACGGGTTATTAAGTTATAAGCTCATTGTTTAGATTAAGACCCAATTGTAAACACTTAATATGCAATAAAAAATTTGAATTTGAATTTGAATTTGAATTATAAACCTGAGTATTTGGTATGAATTTCAATTTAATACCTCTACGCGTTTATGAGGAAATGGGTAGTAAGTTTAAAATTATTAAAAAAATATATATTATGTGATGTAACTAAAAATTTATGGTTTTCGTAATTTTTCCTTTATCTATGCTATAAGACGTTGCTTCGTACCAAATTTCAAGATTCTGAGTTCACGGGAAGCACCCTGTAGGTTTTGATTCCCTTGCAAGTGTCGAAAATTTGCGGCATAAACGGCTGTATCTTTTGATTGCGTTGGCTTAGAAGTTTGATTTTTTCACAGCTTCAAGGGACAGTAGACCTGAGTAATTGATATAAATTTCAGCTTCATACCTCCACGCGTTCCTGAGAAAAAGGGTCTTGACAGACGGACGGACGGACAACAAAGTGATCCTATAAGGGTTCCGTTTTTTCCTTTTGAGGTACGGAACCCTAAAAATACATAAAATACACAAGAAATGCCAACAAATAATAAAAAATAATAGTTTTTGAAAAAAATCCGCTTTTAAATTCGTGTTTTTTTGGTTATTTGTTAAATTTCTCCAAAAAATGCCCCTATAACCGGTGGTTTTTATTACTTTGTATTATTCTCTATCGTATGACCTTCGTAAAACCAAAAATAGCATGTCTCTATCCCTATCACAACGTTTGCAATAATCGTTTGAACTAAGCCTCTCCGGGCGCGCCATTCAACGCTTCGTTAAGAACGAAACTGAAAATGGCTCTAGATTTGTAATTTTGATAAAGACAAGTTAGATTTCAAATAAAAACAAAAGATTTCGAAGTAAAATAAGCATTTTAGTTAAAATTAAAATTGTCTCTACCTGTAGCGGAGAATAATGTTGTGGCAGGCCTTTGTTCAAACGATCATTGCAAACGTTGTGATAGGGATAGAGACATGCGATTTTTGGTTTTACAAAGGTAATACGATAGAAAATAATACAAAGTAATAAAAACCACCGGTTATAGGGGCATTTTTTGGAGAAATTTATCAAATAACCAAAAAAAACACGAATTTAAAAGCGGATTTTTTTCAAAAAGTATAATTTTTTATTATTTGTTGGCCTTTTTTGTGTATTTTATGTATTTTTTTAGTATTGCCTGTTATTTTGCATTATTACTATTTTTATTTTATCAGGATATACTGCTTAGTTTAAAAGTTATAACGTTTTCTTTACAATACGTAATTGGAAGAAAAAAAATTCTATAATTTTATTTAAAAAAATCTCAAAAATTTTTTGACCTCTTTTTTGTCGATAAAAATAGGTCTAGTTTCATCTATTTTCATATGTACACTTTAACGTGACTCACACTGTATTTTTAAAATATTTCAACGCTCAGGTCATTTTTTCGGCCGGTTCTACATACTCTCAAAAATTAAAAATTCTAACTTCAAAATTTAAGGGGGTCATTTTTGGTTTCAAATTACGTAACATAAAATTAGGGAAAATTTTCTAAATTCTTTATCTCGGCAACCATTAGGCCTATCGACACGGGGTTTTCGGCTATTAGTGTAGTTTGCCGAGAGCTACAACTTTGGTATAGAGTCCGTGACTCTACGTAGAGCCGGTAGAGTTTTGGATTTGGGCGTGAAATTTCTAAGGGTTGACATAAGTAGGCCGTAAACCTACCATAGAAGCTTACTCTAAAAAACGGGCAAACTCTACATTTCGGTAAAGCCACTCTTTTTCGACTCTACCATTTTTAGGAAGTAGTACCAGCGTACAGAGCTCGTCGAGACGAGAATAACGAGCCCTCGCACGACTCTCTACGACTTAGGACTCCGAAGATATTGGGCATCTTAACATTCGGCAGCCATTTTGGGCCGCCATCTTGCTTTTAGAAAACACGCCATAACTTTGGACAGGAGAGTCGTGGGAGGACGGGGTTTTCAATAGCATCAAAGGCTCGACCTGCCCGACCAAGGTTTTAAACCTTTGTTTGTCACCTGTCATCCGCTTTGCAATGGAGGGAAGTCGAACCTTAATTTCGAACTCCTCCTATGTTCTTCTGATTAATTTCGTTGCGGGTCCAATGACAGTTTAACTTTCCCCCGGGACAAACTTGACCTTCATTGGTTGGGTTTTTGTGGCGGTCAAGCTGTAGATCCTGGCTACACAGGAGTTGCAGTGGTGGGAACGAGAGGTGGGAATAGTCCCGACCTGCCCGACCAAACCCAGGCGATAAATTGCAGATCGGACGCGACTCTACCTTTTGTAGAGCCGGTGACTTTTTCAGATAGAGCTCGCGAAGGCAATTTCAGGGACCCGTCGCACGTCTCTCTGCGACCCACCGTTCGAGAACCAGACCACTTTGAAGTTTCGTCGGCCATTTTGGCCGCCATCTTGAAAAACTTCAAAGTCTCGCATCTTCGCTCCTGGTGGTCGTAGCGCGACGGGGTTTTTGTTGGGTATAAGCCCACAGCTAGGCCTACAGGAAGGCATATAGTACGCTGCTCTAGGTAGAGCCAAACTCTACATAAAATTTAATTTGCGTTTTAATTTTAAATTTTATCATATAATTAAGGTGTTAGTTTAGTTTTAAATAGTTATAGGGACATTAGAGTGCCTAAATTGAGGACTTATACATACATACACATACACACACACATAGGAAATAAAGTTTATTATACTCTACCACACTTACCCTACCTGTCCCTTTGACGTACGTGAACCTAGTTTATTGACCGGTCCACTTAGATATAAGACTTACCTGTTATTCAGTGCTATTTTAGAGTTAATTTATTATCATATTTTACTTTATTTTATTTTGTTTTTATTGCTCTACATTGTTTTGTTTTTACATTTCTTGTACCGTGTTTTTACGACCGGTCTACTTTGTAGGCACTGATTTATAATTTACATTTTTAATTTTAAATTATTGACAAGGCTTTGTCCCCCAAAATGTTCGCCATGACCCATACCCCGCGAAAGAAGACGACTGAGCAGCCCACCACTTCCCCAAATGATGATAAGGAGAGGGCAGGACCCTCGCCTACTAGCAAGACCGCAGCCTCCAGTGTGAGGCGTAGTATTGGAGAGTAGGACAGTGGTAAGGCAGAGCCAAAGCCGAGCACATCAACTGCACAGGCACATCCGCAGTTGATCAACATTTCGCCCTACAAAAACCATCGCGAAAACGGTAAGCCAGCCGAAACCCAAGCAGAAGCCAGCGCCCCCGACTGACCCACGACTGACGACGCGCAGGACCTCCGTGGAAGCCCCAGTGGCAACCACTAAGTCATCACCAGCTGCCAAACCCACGGGAAGGGTTCAGGAGGGCCGCGCTTGGCTTGTTAAAGCCAAGACACACGTGATAGAGTCACGTAACTTGCGAGGCGACCTAAAAGAGGGTTTATTGACAGCGGTAGACCGGCTCTACCAGCTACTAAAAGACACCGTGGCTGAACTCGAAGAGGAAAAAAGGAAGAATATAGGAAACAAGGACAAGGGGAATGAAGATAGAGAGAAAGGAAGGTCTGAGAAAGAGGTTGAGGACTTAAGAGCGCATAATGATGAAGTTATTAGGATGTTGAAGGAACAGAGTGCTAAGATAGAGCAGAATAGCCTAGAATTGATAAAGCTCAAAGAGTCCGTCGACAGCAACCTTGTGGCCACCCAGAGAGCGTCTTACGACGAAGTCGCCGGAGACCAGAGCAAGAAGCAGATGAACGATCGGAGCTCTTTACACTCCATCGTCGTCAGGTCCCGGGATGAGGCTGAAAACAGCGAAGAGGTCCTAAAACAGGTCCGCCAGGCTGTTAACGCCAAAGACGGCTGGGTGACCGTCGAGAGGGTAAGGAGGGTGAAGGACAAGAAGGTCATCATAGGATGTAGAACGATTGAGGAACGCCAGAGGGTACAGGACAGACTGAAGAGCGCAGGAGATCGGCTGCTTGTCGAGGAAATGAAGAACCAGGACCCGATGCTGGTGCTCAAGGAAGTACTGTCGTACAACAGCAACGACGATGTCATTGCAGCCTTGAGAAACCAGAACGGAGGGGTTTTTCAGGGCCTCGACAAGGCAGACGACAGGGTAGAGCTGAAATTCCGCCGTAAGGCGAGAAACCCTCTTATGAACCACGTTGTCCTGAGAGTGCCAGCGAAGATCTACAACCACATGATGCATAACGGCACGGTCCACATAGACATGCAGAGGGTGAAGGTCGAAGACCAGTCTCCCCTGGTCCAGTGCTCCATGTGCCTGGCTTATGGACACGGCAGGCGATTTTGTAAGGAGACCGTGCCGAAGTGCAGTCACTGTGGCGGTCCGCACATGCGCAACGAGTGTACGGAGTGGATGGCGACGGCGGCACCGACGTGCTGCAACTGCGTGGCGGCAAAGGTTGACACATCAACGGAGCATAACGCGTTTAGCTCTGAGTGCCCTGTGCGTAGGAGGTGGGAGGCACTGGCTAGAGCTAAAGTAGCGTATTGCTAAGGGCAACGATGGCGTTTCCGGGGCAGGCAGCCCCGCCAGAGGATATATAGCAGCCCAAGAAAACCTCCAGAGGAAGGAACTGGCAACGCTTCAACTCATGATAGAGGCCAGTGAACGAAAACTCGCATTTGCACTGCTCCAGGAGCCGTATGTGGGCGGGGTGAAAAGGATGAAGAGCTACCGTGGGGCGAGAATCTTCCAGAACGAGGTAGTAGGAGATGGGACTGTGAAGGCGGCAATTGCCGTCTTTAACGACGGCTTTGACGTCATCCAGTGTGTTAAGTAAGTACTTCGATAGCTTATCCAAATATGAGTTCCCCAGTGTCGTCCAGGCACAACACAATCAACAAAACACAGAAACAATCGAACAGGTACCTTGTCTGCCGCCGCGCTGCTGGTAGGTACTCTGTAGGACGCCGCCGGCCGGTGGTTAGGGCTTCGCCCGGTGTCTTCGGTGGTTCACTTGAGTCACTAACTTCAAGCAAAGTACGGTGGAGGCCTCACACACAAAACATTTCCAAAAAGTCACCAAATTTCACATTTCCGTTGGAGCACACAATAAGCGTGGCACTCGCGATGCCGGCCCAAACGCGAGAGAGCGCGTTGCGTAGTTTTCGTTCGTTTGCCGTCGTGGAGCGCGGCGCTGCTGTAGTCGCGCGCGCTCGCCGTGTAAGTTTTGGTGGGACGGAGTTGGCGGCAGATTTAAATAGGTCCCGCACAATCGTACTGTGCTCATTGAAAGCATGTGTGCCTGAACATACACTCCCCCCGAACCAAGCTTGCCTTGGTTGACCTAATTACTAATAATTGGAAGCCTACCGAGTTTAGATACACGCCGTAAGAGCCTGCCGTTTGCAGTCTGTACCTCTACTACTCGTATTATTTTGTCCTTGCCGGGTAAAAGTTTAACCACACGACCGCGTTTCCACTGTAAAGGCGGGTAATTATCCTCTTTTATCAAAACTAAGTCACCAAGTTTTATTGGCTCTATTGTATCCGTCCATTTGTGTCTTATTTGGAGGGTATGAAGGTATTCGTCGCGCCATCGACACCAAAAGTGCTGTGAAAGACGTTGCAACAATTGGAAACGATTAAGCCGGCCGATATGAACTTCCTCAAAATTGTACTCAGGCAGAGCAACCAAGGGCTCGTCGATCAAGAAATGTCCGGGTGTTAGAATTTCGAGATCATTCGGGTCTGAACTTAATGGAGTCAATGGTCGAGAATTCATAACAGCTTCAACACGCGTAAAGAAGGTAGTAAGTTGTTCAAAGGTCAAACTTTGTTCTCCAAGAACTCTACGCATGAGAGATTTAGCAGATTTAACAGCCGCTTCAAAGATGCCACCCATGTTTGGGCTCCTAGGTGGGTTAAATAGCCATGTGACGTTAGATTTTGCTAATTCTCGGCCTATTTCGTAGTTATGATCACGCAGATATACGAATAGTTCCTTTAGATATTTATCAGTTCCGGTAAAGTTGGTGCCGCAATCGGATCTCACAAGTAAAGGTAAGCCGCGACGGGAAACGAATCTCGTGAATGTGTCAACGAAGGCTTCGACTGACAGTCCCGTGACTACTTCTAGATGTACCGCCTTCACCGTTAAACACACGAAAACGCAGAGATAGCACTTCTCAACACGAGCGCTTCTTAACGAGCTTGATTTTATGTAAAAGGGTCTTTTAGACTACTTTTAGGTCTACTTTGAAACGGTCGTAATGATCTCACACGGTCTGGAGGGAGATCCGCCATCAATGGTTGAGCAAGTCTAGGTCGCGCTCGATAACACTGAATACATTTGAACGTAACACTCCGAGTTACGCGTCTCACAAATAAAATCCAATAACTGCGTGACAATATTGAGGCCAAGGCATTGGCCTTCCCCGGGAGTAGAATTGGGTGTTTCGCGTTAAATGGCAGGTTGGAATGGCGCAATCACAGGTATGGATTATAGAGTAGATACAGCAAGTTGCTAGTCAAAGCGTGCCATTCCGATATGTCCAAATGGACATACATGGTCGAGTGATGTTCATGTAATCCGATTACAACAATCGGTTACGATGATTTTACGAGGACAGTAGTACGAACACGGTAGAGAGAAGAAATTATTTACGGATTGAGAATTATAATTAACAGCAACAAGTAACAAATAATTAATTAGAATAAAGTAGCAATAGAAGAATTATAAAACAAGTTAGATCAAGACAGAGTGCAATGTGTAACGTCGAAATATACAAATCAAGAAGTTAGGTCAGTGATCGCAGTATAGGTACACTATTTAGGCCTCAGCCTCGAGTTTAGCGGGCAGCGGGGCGGGAGCGGCGGCGGTGCGGGAGCGGGGCGGGCAACGCAGACCGGTTCTTGAAACAAGCGGGCGGGCAGCTCGCGCGGCGCTTTAGCGGCGAAGTGTTGTGTTCGGGGTTGTGTTGTCGAGATATTTGTTTTTATTCGCAAATGAAATGTCTGAACAACGGCGACAATTTTATTTCGATTCAAATTTATTCCTAACGCTCGATTTACTGTGGGCAAAAGAAGGACCGCTCCCGCGCCGCTGCCCGCTCGTTGCCCGCTCCCACGCCGCTGTTTTCGAGAACCGGTCTATTTGATTTTACGCATAAGATCCTGCCGCTCCCGCGCCGCCGCCGCTCCCGCCCCGCTGCCCGCTAAACTCGAGGCTGAGGCCTTACTAGTCTATGTATACGACGACGGCCGGGATTTTGTCGTTTAGAAATATCTTCAAAACTAGGTACCTAACTTAGCTTTATGAAAGGAAACGTATTGGCAAAACTACGCAATTTTACATTTATTAAAAACTAGCTGACCCGGCGAACTTTGTTCCGCCTTAATGGCAATAAATAAGCAGTTTTTTTTTAATTTCGAACGGGATAAAAAGTATCCTATGTCCTTTTCCTGGCTCTAAGCTACCTCCCTGACAATTTTCAGCTAAATCGGTTCAGCCGTTCTTGAGTTATAAGTGGAGTAACTAACACGACTTTCTTTTATATATATAGAAGATAAAAAGCTTCAGTGTTGTAATTTCTAAACGCAAATACAATTTTTTTTTTACATCTGTCACTTGCTGTTTCCGGTCTCTCTGTCTATAAGGCTGTCTAGTGTCTGTAGTTCCTGTGTAAATCTAATAAAATCTCTGTTATTCTTTTATCATTTTTCAATTAACACCTATAACCCATCAGGTTATGGGCCCAGGATGTCGCTATAATTCGTATTTCCAAGAAATAGTACAATTGACAAAAAAAAAACTAACTTATTACAATACGGTGAGATTTTGTCAGCATCATGTCTTCTGCTTCTCCAAATGTGGTCATCGAGAAACTCAAGGGCATTGACAACTACAGTTCATGGAAATTCATGATGAAAATGGTTTTAATTCAGGACGACCTTTGGGATTGTGTGGAAAACGAGGAAAGTGATGGGAAGAAGCAACAAAAGGCTTTGGCTCGTATTGCACCAGCCGTTCAACCATCAGGTATTGCACACATTCGAAACGCTAAGACAGCACACGAGGCCTGGAGCAGCCTCGAGAAGGCCTATGAAGATCGAGGTTTGTGCTGGAGGCTAGGCCTCCTCCGAACCTTATTTTCGACTAAATTGGACGAGAGCGACAGTATGGAGTGTTATATCAACAAAATTACTGAGTTGGCACAACAGCTAAGCGAAATTGGATCACCCCTGGAAGATAACTTCGTGGTTGTTATCATGCGTAGCGGCCTGATATCAGACTTCGAGCCACTCATCATGGCAATGGAGAACTCGAATGTAAAAGTCCAGTGAAATTGTGAAAGGAAAACTACTTCAAGAAAATATTAGAAGAACCGATAAAAGTGAAGCTGCATCTGCCCTGCTTGCTAGAAAACAACCAAGATGCTATAGATGCAAGAAAGTAGGGCATTTCATCAAAAGATTGTCCTCAGTCATCATACAATAAGACTATGAAGACCAATCCAGATGCATCAAAGGCGCTATTGATGGCGCTGTCAGCAAACATCAAACACGGCCAGTGGTATGTCGATAGTGGTGCAACGGGGCATATGTGCGGAGATAAAAGTGTGCTAAGTGATTTGAGTGATGAAAAGTCAATTGAAGTTAATGTAGCAAATGGTGATAAATTATACACAGCTGGTAAAGGTTCTGCAAAAGTGCACTTGAAAAATGGTGATGTAAGGACAATAAGTGACGTATTTTATGTACCAAATTTAACAGTTAACTTACTGTCAGTCAGTGCCATGGTTAATAAAGGATTTAAAGTAGTGTTTAGTTCTGGCATGTGTAAAATTTATGATAGTGGTATAATAGTTGCTACAGCCACTCAACATGATGGCATTTATCAACTTGACACAATTGAACCACCTAATCTTGATTGTAACCTTGCCACAAAATGCGAATCTTCTCTCCTTCCAACAGATTTAGGTAATACTGACAAGATATATTGTGAAAAAGAGCCAGTTTCAAGCAGTGCAGATTCATCAGCAACTGCAATGACAGCTGCTACTGAGAAGAAAGAAGTTTCGCAGCAGGTTTGAGTCCGGTGATTAAAGTGTGCACATCGCTGTTATTCTCTCTTGCTAAATCACTTTAAATAACGCGTTTACATGTGCATAGTCGACTTTATCAACACATAAATTGGCTAAATAATACATTACAAGCATTAGGAGACTGTTATTATCAATGACTGGTGCCGTATTTGTGATAAATAAACAATATTATTACAGTGTGTTAACATTAAACATACCCATATAATATAAATGTATAAATATAAATATGTAATCTTAATAATATAATTATACTTTATTTTAAGTAATCATGGTAAGAAACATTGTATTGAGACAGTGTATTGACTCGCGTCGTACACTCCTACCACCGCAGACCGGTATCGCCCCCACTCTAAAATCCGGTGGTGGGATTGCACGACTCGAGTCAGACGCCGGCAGACGGGCAGTGTGATTCGAGACTGCGTCGGAGACGGACGTAATACTGGAGTGCTGTTTGTATTTTTAACCGACTTCATTGTAAAGAATGTCGAAATGTGATATAGTGCAAAGAAACGAAATATATTGCTGAAATTCGTGAAAAGTGGTTTGATTCCTACATTTCAGAAGTGGGATATAAGAGAATAATATCTCTTAAAATTGGATTCACGCCTACGACCAAGTAAGTCTTTTTTTTTTGTATTTTTTTTTACACTATACTTATCTTTCTTGTTTTTTTTTCCTGCTCCCCTTTTTATAATTATTTTAATATCAAGTATCTACGTGTTTAGTTGCATCAAATCTTAATAAGTTTTTAATTAGGCAGAATTTAATTGAATAGATGTCGACTAAAAAAATAGATCGACATAATATTAATGCAATTTGAGTGTAATTATGATTTAAAATAAATCAATATTAATTATTAATTTTATATCTTTCCCTGGAACCAATTACAAATTTTTGAATTAGTTTTCTTTTGTTGATATCAATCAATATACACTACTTATTTACTTTATTATTTTTTTTTCATATTTTTTTTTTATAAATAACGCATGGAATTATACCTGATATTATAACTTGATCGTTACAAAAAAATATATTATAATTATGATATATTTTATTTATACCTGAGGCTGGATAACACCTATGTACAATTTTGATTTACGTTTCGCAATAGTGCTATGTAATAAAATATAGTAGTCCATTCGTATTATAATATTATTTTTTGTGTAAAAAGAATAATATTTTAGACTAATTTATATATGTACATTATAATTAATGCATTTAGAACATGTTTTAAAAATGTTTTTTGAGTTACAGATACGTGTTGGCATGAACGATCCAGATAAGACGAGCCAAGAGGCATTAAATCAAGAGAAATATATTGATGAGGCCAGTGGAATAGATGATGTGAGGCGTAAGCCTAGGGCAAGGAGTAGAAGTATAATTCTACCCCCTCACTCTCGCAGCGAAAGATCCTTCCCTGAGCCCTCACGCAATGATACTGACAGATACTCGAGGGCCAGGCGGGTAAGGCATTGAGACGATTTTACCAAAGAACTGAAAACTCTGAGACCCTCACGCAACGATAATGACTGATTATGAGGGCTCGATGAGTCAAAAATCTCGATACACACTACCAGACTGATTTGATCGCAATGAATTGAAAGTGAGATTATATTTTAGCAAATATTTTTGTAATCCGAATGCTAAGAACTTTTTGCCATTTTCAGTTTTCGAGACGATCGAGGAGTAGCAGCAGCGACAGTTCTGATGCCACCCACGGGCGTCACCAGGAGCGGTGCAGCCGGAGGAGTAGAAAATCGAGGAAGAGATCGAGTCATCGTCGCGATGAGCTGTCACCACCTTCGTCACGTAGACATAGGTACGATAATGATGATATGTCTAGTTTGCTTTTGTCTCAATTCATTACTGCTATCAAAGATATTTCAAAAACAAGCTCTCATAAACTCAGTACTGTTAATATCGTTGTACCTGAGTTTGACCCTCTTTCAAAAAGGCAAACAATGTTAAGTTGGATAACGAAAGTTGAAGAGTGCGCCGACATTTATGGATGGGACGAAAGAGAAACCATTCACTATGCGCTTCCTAAGCTTACAGGGTTAGCCAAGACATGGTATCAGAGTTTACCCAGTGTCCGCTTTACTTGGTCCGAATGGAAAACAAAACTTATCGAGTCCTTTCCTTGTAGAGAAAATTACGCAGATTTACTAACTGAAATGTTGTCTCTAAAAGCGCGCTATGGTGAGTCACTTGATAATTATTTCTATGAAAAATTAAACTTGCTCAATAGATGTCAGATTTTTGGAAAAAAAGCCGTCGATTGTTTCTTGCACGGAATTGAGGATCGTGCAATCAAATTGGGAGCTCAGGCTGTACAATTTGATACACCCGAACAAGTTCTAAAATATTTCAAATCTGTTAAAGTAGCCCCATCTAATAGGGAGAGCAATCACAATCTTAGAAGTAAATTGGTTAATACAACCCCTAGTAGTTCTTCAAACCAAAATGCGACCGCATCCAGTTCTAAAGGTCCAATAACATGTTTTAATTGCGGTATAAAAGGACACCCAAGTTTTCTCTGTCCAAAACAGATAATTAAATGTAATAATTGCCGGAGGCTTGGACACAACATACTGTCATGCCCATACAAACGTGCAGATCGTAATTCTAATGAGCAAAAAACCGAGAAGGAGAATTCCGAAAAAACTGTTTTAAAAATAACCCTGAATGAGACTCCGCTCTGCCCAAATCTCACTGATACTAGGGACAAATATATGATGACCATTAACGTAAATAATCTACCACTGTCATGTTTTGTAGATTTGGGTAGCGAATGCTCGTTAATTCGTCAATCAGATGCCACATCTTTAGGCCTTACGTTTATGAAAGATAATTTGCCACTGTTAAAGGGTGTAGGTCAAGCCCTAGTTCCGGCTTTGGCACGAGTACGGGGTGTCGTCGATGTCCAGGACATCTCATTAGAAATTGATATGTTTGTTGTCGATGACGATGTCTTGAAGCATTCAGTACTGTTGGGCCATAATTTTACGGAACATCAAAATATTATGATAACTAAAACCCCCTCGCAGTTAATATTTGAAACAATCGATACCTCTGAAAAACTCGTGATGTTAGTAGCTAATGAGATCATTGTAAAACGGAATGAGCTTAAATCAATCCCTGTGACCTCTGCTTCATATTTTACGGGTAGAGTTTATGTACATGGCTCTATAAGAGGAAAACCCGGTTACGAATATTACCTCTTACCTGGCGAATATGAGCTTTCTAATGGGACTGGCATATTTTTAGTACAAAACTTAGCCGTTAATGATGTGTTTTTTGCCAAAAATACATTAATTACTCGGACCAATAGACCTGGAGATACTAGACACATATGTAGACTCGCGATGAATGACATTGATTTGAATAAATCAGTTAACTTTGGCAACACCTTAAATTATGACCAACAGTAAAAATTAGTCGAACTTTTGAAATCTTACTCAGACTGTTTTTCAAACAATCTTACTGATTTGGGGTTTACACAAGAAACTGAGATGGTTATAAATTTAAAAGACTCTGAGCCGGTTGTATATCGCCCATATCGCATGTCACATGCAGAGAAATTACAGGTCCAGAATATGGTAAACGAAATGTTAGATGCGAACATAATACGTGAATCTTCGTCCCCCTATGCTAGTCCTATAGTTTTAGTAAAAAAGAAGTCTGGTGAGAAGCGTTTATGCGTCGACTACAGGGCGTTGAATTTGAAGACGATTAAAGACCATTATCCCATCCCACGCGTAGAGGACCAGCTCGATTCATTATCAGGCAACACTCTCTTTACTACCCTAGACCTTGCTTCTGGGTATTATCAAATACCCATTTCTGAAGAATCAACCCATTTGACTGCTTTCGTTACACCCGACGGTCAATTCGAGTATTTGAGAATGCCATTTGGGCTCGTTAATGCGCCATCAGTCTTTCAACGCACGATAAATAAAATTCTGGCCTCTGCCAAAGTAAAATTTGCCATAGTCTACATGGATGATATTCTCATCCCAGCCAAAAATTTTGACCAGGGTATTTCGAGATTAAAAGAAGTTTTAGACTTGCTACGCAAAGGTGGACTGACGCTTAAACTGTCTAAATGCAACTTTTTCTTTGACAAAATAGATTTTCTTGGATTCGAGGTTAGTGGCGATGGTATAAGACCAGGAAATAGGAAAACTGAGGCAGTATCTAAATTCCCAACCCCTAAGACCCAACACGAAATACGCCAATTTCTCGGTTTGGCCAGTTTTTTTAGAAGATTTGTGAAAGATTTCGCAGTAATAGCACGCCCGTTAACTGACCTTTTAAGAAAAAACGCTACTTGGCAATGGACCGATGAACACGACAATGCTTTCACTACTTTGAAGAGGGCTCTAATTGAACGTCCGATACTGGCACTTTATGATCCACTAGCTGAAACGACATTACACACTGACGCAAGTAAAGCTGGCCTAGCTGGTATACTACTACAAAAGAACTCTGATGGTAACTTCCATGTAGTCTCATATTATAGTCGAAAAACCACAATTGACGAACAAAAACTTCATTCATTTGAACTAGAAACTCTCGCAGTAGTGGCTTCTCTTAACAGATTTCGTGTGTACCTGATAGGTATCCCTTTTAAAATATACAGTGTGAGTCACGTTAAAGTGTACATATGAAAATAGATGAAACTAGACCTATTTTTATCGACAAAAAAGAGGTCAAAAAATTTTTGAGTTTTTTTTTTTTTTTTATATAATTTTTTTTCTTCCAATTACTTATTGTAAAGAAAACGTAATAACTTTTAAACTAAGCGGTATATCCTAATAAAATAAAAACAGTAATAATGCTAAATAACAGGCGATACTAAAAAAATACATAAAATACACAAAAAAGGCCAACAAATAATAAAAAATGATACTTTTTGAAAAAAAAACTGCTTTTAAATTCGTGTTTTTTTGGTTATTTGATAAATTTCTCCAAAAAATGCCCCTATAACCGGTGGTTTTTATCACTTTGTATTATTCTCTATCGTATTACCTTCGTAAAACCAAAAATCGCATGTCTCTATCCCTATCACAACGTTTGCAATGATCGTTTGAACTAAGCCTCTCCGGGCGCGCCATTCAACGCTTCGTTAACAACGAAACTGAAAATGGCTCTAGATTTGTAATTTTGATAAAGACAAGTTAGATTTCAAATAAAAACAAAAGATTTAGAAGTAAAATAAGCATTTAAGTTAAAATTAAAATTGTCTCTACCTGTAGCGGAGAATAATGTTGTGGCAGGTCTTTGTTCAAACGATCATAGCAAATGTTGTGATAAGGATAGAGACATTCGATTTTTGGTTTTACAAAGATAACTAGCTTTGGTCGCCCGCTACGCGGGCTACAAAAGCTAGATCTGCGATGCTGGCCGCTCCGGGCTTCGCCCTACGCGGCGCTCGGCCTGCGGCCTCGCATTCGGAGCTCGGCCTTCGGCCTCGCAAAAATTACAGGGGGTGTTAACTGTCTGTCACTGTGCTCTTGTGCTTTTTTGACGCAACACAAGTTTAATTATGGTAACTCTCGGGATTTGAACCATCGCTCGGCCTTCGGCCTCGCCTTTCTGTCTGTCACTGGGCACTAGTCCTTTTTTGACGCATTAAAAATAAATCTATGGCGGCTCTCGGGCTTTAAACTATTGCTCGGCCTTCGGCCTCGCCTTTTTCTACGTTAGCTAAGCCCCCCTGCATACAATTTGTATGGAGAATTTAGTCCCTTTAGGAAAACGGGTGAACGCTTGGCGGCCATATTGGATTTCCAAAATTTTGCATTTTTTCCATAATCTGGACCATTTTCCGCGCCGAACCCCATTTTTACTTTTTTTCTAACTTCACCCAATCTCGTGAAACAATTCCTTAAAATCACCCTTGTCCCAAAACTTTGAGTTCCCCTAACTCCCAGTGTTGCCAGGTGATCGAGTTGAAAATGGTCAAATGTCATTAGTTTGACCTATTTGCAGGAGGCGTCATCCAAATTTCCGACCGGAAGTCGTTATTTCCATTTTTTACATTTTTTGACCAAATCTTCCAAAGTATGGCAACACTGGAAATTTTTGTTTTCCCAAACGATACTCCTTGACGAACTACATAATCGCCACATACAACCCAACTTTCCCAAATGTTGCCAACTACCCGAAAAACGCATTTGAAAAATCGAAAATCTCAAACTTTTTACAAAATGGCCGCCAACTCAGCCGCCATCTTTATTTTCTGACATTTCGGATTTTTCCCATAATCTGGGTCGTATAACCGACTAAACCTCATTTTTGGATTTTCTCTGCCAGAACTCCTTCTATCCGTCCTTAACTTTAAAGACACCCATGTCGAAAAAAATACTTTTCCCCCTAGCTCCCAGTGTTGCCAGGTGATCGAGATGAAAATGGTCAAATGTCATTTGCACGACCCCTTTGCAGGAGGCGTCGTCCAAATTTTTGACCGGAAGTCGTTATTTCTACTTTCGACATTTTTGGACCAAATCTCCTAAGGTATGGCAACACTGGAGAAATTTCTTCACCCAAGCGAAACCTCTCGACAGGACACACAACCGCCTCATACAACTTGACTTTCCAAAGTGTTGCCAACTACTCGAAAAATGAATTCCAAAATTTCGAAATTTCAACTTTTTACAAAATGGCCGCCCACGCCGCCGCCATCTTGATTTTCTGACATTTCGGATTTTTCCCATAATCTGGGTCGTATATCCGACCAAACGTCATTTTTATTTTTTTTCTGCCATTATTCTTTCTGTCCGTCACTAACTTTAAAGACACCCATGTCGCAAAAAAAACTTTTCCCCATAACTTTCAGTGTTGCCAGACTTTTTTCATAAAAATGGTGAAATGTCATTCGGGTCCCCAAATGTCACCAGACTGCATACCAAGTTTTTGGAATTTTTGGAAATTTCCATTTTCTACTATCCGGGGCCGTGGTGGAAAATTTTCTTCCAAAATGGTAGTTTTTTCCGATTCATGGCAACACTCGAATAACAGACCAACAATCGCCCGAAACATTGTACCCCACTCCGGTGTCGCCATCTACCGGAAAATTGCTACCAAAGTTTGGGAATTTTTATGCTCGCAACAAAATGGCCGACGGCTCAGCCGCCATCTTGTTTTTTGATAATCTGTAAATGTGGCCTTGAAGCAGACTATATACGTCACAAAAACTCAAAAGAAGTTTTAAAAAAAAATGACGCATCTCGGAATGACACCTCCCCAAAAACACCCCTGAAAACGCGTTTTCAATCCAAGATGGCGGCGCGGCCATTTTGTTTTTCCATTTTTTGCTCACATTTTTGAACACACCTTGGCAACCCCAACAAACCACCAAAAAAGAAAAAATTCAGGACCAAAAACAAAAAAGTTGCTGTTTCAAAAAGTTCCGCCATATTGTTTTTTGGTTCAAAAAATCTAAAAAACCTGGGTGTCAAAAAATCTAGTAAAAAACAAACACTAACAATTTTACCCCCCTCCCCTCTAAATACCCCAAAAATACCCCTGATCAGTCAGTCAGTCAGTGAGTAGGAATCGAGCTTTATATAATATAGACTAGCTTTGGTCGCCCGCTACGCGGGCTACAAAAGCTAGATCTGCGATGCTGGCCGCTCCGGGCTTCGCCCTACGCGGCGCTCGGCCTGCGGCCTCGCATTCGGAGCTCGGCCTTCGGCCTCGCAAAAATTACAGGGGGTGTTAACTGTCTGTCACTGTACTCTTGTGCTTTATTGAGGCAACACAAGTAAATCTATGGGTACTGTGGGGATTTGAACCATCGCTCGGCCTTCGGCCTCGCCTTACTGCTGTCACTGGGCTCTAGTCCTTTTTTGACGCATTAAAAATAAATCTATGGCGACTCACAGGCTTCAAACTATCGCTCGGCCTTCGGCCTCGCCTATTTCTACGTTAACTAAGCCCCCCTGCATACAATTTGTATGGAGAATTTAGTCCCTTTAGGAAAACGGGTGAACGCTTGGCGGCCATCTTGGATTTCCAAAATTTTGCATTTTTGCCTTAATCTGGACCATTTTCCGCGCCGAACCCCATTTTTACTTTTTTTCTAACTTAACCCGATCCCGTAAAACAATTCCTTAAAACCACCCATGTCCCAAAATTTTGAGTTTCCGTAACTCCCAGTGTTGCCAGGTCATCGAGCTAAAAATGGTCAAATGTCATTAGTTTGACCTATTTGCAGGAGGCGTCATCCAAATTTTTGACCGAAAGTCGGTATTTCCATTTTTTACATTTTTAGACCAAATCTCCCAAAGTATGGCAACACTGGAAATTTTTGGTTTTCCAAACGATACTCCTAGACAAACTACATAATCGCCCCATACAACCCGACTTTCCCAAATGTTGCCAACTACCCGAAAAATGCATTTGAAAAATCAGAATTCTGAAACTTTTCACAAAATGGCCGCTCACTCGGTAGCCATCTTGATTTTCTGACATTTCGGATTTTTCCCATAGTCTGGGTCGTATAACCGACCAAACCCCATTTTTAGATTTTCCCTGCCATATCTCCTTCTGTCCGTCCTTAACTTTAAAGACACCCATGTCGAAAAAAATACTTTTCCCCGTAGCTCCCAGTGTTGCCAGGTGATCGAGATGAAAATGGTCAAATGTCATTTGCACGACTCCTTTGCAGGAGGCGTCATCTAAATTTTTGACCGGAAGTCGTTATTTCTACTTTCGACATTTTTGGACCAAATCTCCTAAGGTATGGCAACACTGGAGAAATTTCTTCACCCAAGCAAAACCTCTTGACAAGACACACAACCGCCTCATACAACTCGACTTTCTAAAGTGTTGCCAACTACTCGAAAAATAAATTCCAAAATTTCGAAATTTTCAACTTTTTACAAAATGGCCGCCCACGCCGCCGCCATCTTGATTTTCTGACATTTCGGATTTTTTCCATAATCTGGGTCGTATATCCGACCAAATCTCATTTTTATTTTTTTTTTGCCATAATTCTTTCTGTCTGTCACTAACTTTAAAGTCACCCATGTCGCAAAAAAAACTTTTCCCCATAACTTTCAGTGTTGCCAGACTTTTTTCGTAAAAATGATGAAATGTCATTCGGGTCCCCAAATGTCACCAGACTGCATACCAACTTTTTGGAATTTCTGGAAATTTCCATTTTCTACTATTCGGGGCCGTGGTGGAAAATTTTCTTCCAAAATGGTAGTTTTTTCCGATTCATGGCAACACTCGAATAACAGACCAACAATCGCCCGGAACATTGTACCCCACTCCGGTGTCGCCATCTACCGGAAAATTGCTACCAAAATTTGGGAATTTTTTGATCGCAACAAAATGGCCGACGGCTCAGCCGCCATCTTGTTTTTTGATAATCTGTGAATGTAGCTCTTAAGAAGACTATACATGTCACAAATGCTCAAAAGAAATTTTCAAAAACAATTGCGCATCTCGGAGTGACACCTCCCTAAAAACACCTCGAAATCGCATTTTCAATCCAAGATGGCGGCGCGGCCATTTTGTTTTTTAATTTTTTTCTCACATCAAAATACACCTTTTGGCAACCCTAATCAACACCCAAAAAAGAAAAAATTCAGGACCAGAGACAAAAAAGTTGGTGTCTCAAAAACTGCCGCCATTTTGTTTTTTGGTTCAAAAAATCCAGTAAAGCTGGCAGTCAAAAAATCTAGTTAAAAACAAACACTAACAATTTTACCCCTCTCCCCTCTAAATACCCCAAAAATACCCCTGATCAGTGAGTCAGTGAGTCAGTCAGTGGTAATCGAGCTTTATATAATATAGATAGATAGATAGATAGATAGACTAGCTTTGGTCGCCCGCTACGCGGGCTACAAAAGCTAGATCTGCGATGCTGGCCGCTCCGGGCTTCGCCCTACGCGGCGCTCGGCCTGCGGCCTCGCATTCGGAGCTCGGCCTTCGGCCTCGCAAAAATTACACGGGGCGTTTATCGTTCGTCGCAAGGCTCTTTTGCTTTTTGACGCAACACAAGTACATCTATGGCGACTGTAGGGATTTGAACCATCGCTCGGCCTTCGGCCTCGCCTTACTGCTGTCACTGGGCTCTAGTCCTTTTTTGACGCATTAAAAATAAATCTATGGCGACTCACAGGCGTTAGCTAAGCCCCCCTGCATACAATTTGTATGGAGAATTTAGTCCCTTTAGGAAAACGGGTGAACGCTTGGCGGCCATCTTGGATTTCCAAAATTTTGCATTTTTGCCTTAATCTGGACCATTTTCCGCGCCGAACCCCATTTTTACTTTTTTTCTAACTTAACCCAATCCCGTAAAACAATTCCTTAAAACCACCCATGTCCCAAAATTTTGAGTTTCCGTAACTCCCAGTGTTGCCAGGTCATCGAGGTAAAAATGGTCAAATGTCATTAGTTTGACCTATTTGCAGGAGGCGTCATCCAAATTTTTGACCGGAAGTCGTTATTTCCATTTTTTACATTTTTTGACTAAATCTTCCAAAGTATAGCAACACTGGAAATTTTTGTTTTCCCAAACAATACTCCTTGACAAACTACGTAATCGCCCCATACAACTCGACTCTCCCAAATGTTGCCAACTACCTGAAAAATGCATTTGAAAAATCAGAAATCTGAAACTTTTTACAAAATGGCCGCCTGCTCAGCCGCCATCTTGATTTTCTGACATTTCGGATTTTTCCCATAGTCTGGGTCGTATAACCGACTAAACCTCATTTCTGGATTTTTTCTGCCATATCTCCTTCTGTCCGTCCTTAACTTTAAAGACACCCATGTCGAAAAAAATACTTTTCCCCGTAGCTCCCAGTGTTGCCAGGTGATCGAGATGAAAATGGTCAAATGTCATTTGCACGACCCCTTTGCAGGAGGCGTCGTCCAAATTTTTGACCGGAAGTCGTTATTTCTACTTTCGACATTTTTGGACCAAATCTCCTAAGGTATGGCAACACTGGAGAAATTTCTTCACCCAAGCAAAACCTCTCGACAGGACACACAACCGCCCAATACAACTCGACTTTCCAAAATGTTGCCATGTACTCGAAAAATGAATTCCAAAATTTCGAAATTTTCAACTTTTTACAAAATGGCCGCCCACGCCGCCGCCATCTTGATTTTCTGACATTTCGGATTTTTCCCATAATTTGGGTCGTATATCCGACCACACCTCATTTTAATTTTTTTTTCTGCCATTATTCTTTCTGTCTGTCACTAACTTTAAAGTCACCCATGTCGCAAAAAAAACTTTTCCCCATAACTTTCAGTGTTGCCAGAATTTTTTGATAAAAATGGTGAAATGTCATTCGGGTCCCCAAATGTCACCAGACTGCATTCCAAGTTTATGGAATTTTTGGAAATTTCCATTTTCTACTATCCGGGGCCGTGGTGGAAAATTTTCTACCAAAATGGTAGTTTTTTCCGATTCATGGCAACACTCGAATAACAGACCAACAATTGCCCGGAACATTGTACCCCACTCCGGGGTCGCCATCTGCCGGAAAATTGCTACCAAAGTTTGGGATTTTTTTGATCGCAACAAAATGGCCGACGGCTCAGCCGCCATCTTGTTTTTTGATAATCTGTGAATGTATCTCTTAAGAAGACTATACATGTCACAAATACTCAAAAGAAATTTTCAAAAACAATGGCGCATCTCGGAATGACAGCTCCCCAAAAACACCCTCGAAATCGCATTTTCAATCCAAGATGGCGGCGCGGCCATTTTGTTTTTCTAATTTTTTCTCAATTTTTTTAACACATCTTGGCAACCTCAACAAACCACCAAAAAATAAAAAATTCAGGACCAGAGACAAAAAAGTTGGTGTCTCAAAAAATGCCGCCATTTTGTTTTTTGGTTCAAAAAATACGATATAGCTGTCTGTCAAAAAATCTAGTAAAAAACAAACACTAACAATTTTACCCCTCTCCCCTCTAAATACCCCAAAAATACCCCTGATCAGTCAGTGAGTGAGTCAGTGAGTAGGAATCGAGCTTTATATATTATAGACTAGCTTTGGTCGCCCGCTACGCGGGCTACAAAAGCTAGATCTGCGATGCTGGCCGCTCCGGGCTTCGCCCTACGCGGCGCTCGGCCTACGGCCTCGCATTCGGAGCTCGGCCTTCGGCCTCGCAAAAATTACAGGGGGCGTTCTCGTTTGTCGCAAGGCTCTTTTGCTTTTTTGACGCAACACAAGTAAATATATGGCGACTGCCGGGATTTGAACCATCGCTCGGCCTTCGGCCTCGCCTTTCTGTCTGTCACTGGGCTCTAGTCCTTTTTTGACGCATTAAAAATAAATCTATGGCGACTCACAGGCTTTAAACTGTCGCTCGGCCTTCGGCCTCGCCTTTTTCTACGTTAGCTAAGCCCCCCTGCATACAATTTGTATGGAGAATTTAGTCCCTTTAGGAAAACGGGTGAACGCTTGGCGGCCATCTTGGATTTCCAAAATTTTGCATTTTTGCCTTAATCTGGACCATTTTCCGCGCCGAATGCCATTTTAACTTTTTTTCTAACTTCACCCAATCCCGAATTCATTTGTTTCAACAATTCCTTCTAACCAGCCATGTCCTGAAATTTTGAAATCCTGTAACTCTCAGTGTTGCCAGGTGATCGAGTTGAAAATGGTCAAATGTCATTAGTTTGACCTATTTGCAGGAGGCGTCATCAAAATTTTCGACCGGAAGTCGTTATTTCTACTTTCGACATTTTTTGACCAAAACTCTCAAAGTATGGCAACACTGGAAATTTTAGTTTTCCCAAACGATACTCCTTGACAAACTACGTAATCGCCCCATACAACTCGACTTTCCCAAATGTTGCCAACTGCCCGAAAAATGCATTTGAAAAATCAGAAATCTGAAACTGTTTACAAAATGGCCGCTCACTCGGTCGCCATCTTGATTTTCTGACATTTCGGATTTTTCCCATAATCTGGGTCGTATAACCGACCAAACCCCATTTTTGGATTTTCCCTGCCATATCTCCTTCTGTCCGTCCTTAACTTTAAAGACACCCATGTCGAAAAAAATACTTTTCCTAGTAGCTCCCAGTGTTGCCAGGTGATCGAGATGAAAATGGTCAAATGTCATTTGCACGACTCCTTTGCAGGAGGCGTCATCCAAATTTTTGACCGGAAGTCGTTATTTCTACTTTCGACATTTTTGGACCAAATCTCTTAAACCATGGCAACACTGGAGAAATTTCTTCACCCAAGCGAAACCTCTCGACAGGACACACAACCGCCTCATACAACTCGACTTTCCAAAATGTTGCCAACTACTCGAAAAATGAATTCCAAAATTTCGAAATTTTCAACTTTTTACAAAATGGCCGCCCACGCCGCCGCCATCTTGATTTTCTGACATTTCGGATTTTTCCCATAATCTGGGTCGTATATCCGACCAAACGTCATTTTTATTTTTTTTCTGCCATAATTCTTTCCGTCTGTAACTAACTTTAAAGACACCCATGTCGCAAAAAAAACTTTTCCCCATAACTTTCAGTGTTGCCAGACTTTTTTGATAAAAATGGTGAAATGTCATTCGGGTCCCTAAATGTCACCAGACTGCATACCAAGTTTTTGGAATTTCTGGAAATTTCCATTTTCTACTATCCGGGACCGTGGTAGAAAATTTTCTTCCAAAATGGTAGTTTTTTCCGATTTATGGCAACACTCGAATAACATACCAACAATCGCCTGGAACATTGTACCCTACTCCGGTGTCGCCATCTACCGGAAAATTCGTGTCAAAGTTTGGGAATTTTTTGATCGCAACAAAATGGCCGACGGCTCAGCCGCCATCTTGTTTTTTGATAATCTGTTAATGGGGCTCTGAAGCAGACTATACAAGTCACAAACACTCAAAAGAATTTTTCAAAAACAATTGCGCATCTCGGAGTGACACCTCCCTAAAAACACCCCGAAATTGCATTTTCAATTCAAGATGGCGGCGCGGCCATTTTGTTTTTCTAATTTTTTCTCAAATTTTTTAACACATCTTGGCAACCCCAACAAACCACCAAAAAAGAAAAAATTCAGGACCAAAGACAAAAAAGTTGGTGTCTCAAAAAATGCCGCCATTTTGTTTTTTGGTTCAAAAAATCCAGTAAAGCTGGCAGTCGAAAAATCTAGTTTAAAACAAACATTAACAATTTTACCCCTCTCCCCTCTAAATACCCCAAAAATACCCCTGATCAGTCAGTCAGTGAGTCAGTGGTAATCGAGCTTTATATAATATAGATAGATAGATAGATAGATAGATAGAAGATAGATAGATAGGATACGATAGAGAATAATACAAAGTAATAAAAACCACCTGTTATAGGGGCATTTTTTGGAGAAATTTATCAAATAACCAAAAAAACACGAATTTAAAAGCAGATTTTTTTCAAAAAGTATCATTTTTTATTATTTCTTGGCCTTTTTTGTGTATTTTATGTATTTTTTTAGTATCGCCTGTTATTTAGCATTATTACTGTTTTTATTTTATCAGGATATACCGCTTCGTTTAAAAGTGATTACGTTTTCTTTACAATAAGTAATTGGAAGAAAAAAATTCTATAATTTTTTTAAAAAAAATGTCAAACCTCTTTTTTGTCGATAAAAATAGGTCTAGTTTCATCTGTTTTCATATGTACACTTTAACGTGACTCACACTGTATACAGACTGTAGCGCTTTGAGGAATACTTTCACAAAAAGAGACCTGATACCTCGTATAGCTCGCTGGTGGATCCAGATGCAAGAGTTTGATTTTAGTTTCGAATATAGGCCTGGATCACAAATGTCCCATGTTGACGCATTAAGTAGGAATCCAATTGAATTCCCTACTCAGGACAGTCACATCTTAGATGTTCTCGTAGTCAACCAAGACAGCTGGCTTAGTACGGTTCAAATGACGGATGATGAGATCAAATCGATTAAAGAAGCGCTTACCGCTCCTAATATCGATAAACGCTCTGAGATTTATAAAAACTATACTTTAAAGAATGGAAGAGTATATAGGAAAGTTGAAGATTCTCTAAAGTGGCTAGTTCCAAAGGGTGTGCGGTGGCAAATCCTTAGGATAAACCACGATGATGTTGGGCACTTCGGATTCGAGAAAACCCTATCACGACTAAGGGAGTCCTACTGGTTCCCAAAGATGAGACGGTTCACGAAAAAGTATGTAAATGCATGTCTTGAGTGCGCTCATCACAAAGCACAGGGTGGTCCAAAGACAGGGGAATTACATCCCATCCCTAAGAGCGAAATCCCTTTCCACACAATACACGCGGACCATTTAGGTCCCTTTGTACGTAGTAAGCGAGGTAACTCATACTTGTTAGTTATCATCGACGGTTTCACAAAATTTGCTAATATAACGCCCGTAAGAAATACTAAGACTAATACAGCCATTCGTGTTTCTAGAGATCACATCAGTTATTTTGGTACACCGACGCGTCTAATCACAGATCGTGGATCATGTTTTACGAGCCATGCTTTCAAAGAATTCACTAAAAGCGCAGGGGTAAAACATATACTGAACGCCGTCGCTACTCCCAGGGCCAATGGGCAAGTAGAAAGATTTAATCGAACAATTTTAGATGCGCTGTCGACAAAAACTCATGGCAAAGATGATAGGACCTGGGATGAGCAAGTCCCAGATATTCAGTTAGGTCTTAATACCTCAATTCATAGTACTACAAAAAAAAGCCCATGTGAATTGTTATTCGGGTACAGACTAGCAGGTACAAGTGAGGGAATTCTTAATGATATTTTTGAAGATACTACTGAAATATTATCACCTGAAGAGCTTAATGAAATGAGACAAAACTCGGGCAATCTTATTAGAGTCCAACAAGATAAGGATAAAATTAGGTTCGATAAAAAAAGAAAGCCAAGTCATGTATATAATGAGGGTGATTTGGTACGTGTAGAACGCGACATAAGTAAAAATGACGGAAAGTCTAAGAAATTGATGCCGAAATACCAGGGACCGTACAGGATAACTAAGATATTGCCAAATGACAGATTCGTGGTGAAGGATACACCGTTAACGCGTAAGAATAAACGTGTTTATAAAGCTATCATAGCTGGTGACAAGTTACGACCCTGGTTGAATTTCAACACCAATTTCGAAAGTAGTTCTGATGATAACGATGACTTACCTGATCCGAATAATGGTTAGAGAAATTAATTGATTGATTTTTTTTTCCTTCAAAGCGTAGATTATAATTATTATTATATTTTTGTGCATGTCATTAACTCCTATTAGACTAGTCGCGGAACAACATTATTATCTTGTTAATTGGTCTATTTTAGATTTATATAGCTAAGATCATAAATGATTATGCATGAAATTAGTTCCTATTGGCCTAGTCGAGGAACGACATATTTTGCTAATTGTTAGCGACGTCAAAGAGAGTCAGAATTAATGTTAGCAACATCATGTCAATTAGTTCAAATTAACTAATTAATCTGTTTCGTAATTAAGAAAATGAACATGAAATTTTCGCCAAAAAGGCAATACCGTAGCGAAAACCATCAAGCTCTCTCGCTTACTCACTCGGTAGGCCTCTTTCTTGCATTGTCTGATCTCTCACTTCCACAAAATAGCTTCTCTTTCACACTTTTCTGGAAAATCTGGAATGTTCAGGAAAAAATAGAGAAGAAACGAGACGGAAATATCGGACCTCTCGCTTCGAACATTCTAGAGCGTGAGATAGCAATATGTTTTGTCCTTGTCTTGCACGGATGGTCCGTTGCGCGAGGCAATACCGTAAAGAGAGCCGTTTTAGGTTTTTTGTCAATAACTTCGCCAATTTTGGGAATTTTGAGATGAAACTTTTTGTATAATGTAGATAATTTAATTACGCATCTGTAGAAAATAAGAAACCATTGTAAAACTACCTGCCAGTTGGAGAAAATTGTCAAAATCTGTGGATTTCCCGAAGACAGGGATAGCAATAGCGTGTGAAAGCGGGACGGAGATAGCCGCTCCCCATAAATACGGAATGAACCGCTCCAGCTGGCATGTTATGTTCAGTTCAGAGAACAAGTGCTCCAAGCAACAAGTGATCTGAAGAAGCAAGAACTGAGAAAAGGAAGCGAATAATAAACGCGAGAAGTCTCAGCAAGTGAAATAGTGGTTTTATTCCTGCAAGTAGCACCTACTACGCCTGACATAGTAAGGGCAAGCTCTCAACGGCAGTCATCATCGTCCGGTCAGCGCTCTCGAACACACACAAACGCATACAGTCCACCGCAGTCCACCACATTTTCCTGGTCCTTCGAGCCGGATTACGGGAATAGCGAAGATGCCTGTCACCAGGTCGGAGAAGCTACGAGGTGCCGCCGCCGCGGCTAGCGCAGCCGCCGCAGGGAGAATTACGTCGCCGCCGGTTCATGGAGGAAGTACTCCGACGGAAACCACGGATACTTCATCAACGCTGACCCCGTATCCCGCCGGGGGCGCGTCCTCACCGCGCATCGCCAGGGACCACGCCGCGCCGGCTGTTAGCACCCGGGTTATGGGAGAGCCCGGCGTGCATTTGGGAAGAGGAGAACCAGCACCGCGCTCCTACACAGAGGAGATAACCGCCGACGTCACGAAGCCACACGAAGCACTAAGGGCCCGTATCGCGGAAGCAGAGAAGAGACGTGCCGCCGCCGCCGCCGCCGCCGCCGCCGCAGCCGCCGCCGCCGCCTCCACGCCCACCGCGGCCAATGTTGCCGCCGCCTCCGTCACCGCCGCCAACGCCGCCGCCGCGACTCCCGCGACTACGGTGACCACCGTGCCGACTGTTGAAGGACAGTACGCGCCACCCACGCCGCAAGTGCATGAACAAACGCCGCGACTGTCACGAGTGAATCAAGACACGCGCTCCGTCCGCTCGTCAAGAAGAAGGGCAGAAATAGAGGCCAAATTAAGAGTGGCCCGCCAGGAACTGGAAGTTGCCAAAGCGGAATTGGAGTTGGCCCAATTGGATTCCGACATGGAAGAGGATCCAGAAGAAGTGCAGTACAGGCAAATGCAAGTCGAAAATTGGTTGGACCACTCGAACACCATCGCCGAGAGGGTCCCGCCGGAACTACAACCAATACCGCCGCCGCCGCCCGCCGCGCCGCTGCCGCCGCCGCCACAAGTCCTACCGCTGCCGCCGCCACCGCCGCCGCAAGTGTTGCCGCCGCCGCCGCCGCAGCCGCTACCTACGGAAGGGAGAACAGACATTCAAGAGTTAGCCATGGCCATCACCAAGCTGTCACAGAGGGCAGAGGGTGGCCTCACAAGACAACTGGTCGACCTCCCAAGTTTCAATGGCGCATGTGAAGAATGGCTCGCGTTCAGAAGGTCATATGAAGACACCGCGCGCTCCTTCACGCCGGCACAGAATTTGGCGCGACTACGAAGGTGTCTCCAGGGGCACGCGAGGGAGGCAGTCAAGAGCCTCCTGTTCACCGCCGAGAATCCGGAAGAGCTGATGAAGAGCCTGGAGGTCCGGTTCGGCAGACCTGGAGCCATAGCCCTGGCGGAGTTAAAGAAGATGGAAAGGCTGCCAAGGGTCAACGAGTCATCAGGGGAGATCTGCATGTTTGCCAGCCGAGTCCGCAATGCCGTGGCCACCATCAGGGCACTCGGCAAGACGGAATATTTGTGCGCACCAAGGGCCGTGGAATGTCTAATAGAGAAGATGCCGCCGACCATGAAGTCTCGGTGGCTGATGTACCAACGCGAGCGCCGGGCAGAGGGAAAACCAGCGCTCGAACTCATGAATGACTTCATGGAAGTTGAAGCAGATATTAACAGTGATTACGCTCCCCCGGAAGTGTCCTGGGACCAGAAGAGAAATATGTTCAAGAGGCCGGTTAACCATGTCCAACAAACAGAAGGACGCCGTGAAGAACCGAAGACTGACGCGAAGAAGTGCCCAGAGTGCCGTGAGGACCACTGGCTGTACGAATGTAAGAAATATAAGGAAGCCAGTGTTGAAGATAAGTGGGAAATGGTGAAGAAGGCAAGAATGTGCTTCAAATGCCTGCGCTTCAAGCACTCAAGGAACACGTGTCGGGCACAACCATGCAAGAAGTGCATGAGGTGGCATCACATCAGTCTTCACTCAGAGAAGCCCGCAGCGGCGAAAACTCAAGAGAGGCCCGCCGAAGGAGTTGTGTCGTCAGTGCACACCACGAGCTACGGAAAGGCCTACTTGAAGATGACGCCGGTGAACCTCTACGGGCCCAAAGGGACAGCAAAAGTGCTCGCGCTCTTGGACGAAGGGTCCACCGTCACGCTGCTGGACTCATCAGTGGCAAAGAAGATTGGGACGCAAGGGAAGCCGGAAGCCATCACCATCGAGATGGTCGGGGGGAACGGTATGCAGAAGAGCAACTCCCAGAAGATCAACATGAAGATCAAGGGGGTCCATTGCAGAAATAAATTCAACATGGAAGCGAGAACTATCGACAACTTGAAGCTGGTGAAACAAGGGGTCGAAGAAAGAATGCTTCAGAAATGTAAACACTTACAGAAGATCAAGGACAAGCTGGTCTACGACAAGGAAGAACCACAACTACTGATTGGGCAAGATAACTGGGGGCTCATAGTCACACGGAGACTACGCAAAGGGAAGGCCTCCGAACCAGTTGCCTCCTTGACCAGCTTGGGATGGGTCCTACACGGATGCGACGCCGGAGGAAGTGTCCCTGTCAAGTTCGTGCACCACAGCAGGTTGATGGAAGATGAAACAGAAGCCCTGGTCCGCCGGCACTTCGAGATAGAGTCGCTCGGGGTGCAAGCACGTCGGCCAAGTAATGACGCCGACAAAAGGGCACTCGACGTCCTAGAGAAGACCACGAAGAGGCTACCAAATGGACGGTTCGAGTCTGGGCTGCTGTGGAAAAATGAAAGGGAAACTCTACCGAACAACTACCATCAGGCACACCAGCGTCTCATCAACATGGAGAAGAAATTGAACAAGGACCCAGCACTGAAGACTTCATATGAAGAACTCACCGGAGAAGAGAAGAATCCCCAAGTTGTGGCCACATTGAAGGTCATACCACAAGTCACTCCGGACCCGAAGAGATTCTCCGACTGGACTCGACTGCTACGCAGTACAGCGCGCATATTCCAGTTCATCGACCTGCTAAGAAGAAGAGTAGCGGAAAAAAGAAGTGTCCACATCGTCAGGCACCGAAGATGGAAGAAAACACCGAGTCACGTCCCCCGGGAGAAGAAAGAAGAAAAGGTCTTCTTAACGCTGGAAGATAAGTTCATACATAGGGCAGAAGAGGAGCTTATCAAGAGGAGCCAGCAGGAGAGCTTCTCCAAAGAACTTTGCTGCCTCGAAAAAGGGAGGCCATTGGAGAACTCGAGCCGACTAAAGAAGATTGACATATACCTGGATGGCCGCGGAATCCTAAAACTGAGGACGCGCACCAGGAAGATTGGTTCGGGAGAAGGACGAACCAACCCGATCATACTGGACGGGAAAAGTCAAATCTGCCGGCTCATCATAGGGTTCTATCACAAACGGTTCTACCATGGCAACTCCGCAACGATAATCAACGAAATAAGGCAGAAGTTCTGGGTACTCGGCTTGCGCAGCACCACAAGATGGATCACACATGGGTGTCAATGGTGCAGAGTCCACAAGGGAGAGCCCCAAATACCACTGTAGGGACACATGTAGTATGAAAGGTGTATGTCAGCGATTTTGAATGCTTGTGTGACGTGTGAATCTAAGAGTCGGCCAGTTACTGCGCACTGACCGGCTCGGGCAAACGTGTTAGCTTTGGGAAATTTAAGTAAAATAAAATTGCGTTTCTATTGGTCGGTATATTCGTATTTCATTGAAGGTCAGCGGCAGTAACTCCCAGGATAGCTAGGATCCTCACACTTTACCAACTTGAGTTAACTTTGAGTCAGATAAATTAACATTCTTATACAGACACTAAATAGGTACACTTACACGAGTTTATAAATAGGTTACGATAGAAACCTACATTGGTGACCCCGACGATAAAGTGTGAGCATTCTAAACTGTCCTGGTTAAATAGGTTTGCGCAGTTAGTTATAAGTGAAAGTTATAGTTATAGTGAAAGTGATAGTAGAGTATGATGTTCCAAGCAGCCGGAAAACAAATGGAGGAAAGTCGACCGCCACCGGATGAACCGAAAACGAGCAAAATGGGAGGTACGTCCGAAACAAGTACAGAATTAGCAGTGATCAGTGTCCAAGCTAGATTACCGGACTTTTGGCCGGAAATGCCGCGTCTTTGGTTTGCGCAGGTAGAAAGTGTAATGGGACCGCAAAAACAAGGGGATGAATGTAATTTCAACGTGGTTGTGGCGAAATTAGGTCGTGATGCATTACAGCAAGTCAGCGACATTTTGCTTTCACCACCAGCAACGGGAAAATACAATGCGATTAAGGAACGGTTACTACAAGTTTATGAGGAAAGTGCAAGCCGACAATTTCAGAAATTAGTCAGTGAAATGGAGTTGGGTTCACAAAAACCATCTCAATTATTACGGAGAATGAGAGATTTGGGTAGAAACACACAAATATCAGAACAAACGCTGCACAACTTGTGGTTAGCTCGCCTTCCAACATCCATCAGAGCAGTACTCACGGTTAGTCAGGACCAATCATTGGATAATTTGGCAAATATTGCAGATAAAATTATAGAAAACGTTCAAGGAAGTGAAGTTGCAGTTGTTAGCAGTGCACCATCTACAAGTAGCAACCAAATACCAGTAGGGGATATTTTAACACAAATGCATAATTTGAATCTGGAAGTAGCAGCATTAAGAGAAGAAGTACGAGAACATCGCCGGAGTACAGTACGTGGACAAGGATTCGGACGCGGTCGTGCACCATACAGAGGTAGATCTCGATCAAGATCACGGACACCAAATGACCCGGATTGGCTGTGCAAGTACCATTTTCGTTTTCGAGAAAGGTCAACCAGATGTGAAAAGCCGTGTGCATGGAAATCAACATCGTCATCGACGTCGGAAAACTAAAATCGGTGCAAACGGTGGCGGACGATTTTGTACCAGGTAGTAATCACCGCCTTTGTATATATGATCAAGAAAATAAACTTCAATTTTTGGTAGATACAGGTGCCAATGTTTCAGTAATTCCTGTTTCGAAAAAACAAAAGTTGTCAGAAACATGTTCTGATTATAAGCTGTATGCAGCCAATAATAGTCAAATTAAAACATATGGCACAAAAACATTAATTGTAAACTTAAAGTTACGTCGACCATACAGGTGGACTTTTATTATCGCGGACGTGTCTCAACCGATATTAGGTGCGGATTTCTTGGAACATCATAATCTCTTAGTCGATTTAAAATCACGCAAACTTATTGATAAGAGGACGAATTTATTAGCATTGGGCAAAATAATTGATCACAATGAACCGTCATTAAGTACAATTGATAGTAGTCATCCTTTTATGGAGTTATTAAATGAATTTCCGGAAATTACTAAACCAATTTCATTTAAAAATATGGATACACAATCTAGCAATGATTTTTATCATCATATCGAAGTTTCAGGACCACCAGTGCATGCGAGGTCAAGGCCATTACCACCGGACAGATATCACAAAGTAAAGGAGGAATTTAAGCTGATGCAGGAAATGGGCATATGCAGACCATCAAAAAGTGAGTGGGCTAGTCCATTACATATTGTTAGTAAAAAAAACGGGGACATCCGACCTGTTGGAGATTATAGGCGTTTAAATGCCATCACCAAACCGGATCGTTATCCTGTTCCCCGGTTACACGATTTTACTTATATTTTGTCAAATAAGAAAATTTTCTCGCGATTAGACATAAATAGAGCTTATCATTTTATAAAAATTGCACCCGAAGATATAGAGAAAACAGCAGTAATTTGTCCTTTAGGATTATTCGAATTTTTACGTCTTCCATTCGGTCTACGTAACGGAAGTCAAAGTTTTCAGCGATTCATGAGCAAAAAAGTTTTGAAAGATTTAGATTTCCTTTTTAATTTTGTTGATGACGTCATAATAGCCTCAGATAATATTTTAGAACACCACGAACATTTACGACAAGTTTTTAAACGTTTTGCGGAATTTGGAATAACAATAAATTTAGAAAAATGTGAATTTGGCAAGGAAGTTATTGAATTTTTAGGATATGAAGTTTCAACAAACGGAATTAGACCCCTTGATAATAGAATCAAAGCCATAACAGAATTTCCGCGACCGGAAACTATTGACCAATTAAGACGATTTCTGGGAATGATAAATTTTTATAGACCAAATATACCTAGAGCCGCGGAAATACAGTCACCTTTAAATGCATTTTTAACAAATTGTAAGAAAAAAGATAAAAGTAAAATATTATGGACGGAGGAAACAATTAAAGCTTTCGATCAGTGTAAATTGAGTCTTAAAAACGCAGTTAAGGTAACGCACCCGGCATGTAATATTCCGTTAGCGCTTATGACAGACGCATCGGATAAAGCAGCGGGAGCGGTATTACAGCAATGGGAAAATGATTCATGGACCCCATTAGGGTATTTTTCAAAAAAGTTTACAACAGCCCAGCAAAAATATTCAACGTATGATAGGGAACTTACAGCAATTTTTTTGGCTATAAAACATTTTAGACATTTAATTGAAGGACAACAAGTTACTATTTTTACCGATCATAAACCTTTACAGTTTGCATTCAATAAAGTAGAAACGAACAGCGAAACGCCAAGACGTACAAGGCATTATTTATTAGCGAATTCACGACGGATATTAAGTACATAAAAGGTAACGATAACAATATTGCAGACGCCCTGTCGCGTGTAGAAACAATACACGGACCGGACGCAATAGATTACGCGGAATTAGCGATAGCGCAAGAATGTGACTCTGAACTGACGCAAGTTTTGAACAGTAATAATAAAAACATATCGTTAAAAAAAATAGTAATTCCAAATTGTAGAGAAATGATTTATTGTGAAAATTCAACTAAAAGTTGTAGACCATACTTGCCTCAAAGTTTTAGAAAAACTGTATTTAATAATATTCATAACATAAGCCACCCAGGGGTAAGGGCAACGCGAAAGTTAGTAGCGAAACGATTCTTTTGGCCAGGATTAAATAGAGATGTAGGACAATGGGCAAAGACTTGTATACAGTGTCAAAAGGCAAAGATAAATAGGCATACGGTATCGGAACTTCAACAATTTTCTACTACTGAACGTTTATCACATGTTCATTTAGACATTGTAGGACCGTTACCACCGTGTAAGGATGGCCATAGATATTTAGTAACTATGATAGATCGTTTTACACGATGGCCAGAGGTTATACCAGTTTCAGAGATAACAGCGGAAATAGTCGCAAAAGTATTTTATGAAAATTGGATTTGTAGATTTGGTACGTTTTTCAAGGTAACAACAGATCAGGGGAGACAATTCGAAAGTAATTTATTTACACAGTTATTGAAAATAATGGGTATAAAAAAGTCCCGTAGTAGCCCCTACCACCCGCAGAGCAATGGGATCATAGAGCGTTTCCATAGAAGTATGAAACAATCTTTAATGGCACGTCTTTCCGATAATTCGTCATGGTGTAATGAGTTACCAACGATTTTATTAGGATTGCGCACAGTAGGTAGAAGCGATAATGGCGTGAGTCCTGCGGAGTACGTTTACGGTCAAACAATTCGTTTACCTGGAGATTTTTACGAAATGTCAGATAAACGAATTAGTGATGACAATGCATTTTTTGAAGAGTTAAAGTATAACATTAATAATTTAAAACCAGTGCCGCAGAAGTCACGAAACTCACGGACATTATTTGTGCATAACGAATTAAAAAAATGTGAATATGTTTTTATTAGAAATGATGCGGTGCGAAAACCATTAGTTCCACCGTACGATGGACCTTATAAAGTTATAAATAGAAGCGATAAAGTATATAAGATTCAACTACCAAATAGGATGATAAACATATCCATTGATAGATTGAAGCCTGCATTTTTGTTAAATGAGTATATTAATGAACGAGATCAGAGTGATAAATGTACCGCCCGTGCTAATAAAGAGTCAAATACGGAGGAATCAAATAAGGAATGTAAAACCAGTAGTATATTAGTGAACGATAGAACAACAAAAAGTGGACGGCAAATTAAGCCACCAGTAAGATTCTTAAATTGTTAATTAAAATAAAAAAAATGGAAATCAGTAGAGAAATATGAATGTATGTAAGTAAGTAATTGATTTTTTTCAAACTTATTAACATAGACAGCAACATATTTTTAAAGTATTATTATGTTTCAATGTAAGTATAAAGTAGGTCAACAAAGTAAATGTTACTAAGTAGTAATCATTGAGCATGTAAACAACCTTTGTACGCAGTAAGTCAAAACATCAGTGTAAGCGATATTGGAGAAGTTATGAAATAGCAGTGAGCATTTTTAAACTTATTTTGTTAAGAAATTTGTTTTCACTTTAAATAAGAAAGTGTAAAGAGTAGTACAGAATCATTGTAAATTATTATTTAAATATTAAAATGGGAAAAGGGTATTCAAAGGAAGAAATAGTGATCGCTCAGAATAATGTAGTGGAAAATCATATGCATAAATACGATTTGATAATGATCGGAATAGCAGTGTTATTGGGAATAATCATAATTGGAGCAGTGTTAAAATATTATCGTCACCGATTTAGAAGATGGTTAGACAGGCAAGTGAATAATGCGTTGGGAATGCCAGCGGCCGCCCACGCGGTACCACCGCAGCGTTCGCAACCACACGTAGCCAGCCATGTGTAACTGGATACGATAAGGATTTAGTGAGAAGTGTTATTGTTATTGCAATTGTGTGTTCACTGTAATACATTGTAATAAGTTAATTGGAATGTAAGGAGAACTATGTAATGTATGAGAGATGAATGAAAGATCAGTGTGATAGAATGAGTACAATTAAGTTATATTTTAAGAATTAGTTTTAAGAAAATTTTTGTTTGGAAAAATTTGGGGGGAATAGTGTAGGGACACATGTAGTATGAAAGGTGTATGTCAGCGATTTTGAATGCTTGTGTGACGTGTGAATCTAAGAGTCGGCCAGTTACTGCGCACTGACCGGCTCGGGCAAACGTGTTAGCTTTGGGAAATTTAAGTAAAATAAAATTGCGTTTCTATTGGTCGGTATATTCGTATTTCATTGAAGGTCAGCGGCAGTAACTCCCAGGATAGCTAGGATCCTCACACTTTACCAACTTGAGTTAACTTTGAGTCAGATAAATTAACATTCTTATACAGACACTAAATAGGAACACTTACACGAGTTTATAAATAGGTTACGATAGAAACCTACACCACCCACCGGAGACTTGCCGGCCGAACGATTGCAGCATCATCAACCACCCTTCACCTGCACGGCAGTGGATTACTTCGGCCCGATGCAAGTCACGATCGGGAGGAGAGCTGAAAAGAGATGGGGAGCCCTGTTCACCTGCTTAACGACCCGGGCGATACACCTGGAGCTGGCTAATTCATTAAGCACCAGCTCCATGATCATGGCCCTGCGAAGAATGGCTGCACGAAGAGGGACGCCGAAGATAATCTTCAGCGACAACGGGACTAACTTCGTGGGGGCCAATAGAGAATTGCAAGGGGCCGCCTCAAGGGAAGGAATCACATGGCGATTCATCCCACCTGGATGTCCGAATATGGGAGGCGCCTGGGAAAGAATGGTCCGCTCGGTAAAGACATCATTAATGACCGTTCTTAAAGAAAAATCACCACCAGAAGAGGTCCTACACACGCTCCTCCTCGAAGTGGAGCATATCGTGAACTCGCGTCCCCTCACCCACATCAGTATGGATCCCGAGGACGAAGAAAGCCTAACGCCGAACCACTTCCTCATCGGAAGATCCTGCGCCGGGCGTGTTTGAAGACCACGATCTCATCGGGAAGGCGAACTGGAGGACAGCGCAGCGCTTGACGGACCACTTCTGGCAAAGGTGGCTGAAGGAATACCTGCCAACTTTGATGCCGAGGAAAATAGCCGGCCGGGAGACCGAAGACCCTCAAGTCGGCGACGTCGTATTAATAGTCGACGCGACGCTACCAAGAAACACTTGGCCACGAGGGGAAGTGCTGCGAGTGTATCCTGGACCGGACGGCAGAATAAGAATCCTCGACGTGCGAACACCCGGAGGAGTGCTGCGGCGACCGACGCGACGAGTGGTAGTCCTGGTTCCTGCCAAGACGTCGCATCCGGAGGAAGGAGTGCTTCGCACTGCGGGGGAGAATGTTAGCGACGTCAAAGAGAGTCAGAATTAATGTTAGCAACATCATGTCAATTAGTTCAAATTAACTAATTAATCTGTTTCGTAATTAAGAAAATGAACATGAAATTTTCGCCAAAAAGGCAATACCGTAGCGAAAACCATCAAGCTCTCTCGCTTACTCACTCGGTAGGCCTCTTTCTTGCATTGTCTGATCTCTCACTTCCACAAAATAGCTTCTCTTTCACACTTTTCTGGAAAATCTGGAATGTTCAGGAAAAAATAGAGAAGAAACGAGACGGAAATATCGGACCTCTCGCTTCGAACATTCTAGAGCGTGAGATAGCAATATGTTTTGTCCTTGTCTTGCACGGATGGTCCGTTGCGCGAGGCAATACCGTAAAGAGAGCCGTTTTAGGTTTTTTGTCAATAACTTCGCCAATTTTGGGAATTTTGAGATGAAACTTTTTGTATAATGTAGATAATTTAATTACGCATCTGTAGAAAATAAGAAACCATAGTAAAACTACCTGCCAGTTGGAGAAAATTGTCAAAATCTGTGGATTTCCCGAAGACAGGGATAGCAATAGCGTGTGAAAGCGGGACGGAGATAGCCGCTCCCCATAAATACGGAATGAACCGCTCCAGCTGGCATGTTATGTTCAGTTCAGAGAACAAGTGCTCCAAGCAACAAGTGATCTGAAGAAGCAAGAACTGAGAAAAGGAAGCGAATAATAAACGCGAGAAGTCTCAGCAAGTGAAATAGTGGTTTTATTCCTGCAAGTAGCACCTACTACGCCTGACATAGTAAGGGCAAGCTCTCAACGGCAGTCATCATCGTCCGGTCAGCGCTCTCGAACACACACAAACGCATACAGTCCACTGCAGTCCACCACACTAATATAAGTTTTTTTTTTTTCATTTCGAAGTAAGTATCATTGATAAATTGTGATGATTTTACTACTCAATTTTAACGTACAAAATAATGCCTCAAGCATGTAGTACCCACCTATAACTTTTGCAAAATAGTTCATAGGTCCGAGGACGAACCATATCTTAGGATGGCCGAGTTGTTAACATTAAACATACCCATCCCAACTAATATTATAAATGCGAAAGTAACTCTGTCTGTCTGTCTGTCTGTCTGTCTGTCTGTCTGTCTGTCTGTTACGCTTTCCCGCTTAAACCTCGCAACCGATTTTGATGAAATTTGGCATAGAGATAGTTTGAGTCCCGGGAAAGAACATAGGATAGTTTTTATCCCGGTTTTTGAAACAGGGACGCGCGCGATAAAGTTTTTCTGTGACAGACAAAATTCCACGCGGGCGAAGCCGCGGGCGGAAAGCTAGTGTATAAATATAAATATGAATATGTAATCTTAATAATATAATTATACTTTATTTTAAGTAATCATGGTAAGAAACATTGTATTGAGACAGTGTATTGACTCGCGTCGTACACTCCTACCACCGCAGACCGGTATCGCCCCCACTCTAAAATCCGGTGGTGGGATTGCACGACTCGAGTCAGACGCCGGCAGACGGGCAGTGTGATTCGAGACTGCGTCGGAGACGGACGTAATACTGGAGTGCTGTTTGTATTTTTAACCGACTTCATTGTAAAGAATGTCGAAATGTGATATCTTAGTGCAAAGAAACGAAATATATTGCTGAAATTCGTGAAAAGTGGTTTGATTCCTACATTTCAGAAGTGGGATAAAAGAGAATAATAATCTCTTAAAATTGGATTCACGCCTACGACCAAGTAACCGTAAAGTACCGTTCAGGCAGCCCGCGAGTCGCTCGGAGTAACTCGTAAGCGCCGGCTATTGCACGGCGCTTAGGACCTTTTTCTCGCGGCCCGGCGTAGAACGAGTGTGGAAGTAATTTGTTATAGCGAAGATACCGGCAACTTTTTTTTTTTAAGTTTGTATTTAAACAACTCGAGCGACCGTCCAATCTACTTGTTGGCTATAATAATAGAAATACTAATACTGGAAAACAATTTTGAAAAAAATATGGAAACCTGTTTGGGATGTAACTCACCTACTGCCATCGAACAAACACTACGGTGTATTTCGTGCGATGGATACTTCGACTATAAATGCCTAAATATGTCAATAGACATTTTCACACAAATATCCGCAACATCGAGGCGGCAGTGGCGCTGTCCGTGCTGCTTGAACGTGACGCGACGACGCGGTGATAATAGTAACACGCCAGCCCGCAGACACCATGATTTGCTAAATGATACAAACATGTCCTGCGATGAATTGTTGCAAGGTTCATCTCACGACTCAACTGAACCTGACACCGAAACCCAAGTTGTGAATACAAAGTAGAGGTGGGCGCCACGCCGGCGCGCCGCCGCCGCCGCGAATTTTTTCACGCCGCCGCCGCCGACGACCAGCTGTCGGCGCGCCGATACTGATACTGTACCAACTATTTTTTTTTTATGCAATTTATTCCTCTCCTGTACTGTACTAATTTGTGTTTCGAACGCAGAAGAACTAACTATAATATTTATTCTTTAATGCCATATAAATTGGTACACAAGGCGAACTTAACCCTCAATTTGCATGGTAGGTCCCAGGGACTCCATGTGAAACTGTTTTGGTTCATTTTTTTTTTCAATACGCGAATAAAGTGCTGTGTGCTTGAGTAGCTTCCTTTGGTGTCGTGGCCAACTCGGGGGCGAGAGGTCGTCTGCGTGCGCATCACAGAAAGTTGAGTAATTGACACTTGCGGAGTCCCGTGGACTCCACCATACACTTTGCGTAACAAAAATGTTTATTATGATATTATGGTTTTTTTTTAAATTATGGTTTATTTACGGTTTGAGTGGATCAAAAAAGCATCAAACAGTCAAAATACATGATTTATCAATACGTTAGATGGAAATGAGGCCTCAGTTATGAGGGACTGGCAAGAAAGTCTAGAAGAAAATGCAGACGATGAAGAAAAAGAAGAGGATTTTACATCTTACGTCCCGAAAGATTTGTTTTGATGATTTTGTATTTTGATGATGTGTTTTGATGAATTAAAAGAAAGACCGCTTATTTTGAAATTCATTTCACAAAAATATGCTTGTATTGTTCGAAAAAGTTTGGCAGGCAATGTGCTGTTCGTAGTAGTTACTAAGCCATTGCACGTTTTTTCGTGTTATTTTTTTTCTAACATTTTACACATTATTTATCAAGAAGACTGTTATGTCCACATAATGTAGAGAGAAAAAAAAATTTTGGTTAATTTTTTTTCTAAGTTTAAGAGGTACAAAATGCCTATGTCGATTTTTATGTGATTTTTACGACTTCATGAAAATTTTATTTTTTAAATTAATTTTAATTAATGTTTCCATTTCTGTTGTTTCTAATTAATAGTATATTAACCATATTATGTTACCAAATAAAAAATATATTACTTTTATAAGTATTAGTATATTTTTTCTTCATTTGAAATATGGAGTCCCTGGGTCTCCACCTTACACTTAACGTAAGTTTTAGTCACCATGCAAACTGAGGGTTAATGCCGTTGATATACTAATAAATTGATTGAGTAACTTAATACTAACTATATGTATTAACAGTTAATCAAGTACATTATTCAAGTTGCTGTTTGGTCTAGTAAAAAATTGTCAAGTTGTCTGTCAAGAATAAAATCCCCGCCTTCGTCTGGCAGACAACCCACACTATTGGACTATACTTTAAGCGAATCACTCACACAGAGATTGGCAAATATGTCTCGGAATGCAAATGGGAACCACAACCTCTGGAAGGCCCTCAAAGCGTTCTCTGCTTATTAGGTCCGGTAATATATGAGTGCGAACTGACAAGAAAAATCTCAGACCTTTGCTACATGACAAGCCGGTTTATTTAAACCCATTGACACGGATAATACTAAAAATCCACAATTCAATCTAAAAAATAAGATCAAGCATTGGACTTGATCCGAGACTTGCAGATATGCCTGCCTTTGATTCCTACTGATGATGATGATTCATCCGACCGATTTCGGTCATGGTGACCACTTCGACTTAGCTGTCTTAGCGGCGCTGGTGCGTCCGAAGATGGCTTACATAGCCGATCTTCGCGGGAAACTCCTCGCACATTGAGAGTATCTAAGCCCGCCGCCAACATAATTATAGTGAACAGCGGCAGATGGACGGGATTTACATCATTGCGTTTTGCGTCGAGTTCAGTTGTGCGCTGCTCCTTGAACTTGCGGACTCGCCTCTACACAATCTCCCGCCATTCTAGGCGCTGTGCTGCCAAACCTTCCCATTGTGATTTGAGAGGGCCCATTTTGCATCTTTTCGTATGCTGCTTCTGGACATCTTTGTACCTGGACCTGACCGGATTTGACCGCCATGTTTCCGCTTACCTTCCTCAAGTTCAAAGTAGAAGATTGATTCAAATCAAATCAAATCAAATCAAAAATATTTATTCAGTTTAGACCACAAGTGGCACTTATGAACGTCAATAGAAAATAATAAAAAAAGAAAAGGTAGCCCTTATGGGGCACTTTACATGTCTCCTTATCTTTTGGGCCCTACCAGCGCTTTTCTACTACGCTAATTGAGGACGAAAGACGCAGGAGGACAAAGTAACTGACATAGCCCACAGAATCGCTAAAATCAAGTGGCAGTGGGCGGGGCACATTTATCTCGTAGAGCTGATGGCCGCTGGGGCAGTAAAGTTCTTGAGTGGCGACCACGAGCCGGAAGACGTAGCGTGGGCAGGCCTCCCACTAGGTGGACCGACGATTTGGGGAAGGTCGCAGGAAGTGCCTGGATGCGAGCGGCGCAGGACGTCTTTCGGCTGAAACGAAAGAACTAACGCTAGAGATGACTGCATTTGATCTGATCACCATAAAGTCCATGGTCTTAACAATGACCACACTGAGTGAGAACCTCGCAAGTCTCTTAACTTTGGAAATGATCCATAAGGCTGGCAAGTCGCCTAACGAATTCTCCTATCGCTCAATTAATCTGACATTTGTATTGTTAAAATTATGGAAAAGGATCATTCTTGCTCGTTTATTCCCTTGCCTAAGTATGACCCATGTAGTATAGTATACCCGACCATAAATTTTGGCAGAAACCATACCAACCATAATCAGTACAATGTTTGGAAAAGAAAGAATCCTGTACGTCTGCTTTTGCTGCGGCTTCAGCTGGGTTTATCATAAAGGACTACTCTATGAAATCAAAAAGTACCTTCCAGCACACTTCTACTACCTGCTGATGGATTCTTATCTCAGTGACAGACAGTTTTAAATCAAACTCGGTGACAAATTCTTCTCTTTTTAGTTGCAGAGCTGGAGTACCCCAGGACTCTGTACTTGGTCCGATACTCTATAACATCTACTAGTAAAGTAGCCCAGACACCAGAGAGCTGCGGCCTTCCTCAAATGTTACTGTGATCTTAAAGCGACTAGACTGTTGCAAAGTCAGCTGCTTGGCTGACCAAGTGGCGCATATAATTAAGCCCCGAAGTCTCACCATAATTATTATCATTTAAGACGTGAAACTTATGCTCCGGCCAATCTAGACCTCGACACATTGCTACAATCAACCTGCATTAAAATCCTGGACCGTAGGATGACATGGAAAGACTATAAATATAAATAAAACAGATCTGAATATAAGAATCCACCGACATGACAGTCAGCTAATCCAACTCTAACTATGTGCCTCCAAAGAGCTCAAAAATACAGGTTAAGGATACTTTTATCGGCACTTTGGTACGCTCGCCTTTAGGAAATACACGAGAACCTGATCTCAGCCAAACCCGCTATCCAATTATCAAAGTATCTATGATCGAGAGAGCTAATTTACTAGGGTACACTGCTCTAGTGGCTCAAACCCCAACCAACTGCAAATCACCTGATTAGTCTTGACGACAGATAATATAAAAAGCAGATTTAAAAAAAATACCTAATGAACAAAGGTCAAACAAGGTCACGCCGCCGACGCCGCCGCCGCTGAGGTCAAAAAGTCGGCGCGCCGCCGCCGGCCAATTGTATATCGGCGCCCATCTCTAATACAAAGCCGACTGGGGGCCTAATATCAATCACACAGTTCAGTGACCTTTTGGACCAAAAGATTGACAAAATAAAGGAAAGCTTAACAAGCCACATAGAAACCACCATCAAACGCGAGATTAACTCTGTTCTCCAGGGATGGAAAGGAGAATTAGATAAAGCATTCCACCACGTTCACACACAACAAAAGGAACTGAAGGAGCAGATAGCCTCAGCTTCCCTCAAAATCGCTGAGTTAGAAAACGATAGAACAAAGCTTCAACAGGAGCTCAACACTCAAGCACAATCATTTTTGCGCACCGAGATCGAAATAGCTGGCATGGCCGAGTCACCGCGGGAGAATCTATTTCACAACGTTCTTGTTATAGCACAACGAGTTGGTGTGAAACTGGAAGACAGAGATATAGACTCGGTTACGAGAGTTGAGGCTCCACGACGCTCACTGGCCGGCACTACGTCTACCGACCTGGATGGAGGTCAAAGTAACCCACCCTCGGCCTGTCGTGGTTCGCTTCACGCGACGCGGGACACGTGATGAGTTCATCAAAGCTTCCAAGATTCGCAGAAACATTACGACGAAAGACATTGAGCTGGAAGGTCCTGCAGTGAAACTATACGTAAATGAAAGACTCACTCCTGCCAACAGGAGTTTGTTTCGTGACACTAGGCTGCAAGCCAGGCAGCACGGATATAAGCACTGTTGGACGAAGGAAGGAAATATTTGTATTCGAGCCAATGACGGGGCCCACGCTAAAGCCATTAAGAGCCCCGCTGACCTCGCCAGGATTTTTGGTAACGCCAATGATGTTATGGAAGTTCCGGAGGCAGGTCATTCATCAAGTTCGGTTGCCAACTAGTCATACTTGGTATCTAATAGTATTTTTAAATTTCGTCACATTCTGTCTGTACTTAGCTCTAATTAACCACATGTTAATAAATAATGGCCATAAATCTCAGATTAAACAGATATTTCGCAAATTCACCACAAAATTTACACCACTTCCACACCTTACTCTAAATACATTCAATTTACACGTTACTTACACCCCATATATCAAAAACACATGCAACACCAATCGCATATTTAACTCAAAAATCAAATTTGATATAAATCTCGGCTTTCTAACAAACTCACGAGTCGTAAAAGTAGAAAACAAAGTAGAAAAATTTTATCCGTCGCTTTACCAGGGCCACCTCTGGCTCCTTCTTATTACAATAACTCATAAGGGTGTTTACTTCACAATCTGGAGTAAGCCCCACTCGCAATGGCAATAGACGAAGTCGCGAAAGAAATAGACGACTCGTTGAACATTGATTGCATCTCTTTAAGCCGACTAGAAGATTGCACCACTCATATTATTAATTCAAAATGGAATTTCACCTTACTAACGTACAATATAAGAAGCCTGAACAAAAATTTTGAAAATTTCCTTATCATGCTCAATCAGCTCGTCACAACCTTCGATGTGATAATCCTTACGGAATGTTGGCTTGATGAAAGCAGGATCATAAAACAACTAGACGGTTATACTAGCTCTTACACAAACCTTAATATCAATAGAGCAGGCGGTGTGGTTGTGTACACCAGGGATAACCTGGAAATAACATCTAGAGAGATTGACCTTAAAGGGGAGGCAAACTGTATAATGGTGGACATCAAAGGTATTACCACGATATTGGGAGTGTATCGATCGCCATCCATGAAAAGCATAGTGAAACAGAAGGGAATGGAAACACTTGCTTACAAGTCAACTTTTTATATTTCGCACAGTAATCGGACAGAGTTTCAGCTTAACTTAGTATTCGGTATCGAATGCCCCGGAAAATGAGCTCCTCAGCTATACAGTGTGTCCGGGCATGTAGTGATCAAACTTTAAGGGGGTAATCTATGGACAATTTTATCGGTGAAAATACTTTAAATTTGGGGCTTGTCCCATTTCTCGCATATTTACAAGGATTTAAGTTTTTAATTTTAAGTTTTCACCTCTTCCTTCAAAAACAAGTGATAGCGTGGGTAACTTAACATTAATAAGCAAATATTTTATATCATGCGATAGCCAATAAAATTATCTACTAGTAGAAGTAGAAAACAGACACAAGTTTCATACATTTTAAGGGAGTAAGAATGGATTTAATTAGAAATAAACATGATTTTTTTCACATCTTTTTCAGTTATTTCCCAACACAAGAAAAACCAGGTCGTTAAGGTATGTTTTATTTGCATTTTATTATTAGTATTTGAGCCATTCTACAAAACGAATGTAAATTTATTAGTCTACGTCTATTAGTTTCGACGTAATTGTTGAACAAAGATACCCCATCCCAGCGGTTTCCATAGTAATCGGAATAGGTTGTGTGATTCTTTCAGGCAGTGCATTTTCGCATGTCGCGTGCGCTATGGAAACCGCTGGGATGGGGTATCTTTGTTCAACAATTACGTCGAAACTAATTGACGTAGACTAATAAATTTACATTCGTTTTGTAGAATAGCTCAAATACTAATAATAAAATGCAAATAAAACATACCTTAACGACCTGGTTTTTCTTGTGTTGGGAAATAACTGAAAAAGATGTGAAAAAAATCATGTTTATTTCTAATTAAATCCATTCTTACACCCTTAAAATGTATGAAACTTGTATCTGTTTTCTACTTCTACTAATAGATAATTTTATTGGCTATCGCATGATATAAAATTTTTGCTTATTAATGTTAAACTATCCACGCTATTACTTGATTTTATAGGAAGAGGTGAAAACTTAAAATTAAAAACTTAAATCTTTGTAAATCAGCTAGGGACTGGAATTCGCTGCCTGCTGCTGTATTTCCTGAACACTATAATCCGGGCGTTTTCAAGGCGAGAGTGAATAGGCACTTACAGGGCAGATATGTACTAGAGATGAAACGGATAGTTGTTTGGCCGGATACCGGATACCGGATATCCGGCCAGCTGCTAGGCCGGATAGCCGGATATCCGGCGGCCGGATAGTTGGCCCATTGTCTCGTTGCATGTCGTGACGAGTTAAGCGCCGCACAGGTGCTTCGAACGCGATCAGTGGGTGTATTAGTAGATTAGACTAGTCACACTTTTCGAAAATCGAATCCGTCCGAATATAATGTCCGATTTTGCCACTTGTCTAGGGGGCAGAACAATTCGGGCGGTTTCGGTTGCCATCGTGTGTCATTGAATAGCGAAAATTAAATTAATTTACTTGCTGCGTAATCTGACTGAACTGCATCATGACGTCATCAGACCATCAGTGAAAAAAGATCGCCTATTTTATTTGGCAATATTTCGACATTATTAACAGATATTTACTATTTATGTATTCGTCATTAGAGTGAATAGCCCAGAAAAAGAAATTGGTTTTTTGAAAGGCCTTAATATGGCTTTTTTGTAACTTTTTGGACTTTAATTATAAGCCGTCATTATTATAAGCAATTTTATTATTATTTACCTCAAAGATTAATGTATTTCATTTTATTAATAGGAAATTGTCGTAGTTTTTTAATATCCGGTATCCGGCCGGATAGTGAGTTACTATCCGGTATCCGGCCGGATAGTAAATTTAGGCCGGATATCCGGCCTACCGGATAGTTACCGGATATCCGTTTCATCTCTAATATGTACCATCCTAGACTGCATCTCACTTAACACCAGGTGCGATTGCGGTCAAATACCTGCCTTGGCTAGCATAAAAAAAAAAAAAAAAAAAAAATATGCGAGAAATGGGTCAAGCCCCAAATTTAAAGTATTTTCACCGATAAAATTGTCCATAGATTACGCCCTTAAAGTTTGATCACTACATGCACGGACACACTGTATAATACAAAACCCCCACCCAAATGGTGTGGCCATCGATAACCAACCGGTAGTGACGTCACAGTCTTATAGCGGATGTAGTCAAATGGCGTACTCTGCATTACGGATGTGGCGGCGTTGGCTTGGCGTTGGCTTGGCATTGGCTTGGCATTGGCTTGGCGCTGGCTTGGCGCTGGCTTGGCGCTGGCTTAGCGCTGGCTTAGCGCTGGCTTAGCGCTGGCTTGGCGCTGGCTTGGCGAGGCAGGCATAGGCTGGCATACGGTGTTGCGTTACAATCGGCCATCCTGAAACAATTGCTCCCGCAATGGGAACAGAGAGGTTTGTGATTAGCTTTCCATAGCAGATCTATTAAATTGCAACGGGGCGTCTTAGCTAGCTCAGTCTGACACCCCGCTGTTTAGTACTAAGTCCCAGTTCGCCTTCTGCGATGAGGGATGTGTACCTATCCAGGATGCCTACAGGGATATTCGACCAAGGAAACGCACAATCAATAACACAATGACACTTTATAATTCAGGTTCCACAATAGTTTACTTATTCTAGTTTCACTGACTCTAAATTACTATTACTTAAATAATGAGCAAGTTATTCCACAATTGCAAATCTACTATGACAAGAGGGATAGCGACGCGCCCGGTTCGCGTCCCGAGACTAGTTTACGTAATCCGCGAGAGGGGCGGCGCCCTGTGCGAGGTTTAGCAAGTGTTAGTTTGGATACTTATAAACTAGGGGGGTAGGACGGTCCGCTCACCAAATCGGTAACCGAGGTCAACGAAGTGGGGGTTCGAGTACCAAAGGTAAAAAGGTTTAGGACCTACGTGGCGAGTGGGGAGGAATCCAGGAAGGGTGGCAGCGGGATTGCTACCGCAGGTCGGGATTGAGTAAAACATGCACTCGGTAAGGATTGGAATGTGTATACAGGCAACGATGGTTCGCTCGTGTCACGGAAACCGCGCGAGCCGAAAGTCCTATCGAGCCAGGTTAGTGGGAACAGTGAGGGCAGCTATTCGCTAGGGACTCTTGCGTAATTAGCCGTAGACGCGCGCGCGATCGTCTGGCTGTTACGATGGCTCCCGAGCGAATGCTAGGCGCCCTTTTTTTTTTTTTTTTTTTTTTTTTGAAGGGACGCGCGCTGGTAGCTTGAGGAGCTTTTCCAGCTTCACCGGGCAGAGTGGCGAGTACAGAAGGTACTCTAGCCGTTTGGCGATCGTCGGTGCGCGTGCCGACGAGGCCGAGTGTGGGCTTCGCGTAGCGAAGCCCAGGCTCGTCCGCGTCGGCCGCAGACCGACGTTCGTGATCGGGCCGTATCGAGCGCATAAGGCGCCCGATCAGTGGCGAACCCAACTAGAGGGTTGCCCACCGCGGTGTTGGACCCAAGTCCAGCCTACGGCGGGCTCACTCTAGTGGGCCCGATCGAGGGGACTACGGACGCGGCCTGAGGGCGCCACGGTAGGCTCGGACCTCGGCTCAGGCCGTGTCCGGGGGACGGATAGGGGAGAACCGGCCCGGTACATGTCTGTACCGTCCGAAATGGAAAGCAGGGCCTCGTACTCGCCGGCGAGTACGGTGTAACGAGCTACTGTGTTGTGGAGTAGTTGGCGTGCTTAAGGCAGTGATGTCTGTGTTAAGAAATTCGGTAATAGGATCGTCCGGGTCGTCTAGGACATGCCTAGGTCGTCGGTATTGGGCAGCGACATCTTTCTGGGGTGTATACGTGGCGGCGCTAACGATAAGAGGGTTCTTGTGGTTGATCGCTTTATCAAAGTAGCGGCGAGAGGCTTCTTTCATAAAGTGATCAATCGATGGGATCTCGAAATCTCTATGGAGATTCGTGTTACGCACGAACCACGGGGCATCCGCGGCTCTGCGTAAGAATTTGTTTTGGAGGGTCTGGAATTTCTTAAGGTCTGTGCAGGAAGTGTGAGCAAACACCGGACTGGCGTAAGTCAACACTGGACGGATGCAGGTTTTGTAAATTGTCAACTTATTTCTAAGTGACAATTTACTTTTCCTTCCAACTAGGTGGTAGAGTCGGTGGATGTAGTGGTTCGCACGGCTCAAGACGCGTCTGAGGTGCGGAGCGAACGATAGTCTCTGGTCGAGGGTGACACCTAAGTACTTGGCCTCACTTTTCCAAGGAATAGTTTGGTCAAATAAGGTGAGATGGGTGGGGACATTAGGACGAGTGCGAACCGGAGGACGTTTCGCAGACAAAGCCCTAGAAAAGTACACTGCTGCACTTTTTTCGGGATTTACCTCGATACGCCACTTCCTAAACCATTCGCCTAATTGCGTGACTGCGCGTTGGAGCGCCAAGATGACGTAATTCCGATTACGTCCGGACTTGTAGAGTGCGGTGTCGTCCGCAAAGAGGGCTAAATCCGTATTCGGATATTTGGGGATGTCATTGACGTACAATGAAAAGAGGATGGGCGAGAGCACGGAGCCCTGGGGGACTCCGGCTCTTATGGGGCGGGGGGAGGAGAGGGAGCCATCTACTCGGTAACGAAAGGTGCGATTCGATAAAAAGTCACGTAAGATGTGCACGAGACTGTCCGGCACACCGAGTTCGTAAAGCTTGTAAATCAAGCCATTGTGCCAGACTTTATCGAATGCCTTCGCTACGTCGAAGAATAGCACTCCTGTCCCTACGGGTGGCTTAGCAGTGAGGCCGCTAAGTATGTGCTCCGTTAAGCGGTGCACCTGTTGTACGCAGGAATGTGAGGCGCGGAAGCCAAACTGTTCGTTTATTAAGAGATTATTAGAAAAAACATAATCTCTTAATCGAGAGACAATTATACGTTCGTATAACTTACCCATGGTCTTTAAGAGACTGATGGGTCTGTAGCTTGTGGGGTCAGCCAGTTTCTTACCGGGCTTCGGGATGCCAATGACTTCTGCCTCTTTCCACGCGTCGGGAAAGATGCAGTGAGACATGGCCGCGTTGAAAATAGCAACCAAGAGGTATACTAGGGGGGCGGGCAGGGCGCGTAAGACTCTATTAGAGATACGGTCCGGGCCGGGGGCTTTGTTGGGACGGAAACCTTTGATTATCGTTCGCACCTCGTCGACGTTGGTCGGGTCTAGGGTTGTGGTCGGAGGGAGGGCGGCTCTACGTTCGACTTCGCTGTCCACCATGCGGAGGTGGGCAGAGTCTACTGGGAGGGTACTGGGGGAGCACTGTGCTTCTAGACTGTCGGCTAGACATTCGGCTTTGGCGTCGTCGTCAAACGCAAGCGTTTGATCGGGACGTAAAAGCGGTGGCGTGGACGCTACGGTGTCGGACTTAAAGGCTCTCGTCAACTTCCAATAGGCTTGGTGAGATGGCGAGATTTCTTTAAGTAGATCATCCCACTGATTGTTACGGAGTTCCGCGATACGAGCCTTGACAGCGCGCTGTAAGGAACGTAGGCGGACTCTGTTTTCCTCGGTTGGATAAGCGTCATAATCGCGAGTGGCTGCGTTCTTTGCCCTCAATAGTTCTCGCGCATCGTCCGGCAACCTGAGACGGTGGTTAGCCATCGCAGGCACTTGCCTAGACGAGTCGCCGATGGCGACCGAGATGTGACTAGTGAGCGCATCGATCGCGTGAATAGTTTCGTGAGGCGAAACTATATCGTCGGGGATTGAGGACAGTTGTGGGCTCTGACAGTTCCCAAGTTTTACCTTGAGTTTGTCCCAGTCCACAATTGTCTTCATAGTGGGTGTAGACTCAGGAGAGCCTAGTTGTAGTACGACCGGGCGATGGTCAGAAGTGAGCGCGTGCATGGTTTCTATAGAGTGTAGGCGGAGGCCTATATTCTTTAGAATTGCCATGTCCAGAATGTCGGGCCGATGCTCGACATTGTAAGGATAGTGAGTGGGCGTCATAGGGACTAAGATGTCAAAGATGAGTTCCTCAGAGAGTTCGCTTAACATGTTGCCATTGGCAGTGGATGTTACGCAACCCCAATGAGTGTGTTTGCTATTAAAGTCGCCGCCAAGAATGACTGCACTATTCATAGCAAAGAGGGCCTGAAAGTCGCTCCTTAAGGGAGTCTTGTTCGGGGAGAGGTAAACCGAGCCGATGAGGATGGGCTCGTGTCCAGTCATGGCTAGCCGACAGAGTGAGACTTCTAGGTTAGAGAGTGAAGGGGGATCGACTAAAGCACAGTGCAGAGAACGCTTATAATAAATAAGCGTGCCGCCGCCACGTGTGGGCCTATCGTATCTAATGATATTGTAGTTCGCTATCCTAGGATTGCGAATAGAGGGTGTTAGGAGGGTCTCTTGAACCAGAAAGATGTCGACCTGGTGGTCGGTAAGGAACTGAGTAACCTCGTCCTTCTGCTGTCTAAGACCGTTAGCGTTGAAAAATGCTAAGGTGATTGACCGGGGTTTGATCCTAGCGGTGGGATTAGCCATTACGGAGCGTGGAAAGAGGAGATAGCGTAGCAAAAGTCTACGTGTTCGGCGAGGATAGATAACCTATCCATGATGTTGCCTTCGCCATTAGTCGCGCGCAGTTTTGCGGCGATCACAAACATCTCGCCGACATTAATTTGGCCAAAGAAGTCTCTGACCAACTTAATGTCAGCCGCAGGTGAATGTGAAGGCTGGGGCATGGCCTGAGGGGCCGGGACTTTGTGGGCTGGTGCCTTAGGGGCAGGGGGACTTGGGTTAGGCGCCTGTTGGGTAGGTGCCTTTGGCGTAGCCTTAGGGGCTGGGTGGGGTTGAGGAGCCTGCTGGAGCGCGGGTGGGGCCACAGCTGTTTGGGTGGGTGTGGGAGTAAGGCTGGCAGCCTGGGTGTAGGCCAGAGGCCTAGCCCAAGCATTGGGCCTGTTGGGGCGGAGGCTAGGAGCCTCACTTGCTACCGCAAAGTTGCGAGTAGCATTGATCTGCCTGGGGGCAGAGGGGATGGGGGCACGCGGCTGAGTGCGTGGAGCCCGGGGACAACCGCGATAATTCGCAGGATGACCCTGGCTACCACACAGTATGCAGCTCGGTGGTTCGGTGGCTGTGGCCTTGTCACGGACACAGTCGGCTGTGCCGTGATCGCCTAGGCACTTGACGCACCTAGGACGGGCGTGACAATTACGGGCAGCGTGCCCGTAATGTTGACAGCGGTGGCACTGGCCGGGAGCGCCGCGCTTTCGGGGTGGCTCAACTTTGAGCCCGGAGATGAAGCAAACCGTTTTCAAATTGAAAATCGATTTCGCTTCGTTGGAATAGTCCAAGACTACTTGGACAAGGTCAAATGGTTCACGTGTACGAGTCCTGTACAGACGGTGAACCTGTTTGACGGGAAAGTTTTGTGCCTTGAGGTCGGCCAAGATGGAGGCGGAGTCTAGCTCCTTGGGAAGGCCACGGATAACAACCCGCAGCTCCCTTTCCTCCTCGCGAGGGAAGGTATGATAACCGATACGGTTTTCATCGAGGAAACGTGTTAGGGCTCGGTGCTCGTCCGAGGTGGACAAGGACACCTTAATGCCTACGTTGCACGACTTAGCGTGCGAGAAATTGATGTGGCGCTCCTTGAGCGCGCCGGAAATCTTGTTCCAGGACGCCTTGTCCTGGACAAAGACTGGGGGGACTCTGGCAGTCCACCCGGTGCTCGACTGCGAGCCGGAGGGCTGGGAAGATTGCGAGGGCTGAGAGAGGCCCGAGTTGGCCTTCAGCGCCTTCGCAGGGGGGGAAGGAGGGGGAGAGGCCGCGGATTTGCGGGTCCTCTTCGGACGACTGACGGTGGTGAAGCCACCGTCATCGGCGTCTGAGACAGAGTCACATTCCATGTCCCTACTGGGGGCATGGGATTGGTGATCTATCACAATAGAGTGCTCGTTCGTGAGCGGGATTGGTAGAGGGGCCGAGTTCGGATCGCACATGGCGTCCTCGGGACATGAAGGGGAAGCAGGCTCCTCATACACAGAGCTTGCGAGGGTCTTTGCCCGTATGTGGGCTTTAAACCCGGAGAGGACCTCCGGGTGAGTGGCCCGGAGGAACTTTAAGAGTTCCTCCGTGTCCATGGCATGGAGTTGAGTTTCGCGACGCGTGAATCTACGCCGGTTCGCAAGTCGCAACCACCGAGAAGAGCCGGCAAGAAACTCGGTGGTTATAGCGGTGTGTAAGTCCCGCACAGTCGGTGTAAACCGTGCGGGGTGAGTGGGAAAAGTGTGCCCTAACCAATGTAACTACGCCGCAACGTAGCAACGCCGCGACGTAGGGTGAGTACCTACTCCTATCAGTCCTTCAGGAGGGCCCCGGTTGCAAAAACAACCAGGGATACGCTCCTTCAGGGATGGAAAGTAGGGAGGGGTAGGGGGGGTCACGCCCGGCAGTGAAAAGACTGTGAAACCGAGTGTCTCAAGGGCGAGGAGGAACGCCTCACCCTCTCAAACGTGCCTTCCAGGAGGCCAAGGTTCACAGCCTAATATACCGGCGGCGGCAGGAAATTTCAGCGCCTTGAAAAAGGCACTGTCGGTCGCTCCCAATCGAACCGAACCGCCTTTAGAAAGGCGTTTAACTACGCTTGTTCGTTATCACCGTTAGGTATCCCAAGCGCAGCCGCGGGCAAGCCACGTAATTGTGACAAAACACCACAGAAACAAGACTCGCAGAGCGAGGGCGATAAGCTCGAGGAACTCGGAGCGCAGCGCATGCGAGCGGGCGGGCGAGGCGGAGCGCACGTCCGTACCGTGCGAGCGATGCGAAGCGAATGCTAGGCGCCCGCGGTCGCCGCCGTCTCTTATATTAACTCGGTCCGTGCGGCGTGCGGCCGCGCAGCCGTAGGGTTGTCAAAATCTCCGCGCTCGGTGCTAGGGCTGTCGATGCGTCGCGGGGCGCGTCACAAAATCTTCAGTCTCCAACTGCTCGTCCGAGCTGCTGGCACTGTCAGACACAGGAGCTTTACTTTGGTAAGGCCACAAAGAGTCTGCAGAAACTAATGCCGTAAAACTTTTGTATCTTAAACCCTTGATGCTTCTGAGTTTGTACCTATCATTGCCAACAACTTTGGTTATAATATAGGGACTAGAATAGAGCTATGTAGCTTAGTGTTGGCCTTAGCAGTACTACTAGTAGGAGCCTGTCTCCTAAGCACCAGATCACCTTCCTTACAAACATGAGCGTATTTTTTCGACGTTTATCAAAATTACGTTTCATCCTGGCACTAGCTTTTGTTATACGATCACTTGCTTTCGCAGGTTTGCTCTTGTGTGGTTTCAACAACACGCCCCGGTATAGAAACATCGCATACTGACCTACCACTATGAGAAAACATCAACTCATATGGCTTAAACCCAGTAGTTTCATTAATGGTATTGTTTACCCCAGACTACATCAGGCAACGAATTGGACCAGTGTTATCCGCAGCCTCGCCCGGGTCCGTAGCACGCAAAGCATTGCGAATAGTTCTGTTTGTAGCCATTAGCACGCGGGCATGAAATAGCTGTCAACGTATGTTTAAACTGTTTATCTGTTCCAAATTTCCTAAAATATCTAGTACTAGTAAAAATATCCAAACAAACTAAAATCCTTTTTAGTACTCTGATAGTTTCTATTGAGTTTACTGTTCCAGTTGGTTCCGCAATAACAAATTTACAAAATGCGTCGGTTATCACTAACATTTATAACGCTTGCCCTTTTTATTTTATTCTACAGAATGGACCAAGATAGTCTACTTGGACCATTCGAAAAGGCTCGCTTGGTTTGGGAACAGGGTGCAACATACCTTCCTTATTGCCATGTTCGCCTTTCTTATAAGCACAATGTAAAAAAACTGTTACATATTTACGAATAAATCGTGACATTTTAGGAAACCAAAAATCAGTTTTGATCAATTCTAGGTATACAACGTTTAAATCCTACCGTGCCCTTTTTCGTCATGATGCATTTGAACTAGGTATTTACCACCTAGCTGTTCTGGAGCATCTTATTGAATCTTACCAATTAATGGGAATTACTACAAGACGATTCCCGTATAGTGTTTTTCGGTAAAACATATCATTTATCAACACAAAATCTTTTGTTGTATCGAGGCCTGCCGTACTACTTTTTAACTGATCAAGTATAATTTTTAATTTATCGCCTTGAGACTGAAATTTACTGAGGTTTACTGAGACTTGAAACATTAAATAAATTTAGACACACTTTAAACAAATGGCTATTAGCTAAGTGCTTCTACTCCATTAAGAACTCCAAAGGAATAAATGTTGACATTTTAATGTGTATTTTATGAATCATATTGTGTAGTATTATATTCAGTTTAAATATATAACCTAGACATATAATGGAATCGGAATTAATCACTTCATTGTATTTTTAATTATTTACTAAAATGTGCTTTATTAAGCTAACTATTTTATGATCAAACCACTGTACCATATCACACCATATTCTTGGAAATAAATGTTATCTTATCTTGAATTGTATGAAACCAATCTGAAACTTGTAACTGTATGACGACTCAGGGCATCGACGTGACGCATCCTCTCGCCTGGTTTGTATTCAACACTTACTTATATCATAATCTTGAGTAAAAAAATAATCACAACCTTGCGATTCGTAGGATAATATCACGCTTCGTTAAAGTAGCTCGCACTACAGTACAGTCAGTTACAATTTTGACATGTTTACCTACTACATACACACGAAATTTTCGTAACGACTCGACTACCGCCAATGTTTCGAGTTCGTAGCTAAGTATGATACATGCTCTTTTCCTTACAAGTAAGTAACGCCGCTAAAGTACATGACAGGTCGTAAAGTTTCATCAGATTTTCGTTGTAATAATATAAGTACCCGCTATTCCTGCTTTGCATGCATCTGTACGTATTTATGTCGGCAAGGCGGAATCTTATAATGCTAAAACCGGCGTAGCGCAAATACACTTTTTCAGTTCCTCAAAACTGGCGATTTGTTTACTTACTATTCCAAAAGTAGGTATTCCAAACACAAGTATTTTTTTATTTTGTTTAGATCAGTTAACGGACGGGCTAGTTGTGCGAACTTGTAAATAAATTTTCGAAAATAACTACAAAAACCGATATATTGACGGACCTCATGAACACTTTTGGGTGCTGGAAATTGTGAAACTGCAGTCAACTTTGATTCTGCAGGCTGTAATCCGTGTTGTGAAATTTCATGACCTAAATAGGTGTACTTTATTTCGTTAAAAGGAGCATTTTTTTTATTTAGAACTTTTGCAACACTATTTGTAATATTTGAATTCCTGAATCGACATCTACCGAGGGCAATAAGAGATCATCTAAAAACGCCAGGATTTCGTTTTGAGGACCGTCAGTATTAGATGCTGTTCCGTTTTGGTTAGCGTTCACGAGTTTATTATTAAAAGGCATAAAAACAGCCGGTGAATTGGCTAGACTGAAGGGAACGCGGGCATATTCGAATTGTCCTTGCTTACATATTCGAATTGTCCTTGCTGACATAATAATGAAAGCACTTTTGTGAGAGTCTTCAGGAGACAGTAAAACCTGATGGATACCCTTGTGCCATATCGAGACAAGTAAAATTTACCTTACCGGCTAATTTTGAAATGTGATCTTCCTATATTTTATCGTTACAGTGTTCAGGGCACGATAATCTACGCAAAGCCTGCTGTCGCCGTTCTTTTTCTTTACTAATATTACGGGCGATGCTTAATTAGAATCAGATTCTTTTATATTAATACCGGCATCTAATAATTCCGAAACTTTAAGCCTTTAGTATCTCTTGCTCACAATGATAATCTATAAGGTTGTCGATATATGGGCTGATCAGTGGCGAGTTTAATTTTAATTTGAACTAAATCTGTACATCCTATGCCGTTTGTACTACTTGCAAAACTATCTTCATACTACATTATTAAAGCAATCAAACTACTACGCTCGTTTTCATTTAATTTTCCTATCCTTATATCGGTCAGTGAAACACCACCTATCATAGGGTCGGACTTTTAGTCTACCGATGAGACATAATGTGAATCTAACATATGCGAGGCACTTTTGAGTTGAGACTGGCTTGGCACTTTAAATAAACAGAAATCATAAGATGACATGGCTTGGCTACTGACCTGGCTTACTGTTGGCTCCTCGCAGCTCAAGGCGAGCGTCAGGACTTGACCAGCTATCCACACGACGTCCTTTCCACCAGTGTTCACCACCTTGATGTTATCGTTCGAATCGTGTATATTTCCAAGCTGATCGATTTTCTTCAATCACGTAGATACTTTTTTCTTCTCCGTCTGGGTCAAATTCTGGTATGAGCGATGCAGCACGATGAGCACAGTTTCTTGTTCTAGGTCACGTATCGCCCTGTCCACTTCATTTTCCAAAAGATGCTTCAATAATTTTCTTGCCGGGGGTAGTGATAAATCACGGTCATCTTCGTTTTCGTTTTGGTTTGGTTCTCGGTTTGAAGAATTCCATCCAGGTGGCCGGACCCCGTAGCCTCCATCTCCAGGACGATTACGTTTCATATCCCACTTCTGAGTGAAACAGAAGGGAATGGAAACACTTGCTTACAAGTCAACTTTTTATATTTCGCACAGTAATCGGACAGAGTTTCAGCTTAACTTAGTATTCGGTATCGAATGCCCCGGAAAATGAGCTCCTCAGCTATATAATACAAAACCCCCACCCAAATGGTGTGGCCATCGATAACCAACCGGTAGTGACGTCACAGTCTTATAGCGGATGTAGTCAAATGGCGTACTCTGCATTACGGATGTGACGTTACGTGTTTATTTATTACTTCTCGATTTTTAGGGTTCCGTGAATAGTCTTTTTTCTTGATTGGTTTTACGAGTTCAAGTTTGATCTTGTGGTTTTTCTTGCTTGTCGGTGTTTCAGCCATTTCGTATGTAGGTACGATGTTGGCTTCTGTAGTTTTTCTTGACGTTGTTCCCCCTTGTTCCCCTTGCTTGGTACTATCTTTGGGCCATTCTATTTTGGCTCCTATTCTATTTAATATGTCCATGCCTATCAGTATGCTCTTGATTTGTGGATGATATAACACTTGGTGGTTAATTATTTTTCCCTTTATATTTATTTGCAAGTCTAGTGCTTCTTTTATACGAGTTGTGTGCCCATCTGTCATGCTAGCTGTTATGCTTACTGTTTTCGGTTTTAGGTTTCTTTTCATGAATTTACTGTACACTTGGTCGTTGATGTATGATCTTGTGGCGCCGGTGTCTACGAGTGCTTGATATTTTTCGCCTAGTATCGATACATCTACGAATGGACGATTATCTTTGAGTTGCGGACTTGTGTTTATTGTCATGGACTGTGTGTACTCACTTGTTTTCTTACAACACTGTCTACTCATTTTGCCGATCCTGCCACAACCGTTACAAAATAGTATTTTCTTACTTCTGCAATCTTTCATGGAGTGTCCTTGTTTTCCACAGCTCCAGCAGCAAGTATTTGTGTTGTAATTGTGTATGTATGATGCCGTCTCCTCGTGTTCTTGATTTGTGCTTGTTTCGTGGTGGTTATTTCGTGGTTCTCGTTCTGTGAAGCTAGTTTGACGTTCTGCTGTGACGTTTTCATAATCGTTTGTTAGTTGTATTAATTTGCTTATCGAGTCGACTTCTGATTTCTTGATATAGTACTTGTATTTTGCGTTCATGTTTTCGTAGATTCTATTTAGTTCTTCTTCTTTTGACATTTTTGCGTATCTGCGCATGAGTGTTTGTATTTCAATGAGGTAGTCTGTGAATTTTTGGCAGTGGTGTTGCCTATAGTTCACTATTTTAGCTAACAGGTCACTGTCACGGCTCACAAATGTCAACTTGAAGAGTTCTATGAATTCGTTCCATGTAGTGAACGAGTTTTTATTATTTCTATACCACAGTACGGCTTTACCTTTCAGGAATCTGGGGAGCACTTTGAGCACTTTATCTGGCTTGACCTCGCCCGATGACATTAGTTCGTCCAGTTGCTCTAAAAACTCCACTGGGTCGTTGCATGTGTCAAAACTTATGTTCCATCTTGCCGTTATGGTTTCAGTCTGGTCCATGGTGTACGACATGTTTGGTTCTTGCTGCATCTCTGTATCTTCAAAATCGGTTTCTGACTCACTGTTAGACTGTTCTTCGGAGGACTTACTGGCGGACTGGATTGGTTGACGTGATTGCTTGGTTCTGAGTACTTCTGTGAGGTTCTGTCTCAGTTCTTGTACGGTTCTGTTCTCCGTTTTTATGTTTCTTCTTTTGCACTCGTTCTCAAGTTCTGTCTTCTTGAGTTTGTATATCCAAGATGTCGGTTCTGACATGTGTGATTATCAATTTGGTGCCAAGTTTTGCTTTCCTTTTGGTCTTTCGCTTGTGTCTAGCGATCTGGTGGTCCCTGTAGGTTCCGTGGGTTATTTAGTTGGGCGCCATTGCAACGGGGCGTCTTAGCTAGCTCAGTCTGACACCCCGCTGTTTAGTTGCAAGAAAGGGATTTTTTCCTGGCGGCTTGGTGACTGTAATTGAACCGCCACCGGTGCAGACCGAGAAGATGGTGAGATGTCTGCACGTGAAAAGAGGTTGTCCGGCTTGCAGAAATTTATAAAAGTTACCGTTCCTTGTGTGAAATTAGAAAATGTAAATAAAACAGCTCCCTCTCAATTGACACAATTTATTTTTATCTCGTATGCTCGTATATAGTTAACAATTACGATATTATAATAACTACTGTAATAGTGCCAATCTCAAGGGATTCAGGGTCGTTAATTAGGTTCGGTTTGGTGAATATTTAAGAATCAAACGAACTTACCTGTGATGTTTGATATCTAATTATACGAGTGTCTTGACCGAAGATGATTATGTTTTACATGCAGCAGTACCTGGGATGATGCCGTCCTTATCACACTTTTAGAGAATATTTATTTAAAAATATAAGTTTTAAATATAATAAAGTACGTGTTTTGACTCCTCAGCACCGTAGTACATTCCGCGGTCCGCCATATTTCTTGTCATTATTTTAGAGCAAATTTTTTCGATCGGTTAAGGGTAATTATTCTCGGGTGAGGTGGGACTGTAATCATCTTCGGTCAAGACACTCGTATAATTAGATATCAAACATCACAGGTAAGTTCGTTTGATTCTTAATTATACTTCGTATCTCTCCCGAAGATGATTATGTTTTACATGCAGATGTTTAGAGCATCGAAAAAATTACAACCGTAGAAACTATTAACTTGTTCAAGGTATTTTAGTAAATAAACAAAACATTGTTTACTTTCGTAATAATTAATTATGGTTTTGAAACGAACAGTTAACAAAATCACAATCACACAAAAAGTTAAATTAAGTAAGTTTCTAGTCTAATATTTAAGAAATGCCTACTTGACAAGATTCGGTCCACCAGCTTGCAAGCCTTACGAATGACTTACAAATTTTAAATTATTATTAATATATTAACGCCAGCCCGGTGGACGCAGACGTAGCCCGTATGGCGGGTATTATGAGCGCTATAAAAATCGATATTATCAAATTTGAAGTTCCACTGAGTTACCACTTTTTAAGTGGTTTTTGGTAACTGACAAAAAGATTATCATCTGTGCGTATACCAATAGTCCTGTCAATGTAAGATTTAAGTGTTGAGGCTGGGCATAGTACAAGGTTGTCCATAATGTACGGTAATATATAGGTACAATAATAAATGGTTGATAAAATTAATCGAGTCCGGTTTTAATGTTTTCATCAATTTCATCTACCTACTTTAATTTATATTTAGTCTGGATACAATAAAATATTATTAGTAATATTATTAGATAAACTCGGAGTATTCATTATCTGTGCAGAAACCAGAACTAGAAGAGGTATACACTTAACTGTAAATTTTTTCAGGGAAATGATAATTTAATACCAAGTAGTGTCATATTTAGGCGGTCTGAGGCGAAACACGCTTTGCGATCTGAGGCGAAACACGCTTTTGAGAAAACGTTTAATACAGTCATTAGTAGTAATATCCTGATATAACAGTATAGATAAAGTCAAACGGTAACCATTGAGAGTACTGTACTGTAACTAACACGAATAATTTAATTTGTCCGTTGAGTATTCCAATAAATGAGCTGAATTGGAATTACAACCATGATTTTAGACCTGAAGTATATTGTATAATATTAGTATGTACTATGTGAGAAAGATGTCATTAACATATCCAGAGAATTAGTTGTAGGTGCGCCTCGCCTCAACTGCGATTGCCTGATAAGTTGCCGACCATCAGGGTTGAATCCGCATGGAGAGGATGATCAACTCTGAAGGGCGAACACAACAGATTTTTGTTAGGTTCGAAACGTATGACTTTTGAAACGAGGAGCTTTGACCACAATAGGTACCACGGTAGTAGGTCAGAATGGTACTACTACTATGCCCTTAGCGCCATTCTTTTTTTTTTTTTTTTTTGTATAAAACTAGAAAGTTACATTAAATGTGAAAGTATCAATAACTTCGGAAATATGGTCTAACTCCCAAGATGCATTCGTAGAACATTGGTGATTTTGAATAGTAAATGTACTTGCAAATAAGACGAATTCTGGAATACCAAAAGGTAATGTAATTTCTGTAAATGCGTAGTCTGCTAAATTCATAGTACGTGTCTATATTTGATTGACGAGATTCGAAATCTGTGACCGCGTTTTCACACCCAACCACACCAATTCCATAACTCTCGAACAGTATTATTTATAGTGTGCTGTATACTACCCCTTTTTTTTATTAGGCAATAACCGTTGCATTGTCTATTCTTAATAAGTAGGTGAGATGCAAATGTTTCAAGATCATAGAGTGCAGCGAGCAATTCCAGGGTATTTAAATGTAAAAGTAACTGTAACTGGGACCAATTTCCGATGGCTGTTACACGATGCGCGATTGCGGTTGAGGTTGACCAGTGGTTGAGGCATCGAAACAAATCATTTGATTGCAGGGTACATGATGTGCTGTGTCAATGTAATCTCTCCAGTCTCCACTATGCTAAATTATGTTTTAAATACTTGGCAGATGCATTATAATGTTTATTGTAGTTATTTGAGTAATTGAGTGCCAAGATGTTTTTCCCGGTAACTTCGTGTACATCCAGCCGTAATTTTAACGGCGGGGCACGCTGAGGTCAATAACCCCAAGAATGAAGCAAATTACTGGAATGATATTTTTCGTAGTTTTTAGCATTACTTGTCTTGCACTTTTGTTAAGTTAAATTAATTTCTATCGTATTAAATGTAAATTTTAGAAATGTAGGTAACATTATTATTTTGATTAGATAAAAAATCTTTTGTCCTCCTACCCTAGTTGCTCTTATAAATCTCCCGTTGTTTGAATATTATTCCAGCATTCTGACCGTTCCAATACATAAAAATTGGTACAGGTATTGGTACAGATAGATGGCAGAGTGATTGCAAAAAGTGTAAAACTGCTTTTAATAATTTTGTAAAGACAAAAGGCACCATGCGGATGTAAGACAAAAACGATCGATCACGAAGAAATTCAAACAACTGAATATTAAAGTGCTTGGAGTTCCATGACAAACGAAGCCAAATTCATCCATTTTCAGCAATTGGTAATAAAAGATAGGAGTCTTTCAAATCTAAGGTTTTCACATAATAAAATGTATTGTTATTTATTTAATTATGTAAAGTCAGTGGTAGTATTGCATTTTAAAATAGTTCATATTAATGAATTTATTTAATTCCTTTAAATTTAGAATAAATCTATGTCTACAATTTGGCTTTTGTACAGTTGTCGAATATACCTACTACTCCCCTCAGGTGTAGTATGTGACCTACATTGGGGTACTCCAACTTGGCATGGTTAAGTATAAAATGGAATTTTATAACCCTGATCCAGGACAAAATAGTAGTAGTATCATTTAATTTTGTTATGTTAGGTAAGCCATTTATTTTAGTAGTATTTAAGTCTACCAGTTACTAGCACCTTGGTGCCTATCTGCTGAATAAAATTATCATCTCCGATTCGGTTGATGATAGTTGGGTCTCGGGTTAACCGGAGACGGCCCCGCGGCGCAGGCGGCGGCGGCGGAGCCGGCGGCTGCTGGGCTGGCCGGGGTTCACTCACTGCTCAGCGGCTGCCGCTCACAATGCCCCCCTTGCGTTTAAAGTCTGATGAGTTGTAGACGTGCTGGGCTGGTATTACTGAATTATATTAGTCATAGATGATTTCGAGTGGTCTGATAAATCTGAACCAAACAAGAGATTCGTTTTGATAAATCTTTTATGATATCTCTTTTTTTTTTTTTTGCTTGCTAATGGAATTTGTGATAGCGTATCTTCTTGACAGTGATTCTCTAATGAGTGTCACAAAGTAACCGCCAGCATCGCTCAAGGTTTTCATAATTCCTTACGGAATATTATTCCATTTGTGACATAGCTAGGTCATCAAATCATATTGAAGGCTCGGTGAAATCAGTTGCAATGAGGATGCGTACAGCAAACAGAAGCAGAATCAGATGTTCAGTTGTATTGCTGCCTTTGTTGAAGTAATTATTATGCGCAATTTTTAGCAAGTAAATAATGTTTCATCAAGTCTTTTTTATTTGTAGGTAGGTAATCCATTAATCAATATTTTCCAACCTGTTGCTAGATCCTTGTGAAAGTCTTTGAAAGGCTTTGTCTTGAAAAATACCCGGTATTTTCGTCTGATGTAGGTAATTATTGTATGCTATTTTAGTAATACTTCACAATAAAGATTTTTGTATTTGATAGGGTAACAAATTATAAATACCCCATGTATATTGTATATTATTATATTTATAATTATGTTATACTATTTTACGACGTGTTGATACGTCTACCCACGTTATATGATAATACGTTAGGAAAATAATCAAAGCAAAATGCAATCAGTTTAAAAATGTCTTATCCACACACGATATATGCCGGGATAATTAATACGCTCAAAGGCAATAAAGCATCCACACACGATATACGTCGGGATGTTTATGTATTTTGTATAACACGATTTTTGTACGTGTAGTTTAGTATCCACACACGATATACGCCGGGATAAGCAATAAATCATCCACACACGATTTACGTCGGGATGTTTATGTATTTTGTATAACACGATTTTTGTACGTGTAGTTTAGTATCCACACACGATATACGCCGGGATAAGCAATAAAGCATCCACACACGATTTACGTCGGGATGTTTATGTATTTTGTATAACACGATTTTTGTACGTGTAGTTTAGTATCCACACACGATATACGCCGGGATAAGCAATAAATCATCCACACACGATTTACGTCGGGATGTTTATGTATTTTGTATAACACGATTTTTGTACGTGTAGTTTAGTATCCACACACGATTAAGTCGGGACACAAAGTATTACCACGGAGGGTAGTTGAAAATATTCATTTTTAATACAAAAAATAGAAATTATTCACATTATTTCATAACAATTTCAAAATACACGATTCACAACTTACCAGAATGTTTTAAATATGTATGTATGTATGTCTGCAAATCTGCAGTGACTGCACGATGGAGACAACGATGTTTTTTCTGGTTCATCATCATCAGATAAAACTATAATTTGTCGTTGTCTATGTACATACGAGGTTTCTTAACAAACTTTTCACCATATCACTATTATCACCATTACTTGATCGTTTCCTTTTACCCATTTTTACGCTAAGTTATTTTTATTGAAAAAGTACGTGTGAGTCGGACGAACACCAACACAAGTAATGACAAGAAATATGGCGGACCGCGGAATGTACTACGGTGCTGAGGAGTCAAAACACGTACTTTATTATATTTAAAACTTATATTTTTAAATAAATATTCTCTAAAAGTGTGATAAGGACGGCATCATCCCAGGTACTGCTGCATGTAAAACATAATCATCTTCGGGAGAGATACGAAGTATAATATTGCCACTACAAATTTCTTAAAACTCAGCCTAAATATTAAGACTCTACTAGTTAAGATAACTGCGCGATGTCAGGTCGGAAAGACTCCTACTTGAAGGATGGAAAAGTGGGTACCTTGGAAGCCATGCGGTTATAAGCCGTTACCCTGAACGTTCCTCTCTTCTTCCGGGGTCCAACGGGTCTCGCACACTTTTAGGCTCCAAGCAGCGTCCTCCACGGCCTCAAGCGCGCAGTGCCAGATGAAGCTCTTGCATCTCTTCGACAGGTAAGCGTTCAAACTCTTGCAGAGACAGAGGTTTGATGACAAGGAGGAAATGCGAAGAGATCAGCAGTTTAGAAAGGAGAAATATTTCATACGAAATGAAGAGAAATTAAGATATATGAAATATCATCAAAACATTATGTTTAAATTATAAAATCAATGTAAAATATGAAATTGTAAAATCTGAAATCCCGCATGAAGAACTGCTCGCTAATTTGAAACTCACTCGCAGCCTTCAGCAACCCACCCTCATCCGAACAGGATTTAGGGAATTTCTCATGTGTGAATATTTTTAAATTATATTAATAAATTATCGTGGATGCATTCTGCATCACACGATTTGAAACATAAGGAATATACATTCCCGAAAATAATCAAATTGCGGTTGCGCACGATCGACAAATTCCTAAGTGATTTGATTGCTCCACTGACAGCCTCTAGTCATAGACAACGCGATACGTTTCGTTTCGCCGCTTGAAAAAGTAAATACTGTACTAATAAAACCATGATGAAAACAATTTCCAGAACACTGAAAATATTCTATTTGAAAAATAGAATAATCAATATAAAAACACTGGGAAATGTTTCATCAAAATATATTTCAATTAACTGAGCAATTATGTAGGTACCTATACCATGATTGATACTTCTGGAGTCGGTGCCAAGATTATGAAACATGTAAAGTTTGCCTGCACCGACTCCAAAAGTATCAATCATGGTATACCTACATAAATATTAATAATTCGTCCTAATAAATAAGTAGGTAATTAGTAATTATTATTCTACTTTTTAGTGTAGGTTTTTTGGAGTCGGTTTTATTTTTTTTTATAAAATTTAACTTATTTCTTGCTTTTTAGTTAACTAATAATTACCTTGATGTTACCACTGAAGGTAGGCAGTACATTGAGACCATATTCTTAATGTATATTATAAAAAAGTTCATCCCCAATTTTCCACCCTTGGGGGTGAAATATTTTCTTCAAATTCGCATGAAACCACCCTTTTGATAATACCTATTCAACAAAAAAGTAATCGTTCTAATTGGTTTATAATCGGCGGAGATATTGCGTATAAAAAAGTTCATCCCCAATTTTCCACCCTTGGGGGTTGTTTTTTTTACTATTAAATTTAAATGGGACCACCCTTGAGGTATTACCTATACGCTGAAAAAAGATTTGTTCAAATCGGTTCATAATTGGCGGAGTTATCGCGTAACAAACATAGAAAAAAAAAAAAAAAAAACATACGGGTCGAATTGAGAACCTCCTCCTTTTTTTGAAGTCGGTTGAAAAGCGCCATCTATTGCAAATTAGTTCTGAATCACGCCAATAGATGTCGCTAGTGGTATCCAAAATCAGAATATCGAGAAAAAATATCAATTTGTGAAAAAACAGCAAACGGCAACGTTACAATACCCTCCCCCCTAGACATTCGCACGGAGAAAGAATCTGAGCTGCCCTCAGCGAACTACAAACTGAAAAAGAGAGAAAAAAAAAGAAAGGTGAATCTTTACACCAGAAAGACCCCCAAAAAGTCCAATTGAGAAAAAAAACTAACTTACTAACTATAACTAAACTTTCACAAAAGCAATACCAAACCCAAATGATCCATCTACCAGGACTGATGTTCTACCAACTAAAAAAAATCTCTCCTGTCCGAGCATCCAAAATTCCCCATAAAGTCCCAACTGTGAACCAGTGGTACTCGATTTCCCCAGTAAAGTAGAACTTGACATGCAATTCTACTCGTTCTTTTTCCAAAACGTTGTTAGGCTATTTCGGCCATAACTAACATTATTTGCTAAAATAAAATAAAAATGCCTGGGTTATAAAACCGCAGAACAAAACGTCGCTGATCACAATATAATTGGACGTCATCGCAACAAAACACAACCACAGGGAATAGTGCTCAAAACACATGATGTCATCCCTGGAAACAAAAATCTGGACTATAAAGTCACAGAGAAAAAAAACACGAGGCAAGTATACAGCAGATACTTGTCCACTCGAAAAAAGAAAAATAAATCGCATACCCTAAATGGGGCGATCACAAAAAAAAACTAACCTAAAGGTTTCCCTAAAAGGGAAAAGTAGCCTTGGCGTCATTGTTGGTAGAATACCAAACAACACTTGTGAAACAAGTCCTACGGCTGAGAACCCTGGCAAAAAAACTATTCGGCGAACTGAGGGTGAAAACAAAAGACAAGGATTAAACCTTGATGTCCTTGATATGCCAAGTACCGAGAGGCTTGCCATTGTGAGCAATTAATTCGTAAACAAGCGGAGATAGTACCTTCTTGACAATGCACTTCTCGTACTTTGGGGCAAGCTTGGTAGCCTTGAACTTCTCAGCGTCACTCTGAATGTACGTTTTGCGCCACACCTCCTGACCCTCTGAAAGTTTGACGTTACGTCTTCTGAGGTTGTAGTACCTGGTGTTCGTAGCGTGGGCCTTCAGCAAATGCGAACGTACCTTCTCGAACACTTCCTTCAAGACGCCAAACTCCCCTGCATAGTCTTCTCTTGGCATAGCAACTTCATACTCGCAGTCGTCCGTTTGCTTATAAAAGGAGCCATTTATTATAGGTTCTCTGCCATGAACCAAAAAGAACGGTGTAAATCCGGTAGATTCGTTTACAGCACTGTTAAGTGCGAACTGAATCTTAAACAAATTGAGATCCCAGGTTCTATGATCTTCTTTCACGTACGAAGATACGGCAGTCATTACTGTTTTGTTATACCTTTCGACCAAGTTTATCTGTGGCGTGTATCTTGGACCGTAATGTACACGAGGGACGTTATATTTCTTCAACAGGCTACGAAACTCCGATCCCGTAAATTGAACCCCATTGTCGGTAATTACGGTTTCAGGAATTCCATGAGCCAGGAGAACATAGTTCTCGAACGCCTTAGCCACAGCTGCGCTAGTCGCGCGTCTCAAGGGAAATAGCATTGTATATTTTGAAAAACAGCAAGTGACCACTAACAGATGAATGTAACCTGATCGGGATCTAGGCAAAGGTCCGACTAAGTCTATCGACAAAGCTTGAAACGGTCTGAAACATTGCTTAGGCTGACCCATGAGTCCAGGTGTCAAGGTAGTCTTGTGTTTGTACGCGGAACAAGTTGTGCAATTTTTTACGAAGTCCATGACGTCGCGGTACATCCCCGGCCAATAATACCTCAGGCTCAATCTTCGGTGTGTTTTGAATACACCAAAGTGTGCTGAAGTCGGAGGTTCGTGGTTTTCGGCGATGACTGCTTCCCTCTTGGACTTGGACACAACTTCTTTCCAGTCAAACTCCTGTGTCAGGGTATATTTACCTTTACTAAGCCTGTACAGTTTCCCATTTTCAATGCGATAGTTGGGGTAGTTCTTTGGATAAGCCGTGCAACCATGTATCACTTTATTATACCACTCATCATCAACGTCTACTGAAACTGAGGTATCTATAGCATCTACATTCAATAAACGCGAGAGAGCGTCTGGGACAACATTATCTTTCCCCCTACGATGCTCGATAGTAAAATTGTATTGGGACAGACGACATCCCCAACGAGCTAAACGACCTGTCGGGTTCTCTAAGTTCATGAACCATTTAAGGGAAGCATGATCCGTAATAACCTTAAATGGTCTGGTGCCTAGGTACGGTTCAAACTTCTCTACCGCAAAAACTACCGCTAGTGCTTCCCTTTCGGTTGCACTGTAGTTACGTTCATTCTTATTAAGTGATCTACTAATATATGCAATAGGATGGTCATTCCCGTCTACTGTCTGGGTTAGCATACCACCTATGCCGTAACTTGACGCATCGCAATGAACAGAAAAGGGCTTCTCAAAATCTGGGCATGCTAAAACTGGAGCAGAGACCAAACAATTTTTTAAAGATTCAAAAGCCTCTTGTGCAGCTGGGTTCCACAAAAATTTAGTCTTGGTACTGGTGAGGGCATTCAAAGGCGCGGCAATGGATGCAAAATTACGGATGAACCGACGGTACCAAGAACAAGTGCCTATAAACATTTTAACCTCTTTCGAAGTTTTTGGTACCGGGAAATCAAGAATTGCACGCACTTTGTCTGGGTCTGTCCTCAAACCATACTCATCAACGATGTACCCTAAATATTTCAGCGACTGTCTAAAAAATTTACTTTTTTCGAAGTTAATCGTCAAATTTGCACTTTGGATACGTTGGTGCAGTCGCTGTAATAATAATAAATGCGTATTGAAGTCCTCTGCAACTATTATGACGTCATCAACGTAACAAAAGATCATTCCTTTAGTTATGTCACTACAAAAAGGCGTTCCGAACAACATGTCCATCAATCTTTGCTGACGAGCAGGTGCTCCGCAAAGACCAAATGGCATTACCTTAAATTTGAACAAGCCTCTCCCTGGAACAGTGAAACTAGTTTTCTCTTGTGACTGTTCGTCTAATTTAATTTGCCAGAAACTAGATTTAAAATCCACAGAACTGATGTACTTAGCATTTCTAAGGCTGTCTAAAATTTGAGGTATGTACGGAATAGCGTAAGCATCACCTTTAGTGACTGCATTAAGTTTACGGCAGTCTAAACAAAATCGCCATGAACCGTCAGATTTAGGAACCATAAGTACGGGATTATTCCACGGACTTTCACTAGGTGTAATAACATCTAGCTCCAGCATCTTATCTACCTCCTTATGTAACTCCTTAGATTTTTCAGGTGACATGGGATATGGCCTACACTTAATCGGTGAAGCTTCGCCTGTGTTTATTGTGTGCTCAATAAGATCCGTCCTACCTAAGCCCTTGCTTTCAAAAGAAACACTATGAAACTGTTTGATCATCCTGTCTGCCAATTCACGTTGTTCCAAGTTTAAGTTTTCAAAAGACTGAATAAAATTAATAGGCTTGTCAATGTTAGCTGAAGTTTTAAGAAAATTTTTAGGCGCCTCTACGTAACAAATATTTTGAAAAATCTCTGGCATTAATTTAAAATTTTTCCAAAAGTCTACTCCTAAAATGACATCAGAGACAATTGAAGGAATGACATAAAATGTAATTACCTTTGTGACGTCCTTAAATGTAATAGGTAATGTGATGGTTCCTATAGTGCTACAGAAAGACCCATCAGCAACAGTAACCGTTGATGCACACGACTCATCCAAAGAGTAACCCAGATCAATGAAACGTTGGTGTGCTCCGTTACCAATAATTGAAATTGCAGCTCCAGAATCCAATAATCCGCAAACAGTCATGTCTAAAATGTTCACGTTCAAATATGGCCGAACATCATTTATATTAGGTTTAAACAAAACCGAAGTAACGTTGTTGTTTTTGAAATAAGAATCAACAATGTCTAACCATTGTTTATTTTCAGAAGGTTCGACATCTTCTGAAAAAACATTACTTCGGTTACCTGCTAGTTTTTTTGAATTGGTAGCACTTTTACATTTAGCACAATTTTTAGTAGTGTACCCTACTTCACCACACTTAAAACATAACAACCGTTTATCCGTACAGTATTTTGTACTATGTGTATTTGCCTTACACTTCAAACACAAGAGTTTTTTGTTAGAAGTTGGTTTACTGTCAGAAAAGGGTGGTTGTGTGACAGCAGTAACAGGCTTTGGTGATTTACCCTTATAAGTGTACTCCGGATTCATACACGGCTGTTTAGGTGGTTCATTGAAGGTACTAGTTTGCTGACGTCTTACTTCAATTTTACGACATTTATCCTTGAGGTCAGCAACAGTGTCGAAGTCGTGTAAAGCTAACAATTCAGCATAGATAGGCCTAATATTATGTAACAAGATCTCAATCTTATATTGTTCAGAAAATGGCCGTTTCAAACGCGAAAACATTCCATTCATGATAGCAAAATAAATGTGGGTAGGTTCATCCTGACCTTGTGTACGAGAACGAATTTCTCCTATTAACCTATAGTCATAATCTGCAGGTGCAAACTCCTCAACTAATAATTCACTTAGTTCCTTCCACGACGAGACCTGATCTTTGACACCTCTATACCATAAAAGTGTTTGATCATGGAAAAAACAAAACGCCGACTTAAATAAAACACTATCAGAAACACCAAAAGCTGTCGCGCGTTCATTAACTAATTCCAAAAAGGAATGCACACTGGAATCAACTGAAAACTTTATGTTCCAATTTAAAATATTTACCTTCGATGACTGGTCCACAACAACAGTTTCCCTACAATCGTCTGAGTGTAAATTGGAACTAGATTCGCCATCTGATTTGTTTGTGACGAAGCCTTCTAAAACTGAAAAGCACAAGTTCAACTTCTGTTTTAAGCTAGCATGAATAGCTGCGTCAACAGTTTCCTTACACGCTGCTAGCCTATCCAGTCGGTGAAGCAAGTGGCAATACAAAGCCTTCGCACGAGTCAGCTGATACCGCTCCTTAGTCTTCTTGAAATTATCTAAGTGTGATTGTAATTCCTTTAACTTGCCAGAAATATTGGGCAATTCCACACTAGGTTTAAGTTCTTCATCAATAATTTCCTCAGGACTAAACTCAGAACACAATGACTTAAGTTGTTTTTTCATTTTGGGAACTGTATCTTCCGGAGACTCAGATCGAACAGTTATCTCATAAATAAGTTCGTCGCGTAATAGTGAATGATAGTAAACCGTTTTGGTATCCATTGTAAAAAAACTATGTGTAAATTAAACTAAGTGGCAAAAATATTATTTAAAAATTTTAGAATGAAAATGAATTTAAATTTTCAAATTTGTTGAGAATGGCACCTTACAAGATTGGATAAAACCTCTCACTTATGTTCTAAAACACACAATAACAACAATAATGTTATTGTTTTAAAAATTATACAAGTAACTAAACAAGTATGTAAATAATAAACAAAAAAAACAATGTACTAAGTAACTTCAAATTAATGTTATATGTCCGCAGTGACACAAAAAGAAATTGTTACCTTAGTACAAAATAACAAGTAAATAGGTACTTAGTTATCCTATTACATAAACTAATTTTAAATTTCAACAAATGTGTTTGTCTTTGAAAAATTAATTAAAATTAAAGTAAGTAACGGGTTATATGTTTACATAAAGAAACACAAAAGCAGTGTAGGTATATTAAATTGATAACCTAACAATAAAAATGTTACTTACTTGTCCCAACTATAAAACAAGTTTCAACTCAACAAAATAACCAAACATTATGTAGTTCCTCATAAATAAGAGTAAGTACGCTCTGTTATAAATAGGTTATAAGTTTATGTTGTTAACAAAATGTGGGCCACAAAAATAAAATACAGGACAAACACAACACACAACATGAGAAATTCCCTAATTACAATAATAAAATAACTAAATAAAAGTGTATGAGAGGATAGTCAGCAAACAATGTCGCTTCTTTTATTAACCATCCACCCATAAACCTTTTACAAAAAGGGTGGCAATAATAAACACCAAAGAGGGGCGCCACTGCAAGAAAGGGATTTTTTCCTGGCGGCTTGGTGACTGTAATTGAACCGCCACCGGTGCAGACCGAGAAGATGGTGAGATGTCTGCACGTGAAAAGAGGTTGTCCGGCTTGCAGAAATTTATAAAAGTTACCGTTCCTTGTGTGAAATTAGAAAATGTAAATAAAACAGCTCCCTCTCAATTGACACAATTTATTTTTATCTCGTATGCTCGTATATAGTTAACAATTACGATATTATAATAACTACTGTAATAGTGCCAATCTCAAGGGATTCAGGGTCGTTAATTAGGTTCGGTTTGGTGAATATTATTGCCACTACAAATTTCTTAAAACTCAGCCTAAATATTAAGACTCTACTAGTTAAGATAACTGCGCGATGTCAGGTCGGAAAGACTCCTACTTGAAGGATGGAAAAGTGGGTACCTTGGAAGCCATGCGGTTATAAGCCGTTACCCTGAACGTTCCTCTCTTCTTCCGGGGTCCAACGGGTCTCGCACACTTTTAGGCTCCAAGCAGCGTCCTCCACGGCCTCAAGCGCGCAGTGCCAGATGAAGCTCTTGCATCTCTTCGACAGGTAAGCGTTCAAACTCTTGCAGAGACAGAGGTTTGATGACAAGGAGGAAATGCGAAGAGATCAGCAGTTTAGAAAGGAGAAATATTTCATACGAAATGAAGAGAAATTAAGATATATGAAATATCATCAAAACATTATGTTTAAATTATAAAATCAATGTAAAATATGAAATTGTAAAATCTGAAATCCCGCATGAAGAACTGCTCGCTAATTTGAAACTCACTCGCAGCCTTCAGCAACCCACCCTCATCCGAACAGGATTTAGGGAATTTCTCATGTGTGAATATTTTTAAATTATATTAATAAATTATCGTGGATGCATTCTGCATCACACGATTTGAAACATAAGGAATATACATTCCCGAAAATAATCAAATTGCGGTTGCGCACGATCGACAAATTCCTAAGTGATTTGATTGCTCCACTGACAGCCTCTAGTCATAGACAACGCGATACGTTTCGTTTCGCCGCTTGAAAAAGTAAATACTGTACTAATAAAACCATGATGAAAACAATTTCCAGAACACTGAAAATATTCTATTTGAAAAATAGAATAATCAATATAAAAACACTGGGAAATGTTTCATCAAAATATATTTCAATTAACTGAGCAAAAAGCGCCATCTATTGAAAATTAGTTCTGAATCACGCCAATAGATGTCGCTAGTGGTATCCAAAATCAGAATATCGAGAAAAAATATCAATTTGTGAAAAAACAGCAAACGGCAACGTTACAACTAAGTCCCAGTTCGCCTTCTGCGATGAGGGATGTGTACCTACCCAGGATGCCTACAGGGATATTCGACCAAGGAAACGCACAATCAATAACACAATGACACTTTATAATTCAGGTTCCACAATAGTTTACTTATTCTAGTTTCACTGACTCTAAATTACTATTACTTAAATAATGAGCAAGTTATTCCACAATTGAATAAGAATAAGAATAAGAATAAGAATACTTTATTCAGCATAGAAAAATAAAATAAAAATACAGTACATATAACATTAAACTACAAGCTATGCTGAAGAGGCGTCCGCTCAGCTATATTCGCGACATAACAAGCGCCATGTCGAGAAGCTGGTTTTCAGCGGGAACCAACACGATGAAGATTGCGGATTGCGCGCCCTCTTGACCGGGACCATATTGAGGCTACCAGTCAAGAAGGCGCGCAACAGGGGGCGTTATGGACGGTGATCACAAAAAAGAGAGAGAAAAAAAAACAAAACAAAAAAAGAAAACAATATTAACACAAAACTAAACAGAATCAAAAACTAAATTAACTAAAAACTAATGTATTAAGAAATGCCACACCCGAGACACTAACAGGGGGACGCCACCGTCAATACCGAATCGCATGTTCCGCTATTCGCCACGTTAAAACTATTTACTTGAACGACGGTGGCGCCCCCCCGCCGTTCCGCCCATTTTACGACTGGTTTGCGATTACAAATTGCGCCTAGCAAATCAAGTTCCAGTTCAAGTTGTAATTAAAGTAAAAATATTATATTTTTACTTTAATCACAACAATAGACCGGGAAGGTTCACAGCTGTTCCAAAAGACAAAACAAAGTAATGAAGAGAGGTAAGCTTTTATGAATGGTTGAACCTTTAGAAACAAACAACAAAATAATATAACGGTAAAAACAATAAAATAACGATACAATTGCAAATCTACTATGACAAGAGGGATAGCGACGCGCCCGGTTCGCGTCCCGAGACTAGTTTACGTAATCCGCGAGAGGGGCGGCGCCCTGTGCGAGGTTTAGCAAGTGTTAGTTTGGATACTTATAAACTAGGGGGGTAGGACGGTCCGCTCACCAAATCGGTAACCGAGGTCAACGAAGTGGGGGTTCGAGTACCAAAGGTAAAAAGGTTTAGGACCTACGTGGCGAGTGGGGAGGAATCCAGGAAGGGTGGCAGCGGGATTGCTACCGCAGGTCGGGATTGAGTAAAACATGCACTCGGTAAGGATTGGAATGTGTATACAGGCAACGATGGTTCGCTCGTGTCACGGAAACCGCGCGAGCCGAAAGTCCTATCGAGCCAGGTTAGTGGGAACAGTGAGGGCAGCTATTCGCTAGGGACTCTTGCGTAATTAGCCGTAGACGCGCGCGCGATCGTCTGGCTGTTACGATGGCTCCCGAGCGAATGCTAGGCGCCCGCGGTCGCCGCCGTCTCTTATATTAACTCGGTCCGTGCGGCGTGCGGCCGCGCAGCCGTAGGGTTGTCAAAATCTCCGCGCTCGGTGCTAGGGCTGTCGATGCGTCGCGGGGCGCGTCACAAAATCTTCAGTCTCCAACTGCTCGTCCGAGCTGCTGGCACTGTCAGACACAGGAGCTTTACTTTGGTAAGGCCACAAAGAGTCTGCAGAAACTAATGCCGTAAAACTTTTGTATCTTAAACCCTTGATGCTTCTGAGTTTGTACCTATCATTGCCAACAACTTTGGTTATAATATAGGGACTAGAATAGAGCTATGTAGCTTAGTGTTGGCCTTAGCAGTACTACTAGTAGGAGCCTGTCTCCTAAGCACCAGATCACCTTCCTTACAAACATGAGCGTATTTTTTCGACGTTTATCAAAATTACGTTTCATCCTGGCACTAGCTTTTGTTATACGATCACTTGCTTTCGCAGGTTTGCTCTTGTGTGGTTTCAACAACACGCCCCGGTATAGAAACATCGCATACTGACCTACCACTATGAGAAAACATCAACTCATATGGCTTAAACCCAGTAGTTTCATTAATGGTATTGTTTACCCCAGACTACATCAGGCAACGAATTGGACCAGTGTTATCCGCAGCCTCGCCCGGGTCCGTAGCACGCAAAGCATTGCGAATAGTTCTGTTTGTAGCCATTAGCACGCGGGCATGAAATAGCTGTCAACGTATGTTTAAACTGTTTATCTGTTCCAAATTTCCTAAAATATCTAGTACTAGTAAAAATATCCAAACAAACTAAAATCCTTTTTAGTACTCTGATAGTTTCTATTGAGTTTACTGTTCCAGTTGGTTCCGCAATAACAAATTTACAAAATGCGTCGGTTATCACTAACATTTATAACGCTTGCCCTTTTTATTTTATTCTACAGAATGGACCAAGATAGTCTACTTGGACCATTCGAAAAGGCTCGCTTGGTTTGGGAACAGGGTGCAACATACCTTCCTTATTGCCATGTTCGCCTTTCTTATAAGCACAATGTAAAAAAACTGTTACATATTTACGAATAAATCGTGACATTTTAGGAAACCAAAAATCAGTTTTGATCAATTCTAGGTATACAACGTTTAAATCCTACCGTGCCCTTTTTCGTCATGATGCATTTGAACTAGGTATTTACCACCTAGCTGTTCTGGAGCATCTTATTGAATCTTACCAATTAATGGGAATTACTACAAGACGATTCCCGTATAGTGTTTTTCGGTAAAACATATCATTTATCAACACAAAATCTTTTGTTGTATCGAGGCCTGCCGTACTACTTTTTAACTGATCAAGTATAATTTTTAATTTATCGCCTTGAGACTGAAATTTACTGAGGTTTACTGAGACTTGAAACATTAAATAAATTTAGACACACTTTAAACAAATGGCTATTAGCTAAGTGCTTCTACTCCATTAAGAACTCCAAAGGAATAAATGTTGACATTTTAATGTGTATTTTATGAATCATATTGTGTAGTATTATATTCAGTTTAAATATATAACCTAGACATATAATGGAATCGGAATTAATCACTTCATTGTATTTTTAATTATTTACTAAAATGTGCTTTATTAAGCTAACTATTTTATGATCAAACCACTGTACCATATCACACCATATTCTTGGAAATAAATGTTATCTTATCTTGAATTGTATGAAACCAATCTGAAACTTGTAACTGTATGACGACTCAGGGCATCGACGTGACGCATCCTCTCGCCTGGTTTGTATTCAACACTTACTTATATCATAATCTTGAGTAAAAAAATAATCACAACCTTGCGATTCGTAGGATAATATCACGCTTCGTTAAAGTAGCTCGCACTACAGTACAGTCAGTTACAATTTTGACATGTTTACCTACTACATACACACGAAATTTTCGTAACGACTCGACTACCGCCAATGTTTCGAGTTCGTAGCTAAGTATGATACATGCTCTTTTCCTTACAAGTAAGTAACGCCGCTAAAGTACATGACAGGTCGTAAAGTTTCATCAGATTTTCGTTGTAATAATATAAGTACCCGCTATTCCTGCTTTGCATGCATCTGTACGTATTTATGTCGGCAAGGCGGAATCTTATAATGCTAAAACCGGCGTAGCGCAAATACACTTTTTCAGTTCCTCAAAACTGGCGATTTGTTTACTTACTATTCCAAAAGTAGGTATTCCAAACACAAGTATTTTTTTATTTTGTTTAGATCAGTTAACGGACGGGCTAGTTGTGCGAACTTGTAAATAAATTTTCGAAAATAACTACAAAAACCGATATATTGACGGACCTCATGAACACTTTTGGGTGCTGGAAATTGTGAAACTGCAGTCAACTTTGATTCTGCAGGCTGTAATCCGTGTTGTGAAATTTCATGACCTAAATAGGTGTACTTTATTTCGTTAAAAGGAGCATTTTTTTTATTTAGAACTTTTGCAACACTATTTGTAATATTTGAATTCCTGAATCGACATCTACCGAGGGCAATAAGAGATCATCTAAAAACGCCAGGATTTCGTTTTGAGGACCGTCAGTATTAGATGCTGTTCCGTTTTGGTTAGCGTTCACGAGTTTATTATTAAAAGGCATAAAAACAGCCGGTGAATTGGCTAGACTGAAGGGAACGCGGGCATATTCGAATTGTCCTTGCTTACATATTCGAATTGTCCTTGCTGACATAATAATGAAAGCACTTTTGTGAGAGTCTTCAGGAGACAGTAAAACCTGATGGATACCCTTGTGCCATATCGAGACAAGTAAAATTTACCTTACCGGCTAATTTTGAAATGTGATCTTCCTATATTTTATCGTTACAGTGTTCAGGGCACGATAATCTACGCAAAGCCTGCTGTCGCCGTTCTTTTTCTTTACTAATATTACGGGCGATGCTTAATTAGAATCAGATTCTTTTATATTAATACCGGCATCTAATAATTCCGAAACTTTAAGCCTTTAGTATCTCTTGCTCACAATGATAATCTATAAGGTTGTCGATATATGGGCTGATCAGTGGCGAGTTTAATTTTAATTTGAACTAAATCTGTACATCCTATGCCGTTTGTACTACTTGCAAAACTATCTTCATACTACATTATTAAAGCAATCAAACTACTACGCTCGTTTTCATTTAATTTTCCTATCCTTATATCGGTCAGTGAAACACCACCTATCATAGGGTCGGACTTTTAGTCTACCGATGAGACATAATGTGAATCTAACATATGCGAGGCACTTTTGAGTTGAGACTGGCTTGGCACTTTAAATAAACAGAAATCATAAGATGACATGGCTTGGCTACTGACCTGGCTTACTGTTGGCTCCTCGCAGCTCAAGGCGAGCGTCAGGACTTGACCAGCTATCCACACGACGTCCTTTCCACCAGTGTTCACCACCTTGATGTTATCGTTCGAATCGTGTATATTTCCAAGCTGATCGATTTTCTTCAATCACGTAGATACTTTTTTCTTCTCCGTCTGGGTCAAATTCTGGTATGAGCGATGCAGCACGATGAGCACAGTTTCTTGTTCTAGGTCACGTATCGCCCTGTCCACTTCATTTTCCAAAAGATGCTTCAATAATTTTCTTGCCGGGGGTAGTGATAAATCACGGTCATCTTCGTTTTCGTTTTGGTTTGGTTCTCGGTTTGAAGAATTCCATCCAGGTGGCCGGACCCCGTAGCCTCCATCTCCAGGACGATTACGTTTCATATCCCACTTCTGAGTGAAACAGAAGGGAATGGAAACACTTGCTTACAAGTCAACTTTTTATATTTCGCACAGTAATCGGACAGAGTTTCAGCTTAACTTAGTATTCGGTATCGAATGCCCCGGAAAATGAGCTCCTCAGCTATATAATACAAAACCCCCACCCAAATGGTGTGGCCATCGATAACCAACCGGTAGTGACGTCACAGTCTTATAGCGGATGTAGTCAAATGGCGTACTCTGCATTACGGATGTGACGGCGTTGGCTTGGCGTTGGCTTGGCATTGGCTTGGCGCTGGCTTGGCGCTGGCTTAGCGCTGGCTTAGCGCTGGCTTAGCGCTGGCTTAGCGCTGGCTTAGCGCTGGCTTGGCGCTGGCTTGGCGAGGCAGGCATAGGCTGGCATACGGTGTTGCGTTACAATAGACAAATTTATTGAAATATTAGATCAAACCCTTTTAACACTTAAAGACAAGAAAAACCTAATAATAGCAGGTGACCTAAATATTAATATTTTAAACATGACCTCCAATCGACAAATCCACAATTATCTATGCCTCCTATCCGAACACGGCTTCTTCTCAGCAATCTCTAAACCTACACGTCTACAGTCCTGTGTAGACCACATTTTTGTGAGACCCTACTTATCTGCAGTTGGTGTTGTCGGTCCAAGTAGTGCCACCGATCATTCACTGGCAATGTTGGGCCTCGGGCTGTCTGGGACCCGTGATCAACCAGACAGATACTACAGCAGAATAAATTACCTGTCTGCTTCAAAAGAACTAAAAACCTTGGATTGGACTCCCGTCACTGATATCACTGATCCCTCCACTGCCGCACACACCTTCACATCGATCATACAATCCGTTATCACAAAGCACACTCAGAGAAAGAAGGCTAGTCGCTCCAAACACACTATCAAACCTTGGATTACGCCGGGACTGATGCGCTGCATAAGGAACCGAGATACATTACACTTAAACTCACGAAAGGAACCAAATAATCAAATACTTAAACTGATCTATACCCGTTATTGTAACTTCTGTAATGATCTTTTGCGAAAATTAAAAAACAAATACAATGCTGAAGAACTACAGAAACATCAGAGTGACCCTAAGAATTTGTGGAAAGCCGTTAACACCATCTGTCATACAGTAAAAAAGAAAACCCAACCAACGGAATTACTCAGCTCCTCTAATTCGACAGTGGAATCCCTTAATATTTGCAATACCTATTTTTCGACTGTGGGGGAAAAGAAGGCGAACGACACACTCTTGAGACTTAACACTACACAAGAATACTTAGTTAAAAACGTTCGAGTTAATAACAGCCCAGGAGACTCCCTTTTTCTAGCCCCAACCGATACCTCGGAAGTCAACGCTCTAATCCTTAATTTAAAAAACGACAGCGCGCCCGGTATAGATGGAAACACGACCAATTTCCTAAAGATAAATCGAGATTCGTTGATACCTCCACTAACGCACATTTTCAATCTTAGCCTTAGTAGTGGTACGTTTCCGGACTGTTGGAAAAAAGCAGTTGTTTCTCCGATTTATAAATCCGGACCGAAAGACGCACCGAATAATTACAGGCCAATTTCACTATTGAGTATTCTATCAAAACTGCTAGAAAAGATTGTCCAAAGGCGCCTTTCCGACTACCTCGAAAGCCACAAATTACTAGCAGGACGGCAATTCGGCTTCCAGCGGGGGCGATCCACGGAGGACGCGGTAAACTTGCTCTCATCGCTGGTCACCAGTTGTCTGGATGCGGGCCGTTTTTGCGTTGGGGTGTTTCTGGACTTGGCCAGGGCGTTCGATACAGTTTCAATACCAATATTGCTTACCAAGCTTGAAAAAATGGGTATCAGAGGAGTAGCCCTGGCCTGGTTCAGAAGCTATTTGACGGATCGTACGCAGTGTGTGCGGGTGGGTGATTTCCTCAGCAATACTCAACCAATTCGTTTCGGTGTTCCCCAGGGTAGCGTATTGGGGCCCACCCTATTTAATATACAGTGTGTCCGGGCATGTAGTGATCAAACTTTAAGGGCGTAATCTATAAACAATTTTATCGATGAAAATACTTCAAATTTGGGTCTTGACCCATTTCTCGCAAAATTACAAGGATTTAAGTTTTTAATTTTTAGTTTTCACCTCTTCCTTCAAAAACAAGTGAAAACGTGGGTAACTTAACATTAATAAGCAAATATTTTATATCATGCGATAGCCAATAAAATTATCTACTAGTAGAAGTAGAAAACAGACACAAGTTTCATACATTTTAAGGGAGTAAGAATGGATTTAATTAGATAAAAACATGACTTTTTTCACTTCATTTTCAGTTATTTTCCAACACAAGAAAAACCAGGTCGTTAAGGTATGTTTTATGTTGGCTGCATTTTGCAAATAATAACATGGAAGATGGAGACCGATATCACAAAGTTAGACCTGTACTAGAAAAAGTGAGACAGAATTGTTTGAAACAGCAAGGAAATGAAAAAAGATACAGCATCGATGAAATGATGATAGCTTACAAAGGAACAAAGGCGGGAAAAAGGAAGCAATACATGAAAGATAAGCCAAACAAGTGGGGTTTCAAAAATTATGTACGGGCCGGAGTTTCAGGGATTATTTATGACTTTTTACTTTACGCAGGTCCAGATACATTCCGCAATCATACCCGCTACCTTGGCATACTGAAATTTTTGTGACCAATAATCGAGATACGAGGGCATGCTGACTATACCCATAATAATGTGAATTGCAAGAAAATCTTTCAACTCCTCTTTAGTCAATTGAATTGATTTTCCCAACTCTTGGACTGAATAAAAATTCGTCTCATCATCATCATCATTTCAGCCATAGGACGTCCACTGCTGAACATAGGCCTCCCCCAATGCTTTCCATGTTGATCGATTGGCAGCGGTCTGCGTCCAGCGCTTCCCTGCTACCTTTACGATGTCGTCGGTCCACCTTGTAGGTGGACGTCCCACGCTGCGTTTTCCGGTACGCGGCCTCCATTTATAAGGGAATCAGAAGCAGAGAAACAAATATTGCAGATTCAATATCCGAACTTTATTATTTTCTAATATTTTACACAGTCGGGCAGAGTTCCCTCTTAACTAGTGTCTCGTACAAGAATGTGTCTCTAAATGCCCGAACCTCCTCTTATATCACCTTTCCCCTCCCAACTCACTGAGACTTGTTCTACAACGTGACGAGTCAGTACAACAACCGTATTTTATAAACTTCCGTTTCCTAATTTAAATATTATTTTTATACAAATCAAATAAATCTCTATGCATTTATACTTAAGTAAAAATAATAATAATATACTATTAATAAATATAATAATTTTCTTACATTCGGCCCTTCCTGACATAAGTTTGTCCTCAAACTTACAAGACCCAAGTAGGCTATATTAATTAACATGCATGAATAAATCAATAAACAAGTTTGTTAACTAATCAAACACTTCATATCATTGGAAATCTTATCATTGGAAACTTCAATAATGTTAACAAGTAACAGGTAGGTGGTTCTATCGACACCAAAATAAGCGAGTGGATCTGTCGACACTCAACAATACAATGTTTAACTGGTGGATCTATCGACACCAGAATTCAAAGAGTGGATCTATCGACACTCATGCCATTCACTAGGTCTCAAATGAGAGTGGATCTATCGACACTCTCCGAATACATCATCACATAGTAGCTCTATAACACTTAAATCTCAAGTGGGTCTATCGACACTTGAGAAGTTAAGTATCAGAATCAATAACAGACATAATATTAACTTTCTTTATTGGATATAATAAGAGAACACTAATGAACAACCTCTTTACTAAGTAACCTCTATTATCTTATTCAGTTCACACTATTAATTCTTATATTACATGTTATTTATTTCCTTGCTGTTACCTGTGCAATAAAGTATATTCAAATCACAACAAATCAAATTAAGTATTGTAGTTATCTTTTTTTTTTTATATACTTTATTGTACACGAAACAGACGATACAATATATCATTTTCATCTCATCATCCATTTTCATTTTATCACTATTTAAGCAGAATAAACGTAATCATATATACCTAGCATCTATTTGTTTCAATTTCCTTACCTGATCCATCCCTTCAGTTTAAGAAAATAATTTCAAGGTACTAAGAATTCTATTCAGAGTCTAATTCATCTGTATCAGAATAATTACTAAATGTAAGACTGATCCAGGGTTTTATTCTATCCGCTGCCCATACGTTACAGTAACCTCTTTGTGTAATAGTAGAGCCTTCAATGCTGGAGACTTCAAACCTATCGTTTTCCAAGACCTTAGTGATTTTAAATGGCCCAGAGAATTTTGGCAAGAGTTTTTTACTTTTTCCGTCATTATGTGGAGTAGGTTTTAAAATTTTAACAAGGTCACCTATCTGATATACTCTCGCATTAATTTTATTTTTATCATACCTAGTCTTTTGTATCTGTTGATCTTTCGCAATGTAGGAACTTGCTTCTGCTCTGACCTCTTGCATATCAGTTACAGAACGGGTGTCCTCTAGAATATTAGCAAAAATGTTATCCCCTTTACTGAGTAATTGAATTCCAAACAGAACTTCCGAAGGTGCCTTGCCTATCCCTTTATTTAACGTGTTATTTAATCCCCATTCAAATCAATATGTTCATGCACATAAATGTTTATACTGTGCGAGAATCGAACCCGCGACCTCGAGTAGTCCGTTACGAACCACCACAGCAAAACGGCCGACAAAAGACAGTAAAATTTCAATATTTATAGTCTTTTGTGTGCAACAAAAAGAGAGAAGAATTGAGAGGAAAAAAAAATCTACATTTAAGATTATTATAAACAACCACACATTCACGTTAAGTATAAAATGCACTAGTACTCGCCTGATGCGTATTTTCGCCATCGCGTACCACCACCGCAGGTGTCCGCTCACGAGAAGCGCAGTCTTGGCGACGTCGGCTCCTGCGCTTGGTTTTCGATGAGCTTTTCTTGTGATGCCGTCGGTGATCACGGCGACGTCGATGACGCTTCTTATGCGTAGGTCGCGTTGTCGAGTCCGACGAGGCATCACTGCTTGACGAACTCGTACTTGAACATCTTCGACGACTTCTTTTGCGTCCACGAGTAGATTTTTGCTGAACATTATCGTTTCTGGGCGACTCGGAGTTCATCCCGCTTCTGATATAAGGGAATCAGAAGCAGAGAAACAAATATTGCAGATTCAATATCCGAACTTTATTATTTTCTAATATTTTACACAGTCGGGCAGAGTTCCCTCTTAACTAGTGTCTCGTACAAGAATGTGTCTCTAAATGCCCGAACCTCCTCTTATATCACCTTTCCCCTCCCAACTCACTGAGACTTGTTCTACAACGTGACGAGTCAGTACAACAACCGTATTTTATAAACTTCCGTTTCCTAATTTAAATATTATTTTTATACAAATCAAATAAATCTCTATGCAATTATACTTAAGTAAAAATAATAATAATATACTATTAATAAATATAATAATTTTCTTACACATTCCAGAACCTTTCTGCCCCATCGGCCGTCAGTTCTGCGTACTATGTGCCCTGCCCATTGCCACTTCAGCTTGCTAATCCGTCGGGCTATGTCAGCGACTTTGGTTCGTTTACGGATCTCCTCATTTCTGATTCGATCTCGCAAAGAAACACCAAGCATAGCCCTCTCCATAGCACGCTGTGCAACTTTGAGCTTCTGTATAAGTCGTCTGGTCCACAATATCTGTCAATATATCTTTAGAAAAAAAACATATAGAAGTAAGATAAAGGTGAGTCAGATGCATCTGGCAAATCAACGAAATCGCTATCTTCATTTCCTTCAATTGCGATCAGTCTATGGCGAAATGATGCGGCTTTCCAGTTATAAGCTAGCTGAACTGGTTTTTTTTTCTTGGCTCTCTTTGTAGCTGGCGCTTTAGGCTGTTTAGACTTTGCAACTCTTTTCCTGGATCTAGTCAGGGGTGTGGCGGGGGTAGCTGGAAGTGAAATAATTCCCGATAGCGAAGGTATATTTCTGTAATTTGACTCATCTATATCTTGCAGAATCGGGGTTAGTGGCACAGAATCCGGTAAAGTTATTAATGATGGACTACTAGGTGGTGGTGGTTCGTTTTCATCGTCATCAGAGAAGCTTATATTTATATTAGCGAGAGAAGAAGTGATAGATGGTGCAGGTGAAGAATAGTATGAGTTAGTAGAAGCACATTCATCAAGCTTTTCAGAATCGGTGTCAGATTTCTCACTTGCGTCTGAGGAAGCGTGTTCTTTAGGGACTAAAGCTAATATTCTTGACGCACGCGCATGCTGCAGACAAGCAAAAAACAAAAAAACTTTAAAAAACGTCCGTAACCGCAAAACAAACCAAATTTGACAATGTCCGCCACAGCGGACAAAGTTTTTTTTTATTAATATCAGTGAGTAATTGGCAATGTCCGCTGTGCCGGACAAAGAGATCAAGCGAGTAAAAAAACACCAAAACACGTATAAAAAGTGATGAATTTCAGCTAAACAATATCATACACGTATATTGTAAAACAAATTGCAAAAACAATGAGCTTTTAGCAGCAAAACACTGAAAAAATAATTAATTTACCTTATCGAAAACAGATGACCGCCTCTTCGCCGACATTTTGTTCGCGACTGACAGATACAGTGTTGCCAACGTCAAATTTCACTTTCTACTAAATTTTTAAGAGGTTACAAAAAATTAATTTTGTAGAATAAAATAAAAATAACGTTTCCAACACCCCCACTTGGTTCTTAAAGTTGGCGTCCACCCTACCGGACAAAATCAAATTAAGGGTTAACAGAGCCACGGAGGTACTAGAATTAGTTCACAGTGACCTATGTGGTCCCATGCCTTGTAAATCCTTCAGTGGAGCAAGCTACTTTGTAACATTTATAGACGACTTTACTAGAAAAACTTATGTATATTTTTTAAAAGGGAAAAATTAAGTGTTTGACACGTTCAAAGCTTGGAAAATTCTAGTTGAAAATCAGACTAATAAGAAACTTAAAATCATCCGAACTGACAATGGAACTGAATACTGTAATTTGAAATTTCAGAATTACCTAAAGGAGAATGGTATAGTACACCAAACCACTGTACCATACTCCCCTCAACAAAATGGAGTTGCTGAACGTGCTAATAGAAGCATCATGGAGAAGACACGCTGTATGCTCCAGGAAGCCAGGCTTGGACAAGAGTATTGGGCTGAAGCTGTGAATACAGCTGTGTACTTGAAAAATCGGTCACCAACTAAAGCTGTCAAGGGGCACACTCCTGAAGAGAAGTGGACAAATGGCAAGGTATCAGTTTCATATTTAAAAACATTTGGATGCATCGCTTATGCACATGTAAATAATCGTACCAAATTGGAACCCAAAGCCAAGAAGTATATTATTATTTTTGTTGGATATTGCGAAAATACAAAGGGCTATAGATTGTTAAACCCTGATAACCCTAAAGATTGTATAAAGGCACGAAATGTTGCCTTTTTTAAAAATAAATATATTATTAATGACAAAAATGTGTCAAATGATGATAATTGTACAAAAAAATCATCCACAGAGGTAATTATAGATGAGAAAAATATGACTGAACCTCCCTCAGAATCATTAAGCGAGGTAAATTCTGATGACACATATTCAAATCAGCTTGAGCCGAGACACAGTGTCAACAGTCTGTTGATGATTCTATGAGTGAGGAAAGTTTCTATACAGATAATACTTCGGATGAAACATATGTTCCAGATTTTGAAGAGGAATCTTCGAGTTCATATTCAGAACAAGAAACTGGTTCTGAATACATGGCAGCACAGCTTGTAAAAGGAACTGAAGGCGTGTGATGGTGACACCGATGAACCACAGACGGTGCACGAGGCGCTGGGTGCTCCTGATGCAGACTGCTGGAAACAAGCAATGGCAGATGAGTATGAATCTTTCAATGCCAACCAATGCTGGACACTTACGGATAGAGTTCATGGTCATACCCCTGTAAAATGTAAATGGGTATTCAAGAGGACATTGGGTGTAAATGGTGAGCTCCTGAAATATAAGGCTAGATTAGTTGCCAAAGGATTCACACAACGTTATGGAATAGACTATAGTGAGACATTTTCACCAGTTGTTCGATATTCTAGTATTAGAACACTGTTAGCTATCGCTGCTGAATATGAAATGAATATTGAGCATTTGGATGTTAAGACAGCATTTTTAAATGGCGACCTTTATGAATCGGTATACATGGAGCAACCTGAAGGATTCGTTATAAAAGGCAAAGAAAATAAAGTTTTCAAACTTAATAAGGCCATCTATGGTTTGAAACAAGCAGCAAAAGCGTGGTATGAAAAGATAAATAAAATATTATGTGAGAAATTAATGTTCAACAAGTCATCATTGGAACCATGTGTATATTATAAATCTAGTAATAATAGACTCATTGTAATAGCCCTGTATGTCGATGACATTTTGTTGATGTCCACAGCCAATGCTCATGAAGAGGTTATTGATATAAAACAGAAATTGAGAAGTGAGTTCTTGGGAATTAGAATTTCTAAATATGATGACAAAATAACTTTAGATCAAACAAACTACATTGAGAAGGTATTACAAAGATTCAAAATGGACGATTGTATTCCATCACCCACACCAATGGAATCGGGAATAAAACTGCCAAAGGGTAATCAGAAAGATGATAACCTAGATTACCGAGGCCTAGTAGGTTGTCTTATGTACGTTGCTGTCTGCAGCAGACCGGATATCGCTCATGCAGTCAGCTATTTAAGCCAATTCAATGAGTCTTTTTCAGAAATCCACTGGAAGGCAGCAAAAAGGGTTCTTCGTTACCTGAAAGGCACGATGAACTATTGTCTAGTTTTCAAAAAGGGTGGCTTAGACGTCACGGCCTTCGCAGATGCTGACTGGGCGAGTGATGAAGGAGATCGCAGGTCATATACTGGGTATGTGTTTCAGGTTGGTAGCTCTGTAGTGTCATGGGAAAGCAGAAAACAACGAACTGTGGCCTTGTCGAGCACGGAGGCGGAATACATGTCACTCTCCGACTCTTGTAAGGAGGCATTTGTTAGAGTAAATTGTAAATATCTATTCTTGTTTGCATTTTTTTAGAAATTTTACATGAAATTGTTATGTTCTAGTTGATATTTATTCCCATTAGTTATGCTGTGATAAGTTATAGTAGTCAAAATAATTAAGATATTGATTATTATGACGCTTTCCGGTGGCAGCTACTTCCGCTTATAATATTAAATTTTTGTTAAAGTTAAATGACGGTTTCCGGTGTTGATTTATTCATAAATTATTATTTTGTAAAATAAATGATGCTTTCCGCTAAGCAGTTTATTTAAAATAATTAATTATTGCTTTTCTTCCAACTTCCGGCGGCTGGTGCAGTTAACTGTCTTTACAAATAAAATGTCTCAATATCCGGTTGATGAATTTTGATTTTTAAAGTTACTTATGGATTTTTAATGGAACCGCTAACGCTTCTAAAATGTTTTTCATGAGGTTTAATATCTTATGACAGCTTGCATTGTTTGATTTTGATAATTGTTTGCTTTTAACCGTCACTTCCGTTTGCCGCGCTTAGTTGTTTGTTCGAGCCTATAAAAGAGAGCTCGATCATCAAATGGCATTCTGTTACGAGCAGTCGTCAAGTGAACATCTCACTATCCTGAGTATCGAGCTCTCTCCGCCGAATACATGTAAGTTATTTTTTTATAATTAATAATTATCTCTGTGTTGATATTATTTTGTTATGATATTATTTTGTGTTATATTATATTGTTACTATGTTATTTTGTGTTAATTTGCTGGCCATATTTCCACTGTGTTGCTCACAAAGTAATTAAATATTGTTAATTACTGTTGAATAATATTTTAATAAATACCTCCCATTATTCACTAAACAGTTGTGTTTTTCTTTCGATAAAACCTATTTTATAGTATAATGTCTCTATAAATTAGTAAGGTAGCATTTCTATTCGTAATATTCTGACTAGATAGCCACAAGTTTCTAACACATTGTTTTTGCGGAATTTCTTGCAGGAAATATTGGGTATGTTGTGTAAAGTTACAATCTATAATGACAATCAGTCAGCACAAAAATTGTGCAAGAATTCGATGTTCCATGCCAGAACTAAACACATCGATATTCGTCACCACTTCATTAGGGATCACATATTTAATGGTTCTATTGATGTAAAATATCTATGTACAAAAGATATGTTAGCAGATTTGTTAACAAAACCACTGCCTAAGGAAGTTCATAACAAGTTTGTGAACCAGTTACTGTTAAAGTTGTAAACATGATAACTGTGTAATTCTAAGATTGTTCTAAAATTGCATGTGTGTTATTTTTTTATTTTTTTATCATGAAACTATTACAAAATGTTGTGTAAATCAAGCAAAATACTGTGAACTATTCTATGTTTGATAACCAAAAATTGTATTGGTTTAAGGGCCAGTGTTGTAATTTCTAAACGCAAATACAATTTTTTTTTGACATCTGTCACTTGCTGTTTCCGGTCTCTCTGTCTGTAAGGCTGTCTAGTGTCTGTAGTTCCTGTGTAAATCTAATAAAATCTCTGTTATTCTTTTATCATTTTTCAATTAACACCTATAACCCATCATTCAGTTAGTCTTTATTTTATGAAACTAGGTCAGGTACTAGGATATTTAAAAGTACGAAATTAGGTAGGTTTGAATTACTAATAGTACTATTTAACACAATGGAATAACGATCATTACTTTGATATACATTAAGCATAATAAAAAAATAATATTTGCAAATTAATAAGATCGAGTCACACGATATCTTTCGATGACTTTGCGAATGCAGTACGATGATACGATTATTTTTACATTGCGGCAATCAGTAAAATTTGCTAAAATGACACTAATGACGTTTAAAAAGTGGCACGCTCGTCTTCATACAAATTTTATGACAAGCTGCATCTATCCATATCTGTGGGCGCAATCTACCACCCACTCGGACTAGCCCGTCAGTGTCAAGAAACAGATTTAATTTCTTTAAGTGCGACTTAATTTTAGAATTTGATTTTAAAGAATCTATTTCGTCTTTGAAAACCTCCGCCTGAACTAAAAGAATAAGTTTTTTAAGTGCGTTCCTACGTTCCTCGACCGACAAATACTTGTTTTTATTAATTTCGTTTTTCTTTTGAATACCCCGTATAAAACGTAGAATAAAACCGGTTACATTTATTAGTTTATCAAATGAACTATATCGCTCAAGCAAGTCAAAGTTAACGTTGTCCTGTGATACTGCAACATTAGTAACTACAGTTTTTAATTTAATACCAGGTAGTGAACTTTCGGGAATATCCGGTTTGTTAGAAGGCCACTCTTCGGGTGGAAGACAGAGCCAATCAGGGTTCCACCACAAGGAGTGGTTAAGCAGATCGGCTGCCGATGTGCCACGCGAGGCCGCGTCGGCACAGTTCTTGTCGGTTGGTACGTGCCGCCATGTGATTGGGACTTCCGATGTTATTATATTTGTTACCCGATTTCCCTCATAGACTTGTAATTTATGTGGTTGCGTCCGAATCCATGCCAACACTATAGTACTATCACACCATCCGAAAACATCCTCAATGCGAATACCTACTTCGCTCGTGAGTGTATCATAAACATGTTTTATTAAATTTACCAACAAAACCGCACCGTTAAGTTCCGCCGACTGAGGTATTGTAACCTTTTTCTTAAGTGGTGATACGCGTGATTTAGCCAATAAAAGATGAAGAGATACATGACCGGTATCACTTATTGTCCGCAAATAAACAACCGCACCGTGGCCCGCCGATGATCCGTCACAAAATCTGTGTAAGGAGTAGGTATTATTTTTACTTCCGTGTATCCGTAAACGTCGTGGTATCGTAAGCCGAGTCAAGTTAGGTAAATCTGAGAGAAGATCACGCCACTTCTGTACTAGGGCCTCGGGTGCAGGGGCATCCCATTCAACACTTTTACTGCTATCTCTTGTACTAAGCAACTCTTGCAATATTAGTTTCGCCCGAAAAATTACCGGACATTATCCTAGCGGGTCAAATAACTTAGCTGTCGACGACAAGATGGTACGTCGCGTGACCTGTGTTTTAAATTCAAATTCATTTATTCATTGCATCATGTACATTGGATGTTAAATTGTAGTGTCTTAGATCTAAACATGTACCCTGCTGGGCATTGCAACGTCAATAGTAGGCATTATTACATATAATATTACAAACATGCAGTACAGTCAAACATTGCGTACTATTTCACTAATGTCAAGGTCAACACAGTAACATAAATATTTTTAAATAGAAGTCAATATACATTATACATAAATAATTAAACAATCAATTGGCAAAATAATTTAAATGTGTACAATCACTAGAAGTTAAGATACCAAATTCCAAATGTCAATATTAAATGAAATGTCAGAAAAAAAAATTAAGATAATAAACATGCCATTCAAATAGTTATTTTAATTAATAATTGTAAGGTCTTTAAATTGTAAATAAATTTCATCGATCCATTACAGTATTATATTATTATGTCTGTATCTGTAAAGTATTCATTAATATTATAGTAACATTTGTCAATAAGAAGCTTGGTCAATTTGGTCTTAAATTGTTTGACAATACAATGTTTTATTGATTCTGGCAGTTTATTAAAAATTTTTGATGCCATTTCAATTACACTTTTTTTCATCAGTGCCGTTTTACACATATTGGTGCGAATTAATGCTTTCCTTGGGCGAAGATTTCTACTTGGTGCTTCTTTTAATTGAAAAAGATCTGGATTACACTTTACAAAAACACAGCATTCCAGTATATACAGACACGGTAATGTTAGTAATCTTAAAGTTCTAAAATGAGGCTGACAACTTTCTGTTCGCTTCAGACCACAAATAGATCTGATACATTGTTTTTGGGCGCGAAATAAAGTTTCTCTATGTGTTGAATTTCCCCAAAAAATTATGCCATAGCGCAGGGTGGAGGACACAAATCCATGATAAGCTGTTAAGACTGTGCTGCGATTTGCTATTATTGCAAGTTTATATAGCGCATATGAAAATTTGTACAGTTTTTTACATACCTCAGTCGAGTGTGATTTCCACGACATGTTGCTATCAATATAGATACCCAGAAACTTAGTGGCATGTGTCTCGAGTATATTTTTATTTTCATAACTTACTGATATTACCGGATTAATCTTTCTTTGTGTAAATTGCATAAGCAGAGTTTTTTCTAGATTTATTTTTAAATTATTTGATATTAACCATTCAATTATGTTATAAGAGTTACATTTATATCTTCTTCATAATTTTCCTTACTATCACTTTCGATAAAAACAGTACTGTCATCAGCAAAAATAACCATAGGATGTAAACTAGATTTAATAATGTCATTAATGTAGATAATAAATAGTAATGGGCCCAGGACACTACCTTGCGGCACTCCACACTTGATTACTCTGTGCTGAGACGTATATTTCTCTTCAGATTTTGAAGATATACAAATTTGAGCTAATTCGGTGCTTTGACTTTTATTTTGAAGATACGATTTAATAAGGTCAAGAGCAATACCACGGATACCATATCTATCCAGTTTCATGAACAAGACTTCATGATCGACATGATCAAAGGCTTTTGTCATGTCCATGAATATAGCACACGATGGCACCCCCCTATCCAAGCTAAAAGTCACCCTTTTGACTAGATCATATATTGCAGCATTTATTGATGTGCCTCTACGAAAACCCTTTTGCTCTTTAACCAAAATATCATTCTTCTCCAAAAAATTATATATGTCGGCGCGCGGGGCGCAATAAATTAAATAACTTAATGTTATAGTTCTCACAACACTTTGGATGTGTTAGCTAATTTATTGCTATGGAATTTTAAGCAACGCCAAAGCTCTTATGCCAGAGTTAAGTGCGCGCCTGGGAACGAAGGTGACATAAATCTCCATGTTGCCTGACGTAGTTGTGGACCCGTTCAAGTGCAGTATTGATGGATTAATAGCTTTACAAAAACTTCAGGTACAGAGCCCTGGAACGTAGAGATTCTGGGACTCACTGTTAGAGGCATTGCACATTCGGGTTTTGGACGTGGTGGTGACTGGGCGTGGTTCACAAATTCGTCAATCGCTCCCAATCTATTAAGTCTAGGCGTTTCTAGCTTTGTTAAATTAATTCAGTAACTTTGATCTTTCTGTTAAATTTAACTGTGGACAATATTGATTAAATCAAGAACCAGTCCTTACATTCTAGTCTATAGTAAAGTTAGTCGTTTATAATCAGTGATTATAATTAGTGTTAGTATCCACTCGCACGTGTTCCCTATGCGCCCACATAGGTAGATAGTATGAATTCAATGAGAGACCCTTCTGGTGCCGTCCGAGAGCCCGACGCTCCGACATCAGAAGTGGGATTCCGCGTCGCGAGTGCGAAATGGCGTGGACCCTCTGCACCTGCAGAGTGGTTTGTCGCGTGTCCAGGTGACGGCAGCTTCTGGTAAAGTACGATCATCAGGAGCTGAGTAGCATCACCGGCCCTGCACGGTGGTGGAGATTGCTGCATACGGTCAGTCGTTCCATTTTTATTTTGACTTTGAGGCTGATTGTTCTTTGAATAGAGAAAATGTTGTTAATACATTTTCTGGATAAATGTATGTGGTCACTTGCATGTGGTAACGTTCAGTCTCAAGTCTGTTTTGATACTTATGTGATCGATTGTTGATTTGATACGTTGTTTTGTGATTTTCGTGTGATTCCTGAAAATAGGTACTATGTGGTGGTAACTCATTATTTATTGGTCGTAATTTTTTGTACATTGAGATGGTTCGTAAGATTTAGATTGTAACTCAATAATATGGCTTTGGTAATAATAAAATAATTATTACCACTTTTTGCCTGACTTTACAAACTCGAAAGATGTTAAAAAAATAACGAATGGTTAATTTGTGTGAGGTAGGCACACCATCTGATCGTGCTAAAGTTAATGAAACAGATATACTATGAAAATTTAAATAAAATGTATACTGTGTCAAAAATTTATGAAGGATAAAATTGATTAATAAAAAAAAAAGTCCTAGTTACTTTAGAATAGACAAATATTCTAAGTAATGGTAAAATTTAAAGTTGATATTTTCACTCAACTGAGTCTTTTGGATCGGCCATAGATCGTTTAATTTGACTTATTTTAAGAATAATACCAGTAAACTTGGTACTACCACTGAAAGTTATTTAAAATATTAAAAGGATTACTTTTCCGCCTTCCAAATTTTTGGTTCTATTATTATTGTGCAATTACCTGAATTGAAGGACCCAATCTAAAAGCGCTGGTGTGGTGGAGCGGTGAATGAATTTGTGTTTTATCACCATAAAACGTGTATCAAAAATGGGATACCTAATCATGTGTCCCCTGAAAAGGCGCTCTCCTCCTTAAAGGGTGAACAACCACCACTGTTGTTTTATTGCTAGTTTAAATAAAGAAATTGTTCAGTTCAGTTCTATCTAGCTATACATTTGTTGTTTGCCACACTAATAATAATGAAAAGAAAGACGGATTTAACACTTTCGTGGACAGTAGCATCCACAGACATGTTAGATGCTAATTCAGATCTTCTATGATCTGAGGGTGTTAATATTGATTTGCTGAATTAGTCACAGTGCACGTATAAATTCAGTACGATTACATTTGATTTTTCATACTGTTAGGTACAAGGAAAGTCATGTTTTAGTGTCAACGCAAAAGTAATACGCTAATAGTACTGTCATCTAGCGAATATTTTTCGTGATGCATTTTAACACCTTATGCAAAAAAAAAAAATGGGCAGCGTATGAAATATTTTGGTGTCACATTAGACGTCATTACTAAACGTGTACCTACTGTTTGCCTGTATATTGGCTATTATGAATTTAATGAAAATCGCAATACAGTTTCCAATCCTTTGAGAAGTTCACTTTCTGTATTTTTACAAATCTCTAGGAAATGTAAGTAACTACATTCCATTTTATAATAATTATGCTGACATAATGATGTCATACTTCTTATGGAATCCATCGAACAAGGGATTTTTGTAAGGAGACCTTGTTTGAAACACTAAAGCTTTGAAACCAAAAATCAATAAAAAAGGGATCGTTTAAAAAAATCTTAAGTGAAGTACTTGAGTTTTGGGGTCTCATGTGGAGGAATTCAATCGTTAAGTACCTACCTACCTACTTAACCATAAACATTTTCGATATTTTTTACTAGCTACGATTTTACACTTGTTTCTGACTGCAACTTTTTAACAAATTACTCGCCATAAAGTTGACTTCACTTAATTTGATAATAATCAAATTACTGAATGTCTGGTATTATGCACCGAAAAAATGCTATTTTAGAACATTTCTAGTGCTATCAGATTGTTTCTAATTAGTTATGCCATATTTTCAAGTCTGTTCCAATCCAAACATTGAATAAATAAACAATGACTATGGTATAATTCGTATTTAGGTAAAAATAAACAGAGATTTGAGAAAACCAAGAACGCATTTCAAAATTAATTTTAGTGATTTTGTTTAAATAAGAAAATCATGATAACTGGATTCATGTTAGGCCCAAACTATCGTAACTACCTATTTAGGGTCGTTGAATTCTAGTTGTTATAACGAATTTGAATAGAAGCAATGTAAAAATGAAAATGCATAAGTATTCTCAAAAATATTGACATTGTTATTACACTCGGTTCATTCTTGATGATTGATATTGAGTTTAACATCGTTAGTATTTTAAAATAAGTTAGTAGTTTGTATTTAGGACTACTAGGATTACTAATATTAGACTTAACATTTCCTTTTCTTTATTCTAATCTAGAATTATGAAAAAAATAATTGATTCTGTTGTAGACATGCCAAAATAGTATGGTGTAGTTCAACAATTTCTTGATTCAATTACATTTTTATCAGTTGTCGCTCTCAAAAAACTGATAGGTTTTTATGAGCAGTACCTATCTAAAATTTGGGTGCAAGTACTAAACTTTCTGATTCCTTTCTGTTTTTAATTTTGATTTGATTTTAATTAAATTTTGGTTCAGATTAAATTTTAATTAAATTTTAAATTTTGATTTTAATTACATTTTGACTTTGATAAAATTATGATCTTGATCAGATTTTGATTTTTGATTAAATTTTGATTTTATCTAAATTTTGAATTTGAATTTTGATGATGATTTTTTTATTAGAGTATGTTTTATTTTGATTTTAGTCTAGGACTGGTCGTGTATGAATTATTTTTAATGATAACACGGTTAGTGACGCCTTATACAACCTATGTAAGTAGTGTGTGATCTTTATGTACGAGTACATTATGCAATAAAATTATTTAATTTTTTTTTTATTTGAGATAATGACCGATGTGATTTTAAAATCATAAGTCAGTTGTTTATAGAATTTATAAATATGCTAACGATTGCTATCGAGTGATGCTGAAATGTTACGTCCCCACAGAGCGAGAAATAGTCAGGTTTAGCCGTTGTCGGCGCTAATGAGATTGAAAGAGTTATTATAAGAAAGAATATCAATAATGATGATATTGTTGTAGTATCTTTTGACATTTTAATGTTAGTTATGACGAAAATTATGGCTGGTTAACATGACTAAGAGTACTCAGGGCCTTGTCTTGTTGTCGATCGTAGGTCATATTCCTAACCCAGTTTAGCTGGTCGGAGACTGCGCGGCGATGATGAGTAATGAGGTCATGGGTTGGGCAGTTGATTGAATTTGTTTCGATAGCTGCTGATCGGTCGTGAGTACCGATGGTGAGGCCATGAGAGTGCCTTTGTGATCGGCCATGAGAGTGCCGTTGTGTTCGGTCATCTATACCGATGGTGAGGCCATGAGAGTGCCTTTGTGATCGGCCATGAGAGTGCCGTTGTGATCGGTCGTGAGTACCGATGATGAGGCCATGGGAGTGCCTTTGTGATCGGCCATGAGAGTGCCGTTGTGTTCGGTCATCTATACCGATGGTGAGGCCATGGGAGTGCCCTTGTGAACGGCCATGAGAGTGCCGTTGTGATCGGTCATCTATACCGATGGTGAGGCCATGAGAGTGCCTTTGTGTTCGGTCGTGAGTACCGATGGTGATTGGCCGTGAGTGCCATTGTGACTGGCCGTGAGTGCTGGTGGTATCGGATAGTGATTCCGATGGTCGGATGCGTACCGATAGTGCGTGACAGTGTGTCGCGGGTATTAGTTACGTTAACCTTGGCCTTAGTTTTGGTTGAAACAACTTTAAGATTCTAGTTGAAACTAGATTTGTTCTTGTCTGAGTAGAAAATTTTGTAGTTTTGATTTGAATCTGTGGAGACCTGACATTTTACTGACATGTACCTTCCTACTCATAGTGGTATTGTAGGATAGCCGAACGGTACTTTAAGTTACATGAGTGATCATTACATGACGACTTAAATGCTGATCCACACGAGGACGTGTGAGAGTCAGGATCGCCGTGTCGGCGCGCGGGGCGCAATAAATTAAATAACTTAATGTTATAGTTCTCACAACACTTTGGATGTGTTAGCTAATTTATTGCTATGGAATTTTAAGCAACGCCAAAGCTCTTATGCCAGAGTTAAGTGCGCGCCTGGGAACGAAGGTGACATAAATCTCCATGTTGCCTGACGTAGTTGTGGACCCGTTCAAGTGCAGTATTGATGGATTAATAGCTTTACAAAAACTTCAGGTACAGAGCCCTGGAACGTAGAGATTCTGGGACTCACTGTTAGAGGCATTGCACATTCGGGTTTTGGACGTGGTGGTGACTGGGCGTGGTTCACAAATTCGTCAATCGCTCCCAATCTATTAAGTCTAGGCGTTTCTAGCTTTGTTAAATTAATTCAGTAACTTTGATCTTTCTGTTAAATTTAACTGTGGACAATATTGATTAAATCAAGAACCAGTCTTTACATTCTAGTCTATAGTAAAGTTAGTCGTTTATAATCAGTGATTATAATTAGTGTTAGTATCCACTCGCACGTGTTCCCTATGCGCCCACATAGGTAGATAGTATGAATTCAATGAGAGACCCTTCTGGTGCCGTCCGAGAGCCCGACGCTCCGACATATATATTATTGTGTATAATCTTTTCAAAAATCTTTGAGAACACTGATAGTAGAGCTATTGGTCTAAAGTTTTTAATGTCCTCCTTATCACCTTTTTTGTGTAGAGGTTTTACAGTCGCTATTTTTAGCCTATCTGGATAAATACCCGTAGTAAAACATAAGTTAATAATATGACTCAACGGCAATGCTATTGTCCTACTAACATACTTTATCACTTCTGTGTTTATGTCATCTTATCCTGTACTGTGTGTATTACGTAACGACTTTATTGTATTCTGTATTTCAGTGGATGTAGTCGGGCGTAGGAATAAAGAGTTCAAATTGCCATTTATACGGTTTTTGTCTAGTTTGTATGAGACATTACAATTTTCCGCACTATCAATAAAGAAATTATTAAAAGTATTGGCAATATCATTAGGATCGGTTATATATTTATCATTTGTTTTTAATCTAAATATAGGTTCTCTCGGCATTTCACTTTTTATTTTATTTATTACTGATCATGTAGCTTTTGATTTATTTTTTGATGTATTTATATAGTTAGCATTTTGTGCATGCTGCGTAAGTTTTATAATCTTTTTAAGTCTTACAGAATATGTCTTTAACTTAATTTTATTTTCCCTATTATTCTTTAGTCTACTGATCCAGAGGTATTCTCTTTTTTTCCTACAACAAGCCCTCAAACCTCGCGACATCAATTTTTGTTTCTTTTGCGTTGTTTTTTTTTATTATTTTGTAGGGAAAACAAAGATCATAAAAACACTTAAAATTATCCATAAATGTGTTATATGCTACGTTCGGATCATCAGAAGTCAAAGTTAGGCTTTGAATGTAGTTCTTAAACTTCTCTTTATTTTCTATGCTAAAGTCTCTACGTTTAATGTGCCATGTCCTTAAAATGCATGTCTTTTTAACCGGACATTTTAGAATTTGTGCCGTGTGATCCGATAAAGCTGTCTCAATTACTTCGCCCTTAGAGCCCCTTATATTATGAGCAAAGTTGTCCAGAAAAGTTCCACTAGACACTCTTGTTGGTTGTTTAATCGCAAGTGTCAAGTTATATCTTAGTAAGTGATATATGAAATCGCGACTTTTTGGCGTATCTTTGAGAATATCGATATTAAAATCACCACTCACAACAATTTTTTTATCTTTAGATTTACAGACTAATTTAAATATGTTGTCAAGAATGTCATGGAACATGTCCAGACGTGATTTATCAGTAAAGGGGTTTCTATAAATACATATCACAATCATATTATGTTCAAGAAGTTCTATAGCACAGCATTCTGTAATACATTTGACAGAAAGTTTTTTAATATTATCTAAACTTTTAAATTTGAGTCCTTTTCTAACCAAGATACATGTTCCGCCTCTTTTCTTGTCTCTTGAGAAACTTGTTGCCAATGTGTAGTTCGGTAAAGTTAAGTACTCCTCAATTTCGGGTGTCATGTTATGTTCGGTTATACATATGATGTCGATTGCCTTTTGTTGTCTTTTGAAATCATCTAGATGTATTAACAGTTCATCACTCTTATTAATCAATCCTGAGATGTTGTGATGAAGTATATTTAGATGGTTATAGCTGAAGAAAAAACTCATCATTATGAAGAATGTTGTCCTCTGTGTGCAGTGTCCATGATGAGCAACACCACAAAGGTTGTTTTGTTTTCTTATAGCCGTGATCAATTCAGAGACATTTTTGAGTATATTTTTTACTCCACTATTTAGCATATATCCTGAGAATGACGAGAACATATCCAGTGTTAATTTTCGATTGGAGTCAATAAGATATCCATATTCATAAGTGGTCATGTCATAGTGTAGCAGTTTATTGAAAATTTCCACTCTGTAATTATACAGGGTGACTTTTGTATCAGTATCCAAATTTGAATATAATAATCTATGCAGCGAAAGACAAAACACGTATTTTTTATCTTTGTATCGTCCAGTACAAAAATGTCAAAATAAAGCACCCAGAAACAGTCTGAAAAAACACTTACACCGTGGTCACGGCTCACTCGCTTACGCACGCACACACGTAAGCGCGCCTGCCCGCGCCGCGTTTCATTCATTGCGAGACGATTCATAAGTTGTCGATTTTCCCTTCATACTTTCACGGGCTTAGGACCGTCAAAATGCAAAAGATTTCAAAGTGGTAATTAGTTTTAATTAAACAGACTTACTAATTTAAGTTAGAAAAATTAAATACCTACGACAATAATTACGCTAACAAAAACAAAATAAAATCACCGAGAGCGGTAACTACTTTTCTTTTGCATTCAGGCGTATTTAAAAAGTTCATCAACTTATGTACATTAATTTTTAAAAAATCATCATTTTATGTACAATAATTGAGATTGCTTACCAAACCTACCTAACCTAACTACAAACTAACACAATAAATTATGAGTATTTTAATAATTGTTCAAAATGCATACCATTTCTCTCCAGACAGAGTCTTGCACGCTTTTGCACATTTTCTTTCAATTTATTTAACACTACAGTGTCATTTCGCACTGCATCAAACGCACACCTTATTTGATTTTTGAGTGCCTCAAGGCTTTGGGCTTCATCCACGTAAACCCGCCGCTTAATCTCACCCCACAAAAAAAAGTCACAAGGTGTGAGATCAGGTGATCGTGGAGGCCAGGCGACCGGGCCCCCGCGACCGATCCAGTGATCGCCGTATTCGGTATTTAAGTAGTCACGTACGGAGGCGGCGTAATGCGGCGGTGCACCATCTTGTTGATAGTAAAAGTCCCGGTAGTTTGCTAAGGGCACATCGTTCATAAAATCACTAATTACATTTCGCAGCATATCAAGATAGGTACCACCGGTTAATCGGCCTTCAATAAAATACGGCCCCAGTATTTGGTTGCCGACAATCCCGGCCCACACATTTGCACTGAACCGCACTTGATGGTGACACTCTTTAATGACGTGGGGATTCTGATAGCTCCACCAATGTTCATTGTGGATATTGTACAGTCCGACGCGTGTGAACATAGCTTCGTCTGTCCACAAAATTGAGGCACTGGGATGTGTGATCAGCCATTCACAGAAAGCACGACGAGGGACTGCGTCCGCTTCATTTATGCACTGTACTCTCTGGAAGTGGTACGGGTGTAACCCACTTACGTTTAATAATTTCCACACACCGTATTGGCTTACACCGAAGCGACGAGCTGCGTCACGTGTACTTGCTCGCGGATCTCGCTCGAAGAAATCAAAGATTTGGTCTTCGATTTCCAACGGCAGCCAGGTTCCGCCACGTCCTTGTGCGTGTACGGGTGTGGTAAATTGACCATGGTCTAAAAGTCTTTGATTTGCCCCTAAAATCGTTCGGCGGTTTGGCACTGTTGGATTTAGACCTTGGTTACGAAGCCTAGGAACACTGTCCGATTCGTAGAGTTTCTGGGCTCGGCTCAAACTCTCTCCACTTAAAATGTAGCACCGAACCATTTCATAATACTCGCGGTGCGAATACATCGTCGTTACGTTAGCGACCGCGACGTAACGGTCGGCGCGCGCAGCGGTACGCTCGTCACGTAATGGGTTGCGCGGGCGACTGATTGATGCACCGCGCGGCCGCGGCCAGGCCGGCCGGTCGAGCGTTGTTGCCAGCTCTCCGTCCGACCCGCAAAATGTTTACGCGCTAAGCGCGGTGACCACACTACGTTATTATTTGGTTAGGGAAAAAATTGATTTTGTTAAAACTTGACCTACCTATTTTTTATTAAAAATGACATCTATAAACGATACCTAATGTCTGAAAAAATTTGGATACTGATACAAAAGTCACCCTGTATAATGGTTTCCCACAAATGTACGTAGGTGTGACAACTATTATATTTGTGTGTGTTATCTCTTGTAACTTCAGTTTCATACAAGAAACTATATCTCTGTAATCTTGCAAACCATGAAAATCTGTGTCACCAATCATAATAATGCAGAAATCATGTTTAGTGTATTCTTTTAATTTTTTATCAATATCTCTCAACAGAATCTCAATACCAACATTTGCTGTAATATAATGACAAATCTCAAAGCTACTATAGGTTTCATCATTAGTAATATTCTGAAGAATTTTATATCTTTTATTGCTTGATATTATGCATAATTTATTTCTTATTTTTTAAGGTGTGGTTAAAATAAACTCTTGAGTAAGATTTCTTAGTTCTTACGTATATTTCAAGTAAAATAAAACGTATTACAAATCAAACGCGCGCAACAGCAACGCCTCTAGCGGTATTCATACGAACTATTTACCTTTTTAAGAATATCACGCAAAGATAATAGGTATTATAAAATTTACATCTTAACACTCCCACTTAAATTTTAGAACAATAACCAACTTAACTATACGAGGGTGGTCTGAAAAGTTTCCGACCTAACATAGATACAAGATTTTTTTCTTAAAATTTATTTTTATTTTTCTACATAGTCTCATCTACAGTAATTAGTCGGCGCCAAAACTCGGATTTATTGCGCCTAAACTGCGCCAACAGAGCATTGGAAATGTTCATTCGAACACGTCGTTGATCTGACGTTAGCAAACGCGGCACCCAACGCGCGGACAGCTTTCTCATGCCTAAATCTTGATTTAATATGTGACAAACACGTTATTTGGACATTTTCATTGCCTCTGCTATCTCTCTCACTTTAATTCGGCGGTCGTCTAACACCATTTGGTGAACTTTAGCGATGTTATCGTCAGTAGTTACAGTTTTTGGACGTCCCGAACGTTCATCATCTCCCAAGCTCTTACGGCCACGTTTAAATTCGGCTGCCCAAAATTTTACTGTGGTAAATGACGGTGAAGAGTCCCCGTACACAGAATCTAACTCATCTTTGATTTGCGTAGGGGTATTCCCATTCAAAAACAAATATTTTATGACAGCTCGATACTCGATTTTTTCCATTTTCACAAAAATACTCACATCGACTCACTCAAACGACTTTCAAATAAAAACCGCGCGTCAAAAATGGCTGAAACTTTGAAGTGTTGCTGTCAAAAGATGCACAATTACATTCCCTGACTTTAATTGATGTGTGCTGCCATCTTCACGTTGAGGTCGGAAACTTTTCAGACCACCCTCGTAAAAGCTTCAAAACAACTCACTTTCCATTCAACATAAAACAACAAAGATAAATTATTACCTTCCATTAACTCTCTAGATATTTAATTTTGATACCTTAGTTTAAATTAAATACCTGATCTCTATTATGAGTAAACTTACCAGAAGGTAAAGCTTTTGTCAAAAAATCCGCGAGCTGGTTTGAGCTTTCTACATAAATATCTAATACATATTATATTTTGTTCAACTTTTTCTCTTATGACATTATACCTAACGTCTATGTGCTTTGTCCTTTTATGGTATACAGGATTACAAATAAGTTTAATAGCACTCTGATTATCTATACATAGAGTTACTGCCATTTGCGGTTCATCAATATCAATCAGTAACTGCCTAATCCATAAAATTTCTTTGGCAGCTTCACTTGCAGCCATATATTCAGATTCTGTATTTGATAATGCCACAGTATTTTGTCTTTTGCTAGCCCAAGTGACAGGGCCACCGTTCATTAGAAAAATATATCCAGTATTTGATTTTCTAGAATCTATATCTGAGGCATAATCAGCATCAGAAAAACCTGTTAATTTTCTGTCACAATTATAAGTAATACAAAGGTCTTTTGTTTTCAGCAAATACCTAATAATCCTTTTTACAGCATTCACATGATCTTTACTAGGATTATTTAAATATCTACTAACCATATTTAATGAATATGATATATCTGGCCTGGATACAGTTGCCAAAAACATTAAAGCTCCCACTGCTTCCCTATATGGAAAATTTGTATTACTTTCATTATCATTTTTCTTTAAAATAACATTATTGTCAGCGGGGGTACTACAAGGATTAGCATTTGACATGTTAAACTTATTTATAAGTTTTTCTATGTACTGTTTTTGACTTAAAACAACTGTTCCATCCTTTTTAGTAATATCCATACCAATAAACCTACTTACATTCAACTCTTTTATCTTGAAATTTTGTTTCAAATCATTAATAATATGTACTAATAAATCTTCACTCTTTGATAGCAATAAAGCATCATCTACATATAAGATTAAGATAACTTTATAGTTATTAAAATGACCGACATAAATACAATTATCTGACTGACACATTTTAAAACCATAAGTAGTCAAGAAACCAGAGAACTTCCTATTCCAACAGCGTGCCGCTTGTTTTAAACCATATAAAGATTTTAATAACTTACATACTTTTCCTGGCTCAGCCTGGATACCCTCAGGCACCTCCATATAAACATTCTCAGACAACTCACCATATAAGAATGCTGTAGTAACATCAAATTGTTTGAGTGCATAATTTTCTCGAGCTGAAAGAGATAACAAAATTCTAATAGAATCATATCTTGTTGTAGGTGAGAATGTTTCTTTATAATGAACACCTCCAATCTGTGTATATCCACGTGCACAAAGACGTGCTTTGTATCTTTCTATATTGCCCTCTGTATCTCTTTTGATACAAAATACCCACTTTGAGGACACTGTTCTCTCATGTTTCTTATCTACTAACTTCCATGTTTTATTTTCTTCTAGCGACTGTATTTCTGCCTCTATAGCTTCTTTCCATTTACTGCCATCTCTACAATTCATAGCTTCTTCATATGTAGTAGGTATATCAAATTCAACGAAATTTGCTTCTTCATTCCTGTTCCTTCTAGAACGCAGTGTAATGTTTCTTGTATCATCTTCCGTAATTATCTGCGAAGGCTCATACGTTCTGTCATTGGGATCTTCTTGTGTCTCTACACTTTCAAAACTTGATTCAGAAATATCTTGGTTGTCTTCTGGTATTTCTGGACTTTCTTCGTTTTGATTTTTTTCCTCAGTAATGGAAATTGTAGTAGTATTTTTTCTCAGGACCGGTATATTGTTCTCATTGAAGTGTACATTTCTACTTATTGTTATCTTCCCACTTTCATTATCAAACATTCTATAATTTTCATTTTCATATCCAACCAATATTAGTTTCAAACTTTTTCTATCAAGTTTTCTTCTTCTTGCATCAGGTATATGAACATAACCTTCTGAACCAAAAACTCGTATGTGTTTAAGGTTTGGTTTTTCTCCATTCCATAGCTCATACGGAGACACATCTTTTGTTTGAGTAGAAGAACTTCGGTTCAATAGATAAACTGAACAGTTCACTGCTTCAGCCCAAAGATTTAATGGCATATCGCGTGAGTACAACATAGATCTTGCACTATCCATAATTGTACGCATTTCTCTTTCCACTCTGCCATTCTGCTCAGGCGTGTAAGGTGCTGTGCGTTCGTGAACTATCCCTTCATTTTCTAAGTACACTTTAAGTTCATTATTATAATAATAATAATAAATGATTCTTTATTCAAGTAACCATGACTCAGTTTGTTAGTAACAATTGCACTTAAAATTATTAATATACTCACGTCCATTATCAGTATGCAATATACGAATGCCATGACTAAACTTATTTCTTACTATTGCATTATAATTCTTAAAGCAATCCATCACATCACTTTTATGCTTTATTATAAATACATGTCTATAACTTGTGGCACCATCTTAAAATAAGACAAAATATCTCGCTCCAGATACAGATGTATGTTCTACAGGTCCACACACATCACTGTAAACCAAATCACCAGGTTCACATTTTCCTCTACCAGATTTATAAAATGGTAAGCGACTCAGTTTTCCATATTGACATGCTTCACAAATGAAGTTATCAGTGTCTGTCAAAGTTACTGGAATTGCACCATTCTTACTCATATTTTGAACCTCTTTGATGTTCAAATGCCCCAAACGTTCATGCCAGATTTTCAATCTTGACTGAGTCAAATTACAATCTATGTGCAATAAGGTTTTAATGTTCAGTTCATAGAGATTGTTCTGTTTCAATGTTGCAGTCATTACAACAATATTGTCTTCTAATATTAGGGCCTCACTGTTCCTCTTTACAATAACATAGCCTTTTCTAGTTGCCATACCTTCTGAGAACAGATTCTTTTGTAGCTCTGGCACATAAAGCACATCTTTTATTATACTTTTCTCCCACTTGCCATTTACAAATCTTCTAATCAATATGTTTCCACATCCCTGCACCATCAACTCCTTTTTATTTCCCAATCTCACTGTTTTATCATTACCATTCTGGCCATATTCTATTAACACACAGAAATAATCTAGCCTGAATGACATATGTGACGAAGCACCACTGTCAAGAATCCATTCATCACATGATGAAGCTGATGTTTCTGATTGTTCAGCACTAAATGCAAGCATATTATTTTGCTCTGGAGGTTTCTTCTCAGATTTCTTTGGGGCTCGACAGTCTCTTGCGAAATGCCCTCTCTTGTTGCAATTATAACATATAAATCGATGCTGATTATAACGGCCAGATGTAGAACTTTTCTCCTTATTTTGGCTTTGAAACTTATTTTGTACTTTAGGATTTTTCATAGCTACTAAAGCACTCTCAACTTCTTCTTCATTTGTCAGGCTTGCTTCTTCATCCAATAATCTCGCTGTTAGGTTTTGTATCGTTTGAGATTTTGGGTCTAATGACAACCATGCCTGACGTAGAGAGCGATATTTTGACGGTAACGTACTCAAGATCTTTGTCATAATGGCTGTATTACTTATTTCTTCGCCACTCTCTTTTAGTTGCTTAGCAAGATTCTCCACTTTAGAAATGTGCTGAGCGATGCCATCTGTAGGTGACATTTTATACTGATAAAACTTTTCATGTACCATCATTTTGTTTAGCTCAGACTTTTGCTCGTAAATAGATTCCAACTTTGTCATCACTTCCTTGGCTGTTTCACAATTCTCTATTAACGATATTTGATTCAAATCCATGGACGATGTTAACAAAAACATGGCCATACCATCGTTCTTGTCCCATTGGCTTGTGTCACCCACCCTGGGTTTCTCCTCATTAATATTCAAGCCTTTAGCCTTCAAGGCACATTTAATTTGGAATTTCCACTGTCTAAAGTCTTTCCCGTTGAATTTTTCGATCCGCATGGAATTTGTGACTTCCATTTTTTTTTCGAACAACACTTTTTCTGCTCTTTACTCAATCCGTAGGTATTAACGTACCTGGGCCCATAACCTTTTAAGGTGTGGTTAAAATAAACTCTTGAGTAAGATTTCTTAGTTCTTACGTATATTTCAAGTAAAATAAAACGTATTACAAATCAAACGCGCATGGCGAGAACAACCGAACCATAAAACAGCAACGCCTCTAGCGGTATTCATACGAACTATTTACCTTTTTAAGAATATCACGCAAAGATAATAGGTATTATAAAATTTACATCTTAACATTATTGAGTCCGTATGTTTGGTGAAGTTAGTCCGAACATTAATCTTTTTCTTTTCTTGGCTTATATCATGTGGGTCCTTAGATAATTCTGCATTTAATGCAGAAAGTTGTTCATTCAATTTATCTATTTGACTGCACGCGTCAGCCAACTCTTCTTCCAACCTAATTATTTCCTGTTGTAAAATGGTAATTTTAGGTACTTTTCCATCAGTATATTAAGCTGTCTTTAGGTGTGTTTGTATTTTCCGGCTGCGGTTTGGGGTTATTGTTAACACTGGGGTAATACACATGTCGTTTATAGTCATAGATGATCGTTTCTGTCTATTCTTATCGGAAACCTTTATTGTTGGTTATTTGTTGGTGGATTACGACGGATAGTTTCTAAGATTTGTATTTTGTTGGTAAGTTTTCTAATTTCATTATCAAGCGCATTTTTTTCCAAAATAGTGTTGTCCAGTTCTTCTTGAGTGCTCGTGAGTTTAGAGGTAAGGTCATCAATTTTTATTATCAGTTCTTGTGTTTCTTGCGTGTTATTTGTAGCTAATTCAGCGCTTCTTGAGAACATCTCACAGTAAGATTCGTTCCCCGAAATCTCGTCATCCATTTCAGTCTGTTTATTTAATATAATTTCCTCGGGGGATGTCAACGATCCGTCTGACTTTGGAGATTCTTCATTTTGAGCGGCCCTACTGGGTACAGACACTATTATGTTTGTTCTTTTCCGTAACGTGACGTTCGTGGATGAATTCGTTTGTTTTTTGCGTATGCTACTGCATGCATATTTTCTTCTTAGATTCTGGTTTCATTGTTTGGCACAGTTTTTCTGAGAAGCCAGCACAATCAAATTCAAATCTGTTATTGCATACAGCGCACAGTAAGGTATCTCTGATGCCAACCATAGTCTTGCATTTGAAACAGGTAACTGGTGTCGACATCTTGCGACAATTTTTAGCACTATTTCTTGACATTGTTATTATTTTTTATTGATAAGTTTCTTCGATAGAAAACAATTTACAAAAAGATTTAAAGTTCTGGGATGCGAACCCGCGTTGATTGCGTGTGAACAGGCTCGCTTAGCCGTTTGGCCAAACACTACATAAGAAACATTGGCGAAATAAATGTCCATATAATGAGCTTATACGAATATTTTAATGTTCGTTGTTGAGTATAGGGTATTGATGATACAATTTTAAATTTTTGTTTGACCGTCACCCACACTTAAGTTATTGTTAATTGATGTTTGTATGTCACTGTTATAAAATAAGTTTTATTATTTGTTTTGTCATTGCACAGTATTAGTCACTTAGTTTGTATTGTTTTAGGCACACATATTTATAGATTAAGCGTCATTTATCGCAAAGTATTGTCACTATTTTAACACGATATTCCCTTAGTTTTTTCACTCACAAACACTATCACTTATTGTTTATACGTCGTAGTGAACTTGTGTCTATTTTTATTGAAGATACTCATAGTTTAAACATTTTAAAATCACAATAATTGCGGAGCCGTTGTTTACCGTGGCAGTGGCGCCATCTGATTTCGTTCGTCGTTTCGGTGGGGACATTTACCTTATATGTAAAACAGTCCGTCTTTGGTTCCCACTGAACTCCCAATACCTTAATACAGCCAAACTGATCTTCTTTATCAAAACTAATAGGTACTTCACAATGATCTGACGGCAAGTCCTGTAACAACCGTGGTCATTCGCAGACCATTTGCGAAGTTCGTAATTTGCCGTGGACATTAATGCAATAAGTTCGTCACGAACGCCTATCGCCTCCTCAATAGTGTCTGCACCTCAGTTTAGGTCATCGACAAAACTATTATACTTTAAAAGTTTAGCTGCTCTAGGATAAACCGAACCTTCATCAGCCGCTAACTGCTGCAAACACCGAATGGCAACAAATGGACTTGACTTAAGGCATAGATAGGTGAGGCAAAACTGCAAAGTAGACCTGTCTTTGAATCCCTACTCCTCCTAAATGGATGATCCAAACAAGAAAAAAAAATATGTGTGAGATGTATAATATCTTAAACTAAAAAACTGTTGTTCGTTTTTTTTGTTACAACTATTGGTTTTGACAGAAAAAATTCTTAACTTTCTTCTAATTTCACCAAAGAAATTTCCTACTACTCCTAAACGGCTGAAGCGATTTTAATGATTCTTTCACCAAATGATAGAACATTTTATGGTCTAAAAAATTGTTGTTCATTTTTTTTCAAAAATCTTGTATTACGTGTCATACATTCAAAATACCCTGTAATTTCCACACGCGGGCCGCTCGAATGCGGGAGCTCAGTCTTTCACTAGCGTTCGCACGGGGAGGCTGTGTCGCATGTCGGCCCGCTCCGCTCCTTTGTTTTTCTATAAAGAATTTATAGCGCAGATGGTACACTCGGTACTCAAAGTAGTTCGGCGGCTGAATTAGTGATCTGAGTACGTCATTTTAAATAAGTATAGGCATTATAAATTTTTTAAAATAATTTAAATACATAGGTACACAAGATGCTAATTATCTATTTTTCTAGATTTATTCGTCTGATTATTTATCTATTTATTCTAGATTTATATAAACTTCGAGACGAGATTTTTTTTTCTTGTGTAGGTATTAGTAGGTAATAATAATAAAACAACGCACTTAGGTAAAGGAAATCACAAGACAACAAAATATTTTTTGGTAATATTTTAATAGGTATTCCTACAAAGGATTATTTAAATTCTGTAATTAGCAAAAACGTATTTTATCAATTTCTTGGATACAATCACATCACTTTTGTGCATTTTGCGTTTCTATTGGTAATTTACAAGGTACCCCGTTGGTCCATTGGTTTTGTAGGTATGAGTTTTTTTTATCTCATTGTTCCCCACAAAAAATCGGAATTATTCCTAGGGAATTTTCGATTCATCTAGCTCAATCGTGTCGTCGCGAATAAGGTTAGGTAAATTAAATTGATACCACCTATTTCGATCCCTGATAATAATATAAAATATACAGGAGTTTGGTAGAACGCGACGTTAGACAAACTTCGTAAGGTCATTTTGACCCTAAATGAGCTACTTTTTTTTATTAATATTAATGATTTTATTTATTATTTTCCGAAATTTGACCTAAAACTGCTTCTTTTTTTTTCTCGCGTGTTTTCAACTGATTTTTTTATTTGGTACAGTACCCCTTCACCCACCAGAATTTTACGAGGATAACGAGAAAAATTCACGCTGGCCCTCCAGCATCATCCTATCATACAGAAACAGAACCACCACAATACACAACAACAAAACTAACACCTCAACAAAACTTCAAGCTACCCTACAATTTTTTTTTAAATCTCGGAGCTACACTACGAACATGCGTACTCCGCCAAACAACATCATCTTTTTTAACCACTACGTCTCTCAGACGCCTACCACAACATTCATCTCGTAAGTGAGATTTCCTCAATTGCCTATCTACTTCAAACACTTTCCGTCGAGACCTGGGCAGTGAACCAACAAAACCGACGCTGACACACTGGAAGGGTCTACGACGAACCTTCGGGTGTTTAGAAGCTTTACCGGCATCACCAGTCAACCTCTGAGACACGACTGCTTCAGCATGCCTAACAATCGAATCCCTCCGATTTACAAGTCGCAAAACATCAGGCGCTATCTGAAAAGCTTTCCAGAAGTTGATGCCAAACAACAAAGACGACGAAACTCCAGGAACAACATAAAACTTTATTACCTTTAACACATCATCAACCACAACAGGTAGAAACATGTAACCAATAGCAGACGAAGTAGAACCATTCGCCGCTACCACAGCATCCGTATCAGATTTATACAACTCACCCAGATGAGAAAAACAATTTACAGCAGAACCACCAACAATAGAAACTTCCGCTCCAGAATCTAGCAATCCAGAACACGGAACACCACCAATCTCAACATTCAAATAAGGACGTGCGTCCTGACAATCATCTTGTCGGACCGTCGCAACATTAGCGTTATAATTTCTCGAGAATGCACGCACAAAATCACACCAAGCATGCCACTCTTCAACAGGTGTAACCTCAAAACGACGGTCCGTCGCCACGCGTTTTGTGACTCCAGAGACTTTGACGTCCTTCTGGCGTGCACACTTCGGACAATTGACAGCGGTCACGCCCTTCTCACCACAACGATAACAAATAATAACACGAGGAGCATTACAATCACGGAGCGTGTGGTTCTTCACACGGCAACGCACGCAAAACTTCTCCATGCTCGGACTCTTAACCACAGCCTCACACTTTGGACGAGCAGACTTACTTTTGTAGGCCAGGTCAGGGGCGACAGTATTCGGTACACTGCGCGGGGGTTCAGCGAAGGATTCCGCCCTCTGTCTCGCCGCTTCTAACTGCCTACAATGCTTCTTCAAGTCGGCCCACGATTTTATTTCAACATTGACCAAAGGAATGGAGTAGGATGGCCTAATGTTGAATTTGATTAAGCTCAACTTCTCTTCCTCGTCCAAAGGTTTACGCAACCTCGAAAAGTAATTTTGCATAATGCTTAGGTAACTACATATGGATTCATCAGGACCTTGGGTCCTTGAACGAATCTCCTGCAACTAACGATGATCATAATCGTAGGGTAATACTCTTCCAACAACGACGCTTTTAAATCTTCCCAACTATTTAGTTGGTCACGAGTACCTCGGTACCAATATAAGGCCTCATCAGTAAATAATTCAGCCGCTGAGTTGAATAATTTTTCTTTCGCAATATTACGAGATTTACATAACTCTTCAATTCTAACAATAAAATCCTGCACACTGTCTTTCCCGTTAAACCTGAAATTCAAAGAGTGAACACACGCAGAACAATTCACAGGTTTGACCATTGATGGCTCATTCCCAGCCAAACCAGAGACCCTAGAAACTTCCTCCTCAGCAGGTTGAAAATCATAACTGCTAACGAATGTGTGCGTCATACGGTCGATCCGCTTTAAAAGTGGGATGAGACGCTCATCCAACTGTTCCCACAAAGTCCTATCATCTTCATCCGCAGCCTCAACACGACTTAACCTATGGAAGATGTGGTTTCCTAAAGCCTGCACGCGATAAAGTTGTTTGAGTAACAGGGGTTTCCTGTTACACAGCCCCTCAAGCTCGTCTATTTTGGAGGAAATAGTTCTCAGCTCAGCCAGCGCATCTCCCTCAAACACACTCACCTCATCGCTAGGTATATCCTGAGCCAAACGTCTTATTTGACCACGCAACAACTCTACCGTTTTTTCAGGCACAGCATCTCGGATCACAACTTCGTAAATCAATTCATTTTTATTTAAAAGATTAAAGCGGATAGGGCGTTCCTCCATCATATTGGCTTTACAAAATGAACTTTCATAAAAAGTAAATAAGTTATAATATTTTAACTAATCTTAGTTATTGCTCTGTTTACCAAAACAACGTAATTAATTTTTAATAGAAGTTAATTTAAATTCAGTGAATCACTAACAACGACACAATCAAGTGACAAAGGAAATACTGTACACTTTGTAATATGTGACCTTACGGTCAGTTGGAATGTTTGTTTGTGGAAATCGGTAAGTATTTAATCTCGCCAAGAAAAAAGTGTTACAGTACCCCTTCACCCACCAGAATTTTACGAGGATAACGAGAAAAATTCACGCTGGCCCTCCAGCATCAACCTATCTTACAGAAACCATACCACCACAATACACAACAAAAAAAACTAACACCTCAACAAAACTTCAATCTACCCTACATTTTTTTAAATCTCGGAGCTACACTACGAACATGCGTACTCCGCCAAACAACATCATCTTTTTTAACCACTACGTCTCTCAGATGCCTATCACAACATTCATCTCGCAAGTGAGATTTCCTCAATTGCTTATCTACTTCAAACACTTTCCGTCGAGACCTGGGCAGTGAACCAACAAAACCGACGCTGACACACTGGAAGGGTCTACGACGAACCTTCGGGTGTTTAGAAGCTTCACCAGCATCACCAGTCAACCTCTGAGACACCACTGCTTCAGCATGTTTTTTAGAAACAACCGAAACTTTCCGATTCACAAGTCGTAAAACATCAGGCGCGATCTGAAAAGCTTTCCAGAAGTTGATGCCAAACAACAAAAACGACGAAACTCCAGGAACAACATAAAACTTTATAACCTTTAACACATTATCCACCACAACCGGTAAAAACATGTAACCGACAGCAGACGAAGTAGAACCATTCGCCGCTACCACAGCATCCGTATCCGATTTATACAACTCGCCCAGATGAGAAAAACAATTCACAGCAGAACCACCAACAATAGAAACTTCCGCTCCAGAATCTAACAATCCAGAACACGGAACACCACCAATCTCAACATTCAAATAAGGACGTGCATCCTGACAATCATCTGGTCGGACCGTCGCAACATTAGCTTTGCAATTTTTTGAGAATACACGCACAAAATCACACCAAGCACGCCACTCATCAACAGGTGTAATATCAAAACGACGGTCCGTCGCCACGCGTTTTGTGACTCCAGAAACTTTGACGTCCTTCTGGCGTACACACTTCGGACAATTGACAGCGGTCACGCCCTTCTCACCACAACGATAACAAATAACAACATGAGGCGCATTACAATCACGGAGCGTGTGGTCCTTCACACGGCAACGTACGCAAAACTTCTCCATGCTCGGACTTTTACCCACAGCCTCACATTTTGGACGAGCAGACTTACTTTTGTAGGCCAGGTCGGGGCGACAGTATTCGGTACACTGCGCGGGGGTTCAGCGAAGGATTCCGCCCTCTGTCTCGCCGCTTCTAACTGCCTAACGTAAGTGCGCCTATTAACGACCCCCCAAAATTTGTATCCTATTACCGCCCTATTTTTCTTTCTTTCATAAAAGACATAATAACAGGTTCCAGAAAACACGTTAGCTAAAAATATCTAGATATGTTTATTGACTATCAAAACGATTAAAGTTTGTGTTCGTAAATAACCAGTAAATGGAGTTATTTGACATTAAATGAGACGCGCCCGCAACGGACGCACTTTTCATACTGACGCGCTCCCAGCTACTTAAAGTGCACCTTGTTATTAATTAGCGATTTTAACACATTCAAAATGAGTGTACCAATATGTTTTTGCATGATAATATTAATTCGTACTTTAGTTTCCTTAATAAACCCTCAACATAGCCCTCTCGCTGTATTTTTGTAGCTTAAATGCAATTTTAACCCTCGCTGTACGAGGTGGGGTGTGACACACCCCAGTCCTTTAAAAATCGCCATAATTTTAAAAATTTGCAAGTGCTGAATATGAAATTCTCAGTAGCTGGAATTATGGCGCTGCTGCTTCGATCAGCGTTGCAAAATCAGTCCAGCGGTGACTACCAACTGAGTTACATGCCTTTAAAGTGCGTGTGGGTGTCACACACCCCACCTGGTACGGGACGTTGTTAAAAAGTAAAAAAAATAATCTAACAGTTTTGGTGTAATTTATATATTTTTAGCTTTGTTAATTGAATAATATTCAATACAAATAATATTTTTCGTGATTTTCACGGTATCTGAAATTTTCAAGCACTTTTAGTCAAATGAGATGATTTTTAGTGCGAATCTGGAAGTTTGGTACTGAGATCCGAAGATGTATGTGAACATTCACTTATGGGCTACAATTTATACCTGGTGATGCAATTTATGGGCTACTGAAATGAAATAACATATTTTATAAATAAATAGAATTATTACGCTCCCATTTTAAGCATTGAGCATACTCATTTTCTTTCATTAGAATTGTGGTAAATTCAAAACCGATGATCAAAACAAATTTATACCCTTCCAGATTTTAATTTAATTTTAAGTTTTAAATAAATATCTTGTACTTTGTTAAATAAAAACGGTTGTCATAATTAAAGGCACTAATTAAAAATTATACATAAGAAACTGATTCCTAAATTACAAGAACAACGGAAATTGTGTCTTTTTGTTTTTTTATGATAAAAATGTTATAATACATATTTTCAGCTCAGAGCTTTTCTTAAACCTAATTAGCATATGTAAATAATCATTATTAAATAATAAATTCCACTTAAAAAAATGTTGAATGAAAATTTTATGACTTTGTATATTGGGGTATGTCACACCCCACCTGGTACGGAACGTAACTTTTAGTCACCTGGTATACGGAGGGTTAAATAAGGGCGGTAATAGAAACACTTTTCATAATTTGGTTCCTAATAACGACCCATGGCGTTGTTAGAATTTGGATAACGTTTTTTATTTTAGTATTTATATATTTAATTACGCATTTAACCTCGATTTTTTTGTCTTGATCGATTCATAAGAATATTTCACATAATTAAATCAATTAACGCCATACGTTTATTGTCATAGGTTTGGCATAAAACTGCAATGAACATTAAAGAATATCTCTAATAATGTATGACAGTAGATTTTATAAAAACCTGTTAAATTCTAATTAGTATCTATTTGATATAAAATAAAACCTAATAGAAATGATACTTCACTGATCACGTCTTCATTAAAGTAGATATTTTAGCTGGTTACTGTTTTTTTTACGGTCGCTAATAGAATAAAGTAATATTCATACTTAATTCTATTACCGTCTCATAACTATAACGCCACCTGCGAAGACTTATAAGCCTGTATTTTGTCTATAACTAACATTTATGACATGACACCAAACCAATCATGCGTTATCACAACAACTATGTAACTTTTTAAGATCCTTTGAATAAAAAAAAATAATTTAAAATAATTATATAGACCGTGTCCAATTGTCCAAAGTTTAAATTAAAATACACAATTAAAATCAAAAACATAAGTCAAAAACTAATTAAAAATTACAGTAAAATTAAAAATAAAAATAAAATATTAAATTAAAATTAAATTAAAACTCAAATAAAGTTTAAAAAATCCCCACTAATCACTAGAACACAGGGTACCGAAATATCAAGTATAATAGAAGAATTTATTATTTTACTATTTCTGCTTGATTATTTATTTATTTTCGAGAAGCGTGCCCTTTCTCTTTTAATGATACTGGAATTCAAAAGCAAAACAAATTTAACTTGGAAAAATCAAGTGGTTCCCGAGCCTCTGAGCGGGAATCGAACCCGTGTCTCTTGGAATATTGATATGTTTACGGGCAGCAAGTAAAACAACCGATACGAACTCAAGCTGGTTTATTACTAAGTCAACGGTCGCGACACCTTTACATTTATCCGTTGGATAGTTTTTACTGGTATACCCACTTTGGTACATACATCATCCCTCCAACATTAATTAGAGACCCTGGTGACAAATAAAATAACAATTAGTACTGTATCTAATTTACACAATATTAATCTAAAAGTACTTCTTATAATCTACAATTTTTCGTGGTCTTCTCGACCGCTGTTCGAGAGGCCTATCAACTTCTATATTTTCATCACTGTTTGGAGCATTATGCGTCTGCGGTACGGAGTCACTACTATTTGAACTAGCAGAAGGGATAGGCCGCTCTAACTCATTACAATCAGCATCATTGACCGTATCAATATCTTGTGCTTCGACAAATTCATCATCATCATCACATTCACCACCTTCCCCCACGACGGTAGCAAGCGTTTGTGCGGGCGCAGCGGGCGCGACCGGGGCGCCGCCGGGCGCGGAGGCGGCGGCCGGGCCGCCCGGGCTCGCGACCGCGGGAGGCTCGTCCGCCGCCGGCCCCGACGACATCATCTCGTCGTGAGTTGAAGGCGATGACTGCTGGTCAAAATGATAATCATTTTGTTCCTCATAGTTATTGTCCGGTTCTACAATATTATTTCCATTAAATTTCATTATTTGGTCAAGATGACGTTTATGTGTGACATTATATTGCTTAAACTTAATCTCAAACATTCTGTTACCCAACACTTTAGTAATAGTTCCTGGGGACCATTTTGATTTACGTGCAACATACCACTTTGCCCAGACGGTGTCACCAATATTAAAACATCTATTATTTGGCAAATCATTGTTTTGTAACTCTGATCTTTCATAATTATTTTCAGAAAAAATTAGGTCTAATCTTGATTTTAAGTCCCTGCTAGGGCATGTAATATCGGAAGGTTTTCAATTCCGATATTGAATTCCGATATTAGATCTCAATATCGGAATTCCGATAATAATATCGGAATTGAGTTCATGTGCTATAAAATTAATATTTGGTTATATTCGTAAGAATTCTGGATTGTTTACAATAAAATAATGATTGTAATCAAAATCTTTAATTTGGTACAAAACAGCACTTCATAAAATTGAAGTTTTAAAACCATTTTTACGTTATGGGTATCCATTTAATTTGGTTTTTTATGTGACAAGAGGCAAACGAGCAGACTGATCACTTGATAATGAATGGTTACTGATGAGCTTATATGGACTAGCAAATAATTAAAGTGTTTTTGTAAAATTACAGGTATCAAACTAACTTTTACTCCTTCATTATATTACCCTGTTTTATGTTGGCGGAACGAATTTTAGAGTCATTCAATTCACGTGCTACAAAAATTGTAGAGAGTGGTAAAAAACTTGAATATGCTTGTAATTTGTTCCTTTTTGATTATCGATGTACAACTCACAAAACCACGGGCCATCATCATCATCATGTCAGCCATAGGACGTCCACTGCTGAACACAGGCTCCGATAATGATTTTCACAAAGGCCGGTTGGTGGCGGCCTGCATCCAGCGCCTTCCTGCTACCTTTGTGAGGTCGTCGGTCCACCTTGTGGTTATGAGTCCTACGCTGCGCTTTCCGGTACGTGGCCTCCACTTCAGAACCTTGCTGCCTCATCGTCCGTCTGTTTTGCGTACTAAGGCAGAACCGTTGGAAGACCTTATCACAATGCTCGAAGACCTTAATCCAGTTTCCCAACAGGTAGGCCTTCGGATGAATATGGAAAAAACGAAGCTTATGTCGAATGTCCATGTTGCTCCTTACCCAGTTTCGGTTAGGAGCTCGATTCTCGAGATTGTTGACAAGTAAGTATATGTCTATCTCGGACAAACGATCAGCTAGGTAGTTAGATGCAATTTCGAGAAAGAGGTAAATCGTCGAATACGAAGACGAAAGTCTTCAATTAGTGTGTGTTACCAGTGATAATATACGGCTCGAAAACGTGGCCTTTGAATATAGGGCACAACGTGCTATGGAGAGGGATAAGCTTGGTGTTTCTTTACGAGATCTAATCAGAAATGAGGAGCTCCGTAAACTAACTAAGGTCGCTGACATAGCCCGACGGATTAGCAAGCTGAAGTGGCAATGGGCAGGGCACATAGTAGTTAGTACGCAGAACTGACGGTCCATAGTCCAGTAAAATTAATGTTTGAAAGGGAGTTGAGATATCGTTCTTTGTTGACCAAGTACCTATGGCAAATGCTAAAATTGATTTAGAACAAGTTCAATTAACCATAAATAGTAAAGATATTAAAATATTTGCAGTGGAACAAAAAGTGATGGTGAGAGACATGAGAAAATCATTGGTTTTTGCCAATCATGTACTTTGGGCTTTGTGGCAGGTTGTGGCGAGTTTAAACGCTTTGTTTAAAATCTCAATTAAAACTTTTATCTGATTCCGATATTACGATATTGGGTCGCTCAATATCGGAATTGAAATATCGGATCTCGCAGTCCGAGATTCCGATATTACGAGATTCCGAGATTCCGATATTCATGCCCTAGTCCCTGCCCATCATAAGCTTTGCAGGCGTGAAACCGGTTGAGCAATGCACAGTATTGCGATAGTCAAAAAGAAACCCCCATAATTTTTCTTGTACCGCTAATTGAGTTAAATTATTATTATCTAAAATACATTTTAACATTTTTTTGCAAGTTTTTACGGAATTTTCCACTTGGCCATTGCTACAAGGGTGATAGATAGGAGATGTCAAATATTTTATGCCATTATTACTACAAAACGCCTGAAATTCAGTTGAACATATTTTGGGATCGTTATCTGATACTATTAAATGTGGTATTCCGTAACGGGAAAACAAATATTTCAAATTACGAATTAGCGCGCTGGAAGACGTGCCACAATTATTCATGTGGATACATTCCAGCCATTTACTAAATGCGTCTATTACGATTAGGTATACGTTTCGCCCTACGGACATGTAATCGATGTGTAACCGGCGCCAGGGCCCGGCGGCGCGCGGCCAGGCCGCGGGCGGCGCGCGCGGCGGGGCGCAGCGCGCGCACGCGCCCACCCACTGCTCGATGTCGCCGTCGATGCCGGGCCACCACATTCTACTTCGCGCTGTGCTTTTAGTTTTAACGACTCCGAAATGAGCCGAATGCAGTTCCTCTAACATACGTTTTCGAAATACTGTAGGTATTACAACTCTGTGCCCTCGAAAAAGACAGCCATCGATCTCTTCTAAATCTGATTTACATTGAAAATATGGCAATATATTTTTACATGTAATTTTCCTAGGCCAACCGTGCCTCATATACCTAAATACCGTTTGAACAATTTTGTCGTTATGTATGGCTTCCCTAATATCTACAAAAGAAACCGGTTTTACGTTTGCATCTAAAAATTTCAAATAACAATAACCGTTCACGCCTTCCTCTTCCTGTTCAACATTATTTGGAATAGGTAACGGTGCGCGAGAGAAATAATCAGCAATTAAATTGTTTTCGCTAGATATACAGTGTGTCCGGGCATGTAGTGATCAAACTTTAAGGGCCAAATCTAGGGACAATTTTATCGATAAAAATACTTCAAATTTGGGGCTTGACCCATTTATCTCAAAATTACAAGGATTTAAGTTTTTAATTTTTAGTTTTCACCTCTTCCTTCAAAAACAAGTGAAAGCGTGGGGTAGCTTAACATTAATAAGCAAATATTTTATATCATGCGATAGCCAATAAAAATATCTATTAGTAGAAGTAGAAAACAGACGCAAGTTTCATACATTTTATGGGAGTAAGAATGGTTTTAATTAGGAAAATACATGACTTTTTTCACTTCTTTTTCAGTTATTTTCCAACACAAGAAAAACCAGGTCGTTAAGGTATGTTTTATTTGCATTGTATTATTAGTATTTGAGCTATTCTACAAAACGAATGTAAATTTATTAGTCTACGTCTATTAGTTTCGACGTAATTGTTGAACAAAGATACCCCTTCCCAGCGGTTTCCATAGTAATCGGAATAGGTTGTGTGATTCTTTCAGGCAGTGCATTTTCGCATGTCGCGTGCGCTATGGAAACCGCTGGGAAGGGGTATCTTTGTTTAACAATTACGTCGAAACTAATAGACGTAGACTAATAAATTTACATTCGTTTTGTAGAATAGCTCAAATACTAATAATACAATGCAAATAAAACATACCTTAACAACCTGGTTTTTCTTGTGTTGGAAAATAACTGAAAAAGAAGTGAAAAAAGTCATGTTTTTTTCTAATTAAATCCGTTCTTACTCCCTTAAAATGTATGAAACTTGTATCTGTTTTCTACTTTTGCTAATAGATAATTTTATTGGCTATCGCATGATAAAAAATTTTTGCTTATTAGTGTTAAGCTACCCACGCTATCACTTGTTTTTGAAGGAAGAGGTGAAAACTTAAAATTCAAAACTTAAATCCTTGTAATTTTGCGAGAAATGGGTCAAGCCCCAAATTTGAAGTATTTTCATCGATAAAATTGTCCATAGATTACGCCCTTAAAGTTTGATCACTACATGCCCGGACACACTGTATATTTCACTGTATAGTTATAAGCAGAAAGTATGAGTGCGTAACGCTGCAACCGAGAAGCAGACGTAACAGATATTCCGTTTTTATTACCAAAAATTGAAAGCAACGGTCTGTGGTCCGTTTTTAATATGAATGGATCCTGCCTACCATATAAATACTGGTGAAAATGTTTCACACCAAATATTATGGCCGTAGCTTCTTTTTGGATTTGGCTATAGTTTTTTTCGCTAGCCCCCAACGACCTAGACGCGAATGCGATGGGCCTCTCCGTGCCGTCCGGCAGCTGGTGCGCCAGCACGGCGCCGAGCCCGGCCGGGCCCGCCTCCACGGCCAGCGTGAGCGGCGAGCGCGGCTCGAAGTGCGCCAGCACGCGCGCGGAGCCCAGCTCTCGCTTCACGCGCTCGAACGCCGCCGCCTGGCGCGGCCCCCACTCCCACGCCACGCCGCTACGGAGTAACTCATGCAACGGTTCTAACAATGATGACGCATTCGGAATAAAGTTGCGATAATAGTTTACCACGCCGAGAAATCGTTTTATGCCTAAAACATTAGTGGGCGCTGGAGATTTTATTATGGCTTCGACTTTACTCGGGCATGTTTTAAGGCCGCTTTTATCTATAACGTAACCCAAGTATGTGACACTGTCTTGAAAAAACGCGCACTTTTCTTTTTGCAGTCTTAACCCGGCTTCATGCAGTCGTTCTAATACTTCTTTTAGACGTGACATGTGGGTTTTCCTATCTGGACCGGTACAACAGACATCGTCTAACCAACACGAAACTCCATCTATGCCGGACAGCAAGGTTTCCATTGCGCGCTGAAAAATAGCTGGTGCATTAGCGAGACCGTACACTAGCCGAGTATATTTAAAAAGGCCTTTCGGTGTATTAATAGTTGTTAGCTCTTGAGACGAATCGCTTAATAAAAATTGATTGTAAGCATTACTTAAATCGATTTTTGAGTAATGTTGTCCACCCCCAATTTTGGCAAAAACTTCTTCAATACGTGGTAAGGGGTATTTATCAATTTTTAAATCTTTATTTAAAGTACAAGAATAATCACCAGCTATTTTTACCTTGCCGTTTTCCTTTAGGACCGGTACTATTGGTGTGGCATATTCTGAAAAACGAACAGGCACTAATACACCTAATTTGACAAGCCTAGTTAGTTCCTCATCTACTTTGTCTTTTAGGGCGAAAGGTATAGAACGCGGTTTGAAAAATTTTGGAACAGAATTTTCCTTTACATGTAATTCTACCTTGAATTTATTAAAACACCCTAATTCATCTTTCCAAAGACCTGGGAACTGGTTTAATAATTGCTGTACGTCGTTCTCAGCGCCGTCATTTTTATATGTATAATGATTACAAGTAGTGAAACCTATATTGAACAACGCCATGAAATCACGGCCCAATAGCGGTGGTCCGCCATTTTTCACAATATAAAATTTTAGATCACTGATTTTATTTTTAAACGACACTTGGGCTATAAAGTATCCAAGGGGCGTGATTTTGTGGCTGTTGTACAAACACATTGTTAGGTCACTTTTATGCAATTTAACCTGCGGAAAATATTTCAAATATAATTTTTCAGAGATAACACTAGTACCAGATCCTGAATCAAGTTCCATGCATAATTTTAAATTACACCGGTCAACAAAAAAAAATTTTTTTTTTGCGCATGGATTTTACTTATTATATTCTGATTATATCGATGGTGGAAGTATCAATTAATGTAAGGGACATTTTGGCCAAAATGAGTTATATATACCAACGGATTCAGAATTTTCGGCTCTATCGATTGGTATACTTGAAATGTTGATATCTTTAAAAAAATGTCCCTTACCTTAAACATTTTTAGTCGTCTGAATACGACTTTTGGGGAAATAAATGATTTAAAGGACGTAAATTCCTTTTAATAATACAATTCAGCCCTTACCCTAAACTGTTGGTTTTAACTTTTGAACTCATTGAACCTTACTTCATTTTAAACTTTTTGATTTATCATAATTAGGCCCTTACGTTAATATGCATATAGGATATCAATTACTTTTTTTGGTGGTGATATGCATTTAATGCCTCCCACTCCTACTACACTTATGAACACTAAGTTGTCTTGTCTCTATCTTTTTTCTGTTCATTTTTACGCAGTTGGGTTTTTGACCGAGGGGCTGAAGGCTCTTCAGAAGCTTTTCAATTCCGTCATCCTCGAAGGAAAAACGCCTACGGTATGGCACAGAAGTGTGGTGATACTCTTCTTCAAAAAAGGCGACAAAACCTTGTTGAAGAATTATTATTATAGACCCATCTCACTTCTGAGCCATGTCTACAAGCTGTTTTCGAGAGTCATTACGAATCGTCTCGCTCGTAAGCTCGATGACTTCCAGCCTCTCAAACAAGCCGGTTTCCGAAAAGGCTTTAGTACACTACATACATACGCCACGGCAGATTATACAGAAGACCGAGGAGTATAGTCAGTCACTTTGCCTGGCGTTTGTGGACTATGAGAAAGCTTCGATCGAGACCTGGGCAGTACCTACTACAGTTTCTCCAACGGTGTCAAATTGACTATATCGATACATCGAAGTGTTGAAAGGCTTGTACGAAAACGCCACAATGTCGTTCCGTCTTCAGGATCAAGACTCGAAACCAGTTGCAGCAGCAGACAGGGGGAACTGAAAACTCCGAAACTGTTCACCACGAACTGCTTCTGGACTGGAACGGATTCGGCATAAATATCAACGGTGAGTAAATAACCCACCTTCGATTCGCACTCTAAAGGTTGGATACTCGACACTCAGCAGTTGTTGACAATTATATATACCTAGTACAAACAGTCCAGTTAGGCTGGTTATAGTGTTACGCGGACCGTCCAGTGCGGATCCGCTCCACACAGCCGATCTGTAAACTTCGAGGAAGCGTTTTAGAGTAATGCGGTCCGCAGGAATCGCTCGCTCCCTAGCAGTTCATACAGATTGGCTGTGCGGAGCGATCCGCACTGACGGTCCGCGTGACACTAAAACCAGCCTTAGGTAGGTCCAACTTCGAGGAAGAGGTCAATCGTCGAATCCAACTCGGCTGGCAACGTTCAGGAAGCTTCGCGATATTCTCACGTCTGAAATATCGCACTGTCTCAAGACAAAAGTCTTTGATAACTTATGGATCTGAGACGTGGTCGCTTACTGTGGGCCTCATAAGAAGACTCAAGGTCAAAGGCGATGGAGCGTGCTATGCTCGTAGTGATTGAACCAGAAATGACGTGATCCACAGGAGAACCAAAGTGACTGACATAGTCCGCAGAATCGCTAAAATCAAGTGGCAGTGAGTGGAGCTCGTAGCTTGCAAAGCTGATGGCCGCTGGGGCAGAAAAATTCTTGAGTGGCGACCACGAGCTGGAAGACGTAATGTGCTGCAGACCTCCACTAGGTCGACCGACGATCTGGTGAAGGTTGTAGGAGGTGCCTGGATGCGGGCGGTGCAGGACCGGTTGTTGTGGAAATCCTTGGGGGAAGACCTTTGTCCAGCAGTGGACGTCATTCGGCTAAAACGAACGAACGATGATTGAAAAAAAACCTAACTGCGTAAAAATGAACAGAAAAAGATAGAAACAAGACAACTTGTTCACAAATGCAGACGTACGCATCATCAGTGACTAAATGTTTTGTTGGTGATGTGTATTTGATGCCTCCAACTGCATTTGTGAACACTAAGTTGTCTTGTTTCTATCTCTTCTCTTCTTTTTTTTTTTTTTTTTTTATGTGATAGGAGGCAAACGAGCAGACGGATCACCTGATGGTAAGTGATTACCGTCGCCCATAGGCACCCGCAGACCCAGGGGCGTTACAGGTGCGTTGCCGGCCTTTAAGGTAAAGATACGCTCTCCTCTTGAAAGCTTGCAGGTCGTATCCGTCCGGAAACACCGCAGACGACAGTCCATTCCACAGTTTGGTTGTACGGGGCAGGAAGTTTCTAGAGAAACGTACTGTTGTGGACTGCCAACCATCTAAGTGATGGGGGTGGAAGTGCTGTCGGGTAGATCGGTGGCGAAAAGTGGCGGCAGGAATAAGTCCGGATAATTCTTCGGAGCACTCCCCGTGATACATGCGATAGAAGATGCACAGTGAGGATACATCTCTACGCAGCGCCAAGGGGTCAAGCCGATCCGAAATGTCCTGGCAGTCAACGATTCGAGCTGCTCTCCGTTCAATGCGGTCCAGAGGGAGAAGCTGGTACTGGGGCGCACCTGCCCAAAGATGATTGATGATGATCTTCGTTTTGTTAATGAAAACTCGAATGCAACCTCTACTTACATCAGGTTTCAATGTTAAAATTGTCAAGTTACAATAATATTACTGTCGTATTTATTCTTAAATGTACCTTACAACATACATGGCATTCCATACTGTGAAATTTCAACATTGTAAGGTACAGTCAAGCTCGTTTCTTTAATGTAAGGGACATGCTATCTTTTAAACTACCCGTTTTTCGAAAATTTGGCGTTTATATTATGAAAGAACAGAAAATTCTAAGAAACTTTGCCATAGAAACTATTTAAATCGTAACATCACATAAAAAGATATTGAGGTATAAAGAAAAAAAAATCGTTTTTTGGCTCTCCTGAAAAGTCGTGTTTTGTCCCTTACAGTAATTGATATTTCCACCATCGATATAAGCAAAAGTATATAAAAAAGTGCGATTACAAATCGAAAATATTTGCTTTTTAAGAAGTTATAGCGATTTGAATTTTCCATCTTCATAGTAGAATGTCTCTCAAGATGCACGTCACATTCTCATTGGGATATTATTTATAAATAATTATGGGGGCTTATTCGCAAGAACAAGGGGCACGCTTTCATCAAAATATAGTGGGATTTGAGAAACGACGTTACCAAGGCCAGTATACTGAAAGCATGATAGGGTTAGATTTTTATGAAAAATATCTTCTATGGAACGTGACAGGAAATTAGAACTTTTCATTTTTAATAAATATTTGGACTCTATTTTAATTTTTCTCTTGTGAGAATGAATCTTAAATGGATGTTTGTTATGTTTTAATAATTAGAAAGAATGAAAGAAATTGGCAACAAATCAAATCATCTCTATGTTCATGTTACATACATTCATTGATATGAATTTTTCTATTTTTTACACATAAAAGCAAATTCAGAACAATTTTTTGTTGTTATTCTTGTTTCTAGGTTATAAAGCAATAAAAATAAGCTATGCATAACCCGTGCGCAAAAATACTGTAGACAGTTGTTATTTACGAGTACATCAAGTTTTATAGGTTCATAATTTACATACCTAAGGTTAAAGACTTCACATTCCTTACAATCGCTTTCTATGTTATTTAACCTTAACTTCTCACTCTTTTCAGCACGGCAAACCTTCCTTAAATGCCCTTTTTGGCCACAATTATTACACCGATAACCTTTAAAACGGCACTTTGATGACACATGATTTTTTAAACCACACACTGAGCAATACACATGATCAGATTTTTCATGAGACGTCTCCTGCTGAGTCGCCTTGGTTGATCTGTGATTTTCACTGACTCGATACACCGGTTCCTGCTTCACGACGCCGTGGAGGCCACCGCTGGCGGCCCGCGCCGCCCGCGCACACGCTGCCTGCTGAGCAATCTCCAGAGCCTTGGCAAACGTCAGCGTGCTGGAGTCCTGTTCAAACAGCCTGTCTCGTTCGGGGCCCGCATTCAAACCGAGTACGAATCTATCTCTCAGTACCACGTCCAACTCTGTACCGAATTCACAATGCACAGCAAGTCCCCTGAGTCGCGCGCCCCATTCTTCAGCGCTTTCCATCTCTGACCTGGTGGCTTCGTAAAACTTCGCTCTGTCCGCAAATGTTGATCTCTTTGGAGTAAAATGATCGTTTAGTTTCTTGACCAAGTCCTTAAACGATGTCTCTTCCAACTTTTGCGGGTGAAATAAGTTTTTTGTCAATCGTACGATTCATCGGACAAATGAGTGAGTAAAACCGCTCTCTGTTTCGTTTCGTTGTTATCGTTCAATTCTATAAATTGAACCAATCGGCTGTAGAAAATCTGCCAATCTTGACTTTTATAATCAAACACAGAAATATTTCCGATGTACGCCATTTTAGAAACGCGTCGTGGGTAGATCGTCGCCAGTGATATGTTTACGGGCAGCAAGTAAAACAACCGATACGAACTCAAGCTGGTTTATTACTAAGTCAACGGTCGCGACACCTTTACATTTATCCGTTGGATAGTTTTTATTGGTATACCCACTTTGGTATACCCACATATACATCAAATATACCCAATTGAAGAGCAATATTCTTAGCGGTCGGTAATAGAAACAGAAAAAACGTTAATAGAAACACACCTCGTCTATAGGTCGGTAATAGAAACAACTGCTTTTTCAGATTAAATTGCTATTTATTAATTATTACGTGATTAAATACTCATTGTTACTACTTGAATTCAAAGATCACTTCATCATTGTTATAAATAAATTAAAGTTTCTTTTCTATCACCACGTCTTATATCTAATGGACAATGCCCATTTTACTATGGGAGTCTGTACCATGTTGCATCAACCTGAATTTACTCTCAAAAGTCTAATTTTTATTTACCTTTACGCTACCAACAAGTTTTTTTTCAATGTTTATCCGAATTTTCAAAATATTTGAAAAAGTTAAAAAACGCCTGAATATTTTTTTAAGCAATGTTTAATCGTCGTATAATTGCTATTAATCTATTTATTACAGATATTTATGCGTTTTGGGTCGCATTGCTGTAAGTAAAATGCTTTGCATGATAAAGATGTACTTACTACACTTGCGCAATAAGATGAGATCCGTCCTCCTTCGTCTGCTCCCCCGCACGTGCCGTTTTCGACCTATACCTATTGACATTACGCCCTCTTCGTACTAATGTTACTTAACGCTTTATCCATGCCTATCCAGAACACAAACTTCGCTGTTAAAAGACAATGATAAATAAATATTAAGTTATGAATACCTAAGCTTACTGCGTGTTACTTTATATTAAACAAGTTGTGCCCGCGGATTTCGTACTCGTGAAAGTAGTTTAAATGTTTCCCATTTCCTGAAATTAGCAAAAAGCAAATAAACTCTTCAGCTTTATAAATATTAAATAATATAGTATAGTTATCTAATGCATTTCCTCATTACTTAAAAATATTGAGTTATAGGAAGCCAGTTACGGGCAGTGCGATTTAATTTAGTTCAAAGACTTAGTAAATCACTTAAACATTTATCAAGGTAACATAAATAAAATAACTATAATAATTAGTCTGATAACATTTATTTTTTTAAAGTACATCATTTAATACAAGTGACAATCATCGCTACTCCTCATATTCGTGGAAAAAATCGTCTAAATATGATGCTGGGGCATTAACATCATTATATCGAGCCCAGCTGAGATACCATACCACCGTCATAATATGGGCACAGCATCCCACCGTTCTTCTACCAACAGGGCAGTTGCAGCAGTATCCTACTATGGCATCAAGTGTGTTCATAACTTCCCGGTTTTTACAAATCAATAAGTATGTAAAGTAAGTACGGGAACTTACATGTCGAGATCTTATTCTGCCTCGGAGCATGTAATTGTTTTGTCCCAACACTAGTGGTATGTCTTCATCGACTTCATTATTGATTTCTATTAGGTAAGTACCTGTTTGCCTGACATGCTCGCCATAGTAAGATACTGCTTGTTTCATCTGGTAAGTACCCAGAGCAAATCTTTTCAACTCGTTTATAGTGAGTTTTGGAAATGTGTCCAGGTGAGGGTTGTTTCCATCGATCGTTTGGAAAAATGCACTCCTCCTATTCATATTTTCTCTATTTATAAAATCCGATAAATGGTTGGGCAGTAAATATCTGGCCTTTGCTATGCTGACATAAAGTGCAGCTTCTGGTGGGTCTTCAATTAACTTGTGGTATTTATTTAAAAGCGCACAAGCAATTTTTAAATCATCCATTAGATGTCGAGCGGCTCTGTTGTTATATACGTGCCGAAAGAGTCTAAAATCTCTTTTGATTCTTCCATTTACTGCCTCCACTACCCATCGGCACATCGTCACAAACCTGGATTTATTGGCTTGAAGGGTGGTTAGTTGGAACTCATTTTCATTAACTGTTTCTGGCATATGAGTTCTAAATCCATGAGCCTCCAAATCAGTAACCACATCTCTGAAACCTCTATCCAGGATGAAAATGTCTCCAATACGAAAAAATGATGTAAGATTTCCTTCTTCACTTTGTAAATCTAGACTTGTAATACTTGCATCATTGGTGGTCGCTTTGAATGGACCCATGCAATCTAATATATGCCCATCACAGCACACAAGCATAAAGGGTTTTATAAGATTATCAAGTTTTTGTAAGCTATAGGAATTCTTTTGAAACTTATAGTTACTACTATTTTGTACAAAAATGTAGGTGGCATCACACATAATTATAGCAGGTTTCATTTCTGGAGCTAATTCTGCATTACCAAATAAACCCTCAGGAATAATTTTATTCCGTGCTGCCACATCTTGTACACTCATGTGATTAAAACCCAAATATTGAGGTACAAATTGTTCAAATAGGTATTTTCTGGCTTTGTCCATGTACCGTTCCAATGTAGATCTAGGTAATTTAAACAGAGTTGATAATCTCTCATTGCTGTCTCCAACTCTTAGTTTGATTAAAAAAATGGACAATGCCAAACTAGCATTCGGTACATTTTCATGTAAACTTGGTATAGTTTGTAATAACTCATGAAATTGGTCTGCAGACATTCCTATCCAATAATGACACATATCTGGTGACATATTACTTGGATTACCAAAATCAACATCATTTCTTACACACAACCGTTCCATGGTACTCATCATATCATCAAATTGAGTTGCACTAAAATCATTTAGTGTTGATGTCAAATCTCCCCAATGTCCATGATCTAAATGGTATTGACATGGTATCGACAGGCGTTCTGTGCCAGTACAGTTCACATGCAAACAGTGATTGGCTGTGCTCGCTGCTCTTCTGTATAAAGAAGAGGTAACTCTTGATGGTGGCTCATCTGTTCGTCGTTCTGTTGTGCCTTCTTCTCCCATTCGCCTTTGACGATCATGCTGCTGCTGTCTGGCGACTGTCCTAATAGCTGCCCTCCAGCACGCAGCACATGCCCTCTCAAGTCTGGAGACCTAAAATAATTTTTAAATTGCATGAATTTATAGATACTTACTATGTATGTATTTAAAAAGTATTTAATATGAAGTAATATCTGCTAAGCTAGCACCCATAACATAAGCATATTAATTGCTTACATTCGGGCTACATTGTGCTGTGTCAAATTGTCCAAAAGATATTTATTTTGTGACGCGCCCCGCGACGCATCGACAGCCCTAGCACCCAGCGCGGAGATTTTGACAACCCTACGGCTGCGCGGCCGCACGCCGCACGGACCGAGCTAATATAAGAGACGGCGGCGACCGCGGGCGCCTAGCATTCGCTCGGGAGCCATTGTAACAGCCAGACGTTCGCGCGCGCGTCTATCATTCCCTCGGCTGCATTGCAAAAGAGTCCCTAGCGAATAGCTATCCACATTGTTCCCTACTAACCCTAACTGTTCGACTTTGGCTTGATCCGATACCTCGTCATTAATCCGCGGCTTGCCATACAGCGTCGTGTCGATTGCGTTCTATCGTTGATAGCCAACCGGTTCTCGTCCTTACCGAGTAGTGCATGAGATACTCATCCCGAACCTGCGGTAGCAATCCTGCTGCCACCCTTCCTGAATTTCACACCCCCTCACCTCGTAGGTCCAACGCCTTTCCCTAGTGGTCGTACTCACCATCGAGGCTTCGGTCTCTGGCTGGAGCTAACGAACCACATCCCACCCCCCTAGTTATAAGTATCCAGACTAACACTCGCTAAACCTCGCATAGGGCGCCGCCCCTCTCGCGGATACATAAACTAGTCTCGGGACGCGGCTCGGGCGCGTCGCTATCCTTTTCATTGCCAATAATTAGAAATTGTGATGTAACCCGTAAAGTAATCGCTCGTAATAATAATAAACTTAGAGTCAGTGAAGTTAGAATAAGGAAAATAATTGTGGAACCTGAATTATAAGTGCCATTGTGTTATTGATTGTGCGTTTCCTTGGTCGAATATCCCTGTAGGCATCCTGGATAGGTACACATCCCTCATCGCAGAAGGCGAACTGGGACTTAGTACTAAACAGCGGGGTGTCAGACTGAGCTAGCTTAGACGCCCCGTTGCAATGGCGCCCAACTGAATAACCCACGGAACCTACAGGGACCACCAGATCGCTAGAGAAGCGAAAGACCAAAAGGAAAGCAAAACTTCGCACCAAATTGATAATCACACATGTCAGAACCGACATTTTGGATATACAAACTCAAGAAGACAGAACTTGAGAACGAGTGCAAAAGAAGAAACATAAAAACGGAGAACAGAACCGTACAAGAACTGAGACAGAACCTCACAGAAGTACTCAGAACCAAGCAATCCCGTCAACCAACCCAGTCCGCCAGTAAATCCTCCGAAGAACAGTCTAACAGTGAGTCAGAAACCGATTTTGAAGACACAGAGATGCAGCAAGAACCAAACATGTCGTACACCGTAGATCAGACTGAAAGCATAACAGCCAGATGGAACCTGAGTTTTGACACATACAACGACCCGGTGGAGTTCCTAGAGCAACTGGACGAACTCATGTCATCGGGCGAGGTCAAGCCAGATAAAGTGCTCAAAGTGCTACCCAGATTCCTGAAAGGTAAAGCTGTGCTGTGGTATAGAAATAATAAAAACTCGTTTACTACATGGAACGAATTCATAGAACTCTTCAAGTTGACATTTGTGAACCGTGACAGTGACCTCCTAGCTAAAATAGTGAATTATAGGCAACATCACCGCCAAAAATTCACAGACTACCTTATTGAAATACAAACACTCATGCGCAGATACGCAAAAATGTCAAAAGAGGAAGAACTAAATAGAATCTATGAAAACATGAACGCTAAATACAAGTACTATATCAAGAAATCAGAAGCAAACTCGGTAAGCAAATTAATACAACTGGCAAACGACTATGAAAATGTCACAGCAGAACGTCAAACTAGCTTCACAGAACAAGAACCACGAATTAACTACCACGAAACAAGCACAAATCAAGCACACAAGGAGACGGCATCATACATACACAATTACAACACAAATACTTGCTGCTGGAGCTGTGGAAAACACGGGCATTCCATGAAAGATTGCAGAAGTAAGAAAATACTATTTTGTAACGGTTGTGGCAAGATCGGCAAAATGAGTAAACAGTGTTGTAAGAAAACAAGTGAATACACACAGGCCATGACAATGAACACAAGTCCGCAAATTAAAGATAACCGTCCCTTCGTAGATGTATCGATACTAGGCGAAAAATATCAAGCACTCGTAGACACCGGCGCCACAAGATCATACATCAACGACCAAGTGTACAAGAAAATCGTAAAAAGAAACTTGAAACCGAAAATAGTAAGCATAACAGCTAGCATGACAGATGGGCACACAACTCGAATAAAAGAAGCACTAGACTTGGAAATAAAGATAAAAGGAAAAACAATTAACCACCAAGTATTATATCATCCACGAATCACGAGTATTCTGATCGGCATGGACATACTGAATAAAATAGGAGCCAAAATAGAATGGCCGAAAGATAGTACCAAACAAGCGGAACAAGTGGGAACAACGTCAAGAAAAACTACAGAAGCCAACATCGTACCTACATACGAAATGGCCGAAACACCGACAAGTAAGAAAAAACACAAGATCAAACTCGCACACGAAAAACCAATCAAGAAAAAAGACTATCCACGGAACCCTAAAAATCAAGAAGTAATAAATAAACACGTAACACGCTTAAAACAAGAAACAAAAGAAGACTGGATCCAAAAGAAAATTCAAGAAATACAAAAAACCGGAAACAAGTACTATAAAATGTCAAACAGCAAGTTATACAAGAAAATAATAAATCACGCATACGGACCAAGAACAGAAACATCATCAGACTGGAAATTATGCTTAAACAACAATAAAAAAAACCAGATCCTGAAAGAAAACCACGATACACCAACCGCAGGCCATTTAGGAACAGCGAAAACACTGAACAAAATATCACAGAGATATTATTGGCCCGGTATGTACAGAGATGTGTCAACGTACGTCAAGAACTGCAAAACCTGCCAAGTTAACAACGCACGCAAACCCTGGAGCGCAGCGTCTACAGACCCGAGTAGACGACTACCCAGATCATCAAACCGGTCCACAGACTGGACCGAAATCCTCGAGGTCGACACCGTCGACCACCCACAAGACCTGGACTGGCGCGAGTCCGGCCCTGGAGAGGAGCCGACCCGAGCTGAGGACCAGACCTGGAGGCGGCCGGGGAGGAAGAAGAGGCGCGGCCAAATCCAGAACCAGCTAAACAAGGCCAGTAACATTTACTCGTAGCTTAACTTTATACCTAAGTTAGGTTTCTAATAGATAGATACAAAGTATAGTACCTAATTGTCTAGTCAGTTCTCGTTCAAATAACTTTCTCAGTATTTAAAAACAAGTCAATAATGTAAAAATATTAATTAACATTACATAGTAACCCTGTATAATCTAGATCATCCAGTTCTTGAATCTAATCTCGTTTAAGTAACTTCCTCAGTATTTAAAAATAAGTCAATAATATATAAGTATTAATTAACATTACATAGTAACCCTGTGTAATCTAGATCATTCAGTCCTTGAATTTAATCTCGCTAAATATCACATATCAATAACCTATAAGTATTAATTATCATTAGATAATAACCCTGTATAATTTGAATAGTTAAAGTGTTCTATTTAATCTCGTTAAATAACTATTGACGCAAACCTCATTGTTATTTACTCGTAACTCGCAACCTAAACTCACATAAATAACAAACCGGTTTGTTACGCGTCAATAGTACTACCAGTTTCTCGATAACTTTTAAATACTCGTAGTAAACAATCATTGTAAGAACGATTCACCGAGCGAGCTCATTTGCATATTATCAGTGAAACGTATTTTTTCTATTCGCCACGGCCGGCACTCGCTCACTAGATGATTCATAACTAGATTTTACCTGCCTAATGTTTGCGCGCCGCGCGCCAAGCTGCATTCCATTTACATTAGGAAATATTGTTTATTGTAACTAAAACTTAACCCCTTAACTGTCATTGTCTTGTATAAATTTTTAATCATTATTATAGAAATTATTAACATTAATCAGATGCTTATTCTGAGTATGGTAATTTAAATAATTAAACTAGTAAACTAGAAATATTAACAACAAGTGCCATGCATACCATTATTGTATTAAATAAATATTTCAAGTAATAATTGAATACTCGTAATAACAAAGTAAACAACAGACTCGTTTAATTAGTTCATTGGTAAATTGTAAGCAAAAAAATTAAGGGTATCTAAATAACATTGTTCCAAGACCAAGTTAGCTAATATTGTCATAAGTAAATAATTAATGTCCCGTCATGTTTTAAATAAAGAGTTATTATTGGGCTAATGATCAAGCACAAGTTCAGTCATGTTTTATATTTTAATTTTTACTCGTTATGAAGTTACCCAAAAATAACTTATTATTGACATGACTTTTAGTTGTTCTTGAAGAACCTTTATGTACCAGACTTGTGATTTTTCCAGGTAAAAATCTCCAAAACAAGGGAGGATGTGACGCGCCCCGCGACGCATCGACAGCCCTAGCACCCAGCGCGGAGATTTTGACAACCCTACGGCTGCGCGGCCGCACGCCGCACGGACCGAGCTAATATAAGAGACGGCGGCGACCGCGGGCGCCTAGCATTCGCTCGGGAGCCATTGTAACAGCCAGACGTTCGCGCGCGCGTCTATCATTCCCTCGGCTGCATTGCAAAAGAGTCCCTAGCGAATAGCTATCCACATTGTTCCCTACTAACCCTAACTGTTCGACTTTGGCTTGATCCGATACCTCGTCATTAATCCGCGGCTTGCCATACAGCGTCGTGTCGATTGCGTTCTATCGTTGATAGCCAACCGGTTCTCGTCCTTACCGAGTAGTGCATGAGATACTCATCCCGAACCTGCGGTAGCAATCCTGCTGCCACCCTTCCTGAATTTCACACCCCCTCACCTCGTAGGTCCAACGCCTTTCCCTAGTGGTCGTACTCACCATCGAGGCTTCGGTCTCTGGCTGGAGCTAACGAACCACATCCCACCCCCCTAGTTATAAGTATCCAGACTAACACTCGCTAAACCTCGCATAGGGCGCCGCCCCTCTCGCGGATACATAAACTAGTCTCGGGACGCGGCTCGGGCGCGTCGCTATCCTTTTCATTGCCAATAATTAGAAATTGTGATGTAACCCGTAAAGTAATCGCTCGTAATAATAATAAACTTAGAGTCAGTGAAGTTAGAATAAGGAAAATAATTGTGGAACCTGAATTATAAGTGCCATTGTGTTATTGATTGTGCGTTTCCTTGGTCGAATATCCCTGTAGGCATCCTGGATAGGTACACATCCCTCATCGCAGAAGGCGAACTGGGACTTAGTACTATACAGCGGGGTGTCAGACTGAGCTAGCTTAGACGCCCCGTTGCAATTTATTTACTTAATAAAAAAAATATGGATTAAGCCTCCAGTACATTTTATTTTAATTTATAATAAATATGTATTGTACTTACGAGATGAGCTGGTGTCCATTGCAAAAAGATATCTCGCTGTGGAGATTCAGGTCTTATTTGGTATGTTCTTCCTCTGGTGCGTAATAAAGACATACCACAGCCAAAACAAATGCTTTGATGGCCAACTTCAGGGCTGCCAATTGTTCCTTCTTGCAACAATAAGTAGCAATTGTGGCATATTACATGTTCCGGAGTTACCTGAAACAAGCAATATTTGTTAATCTGTATTAAAGTGTTCACCAAAAATGGAAATTGAACCCAGGACATCATCTACCGCAATGGCACATTAAGTTACAAGTAAGGCCATCAAAAATATTGTAAGACAGATTCTGCATACCTACTGGTATCATTAATACTAGTATAACATTATTGTGGCTTCGTACAAACTACAAAATATACATAGATCAAGATCATGAATACGTTTATGAATGAGTAATGAAAAACTAACCAATGTAGGTGTCACCCATGAGTTCAAAACTTCGCGTATATTGTTGTGCACACTTTCCACTGTGTGTATCAACATGTTCCTTGGTACTGCCAATGAACAGTTGATACATCGTCGGTTGCTCTCTGGACTCACACTGCCTGTTCGATCCATTTCAAAGGTACCATAAACGCCGGCCGGCGTCTACCAACAGAGTCACTATCTCGACACGGCACTTTAAAGAGTCACTATCTCGATGCACCACAACACAAGAGTCCCTATCTCAACACTATTAATAGTCAATTTAATATAGTTCGAAGAATGAATTTAATGATTAATTAATCACTAAAACATACATCGACCGATACAGACATCAACGAAACGAAACTCAAATCGCCATAACCTCAAATTGACAATGACATGACATTGATAGTTTTTTATTTCGGTGTTCCGAAACGCTCTAGTTGTAATAATTAATGGTGAAAAAGAATAAAATAGTTTTTTAAAATCCTCTGTAGTACTTTAATTATTTTAAAAATCATGTTATTATTAAAAATAAAATCATGTTTGCCTGCTCAGCTAAAGCTTACTGGCAAACAAGATTTTTATGCTCATTGTCCACTCACGAAAATAGGTGACAGCTGGAATCGGAACAAAAAAGTTTACGGAAATGAACTTTTGTTTTGAGGAGGCCATTTTTGTGCGGAAGTAGGTAATTGATAATCATGTTTTGTATAATTAATTTTAATTTTCTAAACCTGGTTAAGAAAGACGGTAAAAAATAACAAAGTACACATATAGATAAAATATTAATTTTGATGATAATTAGCTTGTGATGCAATCTGGTACAGGTAATGGGCATTGTCCTTTCTAACGTTTATCCGAAGTGAGCTTAAACTGGCGGTAATAGGCGCATTTACGTTACAATGTTTCTTCAAGTCAGCCCACGATTTTATTTCAACATTGACCAATGGGATGGAGTAGGATGGCCTAATGTTGAATTTGATTAAGCTCAACTTCTCTTCCTCGTCCAAAGGTTTACGCAACCTCGAAAAGTAATTTTGCATAATGCTTAGGTAACTACATATGGATTCATCAGGACCTTGGGTCCTTGAACGAATCTCCTGCAACAAACGATGATCATAATCGTAGGGTAAATACTCTTCCAGCAACGACGCTTTTAAATCCTCCCAACTATTTAGTTGGTCACTAGTACCTCGGTACCAATATAAGGCCTCATCAGTAAATAATTCAACTGCCGAGTTAAATAATTTCTCCCTCGAAATATTCCGAGACAGACACAACTCCTCAATTCTAACAATAAAATCCTGCACACTGTCTTTCCCGTTAAACCTCAAATTCAAAGAGTGAACACACGCATTACAATTCACAGGTTTGACCATTAATGGCTCATTCCCAGCCAAACCAGAGACCCTAGAAACTTCCTCTTCAGCAGGTTGAAAATCATAACTGCTAACGAATGTGTGCGTCATACGGTCGATCCGTTTTAAAAGTGGGATGAGACGCTCATCCAACTGTTCCCACAAAGTCCTATCATCTTCATCCGCAGCCTCAACACGACTTAACCGATGGAAGATATGGTTGCCTAAAGTCTGCACTCTATTTAATTTTTTGAGTAATAGGGGTTTCCTATCACAGAGCTCCTCAAGCTCGTCTATTTTAAAAGAAATAATCCTGAGCTCAGCCAGTGCATCTCCCTCAAACACACTCACCTCATCGCTAGGTATATCCTGAGCCAAACGTCTTATTTGAGTACGCAACAACTCTACCGTTTTTTCAGGCACATCATCTCGAATTACAACTTCGTAAATTAATTCGTTTTTGTTCAAAAGATTGAAACGGATAGGGCGTTCCTCCTTCATGTTGACTTTACAAAATGAACGTTCATAAAAAAGTAAATAAGGTACAATATTTTAACTAATATTAGTTAAACACTACACAGCATGATCACACTCAACACAGTATCACAACAGCATCAGAAAAGTTTTAAGGTGACCAACCAATCCGTCACTGAGCAATAGACCAGTGCCAGGGAGAACCTCCACGAACCCAACAACGTCCCTGTTCGGGCGCCATGTAAATAAAAAAATTTGCCGGAGCAAAATAAAAATAAATATTTTAATTGACAACAATTTATTGTGGGTGAGACAATAAAAACTAAATAAAAAAGAAGGGATGGGTCGTTGGGCCGTTTGGTTGGTACGGATTAAAAATACTTAATAATATGGGATTAGCGCGCTAGTCTCCACCACTCGGCTCAACCCCCTCCGCACCCGTCGGGCGCAGCAAGCGTCTGGCACTGCGGGACAGCCGGTGCCAAACACCTTATAGCCGGTGCCAAACAGGACAGCCGGTACCATACACCTCCTTCAACGGAGGAAAAAATCCAGCGACAGCTGCTATAGCAGGACACAGCGCAGAGCTCGCCACCGAGCACTGCCCAACCAAAATCTCGATCAAGTGTGGGTCCAAGTGTAGCACGTGGCAGTGGGTCCGCAAAATTACGGGGCTTTCGGATTTGTCCGAGAATTCCCTTATTTTCGCTGAGGATGACGATGCGTGCCCTGCCCGTTTATTTGGGAATGGCACGGTTCAGACCTCTTGGAATCGCTATGACACCACGTACACCAGAACTTCCATTCGCGAGCACGGCCAGCAAAGCAAAGGGACACTCAAAAAGTCGTCAGTCATCACCTCTGACTCGAGGTCCGAATCAAACCTGCAACGGGGCGTCTTAGCTAGCTCAGTCTGACACCCCGTTGTTTAGTACTAAGTCCCAGTTCGCCTTCTGCGATGAGGGATGTGTACCTATCCAGGATGCCTACAGGGATATTTGACCAAGGAAACGCACAATCAGTAACACAACGGCACTTTGTAATTCAGGTTCCACAATAGTTTACTTATTCTAGTTTCACCGACTCTAAATTACTATTATTTAAATAACGAGCAAGTTATTCCACAATTGCAAGTCTACTATGACAAGGGGGATAGCGACGCGCCCGGTTCGCGTCCCGAAACTAATTTACGTATCCGCGAGAGGGGCGGCGCCCTGTGCGAGGTTTAGCGAGTATTAGTTGGATACTTATAACTAGGGGGGTAGGATGTGGTTCGTTAGCTCAAGCCAGAGACCGAAGCCTCGATAGTGAGTACGACCACTAGGGAAAGGCGTCGGACCTACGGGGCGAGGGGGTGTGAAGTTCAGGAAGGGTGGCAGCAGGATTGCTACCGCAGGTTCGGGATGAGCATCACATGCACTACTCGGCAAGGACGAGAACCGGTTGGCTATCAGCGATAGAACGTCTCGACACGACGCTTTATGGCGCCGCGGATTAGTGACGAGGTATCGGATCAAGCCAGAGTCGAACAGTCAAGGTTAGTAGGGAACAATGTGGATAGCTATTCGCTAGGGACTCTGTGCAATGCAGCCGAGGGAACGATAGACGCGCGCGCGAACGTCTGGCTGTTACAATGGCTCCCGAGCGAATGCTAGGCGCCCGCGGTCGCCGCCGTCTCTTATATTAGCTCGGTCCGTGCGGCGTGCGGCCGCGCAGCCGTAGGGTTGTCAAAATCTCCGCGCTCGGTGCTAGGGCTGTCGATGCGTCGCAGAGCGCGTCACAAACCCAACAACAACAAACAATAAAAATGTTTCTTCATTTTTATTTTTTATTTTTATTTTCAATAAGTTCTATTTGAGTCAACCAGCCTCTTATTGAATAATTTCGATATGAGAACTCACAAAACTGCTCCTCTGATTTAAATTTAATTAATTTATTGAACTTTTAGAAATACAAGAAACTCCACTAGCAGTATTCGGACCGTCTCCCGCGCGTTTCGTTTCACTCACAATATGTCAAATTTCTAGAACGTTCCGAATCCATGATCAATCAAAATACATTTTAATATTATTTTAATATAAACATTGAAGAAAATACTGTAAATAGCTAGAATTTAAATTAAAGAGCCTAAATATTAAGTTTTATAAAAATTTAGTGTTGAATATTTAATTTCGTTATACACTTCTTCTTTACTAAAAGAATGAAACGTAACGCATTGATCTGTCAAACGGAGACATTCAAAAAGTGAGGTTATTTATTGCTCTGTTTACCAAAACAACGTAATTAATTTTTAATAGAAGTTAATTTAAATTCAGTGAATCACTAACAACGACACAACAAAATGAAAGTAAGTAAAAGTATCTTTTTTTGGGACATTATCTTTAAAGATTCAACTAAAACATGAAAATTCTATACTTTAGTAATGTAATTAACCTTTCTCTTGTCGTCTTATCTAAAGAAAAGTCAATTTTACTTACTTTAATTTTCATTTTTCGGAACCTCATAACTTCTGAACGGGCAACTTTGTGCGCGCGCTGTTAATGTAGGATTATAGTCAACAAGCCATAGATCAAGGCTCAAGTAGTTTCAAAGCAAAATCTGTCAAGGCTTAGTCTAAATCGACCACTTTATGTTTCATTCCATACAAAGAAAATGGAAAATATTTTTTTCCAGCCAAACTGTTGGTTTAGAGAAAAACGTTTCATAATATTTATTCATCAGAATAACATACCCTATCGATAGGTATTTTTTTCAAACAGAAATTGTGAAAAAAAATATCGCTGATTTTATTCATTTTAATTTTATTAAAATGCGTTTTTAGCAGTAATTTAAGGTTAATTCACATTATTAACGTATAGAATCTTTATATTTTCGTTAAATCTTTAAAGATATTCCAAAAAAAAGTCACTTTTACTTACTTTTTTAAAAATTTTCAGAACCTCATAACTTGTGAACGGGCAACTTTGGGCGCGCGCTGATTGCGTAGGATTATAGTCAACAAGCCATAAAACAAGGCTCAAGTAGTTTCAAAGCAAGATCTGTCAAGGCTTAGTCGAAATCGACCACTTTATGTTTCATTCCATACAACGAAAATGGAAAATATTTTTTTCCAGCCAAACTATTGGTTTTAGAGAAAAACTTGTGCAGCATTTATTCATCAGAATAACGTAACCTATCGATAGGTAATTTTTTCAAATAGAAATTGTGAAAAAAATCGCTATGTCCATAAATCGCAATTTTGATCCAGTGATGCGGCTTGATTTATCGGCTGCCGTGATCACAAGCAAACTGGCAGCTGGCGGAATCGTCCATTCGGGTGGGCTTAAATATTTTAAACTACCCTCATATTATTGTCATTGTTACACTATAATGGCGTTACCTCGACACACAGTATTCGTATTCGTGCTTGACATGTAACTCATATAAAAATGTCGCTCAATCCGTGTTTATCTATTTTAGTTGAAATAGAAAGCTAAACGAAAATCTTATATTTCATCATAACTATCAGGATTATAATAGCCAAATGTATGTATCAAAAAATATCTCGATTTTACCAAAAAATAATAACAAAGAAAGTAAAGTCAAAAATTGTATTCAAGAATCAAAAATATTTTATTCAATGTTGACCAATATTTTGTATACCTGCACAGACAGACATTTACATTTATGTAGGTACTCGTACACACACTTAAAAACTGTTTAGAAGCTCACTTATACACACGAATATCGACAGCCCAACTTTCAAACTGCTTATGTCCCTTTGAGCAAACTTTACAGGAGGAAATAATTGTTTATTTTTCATAGTTATGGTACTAATTTAAGTATAATGATGTACTAATTGGCAACCACGAGCCGGAAGACGTAGAGTGGGCAGGCCTCCCACTAGGTGGACCGACGATCTGGTGAAGGTCGCGGGAGGTGCCTGGATGCGAGCGGCGCAGGACCGGTCTTTGTGGAAATCCTTGGGGGGGAGGCTTTTGTCCGGCAGTGGACGTCTTTCGGCTGAAACGAACGAACGAACCAATGATGTACTAATTGAAATATAATCATTATTGAAATGAAACACTCTTGTAGGTTGTTCTAACTTGTATTTCAGCACCACTGATTTACACAATTCCGACATTATGACGTCATCTTAATAGTACCTCTTGCTTTGAACGCTCAAATCGAACTGACTGTCCAGCGGCATGCCAGCGATAAGGTAACTTCCCCTTCCATCAGTGAAAGTCGACCGGTTCAAAACGACTTATCGACGGCATGCTCCGGAACTAGTCAAATGCAATACTTATTTCATAATTAGCTGTTTTCTTACTTTTTAAAATACTAAAATGTATACAATAAAAATCTAAAATAATTAAATTAAATAATAAATATGAAATAATTGGATTTAATACAAAATAAATTCTAAAATCATTCTAATGTCTGCAAAATGCCTAGGAAGTAATCAAATAAAGTATTTTAATTTAATAATGGGTTTTTGGGTTCTTCTAAAATACAATACAAATACTAAAATTGTTGCAATAACTATTTAAAAGTAACCAATAATCGTATAAAATACAATATAAATTCTAAAATCATTACATTCGGCCATCCGACACCGTGATGCCTCCCGGCATTCACGTCTAATAAGGATTTATTCTAAAATCATTAATATTACTTTTCAAACAATATTACAATATGAAGCATATATTATAGTAGAATGATAAACAATTCTATGACAACTTGTTAACAAGTGTTTTAACATTAATAATGCATTTTAGAAACTATTCTTCATATTAAACCAGTAACAAATGTTAAGGGAGAAAAATCTTGTAGGCACTTATACACACTATACATTTTCACCTAATCTATATTATTCGTAATGACTTATTTTATAACCAATAACGGATATTTGCATGAAATTCAGATATTAATCGTTTTACTTTATAATTTTCTCAAAACTACCATATCGAATATATTGGAAACTTCTCTTTTTAAATCCAAATTTTTATTTCACATAAATACACGTCCATTAGATGTTAGTACATAATCAATTTAATTACAGTGTATCTTGCCATGACTGCCATGTGAAAGTTATTAAGTTTATAAGAACATGTCAAAACGTTAATATTAAGTAGGTATATCCAATTATATCCATTTGTAACCGTAATCTGGCAAATAATGAATTATGGTCACGATTTATGATTAACACTAAAGGTACTTTCGTCAGAATTATGTATTCCTAAGGCCTTAACATAATTTTCTTCTTTACAAATTTTCCAAGTTTTTTAAACCAATAGGTACAATTACAGTGTCCTTATATTATGTGTTTCTGAATGTCTGTGATGCTCGATTTCATCACGATAAGCGCAACATATTTGCCATCTAGCTGTACGTGGGACCACTAAAAATAATTTGATAACCTTACTGTATCTGCTATTTGAAGAGATTACGATGTTTGGATGGGTTGTCGTTAGATTCTATGACTGAATTTTGGTATTTGGACTATTCGCGGAACTAAATTTCTTCTCCTTTTTTTTTAACGTGGTTCTTAAGGCAGCATAACCAGTAGAAACTTTTAAGTCGTAAAAGACATACCCTTTTTTTTTTTTAGCACACACACCACAGCTAGTGTCTCTACTCTAACTCATAGAAGTTGTCTTTCATTGAAGATGTCTTTCCTCAGGGGTCGTCTGTCTGTGGGTCGACTAAAGTAAGTGACTGCTACAGAACTTTGAAGACTTTTCTCTTTATCATCAAGATCTGACTTAAATATGATTTAGAGTCCTGAATAATATTGATAATCATAGCATTGGATCAAGTTAGTCATCTATGGTTTTCTGAACCCTTTTCCCTCTTGTAATGAGATAAGTGGTAATGGTGGTATTTGCACATTCTTTTTCATCCTGACATCAAAGACTGCACGTGTACGTCCTATCTCAGTCAGATTTATAGCAATACAATCGCGATAATTTCACAAAAGAGTATAAAGCTTATCTAACTAACCAGAACATGTCGGAACTAAGTCCGGGCTTAGTCATAATATCAGCTCTATCGAGAGTATCCATAGCTGAGGGGTCTTTTACAATTCGATTTACATGACATATTGGACATGCTCCAAAAAGCATTGAAGTAGCTATTAAAATATTTGCTTTAAGTGTTATTGGACTAGGAGACAAATTACCAAAAACGATTTCACCTTTGCCGTTGTGAATTAAAAAGGCTCTTTTAAACACCCGGTACTTGGCCCCCTGTTTAATTTACATACATAACATACAAAACAAACAACTGTGACAAACAAAATTCCACGCGGAAGAACCCTCGGCGGAAAGCTATTCGCATTATAAAATATCACTTGAAAATATAGAACCGCCTAAGGCGGGAATCGAACCCACGGCCTTAAGCTCGCCAGGTGTCAAGTTATTTTAAAAATTTAAATCGAAAGGCAACTGTAAACGCCAGAAACTATCCTCTGTAAAACTAGAAATTTATGTTAACTGGTATTCACTTGTGTCCATCATTTTCGTGGCTCTCGAAAATATTCTGACCAGGAATTTTATATAATGTCAGTATTCAAAACCGTGAGAAATTGCAGTTGCGTGAAGTTTTGACCAATAGACGTGTTGACACCGCCAGTTAATTGACGTACTTTTAAAAACTGTTAAATCAAACTCCCATAGATTTCGTATGGCACGACAAGCAAGTGACATCGCTATTTTGTGAATTTAATCAAACTACTTTTCTTAATTACAATCCGACCAAAAATGATAATTTACAGGTCATTTCAGATTAATTAAGCTTTCAAGATAAGAATGTCTTTAATAAATTGTAATATCGAATCAATATCGGTGTCAAATCGTCCATTGTCAGTGAAGTCTGCTATACATCATCAATCACTAACACTTCTATAACAGCGTCAATCTCATCAACATTTTTGTTTATATTAGCTCTATACTTAGAGGTATGACTGATGATTGACCACAACTTTTACAATTGGAATTGATATTGAAATGATCTGCCAAACTATACTTAGTTTCAGCATCGGTTTTGCGTCAACAAGTGCACTCACTACCAACACTTAAAAGGATGTTTCATTTACCAAAACAGTCTCATAGATTTTTTTGTCATAAAAATAATTACGTAAACTGTTCATCCTTTCAAGTAGCAGGATTCAAAATTTCCTCTAACAGACGTCCGTAGTTCTCTTAGCTAAGCCAATTAACTTTTGCAATGTCTAAGTCAAAGACAAAATTCTCTTATTTGCATTAGCTATTATAATAGCGCTCACAAAATTGTCATAAAATGAAAGACTACTAAAAGAAAAACTTTAAACTTCTGCTCATTATGGAACCTTGACGTTTCATATCTTTTGCTCTACCAAAAAAATGACTAACCTAACCTATGAAACCTTGGTACAGGTACTAAGTTCTTTTTATAGTTACAAATTGCATGACTTTTTTTTATGACTTCTTACAGTAATATAATATTGTGTTTATTTGAGCTCGCTAACTGATGTAGTTCTTTGAGAAAACTAAATTAGAAGAAAAAGCTTAATTCAACTAGAAACTACCTATCTAGGTCAGACTAATGTAATCAGGTCAGAATAATTCGAAATATATTTTTGAAGTGGAATTATAGATCTATAGACAAGATATTGTACTTGGCAAAAAAAACCTACCGAAAGTCCGAACCGACGACAATTTTAAAATAAACGAATCATTAATTAATTCACTTTACTTGTGTAAAAATATTTAAAAAAATAATTTCCTTTTAGCACATTTACTTTAACGTTAATTTAAACGTTATAATCGAATACTTTATCATTACCTTTAATTATTACTATTAAAGATTTACTACATAAGCTAATATTCCCATTTTACTGTAGGTATGCGTAATATTTCATAATGTGTGCGCAATAAAAAAAAACTACCAAACAAAAAATAGGCACTTTTCTTCAGTAGAGTCTACCAGAAATTTTACGAACCTCATGTGGCACTGCTCTTTCAGTAGAGCTGGAAGAAGATGAGCTCCTTCGCGTATTTTTCTTCAACCTTGGCCCCATAGAAGACGATCGTGGTGGCGCCTTCTTACTGGACGACGACGACAACTTCGTCCGCTTAGCACGCTTATTATTTCATCGTCAGCTGACGGGTGTCCCTGGCGGCATACGAGCTCCATCTTCAGTAGTCGTTGTACTCAACTGTGAAATAAAGTACTCGACGAAATAAACTGTATCTGACCAGCATCAACTCAACATCATATGGAAGCTATGTTCATGTTATATTAAGCAAAAGTTTGATTTGTGTCTTTTCCAAAAATCTAAATCTCAAAAAATAAATCTAAAAAATCTTTTGCTTGACAATTAATATTATGCTCCCTGAGCAAAGTGTAGTAAAATACCATTGTGACATGTTTCTATTATACATATGCATCACAAATAAAGATTTTGTATTTATACTTGTATTTTATTCAGTGCGACCTTCACACACAACTCATGTGACAACTGGACGGCTTGCTTGTTATGTCAGTAATAGAAGGCTTTTCATTCTAGAGACTATCCTAAACAATGGGGGGCCCCATTGTTTAGGATAGTCTCTAGAATTAAGGCGCATCTAGCCTGATAAACTGGAGGCGCGTCTAGCCTCGTCATACTCAGTCATAGTCCAAGGCGCATGTAGCCTGATGAAACTGGAGGCACGTCTAGCCTCGTTATACTAAGTCACAGTCATAGTCCAAGGCACATCTAGCCTAATAAACTGGAGGCGCGTCTAGCCTCGTTATATTTAGTCATATTCAAAAGCGCATCTAGCCTGATAAACTGGAGGAGTGTCTAGCCTCGTTAAACTAAGTCATAGTCATAGTTATAGTCAAAGTCAAAGTCAAAGTCAAAATATCTTTATTTGTTTAGTATACTAATTAATAGCACTTACAAATCGTCAAATATTTTGCTCATAAGGAGCCTCTACACGTCTCATACTTAGTCATAGTCAATGGGGCATCTAGCCTGATAAACTGGAGGCACGTCTAGCCTCGTTATACTAAGTCTTAGTCATGGTCAAAGCCATAGTCATAGTCTAAGGCGCATCTAGCCTATTAAACTGGAGGCGCGTCTAGCCTCGTTGTACTGAGTCATAGTCAAAGGCGCATCTAGCCTTGTAATACTTAGTCATAGTCAAAGGCGCATCTAGCCTTGTTATACTTAGTCATAGTCAAAGGCGCATCTAGCCTTGTTATACTTAGTCATAGTCAAAGGCGCATCTAGCCTTGTTATACTAAGTCTTAGTCATGGTCAAAGTCATAGTCATAGTCATAGTCTAAGGCGCATCTAGCCTATTAAACTGGAGGCGCGTCTAGCCTCGTTGTACTGAGTCATAGTCCAAGGCGCATCTAGCCTGATAAACTGGAGGTGCGTCTAACCTCGTTATACTAAGTCTTAGTCATGGTCATAGTCATAGTCATAGTCATAGTCTTAGTCTTAGTCATAGTCTAAGGCGCATCTAGCCTGATAAACTGAAGGCGCGTCTAGCCTCGTTTTAAAAATAACTATTTCATGCATTAAACGAAATATTCATACGTTTTTCTACTTGAACTTTTAAAATCAATTACTTTTTAACCAAATAAATAAAAACGTACCTTATGAGCTGTAGATCACGTATCCCACTTCTGAGTTGAAATGAAACACTCTTGTAGGTTGTTCTAACTTGTATTTCAGCACCACTGATTTACACAATTCCGACATTATGACGTCATCTTAATAGTACCTCTTGCTTTGAACGCTCAAATCGAACTGACTGTCCAGCGGCATGCCAGCGATAAGGTAACTTCCCCTTCCATCAGTGAAAGTCGACCGGTTCAAAACGACTTATCGACGGCATGCTCCGGAACTAGTCAAATGCAATACTTATTTCATAATTAGCTGTTTTCTTAATTTTTAAAATACTAAAATGTATACAATAAAAATCTAAAATAATTAAATTAAATAATAAATATGAAATAATTGGATTTAATACAAAATAAATTCTAAAATCATTCTAATGTCTGCAAAATGCCTAGGAAGTAATCAAATAAAGTATTTTAATTTAATAATGGGTTTTTGGGTTCTTCTAAAATACAATACAAATACTAAAATTGTTGCAATAACTATTTAAAAGTAACCAATAATCGTATAAAATACAATATAAATTCTAAAATCATTACATTATATTTCAATAATTTAATTTTGTTTTAGTTTGAATTATGCTGACGAGAATTATTATTATTCTGAATAATATGATTTTTTTAAATTCTGTTTTAAAACACAAAATAAGCATCGCAATGTTTTTCGATCTGCATAAATTAAAATCGAGTCAACATTCCCGTAGGCAGTTATGTTAGAATTGGCAGCGCTTCGCATCTGTATTCTGAGCGCTCTTTGATATTGGGCAGAAGCGCGGGCGCGCGGCGGGAGGCGCGTTGTCTCGCTCTAATGCTCAAGATCGTTTGGCCATGTAATCGCCTTAAGACCGTAAGCACAGTAGATAAATCAAACAGTACGGAAGCTTCATACAAACGCTCGAAATCAGACTCACGCACACAGACGCACGCTTTACACGAGCTCTAAATGAACCTCGCAGTCCATCCGTCGCGAGTGTCGCGCGCGTTGTTTTTAATAATAATTTTATTGCATGCACTGTCCGCTGTATTTTTAAAAATATGCCACGAGTGTATTGCGTAGTATACGGCTGCTTGAACTCGGCATCTTCAAAACCAGAACTTTCTTTTTTTAAACTTCGTAATAATTCTGAATTGTAAAAATGATTAAATATTACTTTTTAATAAAGTGCTTACATCTGATTTAGTAATAGTTCTTTTTAAATTACGTAATTACGCTTTTTAACAATTTATGTGTTCTATTTGATAAAGTAATTTGCTCCGCGCGCTTTTGTACTAAGTGATGAACTGTATTAAAAATGAGGCAATAGGTATGTGAAAGTAAGTATCCGGTATTTTATTTATGAGAATAGAATATCTTCTACCGGCCTCTAATAGTACTTAATCAATTTATTCGATTATGTATTCGATCATTATAGAACCTAATTAACGTTTTATTTTTTTGTTAACTACTTAGTCAATTAATTTATTCCATTAGGTATTTGTTTAAAAAACCTAAATAAACGTTTTAATAAATAAGTAAGTCAGAACCTTATTAATTTTATAAAGATTAAGAGTGCCAACCCTAACACTCAGTTGAAGTGTAGGTATTTAACTCGCCGAAAGGGCTAAGTTTCCGTACTGCTTTAGCTCATATATCTACTGTGCCGTAAGTATTCGTAGTGAGGCTATAAACACCTACAGGATCCGTACTATGCTCTCTCCAGAGTATTAACTGATATTTCCGATCATCCGGGTGAATCGACGTTTGTCTGAACATCATCCTTATATTAAAAACAAAGTTGGGATATCTAAAATTCAAAATAATTTTAGTTATGTCATTTTGTAACTTTTCCCCCGCATACAAACAATCATTGAGAGCGACCCCGTTGGACGTCTTCCCGCTGCCGTCAAATACAACACGTATTTGTGTGTCTTCCGAAGATTTAAAAACGCCGTGGTGTGCCAAAAAATAATGTTCATCCGAATAATTATGAAAATTAGCCTTTTCCATATGTCCGAGTTCTATGTACTCATTAATAAAGTTGACATATTTTTCCCGAAATTCCGGTTGTATTTTAAACCGTCTCATTTAAATCTGCCTAGAATCACCCCACCGATCGTGAGTAGGTATAAGCGGCAAGCGCACCGTGTACTTGCCGTCCGCACCGCGAGTTGTCGTATTAACAAACAGCTGTTCACATTCCACATTCAAGGGATCCATAATTTTAACCAAAGGTGGCTCTTCCGAAGCCCAAAACCGTTCAACCGCTTCAATAAGCGTAATACCAGATGTTTTAACCGAATAATTAACCGCCGAAACCGAAACCGCCGAATTTTCATTTGAAACCGAAACCGCCGAAATTTTATTTGAAACCGAAACCGCCGAATTTTTATTTGAAACCGAACCGCCGAATTTGTTAAAACCGAAACCGCCGAATTATCATTTGATACCGAAACCGCCGAATTATCCTTTGATACCTACCGAAACCGCCGAATTATTATTTAAAACCGAAACCGCCGAATTACTACTTAATACCGAAACCGCCGAATTATTACTTAAGACCGAAACCGCCGAGTTTGTATTTAAAGCCGAAACCGCCGTGTTATCATTTAAAACCGAAACCGTGACGTCATTATTTGCCGGACCGAAAACCGCATAATCAAAGATAGTGTTTAACGCATACGGACCCCCAGGTCGCAACGTCAACTTACCGCCGTTAATAACCTCCTCCAAAATATCACATCCGAAAATGATATCAATTTTTGTCAAACCCGTAATATCCGATAAATTATAATTTTCCCGATTCTTTACTACATAAGTTGTAGGTATTTTCATAACCACCGCCGAACAAGACAAATCTTTATTCAAGTTATCTTTAGGTTTAAAATTCAATACTACTATTTGATTATTGAGTTTATTATTACCGCCTACACCCGAAATAGAAATTTATTTATTTATTTATTTATTTTATGGAAAACAAACAGCATATATGCATTATTAATAGATGAGGCGGTTAAGATCAAAAATGCCTTACATACATATAAATACATACATACATACATAGAAATTAAACAGCAATGTCGCTTCAAGCACAATGAATTAGCAAATTCACTCCGAATTATTGTTATTTGAGAACCGAAATCTAATAGAACACGAGCTGGAACATAATTACCGTGAGCCGTTTTTATGTAAACAATAACAGTAGGTAATAAAACATTTTCGGTTAACTTAGGTTCGGATGAAACGACATTACTGTTACTTAATTGCTATTCGCAAGCGTCCCGAGACTCCCGAGTTTGTCTGTAGCAGAGCGAAGCGGAGCGACGATGTGGCGCGGGCGACTCGGTAACGTTCTAACCCTCGGCTCCGCTTGGCATGAACACTCGCGCGGCACGACGCACGCCGACTGCGCCGGGGTGTTATTCTCAAAACATTCGACCGGGCGCGAAACGGATCGCTCGAAATCGTCATCATAATACCTATAGTTGTCTTCACATGTTCCTACCGATACGTGACGAGCATTTTTGACAAATTCTTTGTTATTATTACGTGTTGAGCAAATCAGTTTATGGTGGCCCGAGTTGCCACAATATGCACACGGAATATTACGGTTACAAGAAGCCGCAGCGTGATTACCGAAACATCTAAAACAACAGCCTTTTGATCTAACCCAAGCACGTCTTTCATCACATGAATTAGACATACTTGGGTCTAATTTAAGTAATTTTAAAAAACAAATCCGTGATTTGTCTTGTGGCAACTAAATTGCGAGCGTCGGGTGATGTTTGCAGTTCGCTCCTTTATTAATTAGGTAGTTGATAATTTTTCTTTTGTCACTTTGTTTACTTTTTTTATATAAGTTTATATTTTTCGCAACAAAATTTTATTCATAATGGTTTGCCCAACTTTATGTGTATAATTATTTAACTGTGGAAACTTAATTGGTTTATGTGTTTTCTTACTGCACCTAAGTTAAATTATATTGTAACTGTATGTTTCCCAAAAAATAAATAAATAAATAAATAAATAAATAAATAAATAAATAATAAATCACAAGCCATGTTTGAGAATTTATAACAATCGAATATTTTATGATTCGAGTTAGTGCAGAATAGGCACCCGCCGCCGGTTTGTTTACGTGAGCCCGACGAGTCAAAGTTTGTCCTACGAAACCTCGTATTATTATTATCAGCTGTTCCAACCGTGTCCGAGTAGTTAGCGGTATCGATAAAATGACATTCATTTTGAAGAAATGAAATAAAAGTATCAAATTCTGGCAAAGTATTGCGTAAGCCGCCATGTAATTGTTCATATCGAGTTTTTATATCGGAAGGTAACTTTGACAAAACAATAAATAAAAGTACATAGTCTTCGACACATAAACCCAAGTTTTTAAGTGACCGAGTACATTCAAGCACGGGGTTCAAAATGCCTACGCGCAAGTTTTTTGGGTTTGTCAAAGTAGGTAAATTAATCAAACGACCGAGGTAACGATCGATCAACATTCTTTTATTGTCAAATCTACTTTTTAATATCTCGAGAGCTGTGTCTAAAGATTCGTCAGTCATTGATAAATGTTGGATTAAAGATCGTGGTTCTTTATGTACGTGTGTAAATAGGTAGTGATATTTCTCGGTTTTCGAGAGGTCTTTTCGTAATAATAATACTATGGAGTTAAACATGCTAATAAAACTGTACCACTCAAAAGTATCTCCGTCAAAATTTTGCAAATCAATTGCTGGCAATCTAGTATGTACTGAACTACTTACCGTGGTTACATGAGAACCATCCTTTTGTGGGAATCTTAGAGAAATTGCCTCGAGCTCGTTATAAAAAATTGTAGCCGTTTTAAATTGCTCTCCATATTTGGAAATTTGCGACTCGTCTTCTAACACATTCAACAGACTCTCATAGGAGTTAGATAAAACCTTAAAATGATCATCTAATTTACGAATACGCGCAGTTAATACCCCCGATGAGTACTCATTTGTTTTGATCATAATTCAACCGTGTGTGTAAACCACTCAAATTCAATTTTAAATTTAATTTCGTGAACTTTGGCCGCCATATTGAAATACAAAGTCTTTTCACAACACCGTGTAAAAATTATAAATTACGTAGAAAGCAAGAAAATAAACCGATAACCGTAGGTACCGTACTAAATAGAATTAGTTTATAACCGCCGAAATATGTGTACTTACTACGTAAAACCGAAAAATTACCGATAGAAAAAGCCGATAGGTACCTACTTATTAGCGACGTCAAGAATAGTCAAGATTGATGTTGGCAGCATCATGTCAAATAGTGCAAATTAGATAATTAATCTGTTTCGTAATTAAGAAAATGAACATGAAATTTTCGCCAAAAAGGCAATACCGTAGCGAAAACCATCAGGCTCTCTCGCTTACTCACTCGGTAGGCCTCTTTCTTGCATTGTCTGATCTCTCACTTCCACAAAATAGCTTCTCTTTCACACTTTTCTGGAAAATCTGGAATGTTCAGGAAAAAATAGAGAAGAAACGAGACGGAAATATCGGACCTCTCGCTTCGAACATTCTAGAGCGCGAGATAGCAATATGTTTTGTCCTCGATCGATCCTGGCTTCTTCGGCTTGTTAGGCCGGTGCGGGTCTCGAGCTTCACGCTCATTACCCGGGCTTCTTCTCGGGCAGATTCTTCCGTCCGGTGGCTGTGTTCGCCTCATTGCGAGGCGTTAGTCTCCACCCTAGCGCCCTGGGCCCGCCCTCGGCGCGGTACAACCCACCGGGTGAGTCGACGTTCGTCGAGGCCCAGTGAGCTACCAGCGAGCAGGCGGGCGAGCGAGGCGCCAGGGGAGATTTCTACTCCAAGTTGAACCTCTGGCGGAGCAGCGCAAGGTTACGCTGCGCCGTCTCCCGCAGGTCTTCCTCTCCGTACGCCAGGTCGGACAGGACCTGGACGATCGTGTCCGTCGCTTGGCGCACGAAGGAGGTGGGGTCGGCCAGGTGCTCGGGTGGCGGCAGCGGGGGCCACTCGTCCGCTTCCGCCGGAGGGGCGGCGCGGGGGGCCACACGTTCGGGCGGCGGCAGCGGCGGCCACTCTTCCGCTTCCGCCTGCGGGGCGGGGCGGGGGGCCGGCCGGGGCGCCGGGGGGAGGGCGCGAGCGAGCAAGCGCGGGTCCTGCCGCCGCGCCGTGCGCTCGCGCTCCGGTGGTGGCCCTGCTGCGGGCGTCGGGACGCCTCGGGCGGCGCCGCCTGCGGGGGCCGGGGCGAGTCCCCGCTCGCGCTCGACGGCCCCCGCGCGCGCGCCGCCGGGCGTCGCCCCCGGGTGCGGGATGGGCGCGCGCGAGCGGGGCGCGGCGGCGGCGGGGGGCGGGGCTGCGTCGCCCGGCCCGTCCGCGCTCGTGCCGCGCCTGGCTCGGCGCCTGCGCCTGCGACGGCCGGCAGGGCGCTCGGGTGGTGGGGCCGTGCGGCCTTCCTGGCCGCAGGCGGGAGGGGCCGCTGGCGCCTCGGGGCCCGGGGGGCGGTGGGCCTCGGGCGGCGGGCGGGTGCCCGCCTGCTCGGGGCCGGGTCGGTCCGGGTAGGGAGGAGGCGCTCGCTCTCCTCGGGCGCGGGCCTCCCGTCGGAAGACGGGGCAGCGCCGGTCGTTGGCGGGGTGCGCGCTGCCGCAGTTGGCGCAGCGCGGTGGTCGGTCGCGGGGGTGGGGGCGCTCCGCAATGATGTGCCCTTCCCCGCATCGCACGCGTCGAGGCGGGCGGTGGCATCCGGCGGACGAGTGGCCGAACGCCTGGCAGCGGTGGCATTGCGCCGGCCCGCTGCGGCCGCGCCAGGCCTCGATGACGACTCCTGGCATGTGCAGGAGCTCGGTCACCGCGTACAAGCGGGAGAGCTCCTGCCGGTTGAGGCGCGCCAGCTGCGCGTGGTACAGGCAGCCGGAGCGGCCTCGCTTCGGTGGGATCGGGCGGACGTGTTGGGCCTCGAAGCCCAGCTCTTCTAGGGCGTGCTTTAATTCGGCGGGGTCTGTGGCCGCCGGGAGCCCTCTGATGGCCACTTTGGTGGGCAGTTCGGAGGACAGCGAGTAGCTGAACCAATGTAGGCCCGGGTCGCTCTCAGCTGCCTCCGTCAGGTGGCGCTGCACCACCCGATATTACTCGGATGTGCGCGCGATGAAACGCACGCCGGTCTTGTAGGGGCGCGCGTTCGGTGCATGGCCCAGCTTGTCGTGCAAGCTCCGGAAGTGGTGAGGCCAGTTCCTCAGGCTCTCGACCACTATGGGCGGGTAGGAGCGCTGGTGTTGCTCGGTGGTTCGGTGGAGCGCAGGGGCCGCTTCAATCTGCTCGACCTCCGGGTCCCGTTGCGGCGGGGGTGAGGAGGGAGCGGTGCTGGAGGCGGCGTATGACCGCTGCGGGCTCTGCAACGCCTCGTTCGACGTCGGCGTTGTGGAGTTTGTTCGGTGGGTAGGCGGGTAATAGACGTCGCTCCCACCCTCGATCGGCCTCGGAGAGCTGCCCCTGGATGGGGTGCGCGAGACGGAGTGCGAGGTGGAGCGCGAGGTGTCGGCTCTCACCGGGGAGGCGGTTGGTGAGCGAGGGGGCTGCACATACCTCTCCACTGGAGATATCCGGGGGGCTGGCGTGGAGGCCCGTTGCGGCGGTGACGGTCCGGCTCTGAGCCGCTTTTCCTCGGACGTCACGTCGTCCTCCGAGGAGTTCCGGTAGCCTCTGGGTCGGCGGTGGCCGGCTCGGCCTCCCGGGAGCGGGCCTGGGCAATCTCCCTGGATTCCCGCGGCAGGCCCCGGGCGGGGCTCGGCGGCATTCGCCTGCCTGGGCTGGCCGCGAGCGGTGGCGGCGGAGGTGTGGGCGCTGGAGTGCGCTTGGGTGGGCCTTCCGATAGGCCGGTATGCTGCGTGGCTCGGAGGGATCGACTCGTACGAGTAGTCGTCGTCGTCCGACATTGTTGGTGTGTTGCGGGTGGGTGGTAAAAAGTTCGATGGGCGGCACTGCTCGAGGCGAATACCCACTCGTAAAATTAATTTACTCGCGGGTATTTCGAAACGCACTGGCACAATTCACACACAAAAGCGTCTTATCGCGGGTAGGTGGCAAACAACTGTGCGAGAGCGAGATAGCTTTTGTCCTTGTCTTGCACGGATGGTCCGTTGCGCGAGGCAATACCGTAAAGAGAGCCGTTTTAGGTTTTTTGTCAATAACTTCGCCAATTTTGGGAATTTTGAGATGAAACTTTTTGTATAATGTACCACCGCGGCCAATGTTGCCGCCGCCTCTGCCGCCGCCGCGACTCCCGCGACTACGGTGACCACCGTGCCGACTGTTGAAGGACAGTACGCGCCACCCACGCCGCAAGTGCATGAACAAACGCCGCGACTGTCACGAGTGAATCAAGACACGCGCTCCGTCCGCTCGTCAAGAAGAAGGGCAGAAATAGAGGCCAAATTAAGAGTGGCCCGCCAGGAACTGGAAGTTGCCAAAGCGGAATTGGAGTTGGCCCAATTGGATTCCGACATGGAAGAGGATCCAGAAGAAGTGCAGTACAGGCAAATGCAGGTCGAAAATTGGTTGGACCACTCGAACACCATCGCCGAGAGGGTCCCGCCGGAACTACAACCGATACCGCCGCCACCGCCCGCCGCGCCGCTGCCGCCGCCGCCACAAGTTCTACCGCTGCCGCCGCCACCGCCGCCGCAAGTGTTGCCGCCGCCGCCACCGCAGCCGCTACCTACGGAAGGGAGAACAGACATTCAAGAGTTAGCCATGGCCATCACCAAGCTGTCACAGAGGGCAGAGGGTGGCCTCACAAGACAACTGGTCGACCTCCCAAGTTTCAATGGCGCATGTGAAGAATGGCTCGCGTTCAGAAGGTCATATGAAGACACCGCGCGCTCCTTCACGCCGGCACAGAATTTGGCGCGACTACGAAGGTGTCTCCAGGGGCACGCGAGGGAGGCAGTCAAGAGCCTCCTGTTCACCGCCGAGGATCCGGAAGAGCTGATGAAGAGCCTGGAAGTCCGGTTCGGCAGACCTGGAGCCATAGCCCTGGCGGAGTTAAAGAAGATGGAAAGGCTGCCAAGGGTCAACGAGTCATCGGGGGAGATCTGCATGTTTGCCAGCCGAGTCCGCAATGCCGTGGCCACCATCAGGGCACTCGGCAAGACGGAATATTTGTGCGCACCAGGGGCCGTGGAATGTCTAATAGAGAAGATGCCGCCGACCATGAAGTCTCGGTGGCTGATGTACCAACGCGAGCGCCGGGCAGAGGGAAAACCAGCGCTCGAACTCATGTATGACTTCATGGAAGTTGAAGCAGATATTAACAGTGATTACGCTCCCCCGGAAGTGTCCTGGGACCAGAAGAGAAATATGTTCAAGAGGCCGGTTCACCATGTCCAACAAACAGAAGGACGCCGTGAAGAACCGAAGACTGACGCGAAGAAGTGCCCAGAGTGCCGTGAGGACCACTGGCTGTACGAATGCAAGAAATATAAGGAAGCCAGTGTTGAAGATAAGTGGGAAATGGTGAAGAAGGCAAGAATGTGCTTCAAATGCCTGCGCTTCAAGCACTCAAGGAACACGTGTCGGGCACAACCATGCAAGAAGTGCATGAGGTGGCATCACATCAGTCTTCACTCAGAGAAGCCCGCAGCGGCGAAAACTCAAGAGAAGCCCGCCGAAGGAGTTGTATCGTCAGTGCACACCACGAGCTGCGGAAAGGCCTACTTGAAGATGACGCCGGTAAACCTCTACGGGCCCAAAGGGACAGCAAAAGTGCTCGCGCTCCTGGACGAAGGGTCCACCGTCACGCTGCTGGACTCATCAGTGGCAAAGAAGATTGGGGCGCAAGGGAAGCCGGAAGCCATCACCATCGAGATGGTCGGGGGGAACGGTATGCAGAAGAGCAACTCCCAGAAGATCAACATGAAAATCAAAGGGGTCCATTGCAGAAATAAGCTCAACATGGAAGCAAGAACTATCGACAACTTGAAGCTGGCGAAACAAGGGGTCGAAGAAAGAATGCTTCAAAAGTGTAAACACTTACAGAAGATCAAGGACAAGCTGGTCTACGACAAGGAAGAACCACAACTACTGATCGGGCAAGATAACTGGGGGCTCATAGTCACACGGAGACTACGCAAAGGGAAGGCCTCCGAACCAGTTGCCTCCTTGACCAGCTTGGGATGGGTCTTACACGGATGCGACACCGGAGGAAGTGTCCCTGTCAAGTTCGTGCACCACAGCAGGTTGATGGAAGACGAAACAGAAGCCCTGGTCCGCCGGCACTTCGAGATAGAGTCGCTCGGGGTGCAAGCACGTCGGCCAAGTAATGACGCCGACAAAAGGGCACTCGACGTCCTAGAGAAGACCACGAAGAGGCTACCAAATGGACGGTTCGAGTCTGGGCTACTGTGGAAAAATGAAAGGGAAACTCTACCGAACAACTACCATCAGGCACACCAGCGTCTCATCAACATGGAGAAGAAATTAGACAAGGACCCAGCACTGAAGACTTCGTATGAAGAACAAATAGAAAATCTGCTGAAGAATGGATATGCAGAGAAAGCTCCAGAAACCACGACGCCAGGGAGAACATTCTACTTACCTCACTTCGCGGTGATGCACCCGATAAAGAAGAAACCGAGGATAGTTCTCGACGCCGCCGCCAAGTTCAACGGGAAGAGCCTCAACGATGCGCTGCTGCCTGGGCCTGACTTATTGCAGTCGCTCTTCGGAGTGCTTCTCAGGTTCCGGGAAGATCCAGTCGCCGTCGTCGCCGACATCAAGGAAATGTTCCTACGCATCCAAATGAGGGAAGAAGACCGGGACAGTCTGCGGTTCTTATGGCGCGGCAGCAAGAGGAACGGCAAACCGGAAGAGTACCGCATGGCCTCAGTGATCTTCGGGGCAACGTCATCACCGTCTACGGCAATTTATGTCATGAACAAGAACGCAGAAGACTTCAAGGAGGAACACCCGGCAGCCGTGGCAGCAATACGGAGGAACCATTATATGGATGACTACTTGCAAAGTTTCACAACGGTAGAAGAAGCCAAGCGGATCGCAAAAGAGGTACAGACGATCCACAACAAGGCGAGCTTCCACCTGAGAGGATGGGGGAGCAATCAACCAACCGTTCTGGAAGGAATTGAAGATCAGCGACAGGAGGAAGTCCTCGAACTAGGCAAGGAAGAGAAAACCCTGGGGCTGAGATGGCTAATCACAGAAGATGCACTCGCCTTCAACGTGGGCTTCAGGAACACTCCGCCCGAAGTACTCGCTGGGCCAAGAGTACCAACGAAGAGGGAAGTCACCAGCGCCGTCATGTCTACGTTCGACCCCATGGGCTTCGCGACGCCGATCCTAATACAGGGCCAGAAACTCATACAGGAGATCTGGCGTACCAAGATCGACTGGGACGAGAAGATTCTCGAACCGCAAGTCGCCGCATGGACCGGATACCTGGAAGACGTCGCCGTACTAAAGGAACTGAAGATCCCAAGGTGCCTGTCGCCGAGAACCAGAAGAGGACAACTCCACACGTTCTGCGACGCGAGTGAAGAAGCGTACGCCGCAGCCGTCTATTGGCGAACGGAAGACCCAGACGGCACGATACGCGTCGCATTGATTGCTGGGAAAGCAAGGGTAGCTCCTAGCAAACCAGTGTCTATCCCACGGTTGGAATTGCAAGCAGCATTATTGGGCAGCAGACTTGCCTCATCGGTGGAGAAGGAGCTCGATTTAGAGATTGAAGAAAGGACCTTCTGGACAGACTCCAGCACCGTCCTTCAATGGTTGAAAGCAGACCCGAGAAAATTCAAGACGTTCGTGGCCCATCGCCTCGCGGAAATTGAAGAGCTGACGCGAATTCAAGATTGGAGATGGGTGCCGACAAAGGAAAACCCCGCAGATGATGCCACAAGAGGCACTCCGAACGAGTTTGATGAAAACGCAAGATGGTTCAAAGGTCCCGCCTTCTTATATGGAAACAAAGAAGATTGGCCGGCGAGACGCTTTGAAGTCAAAGAAGAACTCACCGGAGAAGAGAAGAATCCCCAAGTTGTTGCCACATTGAAGGTCATACCACAAGTCACTCCGGACCCGAAGAGATTCTCCGACTGGACTCGACTGCTACGCAGTACAGCGCGCATATTCCAGTTCATCGACCTGCTAAGAAGAAGAGTAGCGGAAAAAAGAAGTGTCCACATCGTCAGGCACCGAAGATGGAAGAAAACACCGAGTCACGTCCCCCGGGAGAAGAAAGAAGAAAAGGTCTTCTTAACGCTGGAAGATAAGTTCATACATAGGGCAGAAGAGGAGCTTATCAAGAGGAGCCAGCAGGAGAGCTTCTCCAAAGAACTTTGCTGCCTCGAAAAAGGGAGGCCATTGGAGAACTCGAGCCGACTAAAGAAGATTGACATATACCTGGATGGCCGCGGAATCCTAAAACTGAGGACGCGCACCAGGAAGATTGGTTCGGGAGAAGGACGAACCAACCCGATCATACTGGACGGGAAAAGTCAAATCTGCCGGCTCATCATAGGGTTCTATCACAAACGGTTCTACCATGGCAACTCCGCAACGATAATCAACGAAATAAGGCAGAAGTTCTGGGTACTCGGCTTGCGCAGCACCACAAGATGGATCACACATGGGTGTCAATGGTGCAGAGTCCACAAGGGAGAGCCTCAAATACCACCCACCGGAGACTTCCCGGCCGAACGATTGCAGCATCATCAACCACCCTTCACCTGCACAGCAGTAGATTACTTCGGCCCGATGCAAGTCACGATCGGGAGGAGAACTGAGAAGAGATGGGGAGCCCTGTTCACCTGCTTAACGACCCGAGCGATACACCTGGAGCTAGCTAATTCATTAAGCACCAGCTCCATGATCATGGCCCTGCGAAGAATGGCTGCACGAAGAGGGACGCCGAAGATAATCTTCAGCGACAACGGGACTAACTTCGTGGGGGCCAATAGAGAATTGCAAGAGGCCGCCTCTAGGGAAGGAATCACATGGCGATTCATCCCACCTGGATGTCCGAATATGGGAGGCGCCTGGGAAAGAATGGTCCGCTCGGTAAAGACATCATTAATGACCGTTCTTAAAGAAAAATCACCACCAGAAGAGGTCCTACACACGCTCCTCCTCGAAGTGGAGCATATCGTGAACTCGCGTCCCCTCACTCACATCAGTATGGATCCCGAGGACGAAGAAAGCCTAACGCCGAACCACTTCCTCATCGGAAGATCCTGTGGAGCAATGGCGCCGGGTGTATTTGAAGACCACGACCTCATCGGGAAGGCGAACTGGAGGACAGCGCAGCGCTTGACGGACCACTTCTGGCAAAGGTGGCTGAAGGAATACCTGCCAACTTTGATGCCGAGGAAAATAGCCGGCCGGGAAACCGAAGACCCTCAAGTCGGCGACGTCGTATTAATAGTCGACACGACGCTACCAAGGAACACTTGGCCACGAGAGGAAGTGCTGCGAGTGTATCCTGGACCGGACGGCAGAGTAAGAATCCTCAACGTGCGAACACCCGGAGGAGTGCTACGGCAACCGACGCGACGAGTGGTAGTCCTGGTTCCTGCCAAGACGTCGCATCCGGAGGAAGGAGTGCTTCGCACTGCGGGGGAGAATGTTAGCGACGTCAAGAATAGTCAAGATTGATGTTGGCAGCATCATGTCAAATAGTGCAAATTAGATAATTAATCTGTTTCGTAATTAAGAAAATGAACATGAAATTTTCGCCAAAAAGGCAATACCGTAGCGAAAACCATCAGGCTCTCTCGCTTACTCACTCGGTAGGCCTCTTTCTTGCATTGTCTGATCTCTCACTTCCACAAAATAGCTTCTCTTTCACACTTTTCTGGAAAATCTGGAATGTTCAGGAAAAAATAGAGAAGAAACGAGACGGAAATATCGGACCTCTCGCTTCGAACATTCTAGAGCGCGAGATAGCAATATGTTTTGTCCTTGTCTTGCACGGATGGTCCGTTGCGCGAGGCAATACCGTAAAGAGAGCCGTTTTAGGTTTTTTGTCAATAACTTCGCCAATTTTGGGAATTTTGAGATGAAACTTTATATATAATGTAGGTAACGTATAATGTAGGTAATTTAATTACGCATCTGTAGAAAATAAGAAACCATTGTAAAACTACCTGCCAGTTGGAGAAAATTAGCAAAAACTGTGGATTTCCCGAAGACAGGGATAGCAATAGCGTGTGAAAGCGGGATGGAGATAGCCGCTCCCCATAAATACGGAATGAACCGCTCCAGCTGGCATGTTTTGTTCAGTTCAGAGAACAAGTGCTCCAAGCAACAAGTGATCTGAAGAAGCAAGAACTGAGAAAAGGAAGCGAATAATAAACGCGAGAAGTCTCAGCAAGTGAAATAGTGGTTTTATTCCTGCAAGTAGCACCTACTACGCCTGACATAGTAAGGGCAAGCTCTCAACGGCAGTCATCATGGTCCGGTCAGCGCTCTTGAACACACACAAACGCATACAGTCCACTGCAGTCCACCACACTACTTAACCTCAAAAATCCCGGATCGATGGACCAAATATGTTAACTACTTCGATAGCTTATCCGAATATGAGTTCCCCAGTGTCGTCCAGGCACAACACAATCAACAAAACACAGAAACAATCGAACAGGTACCTTGTCTGCCGCCGCGCTGCTGGTAGGTACTCTGTAGGACGCCGCCGGCCGGTGGTTAGGGCTTCGCCCGGTGTCTTCGGTGGTTCACTTGAGTCACTAACTTCAAGCAAAGTACGGTGGAGGCCTCACACACAAAACATTTCCAAAAATTCACCAAATTTCACATTTCCGTTGGAGCACACAATAAGCGTGGCACTCGCGATGCCGGCCCAAACGCGAGAGAGCGCGTTGCGTAGTTTTCGTTCGTTTGACGTCGTGGAGCGCGGCGCTGCTGTAGTCGCGCGCGCTCGCCGTGTAAGTTTTGGCGGTACGGAGTTGGCGGCAGATTTAAATAGGTCCCGCGCAATCGTACCGTGCTCATTGAAAGCATGTGTGCCTGAACACAGTGCGCGAAACTCACAAACAACAATATTGTTGTTGTGACGTTCCGAACCACGGGAAATCGCGGCGGTATCATTCTACTTTGAACCGGATCAGCCCATAGAGCCATACTTGGAGCAGTTACGTACCATCAGAGAAGGAGCTGGGCTCTACACCATTGCTGTTAGGAGGCGATAGCAACGCCAAGAGTACCTGGTGGGGCAGCACCGTAGAACACAGGGGTAAAGAATTGTAGCAAACATGTAGGTACAGAAATGTAAGCAACATCAATGTAGAGTCCGTCAATAACATTGACACCAAGCTGGAACTGAATGATGTGATCCAGAAGTACACCTCCTGCATTTCAGCAGCGTGCAAGGGGAGCATGCTGGCTAAGAGGACTACAGAGGTCCTGAGAGTCCCGTGGTGGAACGATGAGCTCGCGAGGCTGAAAAAGGCTGCCACTACCTCCAGGCGCAAGATCAAGAACGCGGCACCGTACCGCAGAGATATAGTGGTAGCCCAGTACCTAGAAAAGAAAGAAGCCTACGAGTGCCAAGCCAAGAAAGCCCAAATAGAAAGTTGGAAATCGTTCTGTGAAAAGCAAGACAGAGAAGGACTCTGGGAAGGTATGACAGATGGCGCTGCCATCACGTAAACACAAGGCTCCGTAATTTTTAACTCTTAAAAATAGCTAAAGTTCTTTTTTTGTGTTTCTATGTCTTTTAATTTGCTTTCTAAGATGTTATCTCTAAGCAGGCCTGGCTCACTGCGCGCGGTACATCCGATAATTACCTACAGCGAAGCGCCCCGCCGGCGGGTATTATATCAGTCGAGTGTCACGCGCGCGCCCGTCAGGACGCTGGCGTGCGTTGTAGTACCTAATTCTATGATCGAAGTATTATTTAAAAATGGACATAAAGAGAAAGAAATGTTATTGTGCGGCGTTCGAGTGTTTAAATTCGAAAATAAATCTACCGGATTTATCTTTTTTTTCGCTTCCCAAAGATGCTGAAAGGTATGTTGGCCATGTAGGTAATCAATAAATCTTAGGATAGTATAGGAACCTAACCTACCATGACTACTGCTCATAAAGAATGCGTTCGTTCGTTTCAGCCAAATGACGTCCACTGCTGGACAAAGGCCTCTCCCAAAGTTTTCCATAATGAATGCGTACTTACCTACATACGTACCTCATTACAAATAAGTAGATTAATTATTTTTTCACTAGACAGCAACCCTAACAGCGTAAGAAGAGTTCAGAGGCACGCGATAGAAAGAGACAAAACTTGTAGGTGAATAAAATTGTAGGTACGTAGTGCTGTGCGAGCTGAATTCCACTGTATCGCGTCGTAGCAAGACTCGCATTTATTTAAATCGTCTTGCGGAGTAATCCTTCTGTACCTGTACTATTACTTATTCTGTGCTCTAAGTGAAAGCACTATCTACAACAATGGTGAAGATTTGACTAAGATATTTGAACATGGACTGAAAAGTGTGTGCATCTACTAAAAAAGTGTGAAACAGACTAACAATGTAAATAAATAAACTTAACATAAACATTGACGAAATCTGTGAACTGTGACCATTATTATATTTATTATCAATCAATGCAATTAACTATTTTAAATAATGTGCAAAACAGTGAGTGAATAGTATCCTTCGAGGGTAGACAGAGCAAAATATTCAAGTGCAAATTAGTCATAATAACGAACACTCTCAAACGCTGCTGTCTACAGTACTTCAATTTCGTCCAGTCTTGGGAAGGACGGATAGCCTTGCGGCTACTGTGTCATACGATCGACGAAAAAGAAGTAACTTCAAATCACGCACTGCGGAATCTTTTTGTAAGGAAATATTATTTCTGTGAACAATAATTTCATACTAAAAATGAATTTCCTAGAGAAAATAATATTCCGACGTACTCGAACACGATCCGACTCTAAGGACAGATCCTGCATTGCGTCCTCACTAGATGACACTGCTAGCAGTCTACCAGATTTATCAACCGAAGATGGGAATGACCTATTATTGAGTAAGTATAAGGAGCAGATAAATTTACTCACTACTAAACAGCGCACACACAGAAATTGAAACTCTTTCTTTGTAAAATAATAAATTGAAAAAATTGAACGAAAAAATTGAAATTGAGCTCATGAAAAAAAATGACCTTTACAAAAAAATTACTGACAGTCCAATTAAAAAACAAAAATCGAATACACCAAAGAAACAGGTCCAAACAATAAAAGCATCTTCTAAACAAACACAAACAGATAAAGATGAAAAATCTAAAAAAACAACGGAAACGGAAACGAGAAATTATAAAGTTGACACAAATAAACAAAACGTGGACATTGTTAAGCCTGCAAGTAAACGCAAACAAACTGAGCATCCTAAAAAGTTATGCATTTTAAGCACTAATAAAAACATTAAAATACTTAAAATCGCAGAAAAAAGCCTGCAGGGTTACTTATTGTGTCACTACCTGTACCCAGATTTTGGAAATAGTCCCGTTTTTAACTTTATTTACCTTGGTTAAAAATTATTATTCTAATGTGCCCAAAATTCAAGTTTCTGTGACTGACTACCGTACAGTCAGTCACAGAAACTTTTGTCACCATGACAGTAATTAGTAGTTGACATACTGTGACACAAGTCACCCGTGCAAGCCTTTACTACCTGCTATGCCTGCACTTGTACTTGGTAACAGGGATAATAAGGATATGAAGTTTCGGTTATGGATACGGTTACGGATATTAGAATAATATTATACCGGTTTCGGTTTCGGTTTCGGTTACATTTCAGATTATCCGAAAGTTTCGGATAATTTCGGTTACGGAATTATTAGAATTTAAAAAATGTAGGTATAATTATTCAAATAGCAAAATGCTGCGTGACCCACATAGCTACTTTATGTACCAACTAAGACGACACCTGTGTATGATAAAGGTAAAACAGGCTGGCATATTAGATGGTGCCAGGGAATGCCAGACAAGTTGGTAACAAATATAAAGATTTATGGTACAATTCCAAGACGGGCCGCAGACCGCAAACTGCAACCGCAAACTACAAAACTCTATGAAATCGGCAGCGCGGCATTGCAGCTGCGGCGTGTATACTGCAGATTTCATAGAGTTTTGCAGTTTGGAATCATCTGGGGGCACTGCCGTGCCAAGTCGAGCAAAAAAGCGGCACGGCCGTACCATCCTTTTCTCGAAGCAATTCAGGCCATTTTCGACCGCCTGTAAATTCGTTGTGAATAAAACTAGAAGGCTGAATTTTCATTAGCTATGCAGGCATTGTAAAGACACGGTATATTTAAAATTTCATTCAATTTGAACCAGTAGTTTAAGAATTTTATCGGGTCAAAGTTACTTAATTTTGTCACTCACTGACTGACTGACTGACTCACCGATCATCAAAATTCTAAGGCACTTCTAGCAGACCTAGAAGCTTCAAATTTGGAATATAAGTAGTGTTTGGTGTATGAATCAAGGAAAAACTAAAATATTTGGGGGCACGGTAGTGCAACCGCCAAGTCGAGCAAAATTTTTCAATTTCGGTCCAGTTTTCTAGATACATAACTGCTGTCTACAAAATACAAAAAGAAATGAGATCCCATCAAAAACAATACTTGTAAAAAAAACCAAGTCTCGCAACTCAGTTGTTCTACGGTAAAAAGTTGTGAGATACCAAGTCCAGGCCAGGAAATCTTTAACGTTTTACATAAATATATTGACTTGGTCATCGCATGAAAACACTATCTATCTATCTATCTATCTATCTATCTATCTATCTATCTATCTATCTATCTATCTATCTATCTATCTATCTATCTATCTATCTATCTATCTATCTATCTATCTATCTATCTATCTATCTATCTATCTATCTATCTATCTATCTATCTATCTATCTATCTATCTATCTATCTATCTATCTATCTATCTATCTATCTATCTATCTATCTATCTATCTATCTATCTATCTATCTATCTATCTATCTATCTATCTATCTATCTATCTATCTATCTATCTATCTATCTATCTATCTATCTATCTATCTATCTATCTATCTATCTATCTATCTATCTATCTATCTATCTATCTATCTATCTATCTATCTATCTATCTATCTATCTATCTATCTATCTATCTATCTATCTATCTATCTATCTATCTATCTATCTATCTATCTATCTATCTATCTATCTATCTATCTATCTATCTATCTATCTATCTATCTATCTATCTATCTATCTATCTATCTATCTATCTATCTATCTATCTATCTATCTATCTATCTATCTTCTATACTATATAAAGCTCGATTACCACTGACTCACTCACTGACTGACTGATCAGGGGTATTTTTGGGGTATTTAGAGGGGAGAGGGGTAAAATTGTTGGTGTTTGTTTTAAACTAGATTTTTTGACTGACAGCTTTACCACATTTTTTGAACCAAAAAACAATATGGCGGAAATTTTTGACACATAAACTTTTTTGTTTTTGGTCCTGAATTTTTTCTTTTTTGGTGGTTTGTTGGGGTTGCCAAGATATTATGTTAAAAATTTTGAGAAAAAATTGGAAAAACAAAATGGCCGCGCCGCCATCTTGGATTGAAAATGCGATTTCGGGGTGTTTTTAGGGAGGTGTCACTCCGAGATGCGCAATTGTTTTTGAAAATTTCTTTTGAATATTTGTGACATGTCGCACACCTAGATCTAAACTGAGACAACTCAAAAAAGGGCATTTTTCAGGAGGTGAAAAAAACGTATTACTACATTTTTTGTTAGGGAAGTTATGAAACTCAGTTTTATTTTGGACTATTGATAGGCTGTGAAAGGACCCTGTATATAAACTGGGTCAAAAAAATCTATCCTTTTTACCTTTAATCGCAGTTTTTTTAGTTGTTACATTTTAGGAGAATGACTTTGTATAAATAATAAAGTACATTTAGACTTGAATCAGTTTTTTTTGGACATTTTGAGATTTAAGTTCTCCTTTTCCACTCTTAAAATTTGTATATCGTGCCATTTAACTTGATTCCGATTTTCGTCTAAAACCAATTTAGTTGCCCACATTTTTTGCAAGATTTTAGTGTCATAAAACTTTTCAAATGTCATCTCTTCCACGTTCTTTGGTCCTCTGTATTTAAAAATTTCAAGATGTGACTGAGTCCTCTTCCTGCATTATTAAAGTGGTTTTCATTGAATGTTTCGATATCCTAAATGATCAATTTAGGAATTGTTTGAGAAAACAGTTCATTTTGAACACGATCTGGATCAGCATAAGAGATATAGATGAATATTTCATGACATGGTGAACATGATAGGTGTTTGAGTTTCTTCAGCCACTTTTTCTTAGCATCTGCCGATCGATGTTTATTTATTAATTTATTTACTTATTATAGACCTTTTTTCTACATTATTTTATATTTCTACATTATAAATAAGGTTTTATCTCTTGTTCAGACAACAGAATATCAGACTATACACTTATATTACAACTACATAAGTTACTACAGTGTTTAACTTGAAGTGCCGTCGTCTGTACATTGCCTTTTTATTATCTTTACACTGTTCTCTTAAAATATTTACAAGAAAACGACCCAGCATAATTTTTTTCGGAAAATAAAAATAATATCCACTGTAAGTTTTGCTTATCCAACAATAGTAAGTTAACTCAAAACACTCTTCTCAAACAAAACAGGAGATAGTTTGAATAAAACTAACACTATTTAGAAACAGGGATTATCATACTGTACCTGATTTTAGGTGAAATATACAAAACTACACGTTGTGTATAGAAAAACATTGAAATGAAATTTGTTCCAACAAAACTACGCCAACTAGAAATTCACAAGTTGATTCATCAAAACTAACTCAACTCAAAATAGTAACAAAATATAAGTTGCTTTATCAAACAAAACTGGAACAAGTCAAAATGTTTTGGTTAACTATTGCAGAACAATTCATCAATACTGTTACTACTCGGATCCCCTTCCTCCTCGGATCGCGAAAGCGTTCGGACGTGTCCACTGTGCTCGTCGCGAATTTAACTAGTCCAAAGTAACAAGACCTCCCGACGCGACCAGCCAACGTGCTTCGAGAGCTCAATATACACTGGCCGACACATCCATCTGTAATAGCGACCACGTAAACTTAGAACCTGAGAAAAATGCGTCGTGTCCAAAGAAGCCCAACTAGTTGCAAAGGGTCGCAGCATAATCAATCAGATCAAGATGTCTCCAAACCAGAAGAACAGGGACCCTCAACATCTTCTGTGACCCAGCGGCAGAAAAAACGAGGGGATGAGAACATGAGTTCCTTTAAAGATGAGATCAGAAAAATGTTGGCGGATATGAAAGACAGTCAAAATGAGATCCTGAACAAACTTGTAATGGACATAGCAGAAATTAAAACACAAAATCTAAAAATTCAACAAAGTAACCTAGAAATCGAAAAATCTATGGAATTGATCTCAGCCCAATATGAAAACGTTAACAAAAGAATAGATCATCTGGAAAAAGAACGCAAACAACACGTACTACAAATTTCGGAGCTTGAGAGCAGACTAGAGGAAATACAAAGGAATCTAAAATCGACAACCATTGAAATCAGGAACCTACCTCTACACAACAAAACTGATCTAAAGCCAGACTTAAGGAAGATAGTGATGGATACGTGCACGGCTCTGAACGTCAGAGTCCAGGACAACGATATTAGGACCGTCTTCGAAGTCAAAGGCAAGACAGGAAAATCTACAATTGTGGTGGACTTCACAAGAACTGCCACTAAGCTGGATCTAGTTAGAATGGTTAAAGAGTTCAACAAAAAACACCCGAACCAACGGCTTGACACCACTCACTTGGGCCTTGGGGGTGCACCCACTCCCGTTTATATTTCCGAAGCCCTCACTGCAAAGGCTAGAAGAATTTTTTTCCTGGCACGCGACTTGGCCTCGTCCGCTGGATACAAATACTGCTGGACGTCAAATGGAAGAATATTTATAAGAAAGACTGAGAATTCCCCACACGTGGAAATTAAAAATGAAGTTGACCTCTCCAAACTACGTAACCCACAATGACTATCAATTGTCTACTGCTTGAACCCGGCCTTGGTAAATTTTATTGTTTTTCATTCACTATTTAATTTATTTACTACAATTATTTATCTTAATTTACACATAGAAATCATCCACCACATGACACTTAATACACTAACACACCCAACATTGCACTTGCACACACTAATAACACTTATACACTCAGCGGCACGGAATTTGGCCCAAGCCTAAACACCCAGATATGAGGCCAAATAGGTGTTGTATACCTAAGTTTCGTGTGACATGTTAACAGAACATTTGTTTTTGTTAGTTTAAGAGGCTAAATTAATAAAAAAATGCGTCTGTTTAACTTTTTTGACTCTAGAAACGCATTTCGTTGTTGGAGCGTAAAGAGTACGGGTAAGTTTAAATTCGATATTAAATGTTGTAAAGGTTTGGCATTTTGTTTTTTGTTTTTAAATTAATCTTAGGGTTATTCTCGTCTCCATAATTTGAAAATAATGTCCATTACTTCAGCTCAAGTTGCTCAAACAGTGTTGCTTAGAAGTCAAGGGCGTATGCAGCGGGAGATGGCTGAAACTTTCAATTTATGGCGTACAAACTTAAAATACACGTTAAAAAGGCATGACCAGACCGCCTTTTACACAAGAAGACCAAGAAGTGGGGAATTAAGGTGTAAATCAGCGCGCGATGACCCGATTATCGTGCTTGCAATATCAAGAAATCGGGTTCTGACTACGTTTGAGATACGCCAGCGTTTACAAACAGCAAGCCCAGTGAATGTCAGTGAGCACACAATAAGAAGAAGGATGGAGGATCATAACCTGCATACTCGAAGACCATCTCGAGGACCAGAACTTCTCCGATACCTTCGCGAAGTGCGACTTACGTTTTCTAGAGAACATGTAAATTGTACGTTAGACTAATGGAGTAAAATCTTTATGAAAACTGTCTGTTTGCGTAGTAACTCTTCTCCGCACCTTCTCTATACACTTCCACGGCCGTCTGGAGCTCTTAAGGTGACTCTGCAATCATCGATCCATAGAAATTTACTCCATTAGCCTTGCGTCCAATTTGGATGTTCTCTGGAAAACGTAAGTCGCACTTCGCAGAGGTATCGGAGAAGTTATGGTCCTCGAGCTGGTCTTCGAGTATGCAGGTTATGATCCTCCATCCTTCTTCTTATTGTGTGCTCACTGACATTCACTGGGCTTGCTGTTTGTAAACGCTGGCGTATCTCAAACGTAGTCAGAACCCGATTTCTTGATATTGCAAGCACGATAATCGGGTCATCGCGCGCTGATTTACTCCTTAATTCCCCACTTCTTGGTCTTCTTATGTAAAAGGCGGTCTGGTCATGCCTTTTTAACGTGTATCTTAAGTTTGTACGCCATAAATTGAAAGTTTCAGCCATCTCTCGCTGCATACGCCCTTGACTTCTAAGCAACACTATTTGAGTAACTTGAGCTGAAGTAATGGACATTATTCTCAAATTATGGAAACAAGAATAACCCTAAGATCAATTTAAAAACAAAAAACAAAACGCCAAACCCTTACAACATTTAATATCGAATTTAAACTTATCCGTACTCTTTACGCTCCAACAACGAAATGCGTTTCTAGAGTCAAAAAAGTTAAACAGACGCATTTTTTATTAATCTAGCCTCTTAAACTAACAAAAACAAATGTTCTGTTAACATGTCATACGAAACTTAGGTATACAACACCTATTTGACCTCATATCTGGTTGTTTAGGCTTGGGCCAAATTCCGTGCCGCTGAGTGTATTTATAGACTGGTACTTATGTTTTTTAACCCACCCACCCACTGCAACCGATCATTGAGTTATTCATGGTTATCCTTAATTAGAAATGGCTAGCAATAATAATATAACAATTACTACGGGCGAAATTGATGAAATTTCAATTGGAAAATCTTATTTATGTCTACCGGAGGAATGTAAAGAGATAGTTGCTCTAACCTAACCTAACCCTGACTTCACCAATAGGAGGAGGAAAGATATTGTTGCACATGCACCTAGATTTAAAACCTTCTTTGCAAAAAAGCAATATGATAGGCGTTCTGTGTATCTCTATAACTTACTTAATAAGGAGATTAATATTTATGACAAAAATTACTTCGAGTGCAAGAAACTTTTAATGAAATGGCTGAAGCCAAAATCTTATGACGACATTGAGACAATCTTAAACTAAACTAATAAAATATAAATAAAAATAAAACACACATGTACACATTCACACATACACTCACTCACTCACATACACACTCACACACACACACACACACACACACACACACACACACACACACACACACACACACACACACACACACACACACACACACACACACACACACACACACACACACACACACACACACACACACACACACACACACACACACACACACACACACACACACATACACTCACTCACACATACACTCACTCACTCCGCGCGCGCCATCCCCCTTACTTTGTTACTACAGATATGTTACTTAGTATACCTAGTTGATATTATACTTCGTATCTCTCCCGAAGATGATTATGTTTTACATGCAGCAGTACCTGGGATGATGCCGTCCTTATCACACTTTTAGAGAATATTTATTTAAAAATATAAGTTTTAAATATAATAAAGTACGTGTTTTGACTCCTCAGCACCGTAGTACATTCCGCGGTCCGCCATATTTCTTGTCATTACTTGTGTTGGTGTTCGTCCGACTCACACGTACTTTTTCAATAAAAATAACTTAGCGTAAAAATGGGTAAAAGGAAACGATCAAGTAATGGTGATAATAGTGATATGGTGAAAAGTTTGTTAAGAAACCTCGTATGTACATAGACAACGACAAATTATAGTTTTATCTGATGATGATGAACCAGAAAAAACATCGTTGTCTCCATCGTGCAGTCACTGCAGATTTGCAGACATACATACATACATATTTAAAACATTCTGGTAAGTTGTGAATCGTGTATTTTGAAATTGTTATGAAATAATGTGAATAATTTCTATTTTTTGTATTAAAAATGAATATTTTCAACTACCCTCCGTGGTAATACTTTGTGTCCCGACTTAATCGTGTGTGGATACTAAACTACACGTACAAAAATCGTGTTATACAAAATACATAAACATCCCGACGTAAATCGTGTGTGGATGATTTATTGCTTATCCCGGCGTATATCGTGTGTGGATACTAAACTACACGTACAAAAATCGTGTTATACAAAATACATAAACATCCCGACGTAAATCGTGTGTGGATGCTTTATTGCTTATCCCGGCGTATATCGTGTGTGGATACTAAACTACACGTACAAAAATCGTGTTTTACAAAATACATAAACATTCCGACGTATATCGTGTGTGGATGCTTTATTGCCTTTGAGCGTATTAATTATCCCGGCATATATCGTGTGTGGATAAGACATTTTTAAACTGATTGCATTTTGCTTTGATTATTTTCCTAACGTATTATCATATAACGTGGGTAGACGTATCAACACGTCGTAAAATAGTATAACATAATTATAAATATAATAATATACAATATACATGGGGTATTTATAATTTGTTACCCTATCAAATACAAAAATCTTTATTGTGAAGTATTACTAAAATAGCATACAATAATTACCTACATCAGACGAAAATACCGGGTATTTTTCAAGACAAAGCCTTTCAAAGACTTTCACAAGGATCTAGCAACAGGTTGGAAAATATTGATTAATGGATTACCTACCTACAAATAAAAAAGACTTGATGAAACATTATTTACTTGCTAAAAATTGCGCATAATAATTACTTCAACAAAGGCAGCAATACAACTGAACATCTGATTCTGCTTCTGTTTGCTGTACGCATCCTTATTGCAACTGATTTCATCGAGCCTTCAATATGATTTGATGACCTAGTTATGTCACAAATGGAATAATATTCCGTAAGCAATTATGAAAACCTTGAGCGATGCTGGCGGTTACTTTGTGACACTCATTAGAGAATCACTGTCAAGAAGATACGCTATCACAAATTCCATTAGCAAGCAAAAAAAGAGATATCATAAAAGATTTATCAAAACGAATCTCTTGTTTGGTTCAGATTTATCAGACCACTCGAAATCATCTATGACTAATATAATTCAGTAATACCAGCCCAGCACGTCTACAACTCATCAGACTTTAAACGCAAGGGGGGCATTGTGAGCGGCAGCCGCTGAGCAGTGAGTGAACCCCGGCCAGCCCAGCAGCCGCCGGCTCCGCCGCCGCCGCCTGCGCCGCGGGGCCGTCTCCGGTTAACCCGAGACCCAACTATCATCAACCGAATCGGAGATGATAATTTTATTCAGCAGATAGGCACCAAGGTGCTAGTAACTGGTAGACTTAAATACTACTAAAATAAATGGCTTACCTACCTAACATAACAAAATTAAATGATACTACTATTTTGTCCTGGATCAGGGTTATGAAATTCCATTTTAAACTTAACCATGCCAAGTTGGAGTACCCCAATGTAGGTCACATACTACACCTGAGGGGAGTAGTAGGTATATTCGACAACTCTACAAAAGCCAAATTGTAGACATAGATTTATTCTAAATTTAAAGGAATTAAATAAATTCATTAATATGAACTATTTTAAAATGCAATACTACCACTGACTTTACATAATTAAGAAAATGGATGAATTTGGCTTCGTTTGTCATGGAACTCCAAGCACTTTAATATTCAGTTGTTTGAATTTCTTCGTGATCGATCGTTTTTGTCTTACATCCGCATGGTGCCTTTTGTCTTTACAAAATTATTAAAAGCAGTTTTACACTTTTTGCAATCACTCGGCCATCTATCTGTACCAATACCTGTACCAATTTTTATGTATTGGAACGGTCAGAATGCTGGAATAATATTCAAACAACGGGAGATTTATAAGAGCAACTAGGGTAGGAGGACAAAAGATTTTTTATCTAATCAAAATAATAATGTTACTTACATTTCTAAAATTTACATTTAATACGATAGAAATTAATTTAACTTAACAAAAGTGCAAGACACTAGTAATGCTAAAAACTACGAAAAATATCATTCCAGTAATTTGCTTCATTCTTGGGGTTATTGACCTCAGCGTGCCCCGCCGTTAAAATTACGGCTGGATGTACACGAAGTTACCGGGAAAAACATCTTGGCACTCAATTACTCAAATAACTACAATAAACATTATAATGCATCTGCCAAGTATTTAAAACATAATTTAGCATAGTGGAGACTGGAGAGATTAAATTGACACAGCACATCATGTACCTACCCTGCAATCAAATTATTTGTTTCGATGCCTCAATCACTGGTCAACCTCAACCGCAATCGCGCATCGTGTAACAGCCATCGGAAATTAGTCCCAGTTACAGTTACTTTTACATTTAAATACCCTGGAATTGCTCGCTGCACTCTATGATCTTGAAACATTTGCATCTCACCTACTTATTAAGAATAGACAATACAACGGTTATTGCCTAATAAAAAAACGGGGTAGTATACAGCACACTTTAAATAATACTGTTCGAGAGTTATGGAATTGGTGTGGTTGGGTGTGAAAACGCGGTCACAGATTTCGAATCCCGTCAATCAAATATAGACACGTACTATGAATTTAGCAGACTACGCATTTACAGAAATTACATTACCTTTTGGTATTCCAGAATTCGTCTTATTTGCAAGTACATTTACTATTTAAAATCACCAATGTTCTACGAATGCATCTTGGGAGTTAGACCCATTTCCGAAGTTATTGATACTTTCACATTTAATGTAACTTTCTAAAGTTTTATACAAAAAAAAAAAAAAAAAAAAAAAAAAAAAAAAAAAAAAAAAAAAAAAAAAATGGCGCTAAGGGCATAGTAGTAGTACCATTCTGACCTACTACCGTGGTACCTATTGTGGTCAAAGCTCCTCGTTTCAAAAGTCATACGTTTCGAACCTAACAAAAATCTGTTGTGTTCGCCCTTCAGAGTTGATCATCCTCTCCATGCGGATTTAACCCTGATGGTCGGCATCTTATCAGGCAATCGCAGTTGAGGCGAGGCGCACCTACTAATTCTCTGGATATGTTAATGACATCTTTCTCACATAGTACATACTAATATTATACAATATACTTCAGGTCTAAAATCATGGTTGTAATTCCAATTCAGCTCATTTATTGGAATACTCAACGGACAAATTAAATTATTCGTGTTAGTTACAGTACAGTACTCTCAATGGTTACCGTTTGACTTTATCTATACTGTTATATCAGGATATTACTACTAATGACTGTATTAAACGTTTTCTCAAAAGCGTGTTTCACCTCAGACCGCCTAAATATGACACTACTTGGTATTAAATTATCATTTCCCTGAAAAAAATTACAGTTAAGTGTATACCTCTTCTAGTTCTGGTTTCTGCACAGATAATGAATACTCCGAGTTTATCTAATAATATTACTAATAATATTTTATTGTGTCCAGACTAAAATTAAATATAAATTAAAGTAGGTAGATGAAATTGATGAAAACATGAAAACCGGACTCGATTAATTTTATCAACCATTTATTATTGTACCTATATATTACCGTACATTATGGACAACCTCGTACTATGCCCAGCCTCAACACTTAAATCTTACATTGACAGGACTATTGGTATACGCACAGATGATAATCTTTTTGTCAGTTACCAAAAACCACTTAAAAAGTGGTAACTCAGTGGAACTTCAAATTTGATAATATCGATTTTTATAGCGCTCATAATACCCGCCATACGGGCTACGTCTGCGTCCACCGGGCTGGCGTTAATATATTAATAATAATTTAAAATTTGTAAGTCATTCGTAAGGCTTGCAAGCTGGTGGACCGAATCTTGTCAAGTAGGCATTTCTTAAATATTAGACTAGAAACTTACTTAATTTAACTTTTTGTGTGATTGTGATTTTGTTAACTGTTCGTTTCAAAACCATAATTAATTATTACGAAAGTAAACAATGTTTTGTTTATTTACTAAAATACCTTGAACAAGTTAATAGTTTCTACGGTTGTAATTTTTTCGATGCTCTAAACATCTGCATGTAAAACATAATCATCTTCGGGAGAGATACGAAGTATAATTAAGAATCAAACGAACTTACCTGTGATGTTTGATATCTAATTATACGAGTGTCTTGACCGAAGATGATTACAGTCCCACCTCACCCGAGAATAATTACCCTTAACCGATCGAAAAAATTTGCTCTAAAATAATGACAAGAAATATGGCGGACCGCGGAATGTACTACGGTGCTGAGGAGTCAAAACACGTACTTTATTATATTTAAAACTTATATTTTTAAATAAATATTCTCTAAAAGTGTGATAAGGACGGCATCATCCCAGGTACTGCTGCATGTAAAACATAATCATCTTCGGTCAAGACACTCGTATAATTAGATATCAAACATCACAGGTAAGTTCGTTTGATTCTTAATTATGTAGTATTAGTGCTTACTTTTATTTTTGTATAAGTACCTATTGAATTGTATTTACGCACACATTATATTCCAAGGAAGAGCGATGTCTCCTGGCACAGGCTTCTTTAAGCTTAAAAGGAGGCATCGATCATTATTAATTATAAGCAATTCCGCTGGTAATGAAATAAATATTTATTATTATTATTATTATTATTATAGTTGTTCAGAATAGCTTTGCCAAATCACTGAAAATTCTAACCCAAAATATTAGGAGCATAAATATTAGGAGTATTACTTACAAGAATTGATGTTGCGTGCGACTTATATATTCTTACAGAAACATGGAATAGCAAGACCATATCATATCCTAGCCTTACCAACTACGATACACACTACACAAAGAACAACAAAAACCAAAATGATGGTCTTGTGATATATTCAAGAAATGGTCTAGATTTAACAATAGATGAACCGTCTTTCGAAGATGCTACTGTTCTTTGTGGGTCATTCCATGAAAATCTGTATATTTTCGACGTCATTTTGTCCTAAACTTTTTTAAGATGCTTTTGAATACTTTATTAGTGTAAATTATAGTTTATTTATTAATTATGTTATGTCTAAAAGGGCCAGTCACTTTATGCTTTATTTTACGAGAAATTATAACTTTCAATTTTTTCATACTACATTACTCCTATATGACTTTTAATAAAGTATAAAACTTATAACCTTAACATGTATAGATAAGTTAATATACTTAATGTAGTTGTTTTGTTATTATCACTATATAAAAAACGTCATTCCCTAACTAGTAACTTAGTCCCTAGCGCCATTAAAAGCTAGGGCCTGACGGTCTAGGGACTGACGATTTGGAGTAAAACTTAACACAAATGCAGATTAACTTTATATTATAAGATGCTTAATACGATGTGCCGAAAATAGCCAAAAAACCACACGTAAATACTAATAAATTATATACAATTTGCTATTGTAATCAATAAAGCTACTCAACTAGGGACTGACGCAGTGACTGGATCAACACCATGTTTCCGCAACAATTGGCACGTTTGCACTAATTCAAAAAAGGGTTGCCGCAAAGTCAGTATGGTCTGAAGATAACTTCGTATCGTACTTTAAATTCAACTAAATGTCATTCACTTTAAATACTTATTAAAGCGCAAAATTATAAAATCTGTGCGTGGCGAGGGAATGACGTTAAAAGCTGTGGACTCTTTTTCAACTTAAGAAAATCAAATTATTGTTTATTGAAACCGTAAAATGTTAATAGAATTTGGTGTAATATACGTTTAAATAGATTATTCGTTAATTAAAACAAAGGATCAAGTTGATGTTTCCATAAATATGGGTTCCAAAACACAAACTTTTGGAGTACGGACATGCCTAGGGAATGACGTTATGGGTAATTTAAAAGGAATTTAAGATGTTTTAAAAATAGTTTTAAAAAATATAAATGGGTGATGAATAAAACACATTGCGAGCTGTTATTTAGCAATTTTGGAATAAAATATTAACAAATATTCCATGTGAAATGTGGCGTGGACTAAGAGTTGACATATTTTTGTGGAATGACCCTTGTATAAAATTCAATACTAACACTCTTATCATAGCCGTCTATAGATCTCCATCGCACCGCAGTGCGTCAGGCTTTGTCGAATCCATGGACAAATTACTGACGCAAAATAGATTCTATCACAATATCATTATTATAGGAGATATTAACATTGACATAAAAACTAACAACGAAGACTGTAACTCAGCTGAATATCTAAACCTACTGAGCTCTCAATCATGGTATTCTGAAATCTCATGAATATCCAACAAGAGGCGACAACTGCCTTGACCACTCTATGGTTAAGACTAAGGTACCAAACATCACTCTTGTACTAAAAGCTCCCCTCACTGATCACTGCGGTTCTATCATGTCTAAACACAAATTGTAAATTGACCTCTAGAGAAACCATAAACAAAAACAAAATAGACTACGAAGCATTACTAAATGGACGCCAATACGCAATACCATGTTAACCCACAAAAAATCGAAAACAGAGTTATGCACCTAACTGGAATTTCCTCTTGATAAGGAACGTTTTTCAAAAGAGTGGTATGTGCCATAAAATATTTCGTTTAACAAAATATCAATTTGAAAATATCTGAGGGCTCTGGATCTCACATAGATTATTAAGCAAAACAGTCGCAAGTCATATGACACTATTAGTGTATCGTTACCGGCCCTATTGTCCGAGCAAAAAACGTGTTATGACACTTGACACGTTATTGCGTATCTAACTTCAAATTAAACCGTTGGTGCCTTTCGGACAGTGTCAAGTGCAGCTCTGTGTTTTTTCGTGTTTTTAATCAGCACATTGTGATTCCTGACAAAAGAAGTGTAAAAACAGTTTCTATGTGGATTACTGATATGAAAATAAGTGGACGTTTCCAAGGTAAGTGCTTTATTTATACGATAGCTGATCAAATAGATTTTCGAGGTTATAGTTCGGACTTTTGCGAATATTCTGTGTACTAAGCACAGTAAAGCTTAAATGTTTGTTTTTAAGTATAAACTACAACACTTAAAGATTCATAATCTTCGTGTTCCGTGCCTCAACAATATTCAGATGTTGGTAAAATTGCTATTTTTTGATAGATAACCCTTAACACCTTATTGCAAAATAATGTTTTGACCACATTCGCGATCCTAGCACAATTTTAAAGCACTTGACATGGTTTTGAAAAATGAATAATAGCCAATCACTTTTATTAGAATTGAACGTCAAGAGACTTGACATTGTTTTGAAAAATTGATATTGGCTAATTACATTCATTAGAATTGAATGTCAAAGGACTTGAGATTGTTTAGCGAATAGAGACATTTCTTTTAATTCAAAATTATTATCGCGTTAAGCCTATTAGTACTAAAGGGTAGACTTAGATCACAATATACAGTGTTTGGTGTGTGTGTGTGTGTGTGTGTGTGTGTGTGTGTGTGTGTGTGTGTGTATGTGTATGTGTGTGCGTGTGTGTTTGTGTGTGTGTGTGTGTGTGTGTGTGTTTCGTGTGTGTTTTCTGGGGCACACTGTATGTCGCCTTAACCTATTGTTTTTTTAAAGTAATTGCTTTTATTTCAGAATGTTCTCGAGAGGAAAAAATCGCGTTAAATTATGCAAAGCGCCTGATGCCAATCCTGCAAAAAGGACCGGACAAAAGCTATTCAGTAGGTAAGTACGCATGCAAATAAAAATAGACTTCAGCTTTCTGGGGCATCCTGTATGTCTCCTTAACCTATTGTTTATAAAGCAGTAATTACTTTTATTTCAGAATGTTGTTAAGAGGAAAAAATCTCGTTAAATTATGCGAAGCACCTGATGCCAATTCAAGCAGCCAACAATCACCGGGTTTGCCTCAGACTAGCACAGCTTCAACTCCAATAACTACCCATGCCTCTGATACGCCCCAATTCAGTGCTCCATCTCCAAGAATTACACATTCATCTGATTCGTCAATCACAAGAGAAGCATCACCAATCATTGGACAAACATCATCTACTAGTCATGAGCCAATTAATAACTTAAATTCTGCAACCAAAACAGTGGACATAATTCTACCAGTAGATGACAAAGAGTTGTTGGATGCAGTTAATTCCATAACAGCCAGCGTACCGTATAACGATCATCACAGGGATCTTACTCTAAATGCAAATTCTATTGAAGATGCTGTCACGTTTAAAGCTTTAGGAGCCGTGACATAATAGAATTTAGATTTAGTTAGAGAAATAAAAGATGATTTAAGTTAACAAGTCATTTATTATAATTTAGAGCAAGAGACCTTAAGGGTGTGAGTTACGAGCAAACTATCGTATCGCACGAGATTCGTCACCGGTGGTAGTATATTCAAACCACTGTCCTCGCTAGTATTGATGGTGATGTGGGTTGGTTCTTCTTGATGGTAGGCCCGCAGAGTCGTCGACGCGCCAGACGGTTAGGGCCGTACGCACTGTGGTGTAGGGCCACTTAGAATGTGCGCACGGGCCGTCCGACACGGCAGGCAGCTCCGCCGGGTTGAGGAGCCGCTGGCCATGCATGGCAGGTAGTTGTAGTGAAGATGAAGGTGAGGATGAACCCTGCGAATCAAACGGCATATTTAAGCAGTTGCCAGCTTAACCGTTTGACTGCGACATCAAAATACTAGCGAAGCAGATGGAATGATTTTGGTAATAAATGGTGATGTAATGATGTGGCAGTCAAACAGAATTACAGTAGGTGCAGAGAAAGTGATTGCAAAGTGAAGTAGGCAAAAATATTAAATTATGTAGGTAGACAATAATTTAGCATATCATCTATGTAGGCAATTAATTTGTAAAACAATATAGGTAGGCAATAATTTAGAATAATTAGAACAGTAGAATAAGATTAGAATAGTTCAATTTAAATAGAATTTGGATTGAGTGTCGTTACAGTACGACAAGGTCATGTAAAGGTCATGACGTGTCGATGTCATTTCATAAAATATTTAGTTTATTTATTTAATCATGTAGTAAGTTGTAAAATAATAATATTAAGAAGATATAGAAATAGGAATTTTATATGAAATGACACCGAGCACATGGATTGCACACCTGAAGAACAAAATGGCGGCTAGGTACTTACAGTTAGCACAAGTATAAAATCTAGGCATTAAAAATACTTTTGCAACACTCACCCGGTAGCGGGGTTCACCAGTACGCGATTACATATTTGTAGTTTTATAAGGTTACGTACATCGCGGGTCCGGCGGTGACGGACAGCGATACGTCCGTGCTCATTAACGCTCTGGCTCGGACTAGGCTAGGAGACGCGGCGGGAGCATCGCGGCCGTAGGCGCGTCGCTTGCGCATACATAAAAAACAGTCCGCCCGCTCGACAGAGAACAAAAGAAATCTCGAACGACTTGTTTCGCGCGGGTTTGCTTGTAGATTTATTATTTTATTTATTTTATTAGTGTAGAACAATATGAATTATTTAATTAAGTTATTTAGTTAGGTAGTTTACGTAGATTTAGATATTTTATTATTTAAGTATATTTATTTAGGTAGATAATAGTAATTAAATTAGAATTTAGTTCTAAAATAAAGGTCAGCGGTAACGCTAACCGTTACATATCCCCCTTTTTACGGTAGGATTTTACCTAAGGAAAATCCGCTATCTCAACTGTACTAGCTAATCTTGAGTCTGACTAACAAAATAAACATTTTAGGTCTGTTTACTTGCAACCTGACGTACAGAGTATATGATTTTTAGTAGATCTCATAATACTCACAAGATTTATTAAGTTAAGATTTAGAGAAAGTCATAAGATAACCATTATTTAATGAAGAGGTCGGAATATTATCTGTAGGGTAGACTACAGCTAATTACAAGTATGCGCAGTTGTTTAGCAACTGCTGCACCCAACAACTTCCTGTCTTAAGTCCTAAGCAATGCAAAGAGGTACTTAGTAGAGTGTACCTTGCAATCCATTTTAGATGGTGCGTCAGACAAGACAGTTAAAAATAGTTTTAGACTTTATAATTAAGGTAGATTTCCAAAGATAGGTTTAAGAGATATCAGTAGGTAAGATACGAGTAGGTCTAATAAATTGTTTATTTTTAGTAGTATTTACAATTTATTGTTTAATTTAATAGTTTATTTAGAATTAAAGTTTTAAGTTACAACTTAAATTTATATTTTAGATTAGCATTACCGAGTACGCAATATAAAAAAATACTAGGTAGGCACGCGGGTGTGTGTTGCAAATTACACAATAAGACAATAAGCATTACAATTTAGTTTAACAAAATCTATGTGTGGTAGGTAGTGATTAAAAGTTAAATAATATTACCAAAGGTAGGTAGAATTTAGTTAATATTATAAAATGTAGGTAGATACATTTTATCTTTAAGAAAATTATAGTAGGTAGAATAGTGTAGCTATTCTCCACAAAAATTACAAGTTTAGTACTACCACACAGAGATTACAATATTAGTTACTATAATCTTATAACTAAGTTATTTGAATGCCAACACCAAGAATAACCATTTATTACAAGTAAAACTCACTGGTAACGTCTCAAGTGCGATAGAATAGACCGGTATGGGCGCCAATGTCACGTTTATAGCTTTAGGAGCCGTGACATAATAGAATTTAGATTTAGTTAGAGAAATAAAAGATGATTTAAGTTAACAAGTCATTTATTATAATTTAGAGCAAGAGACCTTAAGGGTGTGAGTTACGAGCAAACTATCGTATCGCACGAGATTCGTCACCGGTGGTAGTATATTCAAACCACTGTCCTCGCTAGTATTGATGGTGATGTGGGTTGGTTCTTCTTGATGGTAGGCCCGCAGAGTCGTCGACGCGCCAGACGGTTAGGGCCGTACGCACTGTGGTGTAGGGCCACTTAGAATGTGCGCACGGGCCGTCCGACACGGCAGGCAGCTCCGCCGGGTTGAGGAGCCGCTGGCCATGCATGGCAGGTAGTTGTAGTGAAGATGAAGGTGAGGATGAACCCTGCGAATCAAACGGCATATTTAAGCAGTTGCCAGCTTAACCGTTTGACTGCGACATCAAAATACTAGCGAAGCAGATGGAATGATTTTGGTAATAAATGGTGATGTAATGATGTGGCAGTCAAACAGAATTACAGTAGGTGCAGAGAAAGTGATTGCAAAGTGAAGTAGGCAAAAATATTAAATTATGTAGGTAGACAATAATTTAGCATATCATCTATGTAGGCAATTAATTTGTAAAACAATATAGGTAGGCAATAATTTAGAATAATTAGAACAGTAGAATAAGATTAGAATAGTTCAATTTAAATAGAATTTGGATTGAGTGTCGTTACAGTACGACAAGGTCATGTAAAGGTCATGACGTGTCGATGTCATTTCATAAAATATTTAGTTTATTTATTTAATCATGTAGTAAGTTGTAAAATAATAATATTAAGAAGATATAGAAATAGGAATTTTATATGAAATGACACCGAGCACATGGATTGCACACCTGAAGAACAAAATGGCGGCTAGGTACTTACAGTTAGCACAAGTATAAAATCTAGGCATTAAAAATACTTTTGCAACACTCACCCGGTAGCGGGGTTCACCAGTACGCGATTACATATTTGTAGTTTTATAAGGTTACGTACATCGCGGGTCCGGCGGTGACGGACAGCGATACGTCCGTGCTCATTAACGCTCTGGCTCGGACTAGGAGACGCGGCGGGAGCATCGCGGCCGTAGGCGCGTCGCTTGCGCATACATAAAAAACAGTCCGCCCGCTCGACAGAGAACAAAAGAAATCTCGAACGACTTGTTTCGCGCGGGTTTGCTTGTAGATTTATTATTTTATTTATTTTATTAGTGTAGAACAATATGAATTATTTAATTAAGTTATTTAGTTAGGTAGTTTACGTAGATTTAGATATTTTATTATTTAAGTATATTTATTTAGGTAGATAATAGTAATTAAATTAGAATTTAGTTCTAAGATAAAGGTCAGCGGTAACGCTAACCGTTACAATGCTAACGTATTACCATCCGATATTTTGCTTGAAGAAAACGCTAGAACTCCTTCCATGGAACAATGCGAAGATATGTTCGGAAAGAACAATCTATCGCCACGAATCGCACAATCACCCGTTGAATCTGCTACAACCACAACACAACCTGAAATAATTCAAAATAACATGCCTCCTGAGAATATTCAATCTACACACGTGCTCCAGAATATTATTTCATCGCCCCAAAATCCAAGCAGCCAACAATCATCGGGTTTGCCTCAGACTAGCACAGCTTCAACTCTAATAACTACCCAAGCCTCTGATACGCCCCAATTCAGTGCTCCATCTCCAAGAATTACACATTCATCTGATTTGTCAATCACAAGAGAAGCATCACCAATCATTGGACAAACATCATCTACTAGTCATGAGCCAATTGATAACCTTAATTCTGCAACCAAAACAATGGACATAATTCTACCAATAGATGACAAAGAGTTGTTAGATGCAGTTAATTCCATAACAGCCAGCGTACCGTATTACGATCATCACAGGGATCTTACTGTGAATGTAAATTCTATTGAAGATGCTAACGTATCACCATCCGATATTTTGCTTGAAGCAAACGCTAGAATTCCTTACATGGAACAATGCGAAGATATGTTCGGAAAGAACAATCTATCGCCACGAATCGGACTATCACCCTTTGAATCTGCTACAACCATAACACAACCTGAAATAATTCAATGTAACACGTCTCCTGAAAATATTCAATCTACAAACGTGCTCCAGAATATTATTTCATCGCCCCAAAATCCAAGCAGCCAACAATCATCGGGTTTGCCTCAGACTAGCATAGCTTCAACTCTAATAACTACCCAAGCCTCTGATACGCCCCAATTCAGTGCTCCATCTCCAAGAATTACACATTCTTCTGATTTGTCAGTCACAAGAGAAGCATCACCAATCATTGGAGAAACATCATCTACTAGTCATGAGCCAATTAATAACTTACCTCCAGCATGTGAACGACATGAGTGCAGCGATCCGGACTATATACCTATTTCAAGTAATGACGCTAATGATGAGCAAAACCAAGGTAGACCAAAACGAGGAAGAAAAAGGAAATACCCTGAACAAAACAGAGATATTCGTAAAAAAAAGACTAACTGTAACGAAGACTACATAAGCGTGAAGGGAAAAGAAGTGACTAGAAAAATATTTTCTGGTGATTCTTTTGATTGTAAGTGTCCAAAAAAATGCACAGATAAAGTGACAGCAGAAGAACGCAAGAAAGAATTTGACATATTTTGGATGTGTGGAAACTATGGTGCTAGGTGTGCAATCTTACAAGGATGTGTTACAGAAACGGAAACTAAAAGAAGTTATACTGCTAATTCAAAACGAAGCTTTACAAGATATTATCGTGTCAATGGAAAAACTGTGTGTAAAAAGACCTTTCTTAATACTTTTGGAATAAGCCAAACAAGAATTGATTTTGCACTGAAAAAATTTAAAAACCAGGAACCTGTCAATGATCAAAGAGGCCAAAAATCAGGTGGAAAGAATGCTACATCTCCTGAGAAACTTGCTGAAATTAAAGCCTTTATCAACAGTTTTCCGAGATACGTTTCACACTACTCGAGAAATAGCACAACTGCAAAGTACTTGGCACCTAATCTCAACATTGCAAAACTGTATGATCTCTACAAAGAAAAACATCCAAGTGGTGTTAGTTTGTCTAAATTTAGCAAAGTTTTCCACGAAGATTTCAATCTTTGTTTTAAAAAGAATCAGAAAGATACTTGTTACCGATGCGATCGCTACAAAGCTTTGAAAAGCTCACAAGCTTCAACAAGTACAGAAGCTTCAACTGCAGAACAAGAGCACAAAGAACACTTGGACAGAGCTTACAACTTGAGGAATCAAATGAAACAGGATTTGGAATCAGCGAAAACAAACCCAGAAATTGAAACGCTCACTTTTGATTTAGAAAAGACACACTGCTTGCCGAAAGTTCCCACGAGTATTGTTTATTACAAACGTCAGTTGAATCTCCACAATCTTGGAATACATAGTGGTAGCTCCGGAAAAGGCTATTTTTATGTCTGGGTTGAGTATGAGTCTGGCCGAGGCACTCAGGAAGTGGGCTCGTGCCTCAAGAGATATATTGAAGATTATTTAAAAATTGGAACGACCCATTTGATCCTCTGGGCTGACTCATGCGGGGGTCAAAACAGAAGTATAAAACTAGTTCTCATGCTGAAATATATTTTACAAAGACATAGTACATTGAAGAAAATAACATTGAGATTCTTACAGCCTGGTCATACCTACCTACCTAACGATTCAGAATTTGGGGATGTTGAATGTGCCTTGAAGACTCATAACCGTTTGAACACTGCTGATGACTATATTGAGGTCATGGAGTCATGTAGGCGTAAAAATAAATTTACTGTTACAAGGATGACCAAAGAAGACTTCTTTTCTATTTCGCCAATTCAAGACAGTATAACCAATCGTAAAACAGATATTAACACGCAGAAGATTTCATGGTTAGCAACTTGTGAAATTATCATGCGGAAAGAAGAACCTGCAAAAATTTATATGAATGAGAATTTAGCGGATGCTGAGCCTAAAATCACCGACATTTCCAAAGGGACAAAGGGTCGTAAAACAAAATTAAATATCGACTTTCAGACGGATCTACCAGTTCTTTATCCTGAAGGTCGTGAATTGTCCAGCGCAAAAATCAAGGATTTGAAAGAAATTCTGAAATTAGTACCACAGGATGCTAAGACATTTTACAATTTCTTGAAAAATGCGAACAGTGCTGATTTCGAAGATGATGTTGACGGATTTGGTATCAATATAGATTTTGACGTTGATTTGGATGATGTATCTGAATAATATTGAAGTTACTTTGGCGCTTCTATTTATTATCCTATGCTGTTTTCTAATAAGTTACAGATGCCCACCTGCGATTAGGGTTGTTGTTAGCTTTTGTTTTAAGATTAATGTCACGGAAATGTCTATCCAACATTTTTAGATACCTACTTAGGAAGTAGGTGTAGGAATCTCGTTTTTGTTGTTATCGTAAGCCTTGTTAATTTTTTGACGGTTTTAACGTAAGAGTGATCTCATTTTGTATGCCATGTTGTTTAGGTACATTGTTTAATTGTGTTATAGTCTAGGTATAGGCTATATTAAGACTGTATTTTTGATACTAACATCTATTTTAGCTAAAAGGTAATGTTTTAAGTCGTTTTTGTTGTGTTTGTAATAGATTTATTCCATAGAAGACCAATGTCGTTAAACTTTTAAGACTGATCTGCAATAAGTGCCTAGCCTACCTTAGAAGGTACATACATACATACTTAAAGAAGGTTATGAATATTTTTTGTTAGGTACCTACTTTCTTACTTGAGTACTGTCATATTTTTATATGGGGATGTTTTTTAAGACTGCTGATTTTTGATATGTCTAATTGTCCACGTATCACAAACAACGAGGACCTACTTATAATGTGCCAAAAAATAAAACTATGTGCCTTAGTTTGATGTTTGACTTTTTAGCTTATTTTATTACGGTGTCTAACTAATTAAGCAACACAGTGTTATGTCTCTTGACATTACGTAGAACAAATAGTACCCTGGTTTAGGAGTTTTTCAAAAACGTTTCAAGCTTCTTGACACTATTTCGACTCAAATTTAGTGTGATTCCGGATTTCGCAATAGCAAAACAGTTAAATAATTGCATTATTACTTGATATTGCGTAATTTAACTATTTCCAATGAGAGCAATCAATATTAGAAAGCAGTGGGTAACAATTAATATGTCCTTATCACTAACCGTTTAAATTTGGGGGGCAATGTGTTATCTGAAACTTTAACATCGATTTTCTCAAAATGGCCGACTTGTGGGTTAACATGGTATTGCTTATTGGCGTCCAAATGATGTTAAAAACTCTAACTTTGATGCCATTCTAAAATCCAAAAATGCAAATTTTGCTGCCGACCAATTAGTAAATATTCTCTCCACTTGCCTTAAGAAGCATACAACCAAGGTCACGGTCCCTAAGAAATACCAATGCTTTAAGCCATGGATGACTCCGGGACTCGTTCGTTGCATACGAAATCGAGACCGCATGCATCTTAAGTGTAAGTCTAACCCAGATAATGAAATACTGAACATAAGGTTTAAAGATTCTTTATTTCTCAATAAAAACATAATTGTCACTTACTTGAGAACAAAATTAAACTAAGTATAATTTACATTTGAATCGTTCGCACCGATATGTTTTATAAAAAGCATTGGCTTTAGCAAATTATACCATCTGATTGGCGATAAAAAGTAAATCAGTATAATATAGGTTCAAAACAAAATTAAATATAATTTTCTAAATTGTAAATATTAGTTTTAGACATTAAATTTAATAAGTAAGGCTCATTCTACAACGTCACGAATATGTAGGGCAAGTTTCTTTTTAAAAATATTTAGGGAGTCAATGCCTTTTATTGATGCGGGTAGTTTATTAAACAACTGTGCTCCCTCAAAGTTAAGCATTCGCTTGCCGTAATTTGTGCGTATCTTGGGTAGAACCAAATAGCTAGCGCGACGGCGCGTGCGCTTCGGAACCTGTTCAGACCGCGTCATCAGAGTGAGCGACGTATGGATGGTTTTATTCAATACGTTGCGTATGAGCAGGCAGGTATAATACATAAATAATTTTTTAATGTTCATAATTTGTGTTTCGCTATAAATCTTGGAAGTGGATGTGAGGTACGGATAATGAAATAATAATTTAATGATTTTATTTTGTAAGACTTGGAGTTCGGATATTTTTGTTTTTGAAGCACTACCCCAGATTTCAACAAGGTATATTAGGTGGGATTTTACAAGTGAGTTGTATATATTGTATCTTGATTTGCGGGGTATGCATCGTACTATGGGGCGTAAAGAAGCCATTAATGCGGAAATTTTTTTCTTAATATGGTCAATATGAACGTTCCATGTTAAGTGGCTATCTAAATAAAGACCTAAATATTTTTCGTGTTTTTTTTCTTGTAATGATGTAGTGAAGATTGTCAATGGGTTGAATGGTGGTATGTGCTTATTCTTCGCTTTAAAAATAATGTATGAAGTTTTAGATGCATTAATTGTTAATAGATTTTGTTGCAACCAGGTTGTGAGAGTGTCAAGATCATGTTGGGCATGTGAGATTAGATTATTCATGGATGGCCCAAAATAGAACAAACAGGTGTCATCAGCGTATAAGGTAATATGACCGTGTAGTCCAATTTTATCTATACTATTTATGTAGATTAAAAATAGCAGGGGGCCTAGTACGGATCCCTGTGGAACCCCATAATGAATTGGAAGAGTTCTGCTCTGGCTATCGCCGATTTTAACAATTTGTAGCCGGTCATTCAGGTAGGAGGTGAACATTTTGAGTGCGTTGCCACCGATCCCTATCACTGCAAGCTTTCTAAGTAGGAGTTCATGGCTCACGGTATCGAACGCCTTTTGAAGATCTATAAATATACCCAGAACGATATTCTTACGATCAATATTTTGCCTGATTTTAGTAATAAGATCAAGTGTTGCAGCCAAGGTGTTACTTTTAGGTCGAAAGCCAAATTGGCGATCACTAATGAATTCTATGGACTGTAGATATGACTCTAAGCGTTCGTATAAAATCTTTTCTAGAATTTTTGATAGTATGGGTAAGACAGAAATTGGACGATAGTTTCCTGGATCGGTTTTTGTTCCTGATTTGTACACCGGAGTCACTTTGGCTAGTTTTAATGAGTCTGGAAAGTGTCCCTCAGCTAATAAAACGTTCAAACATTCGGTTAATCTATCGATTATTAAGCCCTTGATACATTTAATAGCTTTGGAACTGATACCATCCAGACCAGTGCTACAGTTAGGGTCAAGGCCATCAATGATCCTTGAAACTTCGTCAGCAGTACATGGTTTCAACGACATAAGTCCTGATGTGTTGTTCAGTGTGTTCTGTGATAGATTGGTTTGATGTGTGTTATTAGAATGTAGTGTGATTTTGTTGGCCAGAACAGATCCGATAGTGGAAAAATATTGGTTAAATATATTACAAATACCTTCGGGGTCAGATGATATATTAGTTGATGTTACTAATTTTGGAGGAGCACAGCTGCTTTTCATTTTAAGATTAGATAGATTATTTATGAGACTCCAAGTCTTCTTGGGGTTGTTTTTGCAATCACGGAATTTGCCATAATAATAAGCATCTTTGGTCATTTTGATCTTATTAGCCACTTCCTCTTTTACTCTTGTATATGTGTTTTCTAACGTAGTATTATTCGGGTCTTTTTTATATTCAATCCATAGTTCATTCCTTTGGTTAATAGCATTAAGGATATCTCTGTTGATCCAATCTTTTAGTGGTGGGTTCTGCTTCTTAAACTTGGTTATTTTACTTCTTTCTATATTTATCTTAATTGTTTCTTCTAGTTGCTTAAAATTCATATTATGTGTATTTTCTAAATCTATTTTTTTAACCGATGTATGCAGTTGTTCATAATCCAAAGCTTTGTAGGCAATCCGCTTGATTGGAGGTGGCTTGTATTTCTTCAATGAAAGGTAGATTTGTCGATGATCAGACATTGCGGAATCACACAAAGCAAAATGATAAAGTTCATTTTTTAAATTTGTACTGACGTGATCTAGAATTGATTTCTTCTTTGTTGCAGCTTCTCTTGTAAAAAAATCTTTGTGGATCTTGTTGAGAATTTTGTATCCAGCTTCTTTTAAAGTGTTTTTATATAAGCGTCTTTTTCTACTACTTTCCAGCAAATCTATGTTAAAATCTCCAAAAATTAGCGATCTTTTTCGTTGCTGTAGTTGTATATCAATAGTGTCAATGAAAGTGTTGAGATTTGTATCTCCTGGATAGTAAACGACACCAATGTCAAGGGCGTATTTTTTCAGTTTTATCCAGAGATAGTTATTACCTCCCGAGTAAATTGATTCATCCAGACTATGATTGAGGTCGTTATGTGCGTATATTGAAACACCTCCGCCAATCCTGTCAGTTCTATAACTGTAATAATGTGTGTAGTTTTGTAGCTGAAGTCTTAGTGCTTCTTCTTCATTTTTAATCCATGTCTCTGTCAGTAGTATAACGTGTATTGTAGTCGGTATAGATCGGATGAGACATTTCAGTTCGTCAAATTTCCCTTTCGAGCATATACTACGTGCATTCAAATAGAAGAAGTTAAGGCGAGATTTGGCAGTTTGGAGGTCCGAGTAGTTAGTGACGATTTGATAAGTCAATTTGTCAGGGATTGGCGAGGATGTGGGCTCTCGTTTTTTGAGTTGGCTTTAATGATTTTTGGTATGCCTTTAATATACTTAATAATTAAGTCAGTCTCACCATCTTGGGAACGACGAGCCAGTTCTTTTTGAAGGTTCAACATAAGTCTCTGTTGGCATGGGGTTTGGTCCGAGTAAATTTTTATTCCTGCTGGTAGATTGGCTTTGCTTCGTAAAAGTTGGATGACTGAACATCACATACAAACGCTACAAGAACTACTGCAATGATCTACTGAAGCGACTCAAACGAATCCACGAACAAACCGAACTTAAGAAATACTCAAAAAACCCAAAAAAGCTCTGGACAACAATCAAAGACATTGTTTATATTAAAAAAACAAAATTGTCCCCGAGGGAATTATTAAGAATGGCTGATACTCCGCAAAATTCGATTAACAGTGTAAACAACTATTTCTCACAAGTAGGTAAAAACTTAGCAGAAAAAATTCCCTTAACCCTATACTTGGCAAAGACGGTTTTGGTTAATATTTGTGATTTACACTACAAATATTGGATTTAGGACGACTAAAAATCATGTAAAAAATACGAAAAAAAATCTTAGGTATGTAGTTTTGGAAATATAGTATGTATCTTTAAGTGCACATTGCCAGCTTTGTAGTAAATTAAAACATGGTTTGTTTGTTAGTAAAAATTAGTTATTTTAATGAAAATTACTACAAAACCTTAAGCTATTCCTTATTTGAGAAATAAAAAATAAGTATCTTTTACAAAAAACTGAAAACAAAGTGAAAAACCCACTTCAAAGTCTGTAACGCCTTGCAAGTATAGCTGCATTTGGATGTATGAGAACCAATCCATCAGCGTCGTTGGAGTACCGCCTGAACCTCTCACCCCTCTTAACATCCAGTAGAAGCAAATGTAGATAAGACACATAGGAAACCTGCAAGACCATTAAAAAAATACGAGGGATATTGACGCCAACTGGTACCGAACTGTGTTCACGTCTTCGATTGAAGAAAATTTGATACCCAACTTACAGTGGAAACGCAAGATAGCGGAAATGGATCTCTAGAACTCTCTGGGAAACTATGCAGCAGTCGAACTGGCTGAAATTCTTCAATCACCAGCTTTATAACCAGAAGCATGCAGCAGCCTGAATAGGCTGCTCGCTTTTTGGGGGTGATCTGGGTTGTTTGGAGTAGGAAGATAACCACCCAAGAGAATCAGGAGGCTAAGTGCGGCTTCTACTTCATCATCTGAAGTGTCACCGCCACTGACTTTCGACCTGGTTCCAGATTTTGGAACCAGAACCAGCATTTTGCGCGCCTGATTTTGTTGCTGCAGCACAAAGTTGTCCGAAAAACATTTTTTTTTATTACATGAATTAAAACTCACATCGGCATATAATTTACAGCTTTAAATATTACTAACTAATAATATGATCCCTTTTTTATGCGATAAAATCTATGAAAAAAATCATAAAATAAATTCAACGAGAACCTGGCAATGTGTCTTTAAAGATACATTCAAAATTGAAAGTAAATGATTACGTATCTGACAGTGTGCATTTAGAGATACATTCGGACAATCCGCATCGTACAAGAATAATTATACAAGTTTTGGGATGAAAAAACAGCACTATCATCAAGAAACTTTTATTTACTATCCATATTACTACAGATAATCACCAATATTCTTTAAAAAAACACCGAAAATAATAAAAATTATTAGCCAGTGCGTAGACGCCTGTCAACGGTCTGACATTTTGAATATTACTGTTAAATCTGTGTAGCCTGTAGCGATTCTATACTGTGTAACACAATCTGTAGTATTTGGGCTAACGTTATATTAAAAAAACATTTAAAAATAGTTTTTGGTTTCTCCCCCATATTTTTGTTTTGGTCAACGTATCTCTAAATGCACAATGCCAAGAAAAGGGTTAAACCCTGTGGCTCACTCTGAACACCAATTTAACTACATCCGTATGCATAACCCACCTAACTCCATTGCTCTCTTCTTGACCTCTCAAGTCGAAGTGTCGGCAATAGTTCGTAACCTTAAAAACGACAGTGCAACTGGCTGGGACGGTATTCCTAACATCCTTCTCAAACGTGCGATCAATTATGTTGTTCCATCCATCACACATATAATCAACCTGTGCTTTGAGACAGGAGTATTTCCAGATACATTTAAAATCTCAATCATTCACCCAATACATAAAGCAGGTAAAAAAGATTCCGTCCACAATTACCGCCCCATCTCAGTTTTACCAGCTCTGTCGAAAATAGTGGAAAAAATTATGAATAAAAGACTGCTGCACTTTCTCGAGAATGAAAAACTTCTATCTGAAAATCAGTTCGGGTTTCGAGCTGGTAAGTCAACAACCGATGCCGTAACTCAGATGACAAATTATATTGCCCAACACCTAGACAGCAAAAATAAATGCATTGGCGTATTCTTGGACCTCGCAAAGGCATTTGATACGGTCTCTGTCAAACTCCTTCTGCAAAAAATGGAAAACATAGGCATTCGAGGCAAAATTCTCCAACTGTTTACCAGCTACCTCTCCCACAGAGTCCAAAAAATTAAAATTGGTGATCTAGTCTCTAATGACGCAGAGGTAACGTACGGCGTGCCACAGGGGAGTGTAATCGGTCCTACCCTCTTTCTTATCTACATAAACTCCCTTTGCAATCTGAAGCTTCCCAATTGTAGAATATTTACATTCGCTGACGATACCGCAATGATTTTTCATGGCGAAACATGGCTTGATGCCAAAGAAAAAACAGAAGAGGGACTACGGATTGCAAACCGATGGCTACAAAGAAACATTCTGACATTGAATGAAACTAAAACTAAATATATAACATTTACAATAACTAAAAGAACATTACCTGATAACAATTTTGAGGTAAAAATGCATACATGTCTAGATTCCACCCAGGCTTGCCAGTGTATTGTATTGGAAAGGTTAAGTACTATTAAATACCTTGGTGTGCTCCTCGACCAATCTCTGACTTGGAAACCTCACATCGAACTCATTTCCGAGCGAACGCGAAAATTAATCTATATATTTAAAAAATTGCGACACGTAGCTGATTCTAAAGTTATCAAGACCGTTTATTATGCCTTGGCACAATCGATATTAGCATACTGTCTAATGGCTTGGGGTGGCGCTAACAAAACGAACATGTTGTTGGTTGAACGATCACAGCGTGCTCTCCTTAAAGTAATGTCCTTCAAACCATATAAATACCCTACGCATGAGTTATATTTGCAATGTGGTGTTCTTAGTATACGTAAACTTTTTGTTTTGCAAAGTGTCCTGTATCAGCACAGGAAACTTGCACTTACTGAATCACAGACCACTATGAGGAGAAACAAGAATATTTGTCCTATGCTGAGGTTTAAAACAGCTTTCATCAATAGGTTTCAATGTTTTATCGGTCCATTTATATACAATAAAGTTAACAAAATTGTAAATATATACGATTTAAATAAATACAACTGCCAAAATAAACTAACGCTATGGCTAAAGTCGCTATCGTATGATGAAGTGGAAAGTCTCTTTAAAATTCTAAAATAAAATCATTTCCTGATTCTCAAATCTCAATACAAATTCACTCACACACACACACATACACATACACACACACACACACACACACACACACACACACACAATATACCAAAATAGTGAAGTAAACAGATTATCTTTATTTTTCCTTGATAACTTTATTCTTGTATAGCTTGGATAGTAGGAACGGGTATAGATAAATATTATCTACGCTTCTCGCATAATACATAAAGATTAGTACAAGGACAAACATTGGGAAGGAACTGGTACCTATAATACAGGCTCGGCCTAGTTTAGGTACTAGTACATTGTGTACCACTTAATATCACCTAAAAAAAAAGTCCCTAGTTTTAGTGGTCAATGCTGGCCGTCGGCACCGACACATGCCATTATGACCCGTTCAGCACTACTATTAACGCTCGTTTTTCTATGACGCCCGACCGCTGCTCCGTTGAATGGACGTACGAGTGATATTGTCGGTGTTGACGGTAGTCAGCAAAAATGTTCACCGTTTGTTTTTTGTTTCTGTATTAGTTAAGGTATACAAGTGTAAATGTTAATGTATGTTTTAAATTCAATAAATTATTTGTATTTGTATTTTGTATTTGTACTACTCAAATTAACTCATTATACAGGGTCCTTCTAAACTAGCTACATTCCTTTTAATGGGGGCATCTATACGGTACACTGAACAAGTTCACCAAATTTGAGTATGTGTTTTATAATGATTTTACAAAGTTACATTTTCTAACAAAAATAAAAATTCATTTCGTCTTACATAATGGAACATGCTGTATTTTTTACTCACACAACAAAGCTGTAGTGTATTCATTCTGCACAGGAACACGAGACACAACACACACAACGCTCACTACCACTGCACACTTTTTTGTTGTTTACACTCACGTCATAACAACTCACAGCAGTCGTCACAGCTGATAGCCGATTAGCTGATCGACTGATTGGGCGAGCTATCACTTCAATGTTGCAGGCCTACTCTCATATCGTTGTCTATCCTTATTATCTTATGTTAATCACAGTAAAACGGACTCACGATACCATCGAAAAATCAACCAGCAAAGGCCATGATTTTTAAGGCGCGTCTTAGTAAATTTATTTGCATTTGTGCACCTGTGCGTCATAGTTCACTTCACGAGCACTACAAAACGCACCTTCACACAAGAAAGCTAGTCAAAAACTGAATTAAATCAAAGCGCACGCGCCGACAAATGCCGACAAGCCGCACGCCTTTTGTTGACACAAAGACGCCGACGCCGCCAAAGCAAGAGCCGAAAAGTTGGCATAAGCGTACAGTCGACAAAAAAAAACTTATTTGTTTATTATTTTATCTGCTTGCTTTCGATTTCAATTGATTCGAATCTAAATTACGGTGTTGAGTATTTCATGGTAAAATATCCTATAACAGATAATAATTAAAAATTAATCAAACTTATTGTTTTGTGAAGGTAATTCAATGGCCTAGTCAATTATTTAGAAACATTAAATTAGGCTATTGAAGCAAATAAAACTCTTCAATTTGTTTGTATTGATATTCCATTTATCCTAAATCAAAGTCCATTCTTAAATTAATCGTTAATGTCATCATTTCTATTACAATAGAAAAGTAGATGAGGTAGGTAGGTACCTAATTAGTTAAATAAAATTTCCGAATCATTTCCGTTCCAACTTGGTTTTTATTTATGACCTATCTTATGTACCTGTGATTTAACAATAAACACAATTTTAATTTGAATAGTAAAAAAAAGTTTGTTGCATTTCTTAATTTTATTTTGGTGAGTGTACATTGCGCTAGCCGGCGGCCGGCGGCACGTGTCTAAAGGCGGCGGCAAGTTCGTTTGCTGCGCCGGCTAGTGTTGTACGATACGACACTCGAGTCTTGGAATCTTACTTATTAAAAGTTTGAAGAAAATAAAATAGCAATGAATTAAGACTGTGTGTTTATTATTTTATTGGACCGTTTTAACTTTTTGATTACGAAAATCGTCAGTCTTTAGATGGATACTTCTGATTCGATTATTTGCGTTTAATGCAATTTTATTGATATTACATAATTTGTATTGTGCGATTTATTTTATTTTCAATTAGGATATAACATACGGATGATGATATGAAATCACTCATTATTGCCTATTAGTATACACCAACTCATGTCATATTCAGTCTAGCTCAAAGAACTTAAAATACTCGAAAGGACTCGGAAGACTCAATTATTCCCTTATTCATGTGACTAACGAGTCCTAGTCTTAAAAATAAACTCAAGTCTCGAAATAAAGACTTTAAAGACTTGAGGTTCTTACAACACTAGCGCGGTCGGCTATTGTGAGGGACGGCTGTCTTTGATACCACCGACTCCGCCACGCATAAATAAGGATGTCAACTCCAAAATTCTTTCTAATCTTAACTATAATAAAACTATCATTATTTACTTTTATAATTTTTTTTTTGTTTCTACGATGATTTTAATGATTATTATTTCAGTTTAAAATTGATAGTTGGGAACAATTATTTACTTCGGAATACTAAAGACTGCCGATAATCACAGGTAGATAATTCGATAGCGTTTAGTTTCTGCTATAATCGAGTCAATTACGAATCACATTTTTAATTTGCTAAGGGGATATTAAGCGATTAAAATTAACATGAAAAATGTGCCTGCTTTATCGTAATAATAACCGTAATTCTAAATTTCATAGTCATGGTAACTATCCCATTTGTGTATGGCATAAAAATAAGTCATTGATTTCGGCAACTAACTTTTTTGCTTCGTTTCGTTGCTACGTTTGAAATAAAAAATTTTTGCAAGCGCAAAGGTATTTTAACGAACTTTTGAATAAACATCATTCCATTAAGGCCACTAAATAAGTACTTACCACATAAGATTTTTTTATGTTACCAAAAATAAATAAACTTTAATTTTCTGCTTAATTTAATTCCTTAAATAACTAGTAGTAGCCCTAGAATAGCTTGAGTGGCGCTGCCCGCCGGTCCGTCGTCCGGCGGCACTCTTGTGTTCGCGGCCAGTGGCCCAACGCAACGGCAGCACAAGCGCAATGGCGGCCATTACGTAAGCTCGTGTGCGTGCGGATTTTTGTCAGTGTAGTAGTGAATCAGCTGAACAGGGTGTTGTATTGGGTTGATAAGAAATGAAGTTGTTTTCTTAATTATCTCGGAAACTAGCCTGAATTTTTGGCTCAAACTTTGGAAACGTATTCAGTGTGACGTATACATGCTCCCATTAAACGGAACGTAGCTGATATAGAAGGACCCTATATATTTTCTGATTAACTGTAACAAATCTAAATATCCGCGTTTTCGTTTATTTTAATACGTGCACTCTCTGATACTAGCGAAGGTCAACTGACAAAACGCTTGTTTAGGTGGAAGGGGTTGACAGGCGTTGATTCAACAAAAGTAAGTTATCGCCATCTAGCGGCAAATGGATTAAGGCTTTATTAAACCTGTTGTGTTGGAAAGATGCGTATGACACAAAATATAACAGAAGACAAACTCCATACTAAACGCGCTCGAGCCACGCACACATAGACACCGCTCTAGCAAGACTGTCTTGGACGAATGCGAGCGCGACGTGGCGCGAGCGCGACAGACGTTCGCCACACGTTCGCTGTGGTTCGCTTGAGTCACGCGCCGGTCAACCGCCTGTGATATTATTTTGTTTTGCGAAATTGACGAAAATTAGTGAATAGAAAAAGTCGTATTATAATTGTTCGGTATTTGGTTGCTTAAACTCATCATTGAATACCGAATTTTCATTTTTTAAATTACCAGTTGATTCGGGGAGGTAAGTAAGTTATTTATTTGAATTTCAATTGAAATTGAAAGCCAACTCAATTATTAGGAATATCGAATTGTTTTAGAGAGGTTTTATGAATTATTGGATAACTAGCTTTTGCCCGCGTGAAATTCAGTTTGTCACAGATCGTCATAAATTATAGCCTATATGTTATTCTGGGTTATAAACAATAATACTGTAAAGTTACATCAAAATCCGTTCAGTAGTTTTTGCGTGAAAGAGCAACAAACATCCAGACATCCAAACTTTCGCATTTATAATATTAGTTGGATAATAGTGTCAACCACTCAACTAAATACTACTTCCTTCTCGTGTATTTGTTTGCAAACTATTACTATAATAACGTACTAAATATAAATAAGTATACGTGGATATCTGTTATTGTCTTTCTTGCATAGTATTAAGAGTAACATTTTTCTATCATAACGAAATAAACGCAACACATGACAAGACAACCCTAGCGCGACGGCCGAGCGTGCGAGCGAGAGAGGTATGCAAAGCGAGGTACATACATGAGTTTACCTTCTGTTATATTTTGTGCGTATGATAACCGAGTATTTGAATACAAGTATAAGTCAAAACTGACAATTTTTGAGTTGTCTCAGTTTAGATCTAGGTGTGCGATGTATAGTCTTTTTTTTTTTTTTTTTTTTATTCTTATAAAATGTAAGGACTTTTGTCTATGTATAGACATGCCAGTCCTATCGTAACCTAACCTTACAATTTACAAAGTTAGAGTTATAAACTTTTAATTAATAAAAATATCAATTTAGCCGCGTCGGACAATGGTTCGGCTAGTATGCTTTGATAAGTACCAACATCTACACAATTTATTTGTAATTGACTTATAACAAGTTGTCGCTGTCTTTCGTTCCTGACACACTCCGTCAACAAATGTAGGACATCTTCGATTTTATCGCAGACTTCACAATTAGGCGACTCAACTTTTTTCATCAAATATCCAAACTTGTTTGACGGATAGTGTCCAGATCTAAGCCTATGCATTGTTACAACAAACATTCTACTGACTTTCCCATAACTAAACCAAGGAGTTCGAAGAGGCTGACTTTGTATGGTTTTATACCAAATACCTTTAATTTCAGATCGTTCGTTAAAATATACCTTCCATTTATTATAGCAAAATTTTTTATAACTTGACAAAAACTCCTGGTAAAATGGTTCAATTAAGTAGTGTCTACCTTCCGTTACAGCTAATTTTGAAAGACGGTCAGCCTCTTCGTTTCCACTTAAGCCTACATGTGATGGAATCCACTGCAGTCTCAGACATACGCCGTTTCTATTAAAACTTAGGATGTTTGAAAGAATTTTATAAGCTATCGATACACCTCTGTATCCAGAGGCGCATCGAGCTATATGCTGCAATGCACTCCTACTATCAGAAAAGATAACAATTTTTCTAAAACTTTTACTTGCAGCAAATTCTAAGGCTTCGTAGATAGCAATTAGCTCAATAGACATTATGGATATGTCGGCAGATATTCTATAACAGCCCTTTTCTTGTTCCACGGGGCTGTAAAAAGCAGCACCTCCACCACTCCTAGATTTAGAGCCATCTGTATATATTTTATACCACCCATTATACTTATCGTTTATCTCGCTTAAAACATCATTCTTTAAAATGTTAATATCATGATTGCTTTTTGGGCCCTGTACACTATTTAAGTTAGGTAAAATAATGTCAACATCAATATATGACATCCAAACGTTGAGTGAAAACATTTCAAGTGGGTAGGAAGAGGATACTATACTATCTTTGGTTAAATCAATTGTTTGAGCAAGTAGAGGTAACCTTTTACGTCTCCAATATCTGTCTGTGGAATGATCATAAAGATTTTTCAACAATTTCGTAGTGACATTATTGGACCATGATCGGGCCTTCAGGCAATATTTAAAAGCTAGATACTGTCGTCTCAAGTATAAAGGTGGTATACAGAGCTCGCTCTCCATTACATGGATGGGGGAGCTTTTAATAAATCCCCCAATAATTCTAAGCGCTTGGTTTTGGAGTCTGTCTAATTTTAATAAATTCGTCCTAGCGGCACCGTCATACAAAAAACACCCATAATCAAGCCGGCTTCGTATAATTGCAATATATAGTGTTCTTAAGTACTTGGGGTGGACACCCCAGCCTGATCCTGCCAATATTTTTAAAATGTTTAAGAATTTTATAGCTTTTTCATATACCTCATTAATGTGTTTCTTCCACAGAAGTGACCTGTCAAGCCAAATGCCCAGATACTTAATACATTCAGATGCACTTATTGTATCTCCTTGGATGTTTAATAGAATTTGTGTTTGCCGAAATCCCCTACTAAAAAGGCAAGATTTAGATTTACACGCCGAAAGTCTTAGCCCAAGTTCCTCCAATAAAATTGACATTATGTTTATAGCTGTTTGAATATTATCTCTGCAGTGCGATAAGTCCTTGTGACTGAAATATAATACAAAGTCATCTGCATATTGACAGATAGCCACGTTTCTAATTTCTCGGCAAATGCTAGAAGTTACTATATTGAAAATAAGGGGCGACATAGGGTCCCCTTGGGCCAGGCCTCGACTTGTACATCTGATGATATTTATGTCTTCAGAGTTATTATTTATTTTAAGATATCTTTGACTCAAAAATGCATATAGATATTTACAGACTCTTGCACCTACATTCAATGTATCCAGTATCTTTACAGCTTTTTCAACCAATACATTATTATACGCATTTTCTATGTCTAAAAAGCAGGCTAAGGTAGTTATATTTTTTGAGTAACCTAATTGTATATAGGTAATGAGACGTACTAGGGAGTCAATACAAGATTGTGCCTTTCTGAAGCCTGTAGAGTTTTGGGATATAATATTGTGTTTTTCCACATACCACTCTAGTCGTTTCGTTATCATGATATGGAATATCTTACACGTGCACGATATCAAGGATATGGGTCTTAATTTAGGCACTGAACCTGGGTCAGAAGACGGTTTTGGGATAGGTATAATCTTAATATTTCGCCATTGTCTAGGTACAATTCCTGTGCGGAATATATCATTATATAAGCTTAACAATAAAGTTAGAGCGTCGTTAGGCAGATTGTAAACCATAGAATATGTTATGCCATCCTCACCGGGAGCAGTATCCTTTTTTTTCAAACAATGTTTTAGTTCTTGCATCAGAAAGTTTGACTCTAACAACGAGTTACTGGAATAGAACTCGGGTTGCGACTCAACAACAGTGTCAGGCGCGAGAGAGCATAGTAGTTCCTCCAGTTGGTCTTTAGATACGTGATGATTAGGTTGTCGCCAGCCCTTAATCCAACGCATTCGTCGCCACATATCAGTCACAGAGCTCGACTCGCCTATATCGCTACAAAATTTTTGCCATGACTGGGATTTCGCCTTTCTTATGAGTTTCTGACTTTCTGTTATTTTATTTTTTAAAATTTGTAAATTATTAGGGGTAGGGTTACGTCGAAAATTTTTTAATGCTAGTCTACGTTGTGCTACTATTTGTGATAATAATGGACTCCAGTACTCTTTTGGTTTAAATTTTCGTTGGGGGTTACTACACAGCTTAATTAGAGGGATGTTATTATCTGCTGCTTGAATGATTAGTTTTTCAAAAAGATCATATTTATCTTGTATATTATTATCAAGGCTAGTAAAACTATAATTGGTCAAATATATGGATATATCGTTCTTATAGGCCTCCCAGTCAGCTAATTTAAAGTTTCTTTTTTTTGTGAGATTTGGAGTATCTTCATAGGTGATTGACATTTTAATAATTAGATGATCACTACCCAGATTTTCGTTAGTCGTTTGCCATATAAAGTTAGCAGCTATATCGGACGAAACGAAAGTTATATCAGGAGAGGATGCTTGCAGCAATTGATCAACCAATTTTATCCTCGTAGGGTGGCCACTGTTTAGCGAGATAAAGCTGTTTTCTAGAGCCGAGTCAAATATTTGTGTGCCTCTTAAGTCATTTTTATTGGACCAGTTGGTGTGGTGTCCATTAAAATCACCCGCTATAATAGTTTTGTCTTGAAATTTTGAAAATAAAGTATCCCAATCGATCTGTGATGTACGTACTGAAGGAGAAACGTAAACTGATATAACATATTCGACATATTTACAATTCATTATTTTAATACATACAACCTCTATACCCGAATTACTAATATTAATGGGATAACGGCGTGTCTGAAGGGATTTATGCGCTATTATAGATACTCCACCGTAGCCATCATATCTATCCTTTCTATAGATGTTGTACTTACTTATTTGTAGCGGAGATTCCTCTTCCAGCCACGTTTCACTAATTATGGCTAAATGTACTTTTTCCTGATCCAGGAGTGCATTGAACATAGATAATTTCGGTCTGAGACTTTGTGAATTCCACTGCATTATATTAACACCGGAAATGTATACAGTACTACCCATTAAAAAGTTGCATTATACCTTGAAATAAATCACCACCTGTTACAATATTCAAAATAAATGTTTTAAACTCATCATATAACATACGAAATATAGACATAATTTTTTTTTCCAAATCCAAATTAGATAAAAGTATCTCTTTCAGTTTTAACAGTAATTTTTTAAGCTCAAATTTTTTGATTCTTCTTCTTTTTAGTTCTTCTTGTAGGTTGTCGTCTTGATTCTGCTTATCTTGGTTTTCATAACTCGTCTCATAATCACCAGTGTTGTCAGTGAGATTCTCTTGAGTTTTATTAATTCGTTGTTTAACATTTTTCCTATCATTTATTTGTGTTCGCTGGACAGACGGGGTAGGTATTTGCTCTCGAGATCTTTGCATTTCAATGTTTCTGCAAGTGGCCAACTCTTCTCTATGATCAATAACATTGGTAAGACCTTTTGAAACTACACTACTATATGTTTTGCTGCTGATTAGAGTTTGATTCTGTAGTATAGGTGACTGAGTGGCTACAAATTCATTTGTAAAAGAGGTAGTGTTGTTCATCTCTTCTTTATCTAATATAATTTGTAGGGCCATGCGATATGTCACATTCTGCTGGCTCATGATGCTACGAATTTTCTTCTCTTTTATAAATATAGGGCATGATTTGTCTAGTACAATATGAGAGCCTCTACAGTTCAAACACTTTATATCTTTTAATTCACAATTTTCATGATTTTGTCCACATTTTGGGCACCTGGACTGTTTAGATGGGCAAAACCTTTTTGAGTGTCCAAATCTCCAACAACCAGAGCATTGAGTGACCGGGAAAACGTACGGCTCGACTTTAAATCTGCACCCGAAAGCGAATATATATGAGGGTAACGTAGGGTTGTTAAAACAAAGTCTTATGGTTTCACTATTGATCCATTTACCATCGTGGTTTAGTCTCTTAAGGCGATTTATGGAGATGATATCGCATTCAGATTTAAATGCTTCCAGCATTTCTTTTTCTTCCATATCTAAATATATACCTTTCACAATACCATAAGACAAGTTTGATTCCAAAGCCATCTGACATCTATACCCCAACTCAAAGAATTTAGAGCATTTTAATATTTTTTCAGCCTGATTTTTGTTTTCCACTTGTATGAGGACTTTGTACGGACTTTTATATTTAATCCGAAGTATATTTTCTATTTTCTCGGCTTTCATCAACTTAGCTAGGGCCATCTGTTTAGGTAATGCTTCTAATGACGTCATACATACTTCGATTTCTTGCCCTGTCTCTGTCATATTATTGGTACTTGCTTTGTTTTGTTGGTTATCAGAGTTGCTTCGTAAGAATCGTTTTGGCTTCCTTCTTGTCACTGTTATAAAGTCATCTTCATCTTCATTATCATTACACTCACTGTCATCTCGTACTCTTTTCTCAATTATTTTTTCTCTTTTATTGCTCGTACAACTCTTCTCGGTTTCCATGTTATCCCATTCCAACATTCCTTAAAGTTCTCTCTCGCATTCTTCTATTATGGCATCACTATGAGCACTCATATTAGATATATTATCCTCTTCACTATTTTCGTCCATTATCATAAGTGCCACTTGTGGTATAAACTGAATAAATATTTTTTGATTTTGATTTTGATTGATTTTGATATCACAATATCGTAAAAGGGAGGGTAGTTGCACAATAGGTGACGTTGAGGCGCACAAGTGTGTGCGCTCGCTACGCCGGTCCGCGCGCAACTGATGTATAGTCTTCTTAACCTTTAACTGGTGACAAGCGGTCTCACAGGCCGGGCGGCGTCAGTGAAACATCGTTTCACCCCCTTCCCCGTTCTTCCTATATTTCACCGCTTCAGTAGCTTCGAGTTTAGTTGTGTCTACGCCGTAGATAAGGATATTTGCATAATTCAGCTCCAAATCGGCAAGTTACATCGATGTAAAGTTCAGCAGCGGTCTCTCAGACCGCATGTCACCAGTTACGTAACATTTTTTTCATACAATTTTTTGGTATTTTTACAGTTTTTACTTGCAATTTATACTTAAATAACTCCAAAAAAGAAGCGTAAGATCATTTATTGGGAATATAGTGCCATACTTCATGAAACGACTTGAAAATTCGCCAGTTGAAAAATATCTGGAAAAGGAAGACTCAAGTGGGTCGGAAGCTGAATATGTTCCTGAAAACATCGTTCTGGAGCAAAGTGACCATGATTCGAAAGCCAAAGAAAGTGTTTTTGAAGATGAAGGACCAATTGACGAAAATCAGTCAGAAAGTGAAAATGACGGTCCACCTTTATGCCGAACAATGAATGCCCTGACAGCCAATAAAAAATACAAAAGTTTAAGTACTGCCAGTTTTCTAAAATGATAGGTTACCTACGTGTGATAGGTTTTTTTAAATTGATTATTATTTGAACTATAATAAAAAATACTATTTTTGTTATAATTTGTTCATTTAAATTTCTTTGTTTGCGATTATCGATCTCATCTCTAGTTTTTTGATTTTTATTACTACATATAATTTAATAGCAAGTTCTGCATTAAAAATGATATTTAGAGTTTTTTATTTTATTTTAATTTAATTGTTCTATATGCTAATAATCTGTTTTTAAAGATTTAGGTATGCTACCTTACCTAGTTTCTATGCTACAGTCTTGATACGGTAGCGGCCTCTCAGACCGCACGTCACCAGTTACGTTACACAAATACCATGTCACCAGTTAAAGGTTAAGAGCTACATTCACAAATTATCAAAAAACAAGATGGCGGCTGAGCCGTCGGCCATTTTGTTGCGATCAAAAAATTCCCAAACTTTGACACCAAATTTCGAATAGATGGCGACACCGGAGTGGGGTACAATCTTCCGGGCGATTGTTGGTCTGTTATTCGAGTGTTGCCATGAATCGGAAAAAACTACCATTTTGGTAGAAAATTTTCCACCACGGCCCCGGATAGTAGAAAATGGAAATTTCCAAAAATTCCAAAAACTTGGTATGCAGTTTGGTGACATTTGGGGACCCAAATGACATTTCACCATTTTTATAAAAAAAAGTCTGGCAACACTGAAAGTTGTGGGGAAAAGTTTTTTTTGCGACATGGGTGACTTTAAAGTTAAGGACAGACAGAAGGAGTCATGGCAGAAAAAAAATTAAAAAGAGGTTTGGTCAGGTATACGACCCAGATTATGGGAAAAATCCGAAATGTCAAAAAATCAAGATGGCGGCGGCGTGGGCGGCCATTTTGTAAAAAGTTGAAAATTTCGAAATTTTAGAATGCATTTTTCGAGTAGTTGGCAACACTTTGGAAAGTCGAGTTGTATGAGGCGGTTGTGTGTCTTGTCGAGAGGTTTCGCTTGGGTGAAGAAATTTCTCCAGTGTTGCCATACTTTAGGAGATTTGGTCCAAAAATGTCGAAAGTAGAAATAACGACTTCCGGTCAGAAATTTAGATGACACCTCCTGCAAAGGGGTCGTGCAAATGACATTTGACCATTTCCGTATCGATCACCTGGCAACACTGGGAGCTACGGGGAAAAGTATTTTTTTCGACATGGGTGTCTTTAAAGTTTAGGACGGATAGAAGGATATATGGGAGAAAAAATCCAAAAATGAGGTTTAGTCGGTTATACGACCCAGATTATGGGAAAAATCCGAAATGTCAGAAAATCAAGATGGCGGCTTAGCGGACGGCCATTTTGTAAAAAGTTTCAGATTTCTGATTTTTCAAATGCATTTTTCGGGTAGTTGGCAACATTTGGGAAAGTCGAGTTGTTTGTGGCGATTGTGTAGTTTGTCAAGGAGTATCGTTTGGAAAAACAACAATTTCCAGTGTTGCCATACTTTGAGAGATTTGATCCAAAAATGAAAAAAATTGAAATAACGACTTTCGGTCAAAAATTTGGATGACGCCTCCTGCAAATAGGTCAAACTAATGACATTTGACCATTTTCATCTCGATCACCTGGCAACACTGGGAATTACGGGAACACAAAATTTTGTGACATGGGTGTATTTAAGGCGTTGCTCCTCGGGACTGGGTGAGGATAGAAAAAAAGTAAAAATGGGGTTCGGCGCGGAAAATGGTCCAGATTAAGGGAAAAATGCAAAATTTTAGAAATCCAAGATGGCCGCCATATTTTCAGCCGATTTCGTAATTGAACTAATCTCTCCATACAAATTGTATGCTTAGCACGATTACCACTCAATGACTGACTCACTGATCATGGCCATTTTTGGGAGGTTTAGAGAGGAGGAGGGTACGAGTAACAGCACTTGTTTCGAACTAGATTTTTCAACACGCAGCTTATCAGATTTTTTGTACTAAAAAACAAAATGGCGGCCTTTTTTGACACACCAACTTTTTCGTTTTTGTCCTGATTTTTTTATTTTTTGGGGGCCGGTTGAAATTGTCATTTGGTGTTCGAAAATGTGAGAAAAAAACGGAAAAACAAAATGGCCGCGCCGCCATCTTGGATTGAAAATGCGATTTCGGGGTGTTTTTAGGGAGGTGTCACTCCGAGATGCGCAATTGTTTTTGAAAATTTCTTTTGAGTATTTGTGACATGTATAGTCTTCTTTAAAGCCTCATTCACAGATTATCAAAAAACAAGATGGCGGCTGAGCCGTCGGCCATTTTGTTGCGAGCATAAAAATTCCCAAAGTTTGACAGCAATTTTTCGGTAGATGGGGACACCGGAGTGGGGTACAATGTTCCGGGCGGTTGTTGGTCTGTTATTCGAGTGTTGCCGTGAATCGGAAAAAACTACCATTTTGGAAGAAAATTTTCCACCACGGCCCCGGATAGTAGAAAATGGAAATTTCCAAAAATTCCAAAAACTTGGTATGCAGTTTGGTGACGTTTGGGGACCCAAATGACATTTCACCATTTTTATGAAAAAAGTCTGGCAACACTGAAAGTTATGGGGAAAACAAATTTTCGCGACATGGGTGTCTTTAAAGTTAGTGACGGACAGAAAGAGTCATGGCAGAAAAAAAAATGACGTTTGGTCGGATATACGACCCAGATTATGGGAAAAATCCGAAATGTCAAAAAATCAAGATGGCGGCGGCGTGGGCGGCCATTTTGTGAAAAGTTGAAAATTTCGAAATTTTGGAATTCATTTTTCGAGTACATGGCAACATTTTGGAAAGTCGAGTTGTATGAGGCGGTTGTGTGTTCTGTCAAGAGGTTTCGCTTGGGTGAAGAAATTTCTCCAGTGTTGCCATACCTTAGGAGATTTGGTCCAAAAATGTCGAAAGTAGAAATAACGTCTTCCGGTCAAAAATTTGGATGACGCCTCCTGCAAAAAGGTCGTACAAATGACATTTGACCATTGTCATCTCGATCACCTGGCAACACTGGGAGTTACGGGGAAAAGTATTTTTTTCGACATGGGTGTCTTTAAAGTTAAGGACGGACAGAAGGAGATATGGCAGAAAAAATCCAAAAATGTGGTTTGGTCAGTTATACGATCCAGACTATGGGAAAAATCCGAAATGTCAGAAAATCAAGATGGCGACCGAGTGAGCGGCCATTTTGTAAAAAGTTTCAGATTTCTGATTTTTCAAATGCATTTTTCGGGCAGTTGGCAACATTTGGGAAAGTCGAGTTGTATGGGGCGATTACGTAGTTTGTCAAGGAGTATCGTTTGGGAAAACAAAAATTTCCAGTGTTGCCATACTTTGGAAGATTTGGTCAAAAAATGTAAAAAATGGAAATAACGACTTCCGGTCAGAAATTTGGATAACGCCTCCAAGCAAGCAAATAAGTCAAACTAATGACATTTCGCACCCTTCCTGGAATAAGTACGCAAGTGAAAAATGCCAACTTTTCAGGAGCGTAAAAAAACTGTCCTAAAAATGTATTACCATTATTAAAAATATGTGTTATACATCAAAAGATAGCTAAAAATGTCTGTGAGGGGCCCATGTAATACACTTAAAAGGTTTTGAGAAAAACTTTAAAAAGAGCGTTGCGTACTTATTCCGCGAAACATATTTAACACTTGTTGTTGTAATTATGAATATTGCATTGTTGACATGTTAAGGAATACATGCTGTTTGGTATTATTGCAGATAACCACTTATTGGCGTTCAGATTTAGTCGTGCATTCAACGTGTAAGTGTAGTTTACGTAGTTTTTCCTCGAACTATTCGTATTGAAATAAATTCGTAAAAAGGATAACGTACTTTTACCTTGTGAAATATTACATTACTTATGGTAGTATTTAAAATTATAGCTTTATTCAAAATCAAAAAGTTACAATATTTTTGCATAACTATATTATAATTTTCGGAAATTGCATTTTTAGGGAGAGACAAGCTATCAAAAGGACTAATGCCCGTTTTCACCATCAATCCCTAATTTGTAAGTGACCTCTATGGTGATACATAGCAGGAATTTTGTTTTTATAGGGGTCACTTAAAAATTTGGGATTAATGGTGAAAACGGGCATAAAACTCATTTATTTTTGTAAGTAGGCTTTTATAAAGCACTTTTATAGTTTTACACTCCCCAGTATTAACCCAACCACTGCTTCAGGACATTTTTTTTTTACGGAAGCGGTAGATAGATATTTTGTAAAGTTACCATTTAAAACAGAAAATCCACAATCACCATTTGCAGACACCAAACCGAGGAATGAACTGCCGTTTGCAGTATTTGCGAACCAATACGACCTAAAACCTTTAAGAGCAGACTCTAATATTTTAAAGACAATCAACGCACCTGTAACTCACCGAGGAGCGGGTGTCTATGGGCGGCGGGTAAACACTTACCATCAGGTGATTCGTCTGCTCGTTTGCCTCCTTTCCCTTAAAAAACCCAGAAACATAACCACTCACAGGTCCGTTCAATTAGGGGTGTGTAATGTATGATATAACTACATATCATATAATACTTAGAGGATATAACATTAAATTATATAAAATCATTTAATATAATAATTATTTACTATAATAAACGAATAATATAATTTTAAAACGAATAATTTTAAGACAAATAACTAACAACTGATATAAAATGGTTTGATATAATAAATATTTTCTATAAAACTTACAATGTATACTATTTAAAACAAATAACATTCAAATCATATAAAAATAAAATGTCGAACAATCAAATGAGATAAAATTTTTTTCCTATAAAACTTAAATCATATAACAATAATAATTTTATATAAAGTTCAATTGTTATAATAAGCATTGCATGCAGCAAGCAAGCAAGCAAACAAGCAAGCTAGCAAACGAGCAAGCAAGCAAGCAAGCAAGCTAGCATGCAGGCAAGCTAGCAAGCAAGCTAGCAAGCAAGCTAGCAAGCAGGCAAGCAAGCAGGCAAGCAAGCAGGCAAGCAAGCAAGCAAGCAAGCAAGCAAGCAAGCAGGCAAGCAAGCAAGCAGGCAAGCAAGCAAGCAGGCAAGCAAGCAAGCAGGCATGCAGCATGCAAATTTGACTAAAAACGTGAGACTTCTGTCACGGCTCCGGCACTGCGGGGCTCTGGCGGTCCCTCGCGTTCTAATCGTCGCAGATGGCTTTCGCTCGACACCGCGTCTTCGGCTTGCTGGCCGGCTTGGCCGGCCAGCCTCAGCCGCGGCACCTCGCTTCCAGCCACCTGCTCCTCAGCCCGCGGGCCGCCTCGCCCCTCCGTGCCTACGCGCTTCTAAATTACACTCTAGGGGTAGGGCAGACAAGACTACGTGGAGTCGGTTTTACGGCGATTCGTTTTTGTCACTAAAGTCATTTATAAGTCAAGCTAAAGAAGAACATACTAAAAGTTATATCTATCAGAAATTATATCAATTAAAGAGTATACCAAATAGTCGTTATAACAAATAATATTTATTACAAGTAATGGTTATGTGAAATATTATTTATATCAAACAAAATTACATCAAATGAGTCTTAGATTAAGTAAGGTTTATATCAAATGTCTTTATGCGTTTTGATTGGTATCTGAAATGACATTATTAGAAATGATTTATTATATGAAGTAAACATTATTTGTTAAAAAATTATATCAAGTGTTATTATAACATACGTTTATTATACAATATGAACGTTATTGAAATGAATTTATATCATATAAACTTATACAGGGTGTTTCTTGTAAGGTGTCAAGCCGAAGGCAGGTGATAGGTGAGGGCTAGACCTATCGATTTCACCCCCATGTATGTTCTACGATTTTTCGTAGTTTAGAAGTTATCGTTAATTTTGTGATTTTTTCAAATTTTATGACCTAGTAGGCTTTAAAATTTTTTATCTTTTTTTTAGTTTGACTTTTCTCAGATTTCTTTTTTTTGACAGATTCCCTATTAATTACAGATGTTTGAAAAAAATAATCACCTTCCTATCTTTGATGCAAGATACAAAATTTTTGCTAGAAACATAAAAAATATGCTTTTAGCAGAACATTCTAAAATTTTCAACTTAAAAGTTTGAAAAAAAAAAGAACTTCCATAGGTCCAAAATAATTTTAAAAACTGCGCAGTTTTCTGAACTTTCATAATAACACAAAAAAACATGTACTTAATAGGCCATTATTTTCTGTAATCGCTCCACTAAAGTGGTAAGTCGGAGATTCCGTTACATGTTTTTGTCTTTCTTAGGACTAACTGATGTTTGCAATCCCTAAGTTTACGTTATGTAGAACACATTTAGAGACAATAACTGAAAAGAACATTTTTTTTTATCCACAACGAGGAAGCTCTTGCCCTTCATCTGGTATACAACAGGGAATATGAAAATATTGATGAACTGCGGACAAAGCTGACTGAAGCACAAAACCACATTAGAATGCAAGAAGAAGCTTTTGTAAATTTACCAAGAATTTTTTTGCGTCGTTGTCGAATGTGCATTCAGGTCAACGGCGGACATTCTGAACATTTACTTTAAATTAAATCATTACACCCTTCTCTCTCTCTCTCTCTCTCTCTCTCACACACACACACACACACACACACACACACACACACACACACACACACGCGCACACACGCACGCACGCACACACACACACACTCTTTCCCTTTCTCTCACACTTTTATAGGTAGGTATATCAAATTTAATCGTAAAGTAACAATCACTACTGTGGTCTAGTGGTAAGACCACCTATTGAGGACAGCCAATTCCTCTGTGGTTTAGGATTCCGGATGAAGCTCGCTGATCATCCATCAGTTTCCATCAGGTCAGATGAAGGGCAAGAGCTTCCTCGTTGTGGATAAAAAAAATATCTGTTCAGTTATTGTCTCTAAATGTGTTCTACGTAACGTAAACTTAGGGGATTGAAAACATTAGTTAGTCCTAAGAAAGTCAAAAACATGTAACGGAATTTCCGACTTACCACTTTAGTAGAGTGATTACAGAAAATAATGGCCTATTAAATACATGTTTTTTTGTGTTATTATGAAAGTTCAGAAAACTGCGCAGTTTTTAAAATTATTTTGGACCTATGGAAGTTCTTTTTTTTTTCAAACTTTTAAGTTGAAAATTTTAGAATGTTCTGCTAAAAGCATATTTTTTATGTTTCTAGCAAAAATTTTAAATCTTGCATCAAGGATAGGAAGGTGATTATTTTTTTCAAACATCTGCAATTAATAGGGAATCTGTCAAAAAAAAGAAATCTGAGATAAGTCAACCCAAAAATAAGATAAAAAAATTTAAAGCCTACTTGGTCATAAAATTTGAAAAAATCACAAAATTAACGATAACTTCTAAACTACGAAAAATCGTAGAACATACATGGGGGTGAAATCGATAGGTCTAGCCCTCACCTGTCACCTGCCTTCGGCTTGACACCTTACAAGAAACACCCTGTATAAACTGTCACGCACCCTTCAATTAGAAAGGAAGTTACAGAAATCACTAGACCTGAAAAAAGAGTGCAAAAGCTCACCGACCACACCCTCAACCTCATGGCAGAACGACGTGCAATGACGCTGCAGTCCTCCGTTGACGCTACGGCATATAGGCAGCTCAATAGACAGATAAGGAAGTCCTTGCGACATGATATTCGCAACTTTAATACAAACAGTATTAAAGAGGCGATAGAGCGGAACCAAGGCTCCAAAGTGTTCGCAAGAGACAACTCTATTGGGCAAAGCCAGCTGACGAAGCTAACGACGGCGGACGGTAGTGTAACGTCAACAAAAGCCGAGGTTCTAGGTGAGATCGAGAGGTTTTATGGAAAGCTATATACCTCGGTCACCAAACCCGTTGATAGCTCAACTTCAGATCCAAGAGCTAAGCTAACTCGACACTATACCGAAGATATCCCGGACATCAGCCTATACGAGATTAGGGTGGCTCTAAAACAGCTAAAGAACAACAAGGCACCGGGTGATGACGGAATAACATCGGAGCTTCTGAATGCGGGTGGAACACCGATACTGAAAGTCCTTCAGAGACTCTTTAACTCCGTCTTACTCCAGGGAACTACGCCAGAGGCATGGAACAGAAGCGTGGTGGTGCTCTTTTTCAAGAAAGGTGATAAGACCTTGCTGAAGAATTACAGACCCATCTCGCTTCTGAGTCATGTCTACAAACTGTTTTCGAGAGTCATCACGAACCGTCTCGCGCGTAGGTTCGATGACTTCCAGCCTCCCGAACAAGCCGGATTCCGAAAAGGTTATAGTACCATAGACCACATCCATACGCTGCGGCAGGTTATACAGAAGACTGAGGAGTATAACTTGCCACTATGCTTGGCGTTCGTGGACTATGAGAAGGCCTTCGATTCGATTGAGACTTGGGCAGTGTTACAATCTCTCCAGCGGTGCCGTATTGACTATCGGTATATCGAGGTGCTGAAGTGCTTGTACAAAAACGCCACCATGTCGGTCCGAGTACAGGAGCAGAGCACGGGGGCGATTCCACTGCAGCGAGGCGTTAGGCAGGGAGATGTTATATCTCCGAAACTGTTCACCGCTGCATTGGAAGACGCTTTCAAACTCCTGGAATGGAAAGGATTCGGCATAAACATTAATGGCGAGTACATCACTCACCTTCGGTTTGCCGACGATATTGTAGTCATGGCAGAATCCTTGGAAGATCTTGGCACAATGCTCGAAGACCTTAATCGAGTTTCCCAACAGGTAGGCCTGAGGATGAACATGGACAAAACGAAGCTTATGTCGAATGTCCATTTTACGCCCTACCCAGTTTCAGTTGGGAGCTCAATTCTCGAGATTGTCGCCAAGTATGTCTACCTCGGACAAACGATCCAGCTAGGCAGGTCCAATTTCGAGAAGGAGGTCAATCGTCGAATCCAACTCGGCTGGGCAGCGTTCGGGAAACTACGCAACATCTTTTCGTCCAAAATACCTCAATGCCTGAAGACTAGAGTGTATAACCAATGTGTGTTACCAGTGATAACTTATGGCTCGGAAACGTGGCCTCTCACTATAGGCCTTATACAGAAGCTCAAAGTTGCACAGCGTGCTATGGAGAGGGCTATGCTTGGTGTTTCTTTGCGAGATCGAATCAGAAATGAGGAGATCCGTAAACGAACCAAAGTCGCTGACATAGCCCGACGGATTAGCAAGCTGAAGTGGCAATGGGCAGGGCACATAGTACGCAGAACTGACGGCCGATGGGGCAGAAAGGTTCTGGAATGGAGGCCGCGTACCGGAAAACGCAGCGTGGGACGTCCACCTACAAGGTGGACCGACGACATCGTAAAGGTAGCAGGGAAGCGCTGGACGCAGACCGCTGCCAATCGATCAACATGGAAAGCATTGGGGGAGGCCTATGTTCAGCAGTGGACGTCCTATGGCTGAAATGATGATGATGATGATGATGAAAAAAGATTAACGAACACACAGATTTTTTTTATTAAAAAAGATACCTACCTGAAAAAGAAAAAGAAACAAGACTGACAGTATACTTACCTCATCATGCGGTCGTCTGGAATAATACGGAGACACGATTATTTTGATGCTTTGTGTTAAGGTTCGATTTATATACTATATATTATATATTATATACTTTGGGGCTAGATGGCGCTGTGTGAGATTGTCCAAAGATATTTATTATTTATTTATTTATTTATTTATTATATTTCACTGAATAACGAACTGCTTGTAGGTTCCCAGCTGCAAGAAAACCCGAGAAATATTATAATGAGATGAAACGTGTTTGCTTCATAGATGACATTATGAAGATGATCTTCAGATTTATGTGACAAAAAATGATTCGGATTACCGGAGTACCGATTTCTATAAAATAATAAAACAATATTTTTATATCAACGACCTTTTATCAGGAGTGGACTGGTCAATTGAAGCTATAATGCTATAATATAATGAGAACTTACAGAGCAGATAATAATACATCTGATGTGACCATCCACCAGGTTACACTTCAGAGAATGTGCGAAGGAATTACACGACCTAATTCCACCAGCCCCTTTCCATCATCAGACGCTGGTTAACGTATCATTCCTACATTGTCGACATTTCACCAGCTTGCACTAAGCGTTTCGATAAACTCTTTTATAATGCGAACAGGTCGCTGCCTGCTGCTGTCTCTCCTGAGCACTATACCGGACCTTATAGGCACTTACAGGTAGATATCTATCATCTCATACTGCATCTCACTTAACATCACATGCAATTGCGGTCAAATACCTTTTGCTACCTAGTTCTGCGTTGAGTTTATGAAGTCAATAGAAGACAACAAAATATCAGCTAGTGCTAAAGTAGTTTTTTGAACCTTGATGGAACAGTCCAAGCATTGGGTATTGAATGGAACTTGAGCACAGATTTCAATACAATGTGAATATACCACAAATTGCAAAACCAACCATGAAACGTAACATTTTATCTGATACATATGATCAAACTTTTTGATCCCCTTGGCTGGAGCTTAGCGTTAAGTACAGTCATGGCTAAGATTCTAATGGAAATAGAATAGAAAGTATTTATTTGTTTCAAAACAAAAACTTTGGCTGTTAAAAAACTAGTAAGGATGGAAAGATAAGTAACTCATTAGAAAAAGATTGGATTAACATACGGCAGGATTTTATTCACATTGACAAAATACAGATATAGAAGAACATAGGAGGAGTTCTAAATTAAGGTTTGACTTCCCTCCATTGCAAAGCGGATGACAGGTGACAAACAAAGGTTTAAAACCTTTAAGAAAAGATTATGCACCACGGACAATAAATTAAATTAAGGGGGCCTATCTTATTATTTTTAACCGTGGGAGAGCCATGCTTCGGCACGAATGGGCCGGCTCGACCGGAGTGATACCACGGCCTCACAGAAAACCGGCGTGAAGCAGCACTTGTGTTGTGTTTCGCCGAGTGAGTGAGGGTACCGGAGGCCCCCCCCCCCCCCCCCCCCCTCCCCACCTCCTAATGATAGCGCAGTTAAAAACTATTTTACCCCAGGAGGGTACCAGCTGCGTTAGCGTTGGAGAATCCCTCCCTGGACATCCATGCTCAGGACACAACACACCTGAGCGTGGATGCCCAGGCCGCCCCTCGTACTCTGGGGAGGGCAAAACCGCGCTCAACACCTGGGGCAAGAGCAAATTTACCATGGCACCCCCTGCCACGCTGGCCGTGGACTTTTGCAATATCAGGGGCTTACACTCTAACCTCAATGCTGTTCACCACCACCTTGAGACAGCAAAGCCGGCCTTGCTTTTCTTAACCGAGACTCAGATATCGTCTCCTGCGGACACATCTTATCTCTCCTACCCTGGGTATAAACTGGAACATGCCTTTGTGCCTAGGGCCGGGGTGTGCGTGTACGTAGGGGGCAATATCAGTTCTCGACGCCTCAGCCACCTCGAAAGCAGGGACCTCTCCACCTTATGGCTCCGCGTAGACAGCGATGACCACCCCCGCGTCTACGCCTGCCTCTATAGGTCCCATAGCGGTGATGCCGAAACTGACCGACTCATTGAGCACGTCCAAATGGCTGCAGAATCAGTGCAGCAGCAGATCCCCTCTGCAGAGATCGTGATACTTGGCGATTTCAACGCCCATCACACCGAATGGCTCGGATCGAGCAAAACCGATCATGCAGGGAGATCTGTTCACGACTTCGCCTTCGCATATGGCTTGACACAACTGGTTACTACGCCCACGCGAATCCCAGATGTAGAGAGCCAAGAACCTTCACTGTTAGACCTTCTGCTGACTTCCCATCCGGATGGCTATCAGCTATCCGTTGGCGCCCCTCTGGGCTCCTCGGACCATTGCCTTATCCGGAGTACGGTGCCACTCACGTGCTCGCCGCGACCACGAGTTGCATGCAGTCGCCGCGTGTGGCACTACAGGTCAGCAGACTGGGATGAGATGCGGTCCTTCTTCGCATCTTACCCCTGGAGGCAGGTTTGCTTCACGCAGGATGATCCCAGCGTCGTTGCTGATCTTGTTACTGATGTGGTGCTGCAGGGTATGGAACTTTTCATACCGTCTTCTGTTGTTCCCATTGGTGGCAAATCTCAGCCTTGGTTTAGTCAATCCTGCAAAAAGGTTTTACGCCGGAAGCAGGAATCCTACCAAGCCTGGGCAAATGCAGCGAGGCTACGGGATGAAAACACCAGCGCATTAAAAAAGGAGTTTAACTTTGCCTCTAGGTCTTTCAAAAGAGTCATTGCAAGGGCGAAGTCGGAGCACATTGGTAGAATTGGTGGGAAGCTAGAGCGTCTTCCTTCTGGAACTCGTGCGTTCTGGTCTCTTGCCAAAGCTATCCAAGGAAATTTCTGCACGCCATCATTTCCACCCCTGCACATGGGAAACGGTTCGTTGGCCCACGATGCAAAGGAGAAAGCCGATCTTCTGGGCAAACTCTTTGCGTCCAACTCGACACTGGATGACGGGGGACATGAGCCACCGATTATACCAAGGTGTGAGAGCTGTATGCCGGATATCCGGTTCCACCAAAGCTCAGTACGCCTGGCTCTATTTTCCCTGGATATCCATAAGTCGAGTGGGCCCGATGGAATCCCTCCTATCGTGCTGAGGACGTGCGCTCCAGAGTTAGCACCGGTTTTAACGCGCCTTTTTCGGCTCTCCTACCTCTCTGGCATAGTCCCGACCTCATGGAGGACAGCTTTGGTGCACCCGATCCCTAAAAAAGGTGACCGCTCAAATCCGTCCAACTATAGGCCGATAGCAATCACCTCCTTGTTCTCGAAGATAATGGAATCCATTATCAACAGCCAGCTCCTTCGGTACCTAGAGGCCCACCAGTTGCTAAGTGACCGACAGTACGGTTTCCGTGGAGGTCGCTCGGCTGGTGATCTTCTGGTCTACTTGACACATTGTTGGGCACAGGCGATCGAGACTAAGGGGGAAGCATTGGCGGTCAGTTTGGATATGGCGAAGGCCTTCGATCGGGTTTGGCACAAAGCGCTTCTTTCGAAGCTCCCTTCCTATGGGCTTCCCGAGAAATTATGCGGATGGGTCGCCAGCTTTTTAGCAGACAGAAGCATTAAGGTCGTTGTCGACAGTAAATGCTCAGACTCTATGTCTGTGAATGCTGGTGTCCCCCAAGGCTGTGTGCTATCGCCTACGCTCTTCCTTCTGCATATCAATGATATGCTGCAAATTAGCGGCATTCATTGCTATGCGGACGACAGCACGGTTGATGCCGCTTATACCGGCCGCGCAAATATCTCTCGGGAGAACGTCATTGAGAGCCGTAACAAACTTGTGTCCGACATTGAAACCTCCTTGAAGGAGGTCTCAGACTGGGGTCGACGCAATTTGGTCCAATTTAACCCTACAAAGACACAAGTTTGCGCGTTCACCGCCAAAAAGTTGCCGTTTGTCGTATCCCGCTGTTTCGAGAGCACTCCCCTAACTGCCTCAGCCAATATCGGAATCCTTGGTGTCGACATATCGAGCGAAGTCCAGTTCCGTGGTCATTTAGAGGGTAAGGCTAAATTAGCCTCGAAGAAGCTTGGTGTGCTCAATAGATCGAGACGGTATTTCACTCCAGCCCATCGTCTGCAACTTTACAAGGCGCAGGTTCGGCCTCATATGGAATACTGTTCTCATCTTTGGGCAGGTGCACCCCAGTACCAGCTTCTCCCTCTGGACCGCATTGAACGGAGAGCAGCTCGAATCGTTGACTGCCAGGACATTTCGGATCGGCTTGACCCCTTGGCGCTGCGTAGAGATGTATCCTCACTGTGCATATTCTATCGCATGTATCACGGGGAGTGCTCCGAAGAATTATCCGGACTTATTCCTGCCGCCACTTTTCGCCACCGATCTACCCGACAGCACTTCCACCCCCAGCACTTAGATGGTTGGCAGTCCACAACAGTACGTTTCTCTAGAAACTTTCTGCCCCGTACAACCAAACTGTGGAATGGACTGTCGTCTGCGGTGTTTCCGGACGGATACGACCTGCAAGCTTTCAAGAGGAGAGCGTATCTTTACCTTAAAGGCCGGCAACGCACCTGTAACGCCCCTGGGTCTGCGGGTGTCTATGGGCGACGGTAATCACTTACCATCAGGTGATCCGTTTGCTCGTTTGCCTCCTATCACATAAAAAAAAAAAAAAAAAAAAAATAGCAACTACCTGCTAATAATATTTTTCACAAAATCGCTTAAAAGCACGGAAATTTTTCCTTGTCGCGACAAGATCGGTGTAATAAATTGCGGAAACAGATGTATGTTGTATTGAATTAAGCATTATATCACGTTCACGAACCTTAATTTCGAACTCCTCCTATGTTCTTCTGATTAATTTCGTTGCGGGTCCAATGACAGTTTAACTTTCCCCCGGGACAAACTTGACCTTCATTGGTTGGGTTTTTGTGGCGGTCAAGCTGTAGATCCTGGCTACACAGGAGTTGCAGTGGTGGGAACGAGAGGTGGGAATAGTCCCGTAAAATACAGATATAGGTTGGTATACTATCTATAGATAGAGAGAAAAAATACATCATCATCATTTCAGCCACAGGACGTCCACTGCTGAACATGGGCCTCCCCCAATGACTTCCACATCGCGCGGTTGGAAGCACATAGTACGCAGAACTGACGGCCGATGGGGCAGCAAGGTTATGGAGCGGACACCACGTACCGGAAAACGCAGCGTTAGGACATCCATCCACAAGGTGGTCCGACGACCTGATAAAGGTAGCGGGAAGGCGTTGGATGCAGGCCGAGTAAAAATACAATATAATGAATTTAGCGATGCCTCTGTGAGTGCAATAAACTGCAGCCGTTCACTATCAACTAGATGAACGATTTGAAACGAAATTAATTGCTAAAAAACTCAAGTGCTCTTTAAAAACTATTTTTTTTACCACGTCTTGAGCTATGTGGTGCTTTGAGTAAACTGGATGAAGCAAATGAGAAGAATTAATGTGAAGAATACCAACCTCACAGATGTTCGAACACTGTGAACAGATTTTTCTATTGTGATCGCCTAGCTGTCTGGAGAGATGAATAGGTGGAAATCTATTGTTGCAAACCGCGTCGTGGAGAAAGTCGAAAACTTTTATAATTTAATACTATAATTCATAAGAAAGCTGATACAGCTCCACATTTTGGATTATCAAGGCGAAACCATTGGCGAGAAAATACGTGCACAGATGTTTCAATTGTGCTAAATTGAATGCTACTGCCAAAGTACAAATAATATATGTATAATATTTATGCATTTAAAAAAAAAAGTATATAAGTAGTATATCCGTTAAGCTAGCACCCATAACCACAGAATAAGTAATAGTACAGGTACAGAAGGATTACTCCACAAGACGATTTAAATAAATGCGAGTCTTGCTACGACGCGATACAGTGGAATTCAGCTCGCACAGCACTACGTACCTACAATTTTATTCACCTACAAGTTTTGTCTCTTTCTATCGCGTGCCTCTGAACTCTTCTTACGCTGTTAGGGTTGCTGTCTAGTGAAAAAATAATTAATCTAGGTACTTATTTGTAATGAGGTACGTATGTAGGTAAGTATGCACTCATTATGGAAAACCTTGGGAGAGGCCTTTGTCCAGCAGTGGACGTCATTTGGCTGAAACGAACGAACGAATTCTGAGCAGTAGTCATGGTAGGTTAGGTTCCTATACTATCCTAAGAATTATTGATTACCTACATGGCCAACATACCTTTCAGCATCTTTGGGAAGCAAAAAAAAAAAAAGATAAATCCGGTAGATTTCTTTTCGAATTTTAACACCCGAACCACAAAATATAACAGAAGACAAACTCCATACTAAACGCGCTCGAGCCACGCACACATAGACACCGCTCTAGCAAGACTGTCTTGGACGAATGCGAGCGCGACGTGGCGCGACAGACGTTCGCCACACGTTCGCTGTGGTTCGCTTGAGTTACGCGCCGGTCAACCGCCTGTGATATTATTTTGTTTTGCGAAATTGACGAAAATGAGTGAACAGAAAAAGTCGTATTATAATTGTTCGGTATTTGGTTGCTTAAACTCATCATTAAATACCGAATTTTCATTTTTTAAATTACCAGTTGATTCGGAGAGGTAAGTAAGTTATTTATTTGAATTTCAATTGAAATTGAAAGCCAACTCAATTATTAGGAATATCGAATTGTTTTAGAGAGGTTTTAGGGATTATTGGATAACTAGCTTTTGCCCGCGGCTTCACCCGCGTGAAATTTAGTTTGTCACAGATCGTCATAAATTATAGCCTATATGTTATTCAGGGTTATAAAAAATAATACTGTAAAGTTACATCAAAATCCGTTCAGTAGTTTTTGCGTGAAAGAGCAACAAACATCCAGACATCCAAACTTTCGCATTTATAATATTATAGTTGGATAATAGTGTCAACCACTCAACTAAATACTACTTCCTTCTCGTGTATTTGTTTGCAAACTATTACTATAATAACGTACCAAATATAATGTAGTATGCGCGTCACGACGCACGCACATACTCACATCCCTTACATAGTATATAAGGCAATGCACGTCAATAAACGCACGCTTAATAGCTCTTAATACGCAGACAGTTTACTTATTTAATCGTCCCAACGCCCAACGTTGCATGGCGACCCTGCCAGTGCTGCTCACGCAGCATTGCGCAGATGGTTTAGTAGAAAATATTAAAATTAATTAAAATAATGTTAAATAATGTTGAAAATGTAGTGAAAAGTGGACTCGTAAAAATGGACTAAAATTGGACTTAATTAATAAATCTTCAATAAAATTATCGAACTAAAAATAAATGCGTACGTGAAATAGAAATAACAGTGCCAAAAATCAAGAATTTCCTGATCCTGATCAAGATGCAAGAAAACGGACCGAATTGGATAAGCTGGGCGCTGGGCGATGATGGAGTCAGATGAGGTAACAACAGTGTGCTGGGAGCCGGGCGATGATGGAGCCAGATGAGGTTGACAGCAGTTAGCAGGGTGCCGGGAGTGTTCGAGTCGGAAGTGGTTGCAGCCGGGAGAACCCTACATCATGATAAGTCCCCGTGTAGAAGTCCCCTTGTCCCCCATGAAGAAAAGTCCTCTTGTCCTCTTCAAAAATAGGTCATCATTCTACGGTAAAATATTTTTGTCATTTATTATTATCATTTAAATTTTAGAGATTAATTTAAATTTTGAAATGTTAATTTATTGGTTTAATTTGGTGATATTTTTTTTAATAATTTCGTAATTTTGTAAAGTAAATTATTTTGTGAGAATATTTTTATGGATATATTGAATGTACTAATTTAATTTAAACTTAATTCACAAATTTTTCAAGTTATTTATAATTTTCAAATTAATGCACAAAATTGCAATTTTATATACTTAAAGGAATAAATATAGAATTCGATATTTTTATTGAAGATGTAAAATGTTTATTACTAGGTAATTTGAATATTTTTACTGTGTAATTGTTTTACATTTTATAATAACGTTTGTTGACGACTTATTACTGACAACATAATAATGTAATATGTACTGAATAATTCGCATAATATTTTATTTGCAGAAGTTAAATATGAGTAATATTTTTTTTTCTCTAACAGGAATTAACCAATTTGAATATTTTTAGTTTTTACACAATCACACCAGTGATATTTTACAGCATCATTTTGTTACATTTTATTTGATTAGGATTTATTTACATTAATATTATTACTAAAATTTGTATTTTAAAATGTTTGATTTTCTAGAAGTAGGTCAATAATTTTGTTACTCAGTCATGTCATTGCACTCAACGCATACGACTTATTGCAAATCAGCAAAACGTGATTTAGCATCACACACGTTATGATGACATATAGGTTTTTCTAGCGTATCGACACAATACTTCGCTGTAATTAAGATCTTTACTTTTTAAACAATAATTGTGTTTGATATGCAAGTAAATATTTTAAATTAATGTCATATTTGTAGACTTTTAATACCACCAAGATCACATCTCTAATATGGATCTTTAACAAAACATTAATAGGATTATTGATTAATTTGATTGATTGGATTTATCTTTGAAGTAAACAATGTTTAGATTTTTTTTTCCATGATTAAGTAATGTAAGTAGTTAATTAAATCTGTAATAATTAAATAACGAAATCATAATGTAATTTAGACCATTGAAAACGCAATACTTATAATTTGATGATTGCTATGTTGAAAAATATTTTGCAGTGTAGGTAAAATATCACTTGGCTGACAACTCGATTGCTGATTTATTTGGGTCAACACACAATAGATATTGCACAATGATTAACTGTAATTGAAAGTTTTTGACCATGAACGTAAATTATTTTAAACAAATTCTATTTGTTTTGTTTTAATTATGATTTTATTACAGTATATTCAGTATAGTAAATGACTTATTATGTAACTAGAAATTATGTAATAGCTATGAAATGAAAAATATGATTGCACGGATAAGACGATAATAATAATAAGAATAATTTTGATTCTATGACAGAATATAATTTATACATTGTATAAAAAAAGTATAAGGAGGAATATTGTAAGTTAGAAAATTGTAGGCATAGGAATGTATGTTAATGTTATTAAATGATGAAGGCTATGAGATAAAGGTTTGTTGTTATAATGCAGGTTTTGGTTTGAAATTCAGATAGGCAAACGTATAAAATAGTTTGATATTGTTTGTAAAGATGAGTTAAAAGTTAGGTATGCATTAATTACACAGGATACTTTTAATTATTTTGGACTGATCACCCAAAAGTTTTAAGATATTCTTGTGCATTGATTGCGTAGGTTTGTGAGATTGTAAAGTATTTTGTTAGATATTGAATGAATATTGAAATATTATATGAATATTATGTAAACATGGTACTAAAATAAATAATATTATGGGGAATTATCCTTCGTTCGATCATGGTGCATACTAGATATCTCTGTGAGAATAGTTGGAGACATTAATAAGTCTTAAAATTATCCCTTAATTTAAATGATTATTATAAATAAATAAATATTATTATAAAGTGCGCGCACATGTTATAAAAGTACCATGATTAAAATATGATAAAATGAATTAAGTCGACTATAAATAAATAAATAATGACTTGTAAATGTAGTAGATCAGTAGATGGAAACATGAGGGTGGCCACCTCATAAAAATACAATGATGATGATGTATCTCGGAAATGTAAACTTAAATGGATAAGACATTACTAGACGTACGTAATACCTGGATGTGACTTTATTTTATTAAGAATGAATATTACATACAATTGATATTAATTGATATTCATTTAAAATACTTAGTCGTCAACAACACGTTTAGATTAAGATTTTTTTTTCAATTCTTATTGTTATGGTTATTTGACACCACAAATTTACATCTTTTTGTTTGTCGTATTTTACTCGATCTTACGAATTATTGGAGAATGGTGTCAAGTACCCAATTTTGTACAATTTTTTTTTTCATTCACTTCTTTTATGTAAAAAAAAAAACAAAAAAAAACGGGGGAGGTGTAGTATGCGCGTCACGACGCACGCACATACTCACATCCCTTACATAGTATATAAGGCAATGCACGTCAATAAACGCACGCTTAATAGCTCTTAATACGCAGACAGTTTACTTATTTAATCGTCCCAACGCCCAACGTTGCAATAATTAAGTATAGGTACGTGGATATCTGTTATTGTCTTTCTTGCATAGTATTAAGAGTAACATTTTTCTATCATAACGAAATAAACGCAACACATGACAAGACAACCCTAGTGCGACGGCCGAGCGTGCGAGCGAGAGAGGTATGCAAAGCGAGGTACATACATGAGTTTACCTTCTGTTATATTTTGTGCCCGAACGCCGCACAATATTTCTTTCTCTTTATGTCCATTTTTAAATAATACTTCGATCATAGAATTATAATCATACTACAACGCACGCCAGCGTCCTGAGGGGCGCGCGCGTGACACTCGACCTCAGATCATAGAAGGGAATAGATGTGAAACGGGGGCGTGGCGCGTGTCTCCGCGATATGCCCAGAAATGAACATCGGCCGCGTAGCTAGGTTAGTCGCGATTCAGTCGTACTAAGGAAATGTTCTCCGATATTTTGGATAATGCGTCGTTACGTGCAATAAAACAAGTGAAACGAAGAACTACAGGAACAATGGAGTCATTTACTACATGTAAGTATTGCAAATCCATTGGTATTCTGCTTATAAATAAAAAAAACTAAACATTTTTACGAACGAATTCAGTGCCGTAACAGTTACTGCGATATCGAAATCAGTGGTGATAAAAATTCTAACACACTTGTACATTGACGATTTAGTTAGCAACCACTTTATGTCATGCTCAACTAATGCGCAATGTATTTAATTTCTTCCGATATCCACTGTCGTGTGAAAATACACCTGAATGTCTCCAACTTTTATAATGCGAACAGCTAGGGACTGGAATTCGTTGCCTGCTGCTGTCTTTCCCGAAAACTATAATCCGGGCCTTTTCAAGGCGAGAGTGAATAGGCACTTACAGGGCAGATATGTACCATCCTAGACCACATCCCACTTAACATCAGGTGCGATTGTGGTCAAATACCTGCCATGTTATGCATAAAAAAAAAAAAAAAAAAAAAAAAAAAACTTCCTCATTGTCCCTAGAGCAATTCCAAGTATACCATCAATAAAAGCCTAATTAGAGTCATCAAACCTCTCAGTCATTCAATTAGAGCCATTAGAACTTCATAACTATGAGTTGTTTTCTGTGTGTAAGCTGAGGACACGTGTCCCCAGCTGACACATCTGTATCTTCGTAAATATTTATGCTACGATAATGTATTATACCTCAAAAATTACAGTCGAATCCAAATAGTAGGCTTTCCAATTTTCAAGACTTTAGCTCAAATACTGTTAAAACCACGATCAAAAAACTATGTGCGAGCTGGAGTACCGTGTCTCCAGCTTACACATCTGTATCTTTGTAAATATTTAAGCTACATCAATGTTTTATATCTCATAAATTAAAGTCGAATAAAAAAACCCGACTTCAAATCTTTCAAAGCTTTATCTCGAACCGTTTTCGAACTACGAACCGATATGTATGTGTAAGCTGGTGACACGTAACACACGGTGGATTATTAAAACCGTATAAGTTAGAGTTGCGTTTTAAGATCAAATAATTCGTTATAATTAAAGTACACACGAGACATAATTTCAAATCTCTAGGCCTCTTAGTTTCAGAATTAAAAGCCAAAAATTATTTTCCCGCCAAATAATTCAAATAATGTGGGTCGACTGCGACGTTGCCGTTCCGTGCGTCCAATAGAGCAGTCGAATTTGAACCTAAAAACTAGTAGTGTTTGAATCATTTTTATTTGTAGTTTAAATTATTTAATTTCGATTATAAGAATTTTAGACTAGGAGCCGGCTGATTTGTGTATTAAGTACCTAATAACCTATATTTTATTAATAAGAAAAAGCTAGGTAAAACAAAATTATATTTTAATATACAAGTAACGAACTTGTTTCCAAAGGCTCAAATTTTAATATTTGTGACGTTTCTAAACGCAACCACTTTAATTTTTATTTAAATACCGTGAAGTCCCACGATTCTGCTACGTCAAGTGGCAAAAATGGGCAACAACTATATTTTGCTCTATGGTTACAAACAGATTTTGCTCTATGACAAACACAGTTGACAATGAGGGTTTTCGCGATTGGAAAATCCGCCAGATGGCAATAAGTAGACGCGAGGTCCAAATGCTGCGTTATTGGTGGATTTTGACATATCTGTCAATGTCATGTCAAAAATAACCAATCATGCAGCATTTGGACCTCGCGTCTACGTATTGCCATCTGGCGGATTTTCCAATCGCGAAAACCCTCATTGAATTCTTCTTCTTTTGTTGAAGAATCAAATAAAAAAAAAATTAACTACAAGAATAAGCGAACATAACGACATATACAAGGTTTCCCAAAAAGTACTGTCAAGCCGAAGCCCAGAGGTAGAGTATCACTAGGGCTACCCGAATACTCGATTTTTTCAAGTTATTTATAATTTTCAGATGATTTATGATGATGATGAAAATCTTTATCATATTTCAAAAACCGGGATAAAATCTGTCCTACGTCCTTTCCCGGGACTCAACCATTATTTATTATTATTTATTTATAAAATATAGGTTATTAGGTACTCAATACACAAATCAGCCGGCTCCTAGTCTAAAATTCTTATAATCGAAATTAAATGATTTAAACTACAAATAAAAATGATTCAAACGTTACTAGTTTTTAGGTTCAAATTCGACTGCTCTAGTGGACGCTCGGAACGGCAACGTCGCAGTCGACACACATTATTTGAATTATTTGGCGGGAAAATAGTTTTTGGCTTTTAATTCTGAAACTAAGAGGCCTAGAGATTTGAAATTATGTCTCGTGTGTACTTTAATTATAACGAATTATTTGATCTTTAAAACGCAACTCTAACTTATACGGTTTTAATAATCCACCGTGTGTTACGTGTCACCAGCTTACACATACATATCGGTTCGTAGTTCGAAAACGGTTCGAGATAAAGCTTTGAAAGATTTGAAGTCGGGTTTTTTTATTCGACTTTAATTTATGAGATATAAAACATTAATGTAGCTTAAATATTTACAAAGATACAGATGTGTAAGCTGGAGACACGGTACTCCAGCTCGCACATAGTTTTTTGATCGTGGTTTTAACAGTATTTGAGCTAAAGTCTTGAAAATTGGAAAGCCTACTATTTGGATTCGACTGTAATTTTTGAGGTATAATACATTATCGTAGCATAAATATTTACGAAGATACAGATGTGTCAGCTGGGGACACGTGTCCTCAGCTTACACACAGAAAACAACTCATAGTTATGAAGTTCTAATGGCTCTAATTGAATGACTGAGAGGTTTGATGACTCTAATTAGGCTTTTATTGATGGTATACTTGGAATTGCTCTAGGGCCAATGAGGAAGTTGGAGACATTCAGGTTGAAAATACACAGTACGGCTGCATGTGCCGGTCGTAACATAGTGCCGTGCTCGTGTTCTAATGCGGTTTCCTATTATCGATAAATAGAAGTAAATTATAATTTTCTATTTTGTAATTTTAAATAAAAAATGATGTGTTACTTGCGATTATAAGATTTTACAAAAAAAATAATAACAGTAGAAGTAATTAGTAACTATCAAGTCAACTATGTAATTACTATAAGAGCTAGTTGAAAGCCTAATATAGGCATTATTTTTGATAAACAGATCGCCATAATTAAAAAGTAAATGCGTGATAGTAGTTAATAATAACGTATAATAATAAAAAGGTTTTCATACATAAGCATTTTGTGAAATCAGTTTCGAGCCTTGCCCTTAGCGATTTAAAGTATCGATATCTTGTCGACTCCATTTTATCTTTGTTCTCTCACTAGCGTTTTCAAAGTGTGCGTCACGTCACGCGGCCATTGATTGGCCATAAGGCATGCCACTTTTAAGCCGGTTGCACATGTTGTCGTAGACTCTCAGTCGCTTTGTTTTTACACAGTTGAATGTGTGTGTGGGAGCTGTGGTGGGGGAAATGTGGGGACACTGGTTCTCGTTGTAGTTACGCGTGACTTCATAATATCTATTCTCTTTCTATGATCTGAGCACTCGACTGATATAATACCCGCCGGCGGGGCGCTTCGCTGTAGGTAATTATCGGATGTACCGCGCGGAGTGAGCCAGGCCTGCCATAACACAAGCATTAAGTTGCTTACTTTGGGGCTAGCTGGCGCTGTGTGAAATTGTCCAAAGATTATTTATTTATTTAATGGTAGATTTACCAGAACAGCAAGTATCTCAATCTAGACAATTCATGAACAAGGGAGACGATTTTGAAGGACCCTTTTAAATTTTGATGTCCAAGGGAACAAAACTATAGAAGCCTATAATATAGTGTTAGCTGAGGAATGCGTCTGAGGAGGCGGGGTTTGGCTGTGACGTCACATGGCGTGATCATGGCCTGTTCGGAGGGGCGCGCACGCCGCTGGGAGCGAACGGGCTGGCGGAGCTCACTTTTGCTGCTGCTCTCGGATCGGACGGACGTTCACACCCTTGCTATCTAATTGTGTCGATTTATTAATTATTATTTTAAGTTCTTTTTCCTTTGTTGTAAATTAAACATTTTTGATTGTTGGAAGTTAGTTTTTTTTAAATAATAGCTGTCTAAAACGCTAATTTCAGAAGTGGGATAGTAACCACGTCTGTGTTGGTTTTCTAGACTGTTAGTAGTGCAGTTTAACGGTATTTTTGTAATATGAACGTTTTTAAATAACCACGGTGCGCGATGTCTAAAGAGGGTAGTAAATCTCGGAAACGTGGACGTTCTTCCGCTCCAAATATCGACGAGCAGCTTCAAACGATTATTTCTCGTTTGACCGCTTTGGAAAGATACTTCCAGGAGGCCCTTGAGTGAGGCCAACGCGTGCGTTGGTTCACCTGCGCCACCACCGCCACCGCCCCTGCTCGATTTGTCGAGTGAGTCGACCACTTTGGTGGCCGCTCGCGGTGATGCGCGTGGCGAGGAACGTGTCGGGACGTGTGCAGACGCGCCGGTGCCCAGCGTGCCTTCGGGGATGGCGAGCGTAGCTGCATCGCTGCCGTCGAGTGCTCCGGCTTCGAGCGCTGAAACCATCATGAGTGAGGTAGCAGACAAGATTGTCACCGCCATCAATGCCATAAACCCGGTAAGATCCAACCATAATATTTATATTTCGTGTTTCGACCCGTCGTTTAATGATTTTATTGTGTGGTGTGATGAAGTTGACCATTTATGTAATATTCACGGATGGGACGACCGCGAATGTTTAGCACGAATAGGTAATTGTTTGAGAGGCGATGCCCGCGTGTGGCTCAATGAGTGGACAACGAAAGATCGTTCTTGGTCCAATTTTAAGCATGATTTTCAGGCTTTATGCCCACGTAGGGTAGATGTCGCAAATATTCTATTTGATGTGATGCAAACTAACTCAGAGCGCTATACTACATACGCAGAATACGCTAGGCGTTCGTTGTTGCGGTTGCGCATTGTCAGTGGGTTGAGTGAAGAATTAATTTCTGCAATTATTATTCGCGGAATAACTGACCCGCAGATTCGCGCGGCTGCGACTAATGCCAATTTGCTACCCGGTGATTTAGTTGGTTTCTTATCAATTTATATCAAACCCACTCGCAATGTTCCACCAGTTCGTACACGGTCGCGTGATGCTCCAAATAATGGCACCTACAGTAATTTACGTAAGGAGGAATACCCTGGCACGAAACCCACATGCTTTAGGTGTGGTAGTTTTGACCACAAACAATATCACTGTCCCAAACGCGTAAAATCGAATGACTCTTATGACAAGAACGTAGCCTCGACTGCAAACTCGCCTGCTTCAAATAACGCCCCGCATAAATCTGATCCATGTAGTTTTTGTAAGAAAACTGGGCATAGACTTGAGGACTGCTTCGCAAAACAGCGCAGTGAGTCACGCGGGAAGTCGAATGCTAACTTTTGCCGTGGAAAATAAAATTAATAGACAGAATGACATAGCCGCAGCGGTTATTCAAGGGGTACCGTAGATATTTTGATAAATAGTGGCTCGCAAAATGTTTTCTTTAATTGCTGAATTGGTCGTAAAGCATTTTCATTTCAGTATACCCTTAACGCCGTCTTTTTGTACATTACGCGGATTTATGTGGCACAGGTAGTCAAAAGTCGAGTTGAAACCGTTGAGTTCCCCGAGATTTCTCTCGAAGTCGATTGTCGATATTTAAACACGCCCGTCATACAAGGTACAGATGTAGGTACTCAATAGTACTAGAAGCAAACAACATCTTACGCGATCAAAGACAGGTAACGCCGTAGATTCAAACGCTCCGTGAGGTGCTATGGACTCTGACCATTGCTGGTTTTCTATTGACTTATGAAATGTATATTTCTGGCTCTAGAAGTAGGACTAAGCTTAGGACGAACGATCAGTCACGGTCAGGTAAAGCCGAGCAAACACAAAATAGAATTATTGGTCGAACGGTTTTAAGTAGTTTTATTGTAAACGCTCTATCTGTTATGTTGTTACGCTAGTAATGTTGTTTTAATTGTAAACGCTTTCACTAAATATTGTTTGCTAGCTCCGATTTTTAGACAAGACACTATTAAGTTAAAAACGCATTTTTGAGAACGCTATTTCGCTATTTGGTACGCCTCGCTTAATTGTAGCTGATCGAGGACGAATGTATGAGAGCTCTTTGTTTACAAATTTGATTAAGGACTTGGATTGTGAAGTTCACTTTATTGCTGCAGAAATGCACTATGGTAATGGTCAGGTTGAGCGGTATTGTCGCACGTTATGATTCACGTAAAAACAAACTTCCGTCAAGAAAGTTGGTCTAAAATTATTTGGAAACTACAGCTCAACCTGAACATCACAGTGCAAAGATCTTCTCGATGTTCACCTTTGAATTTGTTAATTGGCAGCAATGGTGTGACGCCTGTCATACGATCCGTGGTTCGCGACATCACGATGGATGCAGCCAGCCCCAACCGAGAGTCCTTGCGTGAACTGGCGCGACAGCGCGCTAGTGAGCTGTTGGACGAGAACCGAGTGCGCCAGGATGCTCGTGTGAATGAGCGTCGCCGAGCACCCCGGTCGTTTCAACTCAACGACTTGGTTGTCGTGCGCAAGACAAGCCAGTCCACGGGGCAAGTTAGGCTCCGATTGGTCACTGGGTCGCATGGTAAGACTACACAAGCCGTGGCCGCATGGTTTTGTGGTGAGAAGAATGGACCTCCGACGTGTGTATGGCATTCTTCGACTGTGAGTATTGACTGACTGACTGTGACTGTGAGACTGTGGTTGAGAAGTGCATGGCGCGCATCCTGAGGGCTCTGTGCGAGTGTTGAGTAATAACCTGAGGGCTCTGTTATTCCACTGTTGTCTGGTACACCCATGCATTAGGCATCCTGAGGGCTCTGCCTATGGTACATCCTGAGGGCTCTGTACATGTGTTGTTGACTGTTGTGGCACCCTGAGGGCTCTGCCAATTGTATACATCCTGAGGGCTCTGTATATTGTGTTGTTGCGGTAACCTGAGGGCTCTGCCGTTCGTACACCCTGAGGGCTCTGTACGGTGACTAGTATCCTGAGGGCTCTGCTAGTTAGGTGGATATTTTTGTGTTTGGCATCCCGGGCAATGTCTTACATAAAAATAAACACAATTTGTTGTTTTATGAGACGTGATGTCTTATAATTGGATGTTGTTTTATAGTGTTGAATGTACTCTAATGCAAACAATATCGTTCATAGGTAACGATGAGGAGGCACATGACAGTGCCTCTGACACCGAAGGCGGGACAACGGGAGGTCTCCAAGAAGTCGAAGCGGAGGTCCATGCTCAGCCACCAAGATCACGCCGCACGTCCACCCAGCCAACGCCACCAGACCCTGATGATGCTGCGGTCGAGGACGACCCGCTGTCAGGAACGGCCGTGTTAGCTGAGGAATGCGTCTGAGGAGGCGGGGTTTGGCTGTGACGTCACATGGCGTGATCATGGCCTGTTCGGAGGGGCGCGCACGCCGCTGGGAGCGAACGGGCTGGCGGAGCTCACTTTTGCTGCTGCTCTCGGATCGGACGGACGTTCACACCCTTGCTATCTAATTGTGTCGATTTATTAATTATTATTTTAAGTTCTTTTTCCTTTGTTGTAAATTAAACATTTTTGATTGTTGGAAGTTAGTTTTTTTTAAATAATAGCTGTCTAAAACGCTAATTATAGTGATATTTATTGTCTGCATGACTACAAAAGCTACCCACATTGAACTCGTTGGTGACATCACTTCCAAATCCCATAAGGTTCACACTCGATCAGCCGGCGTGCAGCGATAGCGATTGGCGATCGATGCATTTTAAGATTCGGCCAAACCAACGCGATCAACTGGCGTGCAGCGATGGCGAACAATGCATTTAGGTCTGGTCACAAAATATAACAGAAGGTAAACTCATGTATGTACCTCGCTTTGCATACCTCTCTCGCTCGCACGCTCGGCCGTCGCGCCAGGGTTGTCTTGTCATGTGTTGTGTTTATTTCGTTATGATGGAAAAATGTTACTCTTAATACTATGCAAGAAAGACAATAACAGATATCCACGTATACTTATTTATATTTAGTACGTTATTATAGTAATAGTTTGCAAACAAATACACGAGAAGGAAGTAGTATTTAGTTGAGTGGTTGACACTATTATCCAACTAATATTATAAATGCGAAAGTTTGGATGTCTGGATGTTTGTTGCTCTTTCACGCAAAAACTACTGAACGGATTTTGATGTAACTTTACAGTATTATTGTTTATAACCCTGAATAACATATAAGCTATAATTTATGACGATCTGTGACAAACTAAATTTCACGCGGGTGAAGCCGCGGGCAAAAGCTAGTTATCCAATAATTCCTAAAACCTCTCTAAAACAATTCGATATTCCTAATAATTGAGTTGGCTTTCAATTTCAATTGAAATTCAAATAAATAACTTACTTACCTCCCCGAATCAACTGGTAATTTAAAAAATGAAAATTCGGTATTTAATGATGAGTTTAAGCAACCAAATACCGAACAATTATAATACGACTTTTTCTGTTCACTCATTTTCGTCAATTTCGCAAAACAAAATAATATCACAGGCGGTTGACCGGCGCGTGATTCAAGCGAACCACAGCGAACGTGTGGCGAACGTCTGTCGCGCCACGTCGCGCTCGCATTCGTCCAAGACAGTCTTGCTAGGAGCGGTGTCTATGTGTGCGTGGCTCGAGCGCGTTTAGTATGGAGTTTGTCTTCTGTTATATTTTGTGGTCTGGTCGCCATCGCTGAACGCCAGCTGATCGTGCTGTGATCGCGTTGGTTTGGCCGAACCCTAAGTCTAATCGCCATCACTGCACGCCGGCTGATCGCTTGAGATTGCGTTGGTTTGGCTGAACCTATAAAGAAAGAAAGAACAGTTTTTATTTGGTCCAAAACTTATAGTTGCTTTTATACGCTTTGTTGAAGAGTGACCGGACCTGTGAAGCAACTAGGATAGGAATTTTGTCTGAGCCAGGAGTTTCATAAGGCCTGGAAATAAATGCAATTTACTGGACAAATAGCGTCAACACTAGGATAGGCACTACATTCCAGTGGCAAGTACAATCTGTGGAGGTCTGCGGAAGGTTGGCGTCCGGTCGATCAAGTACCACCTGAAAAGAATACAGTCAGTATTCGCTCATCGTACATACGAAAAGATGGCAACAGTTTTGTATCAGGTTGTTGCATTTTTAAACGTCTGACCATTACGAGTATGTCCTTTTGATTACAATAATCCTTAAAATACATATAAACTTGTGTCATTTTATAATTGGGGACACACCGATTGTTGCTTACTGCTCCAAAAGACGTATAGATACATACCTTGTCACGCTGGCAATACACGCATAAGCTGCTAAATGAACTCATGCGGCTCTGGAAAGATGAAAATTTATCACGATAACTACGATAACGATTCACTGAAGAGAGAGACAGAATTTAAAATGGATCTTGTACTCATAAAGACCGATAATTTTACCTCGTGGTAAGTAATCATTGGGACGAATTTTTGATAAACACACAGTCTTACAGGGGTATTTAGTGCAAAAAGTAGTGGATTGGATACATAAATGACTGAAACTAAGTTAATTTGTGCTTTGTTAATGACTTAATTACATCTAAATAAATGTATCAATATCGGTATAAAATACAACATCGCCAAAAGTTTCGCAAAATATTAGCAACTAGACTTGCACAAAGATATCTACGTAGAAAATAACGTATCAATTGTTATATATTATAATGCGAATAAAACCTTCGTGGAAGAATTAGGCATCTAGACTTGCACAAAATTACCAGCATAATGTGCACAATAGTTTCGTGGAAAAACTACGCAACTGGACTTGCACTACGATACCCACCAAATAATATCCTAAAATAAGTATGCAACAATAGATACGCGAAAATGTTTTTTAAAGTCTTCGTGGAAGATGTATGTAAATATTAATATGCTATTATTCATACGGAACTTTATTAAACAATTAAATGCAAATGTATTTACTTCGTTTTTGTTATGGAAATTTAGATATTTTAATGTTGCAATATTTTACATATTTGTACATAATTTCTTCATTTTTAAGAGAAAAATTATGAAAAAAATTGACAATAAGGTCAATGCGGGGAAGTCCGGCATACTTTATTGAGAATTCTTAAAACAACCATATTTATACTTTGATATTAATCCTAATTTCATTTTGATTAAAAGAAATGGAGAACATGTACTGTATTATACAGGGTGTTTCTTGTAAGGTGTCAAGCCGAAGGCAGGTGATAGGTGAGGACTAGACCTATCGATTTCACCCCCATGTATGTTCTACGATTTTTCGTATTTTACAAGTTATCGTTAATTTTGTGATTTTTTAAAATTTTATGACCTAGTAGGCTTTAATTTTTTTTTTTTTCTTTTTTTTTTTGGGTTAACTTTTCTCAGATTTCTTTTTTTTGACAGATTCCCTAGTAATTGCAGATGTTTGAAAAAAATAATAACCTTCCTATCTTTGATGCAAGATACAAAATTTTTGCTAGAAAAATAAAAAATATGCTTTTAGCAGAACATTCTAAAATTTTCAACTTTAAAGTTTGAAAAAAAAAAAGAACTTCCATAGGTCCAAAATAATTTTAAAAATTGCGCAGTTTTCTGAACTTTCATAATAATAAAAAAAAAATGTACTTAATAGGCCATTATTTTCTGTAATCGCTCTACTAAAGTGGTAAGTCGGAGATTCCGTTACATGTTTTTGACTTTCTTAGGACTAAGTAATGTTTGCAATCCACTAAGTTTACGTTACATAGAACACGTTTAGAGACAATAACTGAACAGAACATTTTTTATCCACAACGAGGAAGCTCATAACGTAAATTTAGGGGATTTCAAATATTACTTAGTCCTAAAAAAGTCAAAAACATGTAACGGAATCTCCGACTTACCACTTTAGTGGAGCGATTACAGAAAATAATGGCCTTGTGACGCGCCCCGCGACGCATCGACAGCCCTAGCACCGAGCGCAGAGATTTTGACAACCCTACGGCTGCGCGGCCGCACGCCGCACGGACCGAGCTAATATAAGAGACGGCGGCGACCGCGGGCGCCTACCCCTATCCGTCCCCCGGACACGGCCTGAGCCGAGGTCCGAGCCTACCGTGGCGCCCTCAGGCCGCGTCCGTAGTCCCCTCGATCGGGCCCACTAGAGTGAGCCCGCCGTAGGCTGGACTTTGGTCCAACACCGCGGTGGGCAACCCTCTAGTTGGGTTCGCCACTGATCGGGCGCCTTATGCGCTCGATACGGCGCGATCGCGAACGTCGGTCTGCGACCGACGCGGACGAGCCTGGGCTTCGCTTCGCGAAGCCCACACTCGGCCTCGTCGGTACGCGCACCGACGATCGCCAAACGGCTAGAGTACCTTCTGTACTCGCCACTCTGCCCGGTGAAGCTGGAAAAGCTCCTCAAGCTACCAGCGCGCGTCCCTTCAAAAAAAAAAAAAAAAAAAAAAAAGCGGGCGCCTAGCATTCGCTCGGGAGCCATTGCAACAACCAGACGTTCGCGCGCGCGTCTATTGTTCCCTCGGTTGCATTGCACAGAGTCCCTAGCGAATTGCTACCCACACTGTTCCCACTAACTTGGCTTGACTCGATACCTCGTTTACCTCCGCGGAGCCATAAAGCTTCGTGTTGCTGTTGAAACGTTCTATCGTTGATAGCTGCCTATTCTCGTCCTTACCGAGTAGTGCATGTGATACTCATCCCGAACCTGTGGTAGCAATCCTGCTGCCACCCTTCCTGAACTTCACACCCCCTCGCCCCGTAGGTCCAACGCCTTTCCCCAGTGGTCGCGCTCACTATCGTGGCTTCGGTCCCTGGCTCGAGCTAATCGGACCACATCCTACCCCCCTAGTTATAAGTATCCAAACTAACACTCGCTAAACCTCGCACAGGGCGCCGCCCCTCTCGCGGATACGTAAACTAGTTTCGGGACGCGAACCGGGCGCGTCGCTATTCCTCTCATTGCCATTAATTTATAATTGTAAAGTACTCGCTCGTAGTAATAATAAACTTAGAGTCAGTGAAGTTAGAATAAGGAACCATTGTGGAACTAGAAATACAAAGTGTCATTGTGTTATTGATTGTGCGTTTCCTTGGTCAATATCCCTGTAGGCATCCTGGATAGGTACACATCCCTCATCGCAGAAGGCGAACTGGGACTTAGTACTAAACAGCGGGGTGTCAGACTGAGCTAGCTAAGACGCCCCGTTGCAATGGCGCCCAACTGAATAACCCACGGAACCTACAGGGAACACCAGATCGCTAGACACAAGCGAAAGACCAAAAGGAAAGCAAAACTCCGCACCAAATTGATAATCACACATGTCAGAACCGACATCTTGGATATACAAACTCAAGAAGACAGAACTTGAGAACGAGTGCAAAAGAAGAAACATAAATACGGAGAACAGAACCGTACAAGAACTGAGACAGAACCTCACAGAAGTACTCAGAACCAAGCAATCCCGTCAACCAATCCAGTCCGCCAATAAATCCGCCGAAGACAGTGAGTCAGAAACCGATTTCGAAGACACAGAGATGCACCAAGAACCAAACATGTCGTACACCATAGATCAGACTGAAAGCATAACGGCAAGATGGAACATAAGTTTTGACACATGCAACGACCCAGTGGAGTTTTTAGAGCAACTGGACGAACTAATGTCATCGGGCGAGGTCAAGCCAGATAAAGTGCTCAAAGTGCTACCCAGATTCCTGAAAGGTAAAGCTGTGCTGTGGTATAGAAATAATAAAAACTCGTTTACTACATGGAACGAATTCATAGAACTCTTCAAGCTGACATTTGTGAGCTGTGACAGTGACCTGTTAGCTAAAATAGTGAATTATAGGCAACATCACCGCCAAAAATTCATTGAAATACAAACACTCATGCGCAGATACGCAAAAATGTCAAAAGAGGAAGAAATAACTAGAATCTACGAAAACATGAACGCAAAATACAAGTACTATATCAAGAAATCAGAAGCAGACTCGGTAAGCAAATTAATACAACTGGCAAACGACTATGAAAATGTCACAGCAGAACGTCAAACTAGCTCCACAGAACGAGAACCACGAAATAACTACCACGAAACAAGCACAAATCAAGGACACAAGGAGACGGCATCATACATACACAATTACAACACAAATACTTGCTGCTGGAGCTGTGGAAAACAAGGACACTCGATGAAAGATTGCAGAAGTAAGAAAATACTATTTTGTAACGGTTGTGGCAAGATCGGCAAAATGAGTAAACAGTGTTGTAAGAAAACAAGTGAGTACACACAGGCCATGACAATGAACACAAGTCCGCAACTTAAAGATAACCGTCCCTTCGTAGATGTATTGATACTAGGCGAAAAATATCAAGCACTCGTAGACACCGGCGCCACAAGATCATACATCAACGACCAAGTGTACAAGAAATTCGTACAAAGAAGCCTGAAACCGAAAACAGTAAGCATAACAGCTAGCATGACAGATGGGCACACAACTCGAATTAAAGAAGCACTAGACTTGCAAATAAATGTAAAAGGAAAAACAATTAACCACCAAGTGTTATATCATCCACAAATCACGACTATACTGATCGGCATGGACATATTGAACAGAATAGGAGCCAAAATAGAATGGCCTAAAGATAGTACCAAGCAAGGGGAACAAGTGGGAACAAAGACAAGAAAAACTACAGAAGTCAACATCGTACCTACATACGAAATGGCCGAAACACCGACAAGTAAGAAAAAACACAAGATCAAACTCGCATGCGAAAAACCAATCAAGAAAAAAGACTATTCACGGAACCCTAAAAGTCAAGAAGTAATAAATAAACACGTAACATGCTTAAAACAAGAAACAAAAGAAGACTGGATCCAAAAGAAAATTCAAGAAATACAAAAAACCGGAAACAAGAACTATAATGTGTCAAACAGCAAATTATACAAGAAAATAATAAATCACGCATACGGACCGAGAACAGAAACATCATCAGACTGGAAATTATGCATAAACAACAATGAAAAAAACCAGATCCTGAAAGAAAACCACGATACACCAACCGCAGGCCATCTGGGAACAGCAAAAACACTGAACAAAATATCACAGAGATATTATTGGCCCGGTATGTACAGAGATGTGTCAACGTACGTCAAGAACTGCAAAACCTGTCAAGTCAACAACGCACGCAAAACCTGGAGCGTAGTGTCTACAAACCCGAGTAGACCACTACCCAAATCATCAAACCGGTCCACAGACTGGACCGAAATCCTCGATGTCGACACCGTCGACTACCCACAAGACCTGAACTGGCGCGAGTCCGGCCCTGGAGAGGAGCCGACCCGAGCTGAGGACCAGACCAGGAGGCGGCCGGGGAGAAAGAAGAGGCGCGGCATGACGAGGCGAGCACCGCCAAATCCAGATCCAGCTGAACAAGGCCAGTAACTTTTACTCGTAGCTTAACTTTATACCTAAGTCAGGTTTCCAATAGATAGATAAAAAGTACATAGTAAATGTCTAATCAGTTCTCGTTAAAGTAAATTCATCAATATTAAAAACAAGTCAATAATGTAAAAGTATTAATTAACATTACATAGCAACCCTGTATAATCTAGATCATTCAGTTCTTGAATTTAATTTCGTTAAATATCATATATCAATAACCTATAACTATTAATTAACATTACATAGTAACCCTGTATAATTTAAATCGTTCAATTGTTCTATTTAATCTCGTTAAATAACTATTGACGCAAATCGCATTGTTATTTACTCGTAACTCGCAACCTAAACTCACATTAATAACAAACCGGTTTGCTACGCGTCAATAGTACTACCAGTTTCTCGATAACTTTTAAATACTCATAGTAAACAAACATTGTAAGAACGATTCACCGAGCGAACTCATTTGCATATTATCAGTGAAACGCATTTTTTCTATACGCCACGGGCGATCAACAGCACTCGCTTACTAGATGACTCATAACTAGATTTTACCTGCCTAATGTTTGCGCGCCGCGCCAGGCTGCATTCCATTTACGTTAAGATATAATATTATTGTAATTAAAACTGAACCCCTTAACTGCCATTGTCTTGTATAACTTTTAATAATTATAGAAATTATTAACATTAACCAGATGCCTATTCTGAGTATGGTAATTTAAATAATTAAACTAGTAAACTAGAAATAATAATAACAAGTGCCATGCATACTATTATTGTATTAAATAAATATTTTAAGTAATAATTGAATACTCGTAATAACGAAGTAAACAACAGACTCGTTTAATTAGTTCATTGGTAAATTGTAAACAAAAGGTCAAAGGTATCTTAATAACATTGTTTCAAAACTAAGTTAACTAAAATTAGCGTTTAATTAGTTCATTGCAAACAAAAAAAAAATTACAGGTATCTTAACCCTTAAATTGGCACTCATTGAACCCTTGCTTCAAAAATGGTCAAATTTGGGATTTAGGTATTGTTTTGATAGATTAAGAAAAAAATATTTTCTTTTTGAAAAAATTTCAATTAGTATAGAAGTTATGACATGTCACTCAAAACGGACATTGCCAATTATTTAGCATTACATCCATGTCACTCAGGGCGGACATTGCCAGTTTAGGAAAACAAACGTAAAACAACTTTTATTAATAACAATACAGGAATCCCTGATAATCAGCCTCTGGCTAATCCAGCGCCTTTTGCAATCCATCCGGACTATTTACTGTTGATTTTACATAAATTTATCAAAAAATACCCAGACATATAAAAAGAGAAACTGACTGCCTGATATATCAACATAAATCCCAAACCGGTGAGGTATAAAGACACAAATTTTGGCATGTAGGTTCCTTATTAGGGTCTAAGGGTGTTATCAGAAAGGATTTTTCCAAAATTACCCCCTAAGGGGGTGAAATGGGGGTCCAAAGTTTGTAGGGCGAAACAAAATTAGTTGCACTATTTAATTCGAAACTTCACAGGAGTACTCCTATGGATAAATTAATAAACACGTGTTTCAGGTTATTTCAGAATTCAACCCCTAAAAGGGGGAAATGGGGTAAAAATGTCTAAAAATCAACATGAGTATTTATTACTGATACATGGCGTTGTCCGTTTTAAGTGACATAACATTTGTAACCTTGAAATGAATGAAAAAAAATCGATATTTTTTTACACTTTTGGCAATAATCGTCAGTTTTATTCGTTAATATTCTAAAATCAGTCAATAAAGCACAAGAACAAGTGTAATACCCACAGTGTTGCCATATTTATCAACAGCGAAAACTTGACCTTGCTGTTGCAGTTATTCAACTGTCTTAATTTTTAAAATTCGCGGTTTTTTATGGAACTACTGCCCCGTGTTTCACATAAAATATCATGCATTTTATAAAATATCCCTTGAAAGTCGATAAATTGCTTTAATTTAGATTCTGTAGGCAATTGTTTGACATGTCCTTTATAACGGACAGAAACCATTTAAGGGTTAATAACATTGTTTCAAAACTAAGTTAACTAAAATTAACGTTTAATTAGTTCATTGTAAGCAAAATAAAATTAAAGGTATCTCAATAACATTGTTTCAAAACTAAGTTAGCTAAAATTAGCATTTAATTAGTTCATTGTAAGCAAAAAAAAATTAAGGGATCTTAATAACATTGTTCCAAGACCAAGTTAGCTAATATGGTTATAAGTAAATAAATGTACTGTCATGTTTTAAATAGGGAGTTATTATTGGGCTAATGATCAAGTACAAGTTCAGTCATGTTTTACATTTTAATTTATACTCGTTATGAAATTACCCAAAAATAACTTATTATTGACATGAATTTTAGTTGTTCTTAAAGAACCTTTATGTACCAGACTTGTGATTTTTCCAGGTAAAAATCTCCAAAACAAGGGAGGATGTGACGCGCCCCGCGACGCATCGACAGCCCTAGCACCGAGCGCAGAGATTTTGACAACCCTACGGCTGCGCGGCCGCACGCCGCACGGACCGAGCTAATATAAGAGACGGCGGCGACCGCGGGCGCCTAGCCATTCGCTTCGCATCGCTCGCACGGTACGGACGTGCGCTCCGCCTCGCCCGCCCGCTCGCATGCGCTGCGCTCCGAGTTCCTCGAGCTTATCGCCCTCGCTCTGCGAGTCTTGTTTCTGTGGTGTTTTGTCACAATTACGTGGCTTGCCCGCGGCTGCGCTTGGGATACCTAACGGTGATAACGAACAAGCGTAGTTAAACGCCTTTCTAAAGGCGGTTCGGTTCGATTGGGAGCGACCGACAGTGCCTTTTTCAAGGCGCTGAAATTTCCTGCCGCCGCCGGTATATTAGGCTGTGAACCTTGGCCTCCTGGAAGGCACGTTTGAGAGGGTGAGGCGTTCCTCCTCGCCCTTGAGACACTCGGTTTCACAGTCTTTTCACTGCCGGGCGTGACCCCCCCTACCCCTCCCTACTTTCCATCCCTGAAGGAGCGTATCCCTGGTTGTTTTTGCGACCGGGGCCCTCCTGAAGGACTGCTAGGAGTAGGTACTCACCCTACGTCGCGGCGTTGCTACGTTGCGGCGTAGTTACATTGGTTAGGGCACACTTTTCCGACACACCCCGCTCGGTTTACACCGACTGTGCGGGACTTACACACCGCTATAACCACCGAGTTTCTTGCCGGCTCTTCTCGGTGGTTGCGACTTGCGAACCGGCGTAGATTCACGCGTCGCGAATACACCCTCCATGCCATGGACACGGAGGAACTATTAAAGTTCCTCCGGGCCACTCACCCGGAGGTTCTCTCCGGGTATAAAGCCCACATACGGGCAAAATCCCTCGCAAGCTCCGTCTATGAGGAGCCTGCTTCCCCGTCATGTCCCGAGGACGCCATGTGCGATCCTAACTCGGCCCCGCTACCAATCCCGCTCACGAACGAGCACTCTATTGTGATAGATCACCAATCCCATGCCCCCAGTAGGGACATGGAATGTGACTCTGTCTCAGACGCCGACGACGGTGGCTTCACCACCGTCAGTCGTCCGAAGAGGACCCGCAAATCCGCGGCCTCTCCCCCTCCTTCCCCCCCTGCGAAGGCGCTGAAGGCCAACTCAGGCCTCTCTCAGCCCTCGCAATCTTCCCAGCCCTCCGGCTCGCAGTCGAGCACCGGGCGGACTGTCAGAGTCCCCCCAGTCTTTGTCCAGGACAAGGCGTCCTGGAACAAGATTTCCGGCGCGCTCAAGGAGCGTCACATTAACTTCTCGCACGCTAAGTCGTGCAACGTAGGTATTAAGGTGTCCTTGTCCACCTCGGACGAGCACCGAGCCCTAACACGATTCCTAGATGAAAACCGTATCGGTTATCATACTTTCCCCCGCGAGGAGGAAAGGGAGCTGCGGGTTGTTATCCGTGGCCTTCCCAAGGAGCTAGACTCCGCCTCCATCTTGGCCGACCTCAAGGCCCAAAACTTCCCTGTCAAACAGGTTCATCGTCTGTACAGGACTCGTACTCGTGAACCATTTGACCTTGTCCAAGTTGTCTTGGACTATTCCGATGAAGCTAAATCGATTTTCAATTTGAAATCGGTTTGCTTTATCTCCGGGCTCAAAGTCGAGCCACCCCGTAAGCGCGGCGCTCCCGGCCAGTGCCACCGCTGTCAACATTACGGGCACGCTGCCCGTAATTGTCACGCCCGTCCTAGGTGCGTTAAGTGCCTAGGCGATCACGGCACAGCCGACTGTGTCCGTGACAAGGCCACAGCCACCGAACCACCGAGCTGCATACTGTGTGGTACTCAGGGTCATCCTGCGAATTATCGCGGTTGTCCCCGGGCCCCACGCACTCAGCCGCGTGTCCCCATCCCCTCTGCCCCCAGGCAGATCAATGCTACTCGCAACTTTGCGGTAGCAAATGAGGCTCCTAGCCTCCGTCCCAATAGGCCCAATGCTTGGGCTAGGCCTCTGGCCTACACCCAGGCAGCCAGCCTTACTCCCGCACCCGCCCATACAGCTGTGGCCCCACCCGCGCCCCAGCAGGGTCCTCAACCCCACCCAGCCCCTAAGGCCACGGCAAAGGCACCTACCCATCAGGCGCCTAACCCAAGTCCCCCTGCCCCTAAGGCACCGGCCCACAAAGTCCCGGCCCCTCAGGCCAAGCCCCAGCCGTCACATTCACCTGCGGCTGACATTAAACTGGTCAGAGACTTCTTTGGCCAAATTAATGTCGGCGAGATGTTTGTGATCGCCGCAAAACTGCGCGCGACTAATGGCGAAGGCAACATTATGGATAGGTTATCTATCCTCGCCGAACACGTAGACTTTTGCTACGCTATCTCCTCTTTCCACGCTCCGTAATGGCTAATCCCACCGCTAGGATCAAACCCCGGTCAATCACCTTAGCTTTTTTCAACGCTAACGGTCTCAGACAGCAGAAGGACGAGGTTACTCAGTTCCTTACCGACCACCAGGTCGACATCTTTCTGGTTCAAGAGACCCTCCTAACACCCTCTATTCGCAATCCTAGGATAGCGAACTACAATATCATTAGACACGATAGGCCCACACGTGGCGGCGGCACGCTTATTTACTATAAGCGTTCTCTGCACTGTGCTTTAGTCGATCCCCCTTCTCTCTCTAACCTAGAAGTCTCACTCTGTCGGCTAGCCATGACTGGCCACGAGCCCATCCTCATCGGCTCGGTTTACCTTTCCCCGAACAAGACTCCCTTAAGGAGCGACTTTGAGGCCCTGTTTGCTATGAATAGTGAAGTCATTCTTGGCGGCGACTTTAATAGCAAACACACTCATTGGGGTTGCGTAACATCCACTGCCAACGGCATGATGCTAAGCGAACTCTCTGAGGAACTCATTTTTGACATCTTAGTCCCTATGACGCCCACTCACTATCCTTACAATGTCGAGCATCGGCCCGACATTCTTGACATGGCAATTCTAAAGAATATAGGCCTCCGCCTACACTCTATAGAAACCATGCACGCGCTCACTTCCGACCATCGCCCGGTCGTACTCCAATTAGGCTCTCCTGAGTCTACACCCACTATGAAGACAGTTGTGGACTGGGACAAACTCAAGGTAAAACTTGGGAACTGTCAGAGCCCACAACTGTCCTCAATCCCTGACGATATAGTTTCGCCTCACGAAACTATTCACGCGATCGATGCCCTCACTAGTCACATCTCGGTCGCCATCGGCGACTCGTCTAGGCAAGTGCCTGCGATGGCTAACCACCGTCTCAGGCTGCCGGACGACGCGCGAGAGCTATTGAGGGCAAAGAACGCAGCCACTCGCGATTATGACGCTTATCCAACCGAGGAAAACAGAGCCCGCCTACGTTCCTTACAGCGCGCTGTCAAGGCTCGTATCGCGGAACTCCGTAACAATCAGTGGGATGACCTACTTAAAGAAATCTCGCCATCTCACCAAGCCTATTGGAAGTTGACGAGAGCCTTTAAGTCCGACACCGTAGCGTCCACGCCACCGCTTTTACGTCCCGATCAAACGCTTGCGTTTGACGACGACGCCAAAGCCGAATGTCTAGCCGACAGTCTAGAAGCACAGTGCTCCCCCAGTACCCTCCCAGTAGACTCTGCCCACCTCCGCATGGTGGACAGCGAAGTCGAACGTAGAGCCGCCCTCCCTCCGACCACAACCCTAGACCCGACCAACGTCGACGAGGTGCGAACGATAATCAAAGGTTTCCGTCCCAACAAAGCCCCCGGCCCGGACCGTATCTCTAATAGAGTCTTACGCGCCCTGCCCGCCCCCCTAGTATACCTCTTAGTTGCTATTTTCAACGCGGCCATGTCTCACTGCATCTTTCCCGACGCGTGGAAAGAGGCAGAAGTCATTGGCATCCCGAAGCCCGGTAAGAAACTGGCTGACCCCACAAGCTACAGACCCATCAGTCTCTTAAAGACCATGGGTAAGTTATACGAACGTATAATTGTTTCTCGATTAAGAGATTATGTTTATTCTAATAATCTCTTAATAAACGAACAGTTTGGCTTCCGCGCCTCACATTCCTGCGTACAACAGGTGCACCGCTTAACGGAGCATATACTTAGCGGCCTCACTGCTAAGCCACCCGTAGGGACAGGAGTGCTATTCTTCGACGTAGCGAAGGCATTCGATAAAGTCTGGCACAATGGCTTGATTTACAAGCTTTACGAACTCGGTGTGCCGGACAGTCTCGTGCACATCTTACGTGACTTTTTATCGAATCGCACCTTTCGTTACCGAGTAGATGGCTCCCTCTCCTCCCCCCGCCCCATAAGAGCCGGAGTCCCCCAGGGCTCCGTGCTCTCGCCCATCCTCTTTTCATTGTACGTCAATGACATCCCCAAATATCCGAATACGGATTTAGCCCTCTTTGCGGACGACACCGCACTCTACAAGTCCGGACGTAATCGGAATTACGTCATCTTGGCGCTCCAACGCGCAGTCACACAGTTAGGCGAATGGTTCAGGAAGTGGCGTATCGAGGTAAATCCCGAAAAAAGTGCAGCAGTGTACTTTTCTAGGGCTTTGTCTGCGAAACGTCCTCCGGTTCGCACTCGTCCTAATGTCCCCACCCATCTCACCTTATTTGACCAAACTATTCCTTGGAAAAGTGAGGCCAAATACTTAGGTGTCACTCTCGACCAAAGATTATCGTTCGCTCCGCACCTCAGACGTGTCTTGAGCCGTGCGAACCACTACATCCACCGACTCTACCACCTAGTTGGAAGGAAAAGTAAATTGTCACTTAGAAATAAGTTGACAATTTACAAAACCTGCATCCGTCCAGTGTTGACTTACGCCAGTCCGGTGTTTGCTCACACTTCCTGCACAGACCTTAAGAAATTCCAGACCCTCCAAAACAAATTCTTACGCCGAGCCGCGGATGCCCCGTGGTTCGTGCGTAATACGAATCTCCATAGAGATTTCGAGATCCCATCGATCGATCACTTTATGAAAGAAGCCTCTCGCCGCTACTTTGATAAAGCGATCAACCACAAGAACCCTCTTATCGTTAGCGCCGCCACGTATACACCCCAGAAAGATGTCGCTGCCCAATACCGACGACCTAGGCATGTCCTAGACGACCCGGACGATCCTATTACCGAATTTCTGAACACAGACATCACTGCCTTAAGCACGCCAACTACTCCACAACACAGTAGCTCGTTACACCGTACTCGCCGGCGAGTACGAGGCCCTGCCTTCCATTTCGGACGGTACAGACATGTACCGGGCCGGTTCTCCCCAATCCGTCCCCCGGACACGGCCTGAGCCGAGGTCCGAGCCTACCGTGGCGCCCTCAGGCCGCGTCCGTAGTCCCCCTCGATCGGGCCCACTAGAGTGAGCCCGCCGTAGGCTGGACTTTGGTCCAACACCGCGGTGGGCAACCCTCTAGTTGGGTTCGCCACTGATCGGGCGCCTTATGCGCTCGATACGGCCCGATCGCGAACGTCGGTCTGCGACCGACGTGGACGAGCCTGGGCTTCGCTTCGCGAAGCCCACACTCGGCCTCGTCGGCACGCGCACCGACGATCGCCAAACGGCTAGAGTACCTTCTGTACTCGCCACTCTGCCCGGTGAAGCTGGAAAAGCTCCTCAAGCTACCAGCGCGCGTCCCTTCAAAAAAAAAAAAAAAAAAAAAAAGCGGGCGCCTAGCATTCGCTCGGGAGCCATTGCAACAACCAGACGTTCGCGCGCGCGTCTATTGTTCCCTCGGTTGCATTGCACAGAGTCCCTAGCGAATTGCTACCCACACTGTTCCCACTAACTTGGCTTGACTCGATACCTCGTTTACCTCCGCGGAGCCATAAAGCTTCGTGTTGCTGTTGAAACGTTCTATCGTTGATAGCTGCCTATTCTCGTCCTTACCGAGTAGTGCATGTGATACTCATCCCGAACCTGCGGTAGCAATCCTGCTGCCACCCTTCCTGAACTTCACACCCCCTCGCCCCGTAGGTCCAACGCCTTTCCCCAGTGGTCGCGCTCACTATCGTGGCTTCGGTCCCTGGCTCGAGCTAATCGGACCACATCCTACCCCCCTAGTTATAAGTATCCAAACTAACACTCGCTAAACCTCGCACAGGGCGCCGCCCCTCTCGCGGATACGTAAACTAGTTTCGGGACGCGAACCGGGCGCGTCGCTATTCCTCTCATTGCCATTAATTTATAATTGTAAAGTACTCGCTCGTAGTAATAATAAACTAAAAACAAGTCAGTGAAGTTAGAATAAGGAACCATTGTGGAACTAGAAATACAAAGTGTCATTGTGTTATTGATTGTGCGTTTCCTTGGTCAATATCCCTGTAGGCATCCTGGATAGGTACGCATCCCTCATCGCAGAAGGCGAACTGGGACTTAGTACTAAACAGCGGGGTGTCAGACTGAGCTAGCTAAGACGCCCCGTTGCAGCCTATTAAGTACATGTTTTTTTTTTGTTATTATGAAAGTTTAGAAAACTGCGCAGTTTTTTAAATTATTTTGGACCTATGGAAATTCTTTTTTTTTCTCATACATTTCAGTTGAAAATTTTAGAATGTTCCGCTAATAGCATATTTTTTATGTTTCTAGCAAAAATTTTGTATCTTGCATCAAAGATAGGAAGTTGATTATTTTTTTCAAAAATCTGCAATTAATAGGGAATCTGTCAAAAAAAAGAAATCTGAGAAAAGTCGACCCAAAAAAAAGATAAAAAAATTTAAAGCCTACTGGGTCATACAATTTGAAAAAATCACAAAATTAACGATAACTTCTAAACTATGAAAAATCGTAGAACATACATGGGGGTGAAATCGATAGGTGTCCTCACCTATCACCTGCCTTCGGCTTGACACCTTACCTACGAAAGTCAAAAACATGTAACGGAATCTCCGACTTACCACTTTAGTGGAGCGATTACAGAAAATAATGGCCTATTAAGTACATGTTTTTTTGTGTTATTATGAAAGTTCAGAAAACTGCGCAGTTTTTAAAATTATTTTGGACCTATGGAAGTTCTTTTTTTTTTTCAAACTTTTAAGTTGAAAATTTTAGAATGTTCCGCTAAAAGCATATTTTTTATGTTTCTAGCAAAAATTTTGTATCTTGCATCAAAGATAGGAAGTTGATTATTTTTTTCAAAAATCTGCAATTAATAGGGAATCTGTCAAAAAAAAGAAATCTGAGAAAAGTCGACCCAAAAAAAAGATAAAAAAAATTTAAAGCCTACTAGGTCATACAATTTGAAAAAATCACAAAATTAACGATAACTTCTAAACTATGAAAAATCGTAAAACATACATGGGGGTGAAATCGATAGGTCTAGTCCTCACCTATCACCTGCCTTCGGCTTGACACCTTACAAGAAACACCCTGTATAATATGATATGATTTAATCAAATTTGCTGCGCTTATTTTTATAAAGAAAAGCATTTTTTTAAAACGTGGCGTATAGACGGACTTCCCCATGCTTTTGGGGTAAGTCCGTCGACTACATTTATAATCTTTCATTCTAAAGATTAATGTATATGCGTATTTCAAATCGATTTGAATATAAATGTCAGTTAAATGTGAACCTTAATGCCTAAGATACAAGATTGCAATCGTGTTTTATATCGCTGTAATTGTAAAGTGAGGCAAGTCCGTCATACTTTTAAGGTTTTCAGCCTATAAATAGACATAAATAAATGTACCGAGTAAAACACTATTTTATGATGCATACAAATTATTTATTAAAAAAAAACAAGACATTGCAAAAATCACATAAACCTTAAGGCTTAAATAGCTTTATTAATAAAATAATTATTTATCATCTTTAACTGCCACTTCTGAAGCCACTGAGCAATAGTATTTGTACAGAACGTTTGTAATAGATAGTAAATGTAAATAAGTTTGTTTTGTATTCGTTTCGTAGCTTGTAATAGACCCTGCAATGTATAAAGAAATAGCGTTAGAAATAGACACAGAGATGTATGTTGTTTGTGCAATAAAGATAAACTAGGCCAGAAAAGTAGGCAATTGTTGTGTAAATAGTTATCTTTATCTGTCATTTTTTAATTGTATAGTGTTTTGTTGTATGTCGCTATCAATTTCTTGAGCTTCACAAGTTTGTGTTAAGTCATTTTTGTACTGTGTTCTATTGTCTTTTATTTGTGTCTTTATTTCGTGTCTTTATTGTTTGTGTCTATTTTTTGTGTCTTTAATCGTTATTTGTTTTGTATAGATTTGATATTTGTTTACTTTGAACATGTAAATTGTATTTGGTATGCAAATAAAATAACTTGTTGTTAATGTTGGCTTCATTTAGAAAGGGACAAATAGGTAGGAAAATAGGAAGTTAGAATAGATAGGAAATAGGTACTCACCCTCCGAAGGAGGACAGAGACAGACATATCGGAAATAGAGCCGTAATCGCTTTACGGTATTGCCTTTTCGAAAGAAAAAGCAAGCATATTGTTGTCTCGCTCCCACTAGCGGCTCTCGCTCACACCGTACTGCGTCTCGCTCGCAATCGCTCCGTCCTTGTCGCACGGAGGCACGCAATACGGCGTTAGATTGAGGCGTAGACGTCACTAGTGGAGAGTGGCATGGTGGGCCCAAATATAGCGGTGGTCCGAGCTGGAAAAGCTCCTCAAGCTACCAGCGCGCGTCCCTTCAAAAAAAAAAAAAACCAAAATCACAGTCCACTTGAAGATAGCTACGAAGTAACAACTAAGAAACAAAAAGTCCCTAGAAGCCAACAGCAGCCAGTACAAGCCCACTCAAGAAATAAGGGGTTGTTATTTCACTACACCCCCTCCCCGCTACCCCGCTACGTGAACACCGGCGAGAGAGAGACAGCGATATCTCTGCATCGGGCGCTTCTTCTTCGAGCCTTCAACAACTCCCAGGCGCAACTCCAGTAACCCGTGGGGCGTACCCCACAGTATTATACTTTAAGGTGCAACAAGATGGAAAATTATGACTCAACGATGTGAAGTACAGTAATTTCTCATTCTAGTGTAGATAATTCTTCTTTATATAATTCTTAATTCTTTGTACTTATACAATTACTTTGTGACGCGCCCCGCGACGCATCGACAGCCCTAGCACCGAGCACGGAGATTTTGACAACCCTACGGCTGCGCGGCCGCACGCCGCACGGACCGAGCTAACAGGATTTCGAAATCCTGTTGGCTCCCCCAGGGGGGCCAAGCAGGGGGGACAACAGGACTGCACCGAAACTTATGCTAAACTGGATTATCATCACAGATTATCTACTATATTAACATATACATACGTACAATCTAAAACAAATTAATATTATAAATACCTAAATAACGGAGTGTATGCACAGCTTTATAATCAACTTTGCTTATTTAGCACACACATAGCGTGCGAACCCATTTCTGTCAACTTAACATATCTTATTACACATTACACTTGCGAGCAATGAATTCACCTATAGACCTCCATGGTCGAGTGGTGTACGCATCGATTTTCATGACATCGCTAGTTCTAAGGTCCCGGGTTCGATTCGTTTACTTTGGGATCAGAACAATGTATGACGTGATGTTGTCCACATTTATTATTATTATTTATTTTATCATTTACCTAAACTTTATATTGGTAACTAAGAATGTTAATGGCGTAAGTCTTTAATTAGATTCTGAGATATTTGTAACGTTATGGAAGTCTGAATACTTTTACCATACATACTGTAAATTATGTTCAGATGGAATTTGAGGTTTTCTAACAAGTGATAAAAGTAGTTAAGAATATGATTGTGGTTATAAAGAATTAAAAAGAATTACGTTCATATTACTAGTTTTAAAATGAATCGTAAATACAGTTATCCATTATTTTGCACTCAAGTGTACCTATGTACAAAACTGTTATGTCAGTTTCTTATTATCGACAAAGGTTTTCATCGCGATCAATACAGGGCGAGTTTGTAAACAGTATCCAACAATACAACTTTATCTTAATTATTTTTAATCACAGCAGTTTGCGCAAATCAATTTTGAAAATCTAATTCGCGGGTGCCCATAAAGGATAAGGCTTATTTTCGGGCACTATTATGTCTATTAAGCTTCGCAGTTAACTATAAATTACGTAATTTTCTATGAATAAAGTGTGTCCATTTTTAAAACATGCGCAAATGTTATAAATAATTAAATAAATATGAAAATTTGAACACTGATTGCAAAGTCACCCTGTATAATTTTATTTTATTTTTAAGTTATGTTTTTCGCACATATCTTGTATGTGTGTAATTATGTTCATGTTTTATTTCTTACCTCGTATCTTCCAAACGGATTGATGGATTTCGTAACGAATTATTGACTTGTTTACTCATAAGCTTTACCGGCTGAACGGATTTAGATGAAATATGGATTTAAGATAACAAATTGTCAAAACTGTAAGCAAAGCTAGTAAATAATCTATGTAGTACATTATCAGGAATGCCTTATATAAATCATTTCATCACAACGCTGCTGGATCCTATACTCCCACTGTTGGGGAACATATTGTCTGTAGGTACATGTACGTTTTATAAAACTGTAACAGAAGCGTGCCTGCAAATTGGAGGAAGCTCTGAATTTGAAATACCAATTCATAATAATACATAATTATTATTGATTTGAGCGACTAATATTACTAACTACATCAAATGATTTTGAGTCATATAAACCATAAATAAAACCATAAGTGTGACTTGGTTGAAACTTTGTGAAAAATCAAAAATGTGCAGGTGGAGCCGCGGTCAATCCCTAGTGATTGAAATAATATTTCGTAAATTTCACGCGAATAAAAGTTGCTGATGGGTAAATAATATTTTAAAGTAATTTGATAAACTTGTTTGTTCAATCAATTGCTGATCGGCATTATTTGGTGTGTGCGTTATTTTGACTGTTTTACAGTGTTTGTGTGAGTGAAAATTTGGATATAAAATAAGCGGTAAGTGAAGTAATTATCATTATTTTTCTGCGATTCATATCTGATCATCTTCGATTCTTCGTGCTGTAACTCTGCGCTTCAGCTTCACTTCTGGGAAAATGTTCGTGAGTTATTTTATTATAATAAATAATATTTTTGGTTCTCAAGGTTTAGACATAGTAGACTCAGTGCAACTGTTTTGTTTTGGTATCTGAATTTAGGGTTTCAGGTCGTTGAGACTACTAAAATACTCAATCCCCAGTACTGTCATTGTTTATTTCACAGTCCGTTCAGACATACACTAGTCTTTGTTATTTTTCAAATAATTTACTTACAGGTCGGAATCCGAGTACAAGAATCGTAGCGCTGCTGCAGCTTGCTTGGAGTCAGAGTCTGAGTACTCGTCAGAAGATAATACTTGGTAAATATTGATTACTAAATTGACTGAAATAATGATTGATAAAAATACGATGAAACTTGCTTTAAAACCTAATTATTTTTACTATAGCCCTCCAAAGAAGACGACCAAAGGCAGCGGCAGCAGCAAGGCTAAGGTGATCAAAAAAAAGATAAGGTTCGTAGCTTAAATATTAAATTAATTAAGTGTGTTAGGTTAGCGTACAATTTACTATTTTACTTATTACTGTGTTAACTCCTAAATGTATATTTTACAGGGCCGAATCAGACTGTAAGAAACGCAACGCTGCTGCAGCTGGCCTGGGTTCTGACTCGGAGTACTCTTCGGACGAAGAAGAAGATCTAAGGTACATACTCGTATTATGACTTACCTACCTTCTTTGTATGAAAGATTCGTTATGAATAAATGATATTCGTCTAACTGATAATCATCAAATTTGTTACAGTCCCTCCAAGAAAACTAAGGCCAGCAGTCAGAGCAAGATCAAAGCTGCAAAGAAGGAGACGTCCAAAAAAAAGGCTGGGTACGTATACTTGTTATAATTTCCCTATAAAATAACATCGTTTCTATAGCAACTTGCACTTTCTCACTTGCACTTTGATTCTATTTTACGATAATTAATCATTATTAATCCTATATTGTTTCTTTGTTTAGTGATAATTAAATAACATTTTCTTTAATAAGCTTTCGTGAACGACTAGTAACTAATCAAGATAACATTTTTTTCAGGAAGAACAGTAAATCTCTCAGCGGCATTTACGAGGAGCTGTTTGGAGACGCCTGCGAGCCTGCTCCCAAACACAAAATATAACAGAAGACAAACTCCATACTAAACGCGCTCGAGCCACGCACACATAGACACCGCTCTAGCAAGACTGTCTTGGACGAATGCGAGCGCGACGTGGCGCGACAGACGTTCGCCACACGTTCGCTGTGGTTCGCTTGAGTTACGCGCCGGTCAACCGCCTGTGATATTATTTTGTTTTGCGAAATTGACGAAAATGAGTGAACAGAAAAAGTCGTATTATAATTGTTCGGTATTTGGTTGCTTAAACTCATCATTAAATACCGAATTTTCATTTTTTAAATTACCAGTTGATTCGGAGAGGTAAGTAAGTTATTTATTTGAATTTCAATTGAAATTGAAAGCCAACTCAATTATTAGGAATATCGAATTGTTTTAGAGAGGTTTTAGGGATTATTGGATAACTAGCTTTTGCCCGCGGCTTCACCCGCGTGAAATTTAGTTTGTCACAGATCGTCATAAATTATAGCCTATATGTTATTCAGGGTTATAAAAAATAATACTGTAAAGTTACATCAAAATCCGTTCAGTAGTTTTTGCGTGAAAGAGCAACAAACATCCAGACATCCAAACTTTCGCATTTATAATATTATAGTTGGATAATAGTGTCAACCACTCAACTAAATACTACTTCCTTCTCGTGTATTTGTTTGCAAACTATTACTATAATAACGTACCAAATATAATGTAGTATGCGCGTCACGACGCACGCACATACTCACATCCCTTACATAGTATATAAGGCAATGCACGTCAATAAACGCACGCTTAATAGCTCTTAATACGCAGACAGTTTACTTATTTAATCGTCCCAACGCCCAACGTTGCATGGCGACCCTGCCAGTGCTGCTCACGCAGCATTGCGCAGATGGTTTAGTAGAAAATATTAAAATTAATTAAAATAATGTTAAATAATGTTGAAAATGTAGTGAAAAGTGGACTCGTAAAAATGGACTAAAATTGGACTTAATTAATAAATCTTCAATAAAATTATCGAACTAAAAATAAATGCGTACGTGAAATAGAAATAACAGTGCCAAAAATCAAGAATTTCCTGATCCTGATCAAGATGCAAGAAAACGGACCGAATTGGATAAGCTGGGCGCTGGGCGATGATGGAGTCAGATGAGGTAACAACAGTGTGCTGGGAGCCGGGCGATGATGGAGCCAGATGAGGTTGACAGCAGTTAGCAGGGTGCCGGGAGTGTTCGAGTCGGAAGTGGTTGCAGCCGGGAGAACCCTACATCATGATAAGTCCCCGTGTAGAAGTCCCCTTGTCCCCCATGAAGAAAAGTCCTCTTGTCCTCTTCAAAAATAGGTCATCATTCTACGGTAAAATATTTTTGTCATTTATTATTATCATTTAAATTTTAGAGATTAATTTAAATTTTGAAATGTTAATTTATTGGTTTAATTTGGTGATATTTTTTTTAATAATTTCGTAATTTTGTAAAGTAAATTATTTTGTGAGAATATTTTTATGGATATATTGAATGTACTAATTTAATTTAAACTTAATTCACAAATTTTTCAAGTTATTTATAATTTTCAAATTAATGCACAAAATTGCAATTTTATATACTTAAAGGAATAAATATAGAATTCGATATTTTTATTGAAGATGTAAAATGTTTATTACTAGGTAATTTGAATATTTTTACTGTGTAATTGTTTTACATTTTATAATAACGTTTGTTGACGACTTATTACTGACAACATAATAATGTAATATGTACTGAATAATTCGCATAATATTTTATTTGCAGAAGTTAAATATGAGTAATATTTTTTTTTCTCTAACAGGAATTAACCAATTTGAATATTTTTAGTTTTTACACAATCACACCAGTGATATTTTACAGCATCATTTTGTTACATTTTATTTGATTAGGATTTATTTACATTAATATTATTACTAAAATTTGTATTTTAAAATGTTTGATTTTCTAGAAGTAGGTCAATAATTTTGTTACTCAGTCATGTCATTGCACTCAACGCATACGACTTATTGCAAATCAGCAAAACGTGATTTAGCATCACACACGTTATGATGACATATAGGTTTTTCTAGCGTATCGACACAATACTTCGCTGTAATTAAGATCTTTACTTTTTAAACAATAATTGTGTTTGATATGCAAGTAAATATTTTAAATTAATGTCATATTTGTAGACTTTTAATACCACCAAGATCACATCTCTAATATGGATCTTTAACAAAACATTAATAGGATTATTGATTAATTTGATTGATTGGATTTATCTTTGAAGTAAACAATGTTTAGATTTTTTTTTCCATGATTAAGTAATGTAAGTAGTTAATTAAATCTGTAATAATTAAATAACGAAATCATAATGTAATTTAGACCATTGAAAACGCAATACTTATAATTTGATGATTGCTATGTTGAAAAATATTTTGCAGTGTAGGTAAAATATCACTTGGCTGACAACTCGATTGCTGATTTATTTGGGTCAACACACAATAGATATTGCACAATGATTAACTGTAATTGAAAGTTTTTGACCATGAACGTAAATTATTTTAAACAAATTCTATTTGTTTTGTTTTAATTATGATTTTATTACAGTATATTCAGTATAGTAAATGACTTATTATGTAACTAGAAATTATGTAATAGCTATGAAATGAAAAATATGATTGCACGGATAAGACGATAATAATAATAAGAATAATTTTGATTCTATGACAGAATATAATTTATACATTGTATAAAAAAAGTATAAGGAGGAATATTGTAAGTTAGAAAATTGTAGGCATAGGAATGTATGTTAATGTTATTAAATGATGAAGGCTATGAGATAAAGGTTTGTTGTTATAATGCAGGTTTTGGTTTGAAATTCAGATAGGCAAACGTATAAAATAGTTTGATATTGTTTGTAAAGATGAGTTAAAAGTTAGGTATGCATTAATTACACAGGATACTTTTAATTATTTTGGACTGATCACCCAAAAGTTTTAAGATATTCTTGTGCATTGATTGCGTAGGTTTGTGAGATTGTAAAGTATTTTGTTAGATATTGAATGAATATTGAAATATTATATGAATATTATGTAAACATGGTACTAAAATAAATAATATTATGGGGAATTATCCTTCGTTCGATCATGGTGCATACTAGATATCTCTGTGAGAATAGTTGGAGACATTAATAAGTCTTAAAATTATCCCTTAATTTAAATGATTATTATAAATAAATAAATATTATTATAAAGTGCGCGCACATGTTATAAAAGTACCATGATTAAAATATGATAAAATGAATTAAGTCGACTATAAATAAATAAATAATGACTTGTAAATGTAGTAGATCAGTAGATGGAAACATGAGGGTGGCCACCTCATAAAAATACAATGATGATGATGTATCTCGGAAATGTAAACTTAAATGGATAAGACATTACTAGACGTACGTAATACCTGGATGTGACTTTATTTTATTAAGAATGAATATTACATACAATTGATATTAATTGATATTCATTTAAAATACTTAGTCGTCAACAACACGTTTAGATTAAGATTTTTTTTTCAATTCTTATTGTTATGGTTATTTGACACCACAAATTTACATCTTTTTGTTTGTCGTATTTTACTCGATCTTACGAATTATTGGAGAATGGTGTCAAGTACCCAATTTTGTACAATTTTTTTTTTCATTCACTTCTTTTATGTAAAAAATAAAACAAAAAAAAACGGGGGAGGTGTAGTATGCGCGTCACGACGCACGCACATACTCACATCCCTTACATAGTATATAAGGCAATGCACGTCAATAAACGCACGCTTAATAGCTCTTAATACGCAGACAGTTTACTTATTTAATCGTCCCAACGCCCAACGTTGCAATAATTAAGTATAGGTACGTGGATATCTGTTATTGTCTTTCTTGCATAGTATTAAGAGTAACATTTTTCTATCATAACGAAATAAACGCAACACATGACAAGACAACCCTAGTGCGACGGCCGAGCGTGCGAGCGAGAGAGGTATGCAAAGCGAGGTACATACATGAGTTTACCTTCTGTTATATTTTGTGCTCCCAAACATCAGCCGCTGTGGTCCTCGCTGTCGCGGCGGGTCGCGGGCGGAATCAGCCGCCAGGGCACGCTGCAGGCTGACGGTGACGTGTACATCGACCTGCGCGTGTTCGACGTAGCACAAATAATTGGCGTCAACCCGAGAGAGCGCTTCGACAAGTGGAACGGCTGTCTGAAAGTCCGGCTGAGCCACGACGAGCCGTTATGGGCCGGTATTAAAAAAATATTTAAGGATAGTAGGAGATTATTTAATAATATAGAACCAACATTTTATGCAGATAAAAAAAAGTAGATTTAATTTTATTTTCTGTTTAGCTAAGTTAGTTAACATGTGATTTCAAATGCATTTGTTTATTGATGAATAATAATTTGTCTAAATAAAGTATTTTTAATTATAGTTCTTACTATTACATCTATCCTAAAATGACAAATTTTAAAACGATCTTCTGCTCAGTATGTCAGAAATCCATACTCAGAAAAGCATTTCCAGGGCACTTGCGCAGTAATGTCCATAAGAATAATACTGTAATGTATTATGATGTTGGAGTTGAGACAGTTAATTCAGCCTTTAAAGGCCGCATTGTATCATATCGCATCAGTGCCGAACGCGAGCGTGCGCCTAATGGTGAAGAGTTGGCAATAACGTCACCATTGCACTTCATGCATTCTATTTCGTCTAGACTGCGCAAAGTACTTGATTCCGCTATTGCTTCCCACATCAGTGTGAAAGTAAACTTTGAATTGTTTGTTAAAGTTATTTTGCCCAGAGATGATTCAATGGAAATCAAATCATTTGCAACAGAAAATATTCCTATCTTTCAAAATTACACGTTCGATGATTTATTAGAAAACGTTTCTCAAGTAATCTGTAAAAAGATAAATGAGTTCCAAGAAAAAGGAAGTGGTTGGTCCCTTTTAGATATTCTTTATATTGAAACTAATATTAACAAATATTCACCATTAGGTGGTTCTAGTTATATAGATTTGCCAAAAAAAATCAAAGTTAAAAAAGCTTGTTTAAATGTTAGAAACAGTGATGAATACTGTTTTGCCTGGACGGTAATGAGCGCTTTATATCCTGATGTAAAAAATCCTAACCGAGTATCATCATATCCATACTTCACTGATGTCTTGAATGTTGATAATATGCATTTTCCAGTTTCATTAAAAGATATTAAAACTTTTGAAATAAATAATAATGATATCAGCATCAATGTGTATGGGATAGACGAGAAACAAAATATTATCGGTCCGTTATATAAAACGTTGTTACGAAAAAAACACCATGTTAATATGCTTCTGTTAGAAAAGGACTCCAAATCCCATTATTGTCTTATAAAGGATTTAACAAAGTTGGTTCGAAATCAAGTTACGAAGCATCATGGGAAATTACATTTTTGTGACGAATGTTTGTTATTTTTTAAATCAAAACGAGATCATGATGACCATGTGTGTGGTGGAGTGGTCACGTTATTGCCTGAAAGTGGTACTACGATGCAATTTAAAAATTATCATTGCATGCAGGATGTGCCATTCATCATCTACGCAGACTTTGAGACCATATTAGAGCCTTGCTCCGAAAGTACAGGCGCATACACTGCGAAGATACAAAAACATGTGCCAGCAGCGTTTGCTTATTACATTGTTTGTAATTATGATAATTCGCGTAACCATCTGGTAACGTATCGAGGAACCGACTGTGCTACTGTATTTGTTAAAAGGTTACAAAAAGATACAAAAAGAATTTACAAACTTATTCAATCTGCGTCTGAAAGTCCTGTTCCTATTATGTATAATGAGGAGGATCAAACAAACTTTGAAAGAGCTGAGAACTGTTATTTGTGCTCTCATTTACTAATTGATGATAAAGTACGGGATCATTGTCACTTTACCTGTAAATATCGCGGTGCTGCTCATTCGTCCTGTAATCTTAAATTTAGGATTCCTAAATTTATCCCGGTATTTTTTCATAACTTATCAGGTTATGACTGTCATTTGTTTATTCGCGAACTAAGTAGTTTTCCTGGAGAAATAAAAGTTATTCCTAAAAATAAGGAAAACTATATTTCTTTTACCAAGTTTATCCAGATTTCAACTACTAACTTTGTTGCTGTGCGTTTTGTTGACTCATTCAAATTTTTGGGTACAAGTTTAGAACAATTAGCTAAAAATCTACAGCAAAACGATTTCATAAATTTGCGCGCACATTGTGACAATGAAAGTCAATTGACATTGCTAAGTCGAAAAGGTGTATACCCGTACAGTTACTTGTCAAACTGGCAGGTTTACGAAGAAAAGAACTTGCCCTCAATAGAAAAGTTTTATAATCATCTCACTGATGAGGCTCTAAGCCAATCGGATTATGATCATGCAAAAAATGTTTGGCGCTGTTTTAATATAAACAATCTCGGAGAATATACGGATTTGTATGTAAAGAGTGATGTTTTGATATTAAGCGATATTTTTGAAAAGTTTCGTAAAACATGTAAAATCAATTATGATTTAGATCCTGCATTTTATCTCACAGCACCAAGTCTTAGCTTTGACGCCATGTTATTAAAGACAAAAGTAAAATTGGAACTGCTTTGAGATTTAGAAATGATACGAATGATACAACAGGGAATTCGTGGAGGCATTAATCACTATCAGCATGATTATGATCCCTCTCAACCAAACAGATATCTGATGTATGTAGATTGTAATAATTTATACGGCTTTGCAATGTGCAGTTATCTACCTTATGCGGATTTTAAACTTATTAATGAAAAGGAATGTGAACAACTCAACATAACAAGTATTCCTAATGACAATGATTATGGATATATTCTCGAAGTTGATTTGGAATATCCTGAGAATTTGCATGATTTACATAATGATCTTCCATTTTGTGCAGAAAACTTTACTCCACCCGGTGCCAGAAATGTAAAACTTACGCCAAATTTGTACAATAAATATAACTATATTATCCACTACGTTCATTTAAAGACATGTATTCAACATGGATTACGCCTAAAAAAATTCATAAAGGAATATCGTTTAGACAAAGCCCATACTTAAAGGAATATATAAATACTCAGTTGCGACAAAATTCAAATTCGTTATTTGAGCAAGACTTTTTCAAATTGCTTAACAACAGCATTTTTGGAAAAACATTAGAAGACACTGAACGAAGAGTAGATGTAAAACTTGTTAGCACGTGGCAGGACGAGCGGAACAAAACCAAGAAATGTTTTACCGCTGAACAATTGATATCACGTCCTAATTTTCATAGTGTGTCAATATTTGATGAAAATTTAGTAGCTATACAATTAAAACGTGAAAAAGTTATTCTTGACAAGCCCATATACATTGGTTTTACGGTCTTAGAGCTCTCCAAAAATCATATGTGTTGAATTGTGATTACTTTAGTTAAATAAAAGATTATTTGCGGATAAAACAGAACAATGTATTTTGCGGTAAAAATGTACGACGGAAGAGCGATGACAGAGCAGTGTTACCAACACAAACATTAAAGAAATTAACACTAATACAGTTCTACCAATATAATAGTAGAAAATGTTGCGTTCAGTATCTAACACCCCCTCTAGAATGCAAACCCATTTTCTCTATACAATAATAGTGTTTGTCTGACGTAGTCCCCTTCGTCAAAATATCGGCTACCATATCACTGCCTTTACAATAAACAAAAGTTACATTTTTACAGTTAACATTATCTCTTAAAAAGTGAAATCTGATGTCAATATGCTTAGTTCTAGGCTTATAACAATCGGTAGAAGCTAAACGAATTGCACTTTGGTTATCGCAGTGTATAGGCAGGGGAAAGTCTTCTTGCAGGCCTAGTTCGCGTTGCAGCTGGCGGAGTTTTCGACGATTTTCATTATTCAGTAATGAAAAATTACTACCATGATAAACTGTCTTTATGTTATACTGATACTGATAGTCTTTTGTACTCTATAGAGACAAACGATTTTTATTCAGACTTGAAAGAAAACTTTTTGAATTACTTTGATACTAGCAATTATGTATCGAACAATTGTTTTGATATCATGCATAAAAATAAAAAAGTTCCTGGATTATTCAAAGATGAATTAGGGGGCAAAATATTACTTGAGTTTGTAGGACTACGATCGAAATTATACAGTATTAGAACAAACAGTCATGAAGTAAAAAAAGCAAAAGGAGTAAAAAAAAATGTAACCAATAAACTGAAATTTTCTGATTACACCAATGTTTTATCAACTGGTATAGAGTTACGAGGTAAAAATATTCTTTTTAAAACAATGAAGCATCAAATTTTTACCACAGAGCAAAACAAAGTGGCTTTGTCCCGAAAGGATGACAAACGTTTTATTACGAAAGATAATATTTCTACTATATCCTGGGGACATTATTATATTACAGTTTAGTTAATATATTTTCTTTTTCTGAGACGAATTATTATTCATCAGAAATTCAGTAGCTTTTCGCCAAAATGTATTTAATAAGTGTATTAATTGATCTCACTAGTTAGTAAACTACTATGTATTCAAACCTACATATTTAGCCTAAAAAATATATTTACTGTGTAGATGTAGTGTAAGGGTACATTTTATTATTTTTATATGATTAAAGTTTAAAATAAATTAGCTAAACAGAAAGCCTAAGTGTTTTATTCATATTTCTACCGTAAACAAGTTATGTTGTCACTTTTAGAAGAAATGTTAGTTGTACTTACGCTCCCATAGTAACATGCATTAAACAAGTCGTAACTTGTCCAATGTATAATGCTGATTAAGTATCATTTTACAGCATATGCACTGTATGCACTAAGCAAGTCGTAACTTGTCATCATCCTAAATATATTGCTGATTGTGAAGAAAATGTCTCTGGATACCTAATATCGTACACGTGCATTACTTACGTCAACCGTAAGAAGTGCAAAGTTAACAGTTTTTAATAAGCATCATTTTAGTAAATGAACAAAATTATTGTCTAATAAGCTGTTTCATGTTGAAACTCGAATTATTTCTGAGTAAACATTAATGCACGTGTTGACAAATATTACCAGCTCATCAATTTTGTTAGAGGCAGGCATTACTTTTGTGCGGCATTTTTCATCATTCGATAGCCGACCGCTGCGAAAGCCACTTGGTACCTACTCACTACACTTAGTGACAAAATAAAAGAAATGGACAGTACGTTGGAACAATACGCTCAAGATCCTCTTGCTGGCTTTAATTCAATGTATCCAGAGCTAGCCAGACAACAGCTGGAACCAAAGAAAAAAAGAAGCAAACGTCCTGCTGAAACTCAGGAAAATCCTACGCCACCGAAGAAACAGTGTCTTCAAAGTGGATCAAATTATGTGTACAGCAATGAAACCAGGCGAGGTCTTCGACTCATCAGGATAGAAGTCGTGGACTTGGACGGTGCAGTTCAAAGTGATAGTGATAATGAAAAAATACTTTATAGTGCTCAATACATTGTTACTGACAATTTTAATCCAATTATGGAGCAAACGGAACATTTAATAACCAATATATGCAAACAAATTTGTAATGATAATATTTAAAAATAAGTGACTTTTGTTTTTAAATTAAGTTTAAGTGTAAGTAACTTGTTTTTATGTTTTAATAGGATAAGTAAAATAAGATATTTGTGTTTAGTTAAGTTATTGATAAAATTAAATTGATTTAAACTTAATGACTTTTTATTTTCTTAAAACATAATTTAGGTTTAGGTAAATGAGACAGTTTATTTTATTAAACACATTTATTCATCATTTTAAATAATCATAATACAGTAATTAGCTTTTATTAATTTACACAATAATTAAAATAACACTACACTAAATAATACAATAAATTCATATTGCAAAATTTCTTTCAACACACCATTTCTTTATACATATAACATTTTTTAATGCACAAATTTTCTCATGGTTAACACAGTTAAATAATTTGGGATTATCTGAACAATAAATTTTGTAAAGAGTATTTAAACTAGGAACACCTAGATAAGTTATGTCCATTACACTATTTTGATTACACAAATTATGCACCCATTTAATCTTTTCATCGGTCATTCTCACGATTAGGCGTTCTCAGCCTAATTACCATATCATTTTTGAAATTTGGCTTAATTGACTTAAACGCATTTAAATATAAAACACCTGAAAAGTACGAATTGAATAATCGTAAAGGCGTCAAATTATTCAAAGCGGTTTTCGCGCAAATGAGGCCCAAAAATTTTATGGTCACGGTAATTAGATAAGGCTAATACTTAATCTAACGGTAATTAGAAAAGATATGTAAAATAACAAACAAAATAACATCTTGCATTGATAAATTTGTACACAAATATATAGCGTCATAAAAAACGCTGTAGGTACTCTTAAAACCCTTTTTAAAAAGAAAAACACTAATTTCTATTATTTATTGAATTAAGATATTTTCAGTATACTGTAACTTGCAAGAATAGAGGCTATAACAGGAATACTTAGTTTCAGCAAGAAGGGGCTACGTGTCACATTTCAAATGAGAGCATTTAGCTGAATCATAAGAATCTGAATCATCATTATTTTATTTGCTTTAAATGTGGTACAAACGATGGATACAGATAATGGATCAAGTCTCACAAATTTGTCTTTTCGGATAACCTAATAAATATGCATATATCGAAAAATTTATTAATGATATTAGTGTTTTTTTCCCTTTTTTAATCTATCTGCGATCAGCCATCAGCCTTGTCAGATTGGATTGAATTTGTAATAATGACAGTTCCAGCTCTGCACATCCCATGATTTGTTACCTCGATTCTTTTACAATACGTTTTCAGATTGATGCTATTCGCTTTCTCCTGAGCCTGAATGTAGAGTTCTCAGAATTTAGAAGGGATGCAGCAAGTAGATTTCCTCTTTGAAGTTTGGTATCACTTCAGTGGACTTTGTAAACCAAGGTGCACAGCTCAAGATTTTTAATACTTTAATTTGAAAACGTTAAAGTATTTCTACATTTGAGAGGCTGGGTCGATGCCATATGTCTACATGGCTCTTAGGATGCATTTGTAAATAGTTTGTTCTCCAAGCTTCTTCTGCCCAGTATTCATTGCATATCACGAAGTTTTTTCTATGCATAACAAGGCAGGTAGGATGCAGTCTAGGATGGTACAAAGTGCCTATACACTCTCGCCTTGAAAAGGCCCATTGTCTGTTCATTTGTTCCCTTTTGTTCTTAATGTGTTCACGCCAGTAGGCCTAAGATGCGCGCCGCGATAAGCGGTTATCACGCCATTTTATCGATTTTACCCATACATTTTGACGTCGATAAAAGTTATCACGGCGCGCATCTTAGCCCTACAGGTAAGTGTTACTGTTGGACAATCTCCTTTTCTTAGGGCGAAGGTAATATGGATAGAAAAATTAATATCTGGTACAAGACATGTTTCACACAGGGGTGACATCTCCTGGCCATCAGGAAGCGCCGATTTCAATCCAGCTAACTTCTTTTTGTGGGGTTACCTTAAGAGTTAAAATATACTTTATAATCCAACAACCATGCAGCAACTGAAGCTGAACATTAGTCATGAAATCGAATCTATTTCGAGGTAACTAACGAAAGCTTTTCAAAATTTTGATGTCAGATTGGAAGAAAAGTCCGTAAACATGTCATGCGAAAGTCTAGGTATTTTTTCATATTTTATCTTATTCAATAGTGAGTGCAATTTGTAGGTAATATTTTCATACAACGGTGATTATAAATATATGGTAATTAGTATATGGAAATTATAAAACGATAGTTTTTCTTCAAAATTTCCAAAATCTGCAGGGTATGCAAATACTGTCTTACTACAATGTACGGAGGCCAAAGTAATGTTTCTATTTAAACTAACAACGTGGATCTTCCTTTATAAATCTAGTATAAAAATAAGGACATGGTAATTAGAAAAATTGAAAACCAAATATATGGTAATTATACTCTAACGCAATTCATCGACGGTTACGCCAACGCAATAGACATCCACTTGCTAACAGGTCAAGGCACTAACTAACGGCTAGCGCCGCGCGCGGTAATGATGTGTCAAATACTATTACTTAGGCTAGTATGACCACGAACAGAAAACGTAACGGTAATTAGGACTTTGGCTCGGACAAGCGGTTTTTTAATTATAATTATTTACAGAATGGTTCTATTGAATAGATATTTTGCCAAGCATAAGACAATCTTATAAACTCTTTAAAATGTTGAATCGAGTAAATCAAATTTATACGACATAAAAATTACAGCCAACTTTTAACATTAAGTCGGTGTGCGGACGCGTCATGGTAATTATAGAACAGAGGTTCATGAAATTAATTTAGCCACTTATACTTAAAATAGAGGCCTATGATTTTATGCACAACTGGATAAGGTTGTTAAGTAACATATAAAAATACTTGCATGTCTCTAATTTGTCATTTTTAAGGATTTAACAGCCCGGACACGTAAAAAATAGCTAATCTGAGAATGGCCGTCATCTCCTTTTACCAAAATATATTTACCTTTTAAATAAGGTACGATAATTCTTTGAAACTCTCTATAATCAATATAGCCTTCATTCCACCGATAGCCTCTGTTCTTTTCGATCCAACAAACTTGTCTTTTCTCTTCAACAGTTAGTGAACTGAACGGGTATGGAGGCTTGATCAAAAATAGGTGGGTATGCTCTTGGGTAGCTATAGCAAATTCTTTTATTATGAATTCATTTCTATTGTTTTTAAATCCTTGAAGATCTACAACTATATTGCTATTCATGATATTTTCTTAACAATGTTACTCAAAGGTTTGTATTCGAATATACAATCGTTTAATATCAAGCAATAAGCAGATGTCTGATCTGGTATTTCTTGGTCTGTTTCGATTTCAACTCTCACGTCGATTGAACCTTTTAAAGTTTCGTGTTGTCTCGAACAGTCGATAACAATTAAAGGAGCTACGTCTCTGAATTCTTTCAAACTTAACAACGGCTCTGACCGACGTCCGTGATATGACTGTTGAAATCTTGCATACTGTTCGTATAATAAAGAAAACCTATCTTCTGAAAAACTAATATTTAGACCTTCATACGGATAATATGATGAATTTAAAAAGACTCTTACATCACGGACGTGACAATGATCAAACTCTGCCATTGACAATGCAACGTTATGTTTGCGGTTGGTTTGTAAGGCAATGACAACAAATCGCGGTTTCTCTACTTGTGAAGAAGTTTTTATAGACCAGGTATGCTTACGTGTTTTAGGCAGTAATGGGTATTCATACAGATCCCAATTACGAAACGTTAATGGAATAGCTCGATCTTTCTCTAAATGTTTTAATAGGTCATAAGTGCCACTTGTGGTCTAAACTGAATAAATATTTTTGATTTTGATTTTTTTTGATTTTGGTTAATTCTTTCTCGGTCCGAAACTTTGATGTGTGGAACTCGCCATATAATTTTATTTATTATAATGTCATCTACAACTTCACCCGCGTTTAACTTGACCGCATTAAGATTAGTATTACTTCTCAGTAATACTAACTCGTGTTTAGAGTTAATAATAATTTTTTCGTAGTCTTCGGCAAATCCTAGTATCCTGTTTAATGGTATAGATGCAGAAAATGATCCACCACTGGCATTGTTTGTTCCTGCGGTTGACCAGCCCCAAACTCGACCACACTTAGATTCATTGTCATTTAATGATAGGTAAGATTTTATTGTTGTAGTAATACCAGCATTCTTAATTTTGTCTATTTCTACTCCATTTAATTCATATCTTATATCTTGGAAGAGAAATAGGGCAGGATTATTTACGAAGTGTACATTTAATTTTGATACTTTTTCTTTGGTGGTGCTGTTATACACAATTACTTTTCCTTCGATATATAGACTACTAAGTGAAGGTAACACGTACAAGTCTTGTTGGTTGATAGGTATTCGTATTTCATCATTCTTATTGAAACTTGTCACGTATGGTTTGTACGAATGATACTCGAAACTTTCAATGCTGTTATCGTATGATGTTTGCTGAGATATATTTAAAATATTCATTTTATCAAACCAATTAACTTCAGAAATTCTTTATTAGTCTTGGTTAGCTTCTTCTTTAGCTGAAGCGGTCTGTCTTTGTGCAATGATCTTTTAGAACTGACTGAAGTACTCAATGTAGAAGAGTTTTTATTGAAATTAATATTTTTTTTCTGAAATGTAAATACAGCTGTACTTCTTCACCACGTAAGTTGATTTCTTTGTTTTCAGCGTCCAACAGCCTGATATTGATAGCACTTATAGAACTTTGGTTGACAGGAAAATAAATTAAATTTTTAGGTATTTCAATTATTCGATAACCAGGTGGTACATTAGGCACGAATTCATAAATTATATGACTTGCTTTCCCATTCACAAATGAACCACTAACTACATCGCATTCGATCCTCACAATGGTTGTTGATAGACTGCTCACAGGATACTTTGATTCAGTACTTATATTTGAATTTATTGTTTCCATTCCAAAACCTAAAATTTTACCAATTGAACCACTTTTATCGAAATGAACGTCTTTAGAACAATAAATATTTGTTTTCAATGTGTTATTATTGCAAGTGAGTTTTAATTTAGTGTTCTTAATGTTGTTTTTTAAATAATCACAAATATCCTGAAGCTCGTAAGACCCTTCAGGAATTTTAATGATCTCATTTTCACCATAGTAAAACTTGTTGTTTCTTTCATCAATGTTAGGAATTGAATTGAAGGTTGAAAAATATAAAAGACCGCATTCATAGTTCTCTCGAAGCTCCAAAGTCGGTGAATAGTTTGTTGTTAAGGAGGCTCCTGTCCCGGTTATAGACACAGTGAAAGACATTATTATACTGACACTTTTATTAAACAATATTATTTATTTATATATAATGTTTGTTCCAATAATTCCTTAAAAATTTCAAACACAAATGACCACAGTTCATCGTTCCAAAGGCCTGATGTCGTACATAATTATAGTTTATAGAGGTAAGTTACGAAAATATTTGACTAATTCTAATGGTGGTTTTAAATTACTAAAACTGTCATAATATTCAACGTAATCATATTGCTTTACAAAGGCTACCCAATGTGTACCAGGATTTTTGTTACTATCCAAATTCATGATTGCACATTCTATCTTCTTAGGCTTCGCAGGTAATGTATCTCTCATGAATACACCACGAAAGAATGGAATATCACTAGCATGTTCTAATATATCCAGGTTAGTGAGCGCACGTCTAGGTAGCCGCTTAATTAGTTTTTTGTCGGATTGAGATATAAACCAGCTCCTTTTTTATGAGGTTTTATATACAGTCCTTTTCCAAGGGCTACCGCTTCCATCATTCTGTTGTGCCTTTCTGATTCCATTAGACTCTTTTGTGCGGCTTTAGAATCATTAACAGCTTTTGCTATACCAGCTGCACCTCCCGCAAGGGAACCTAAAGCCGATAACCCCGCAAATATAGGAATAAGTCGAGGTAATCGTATTCCTTTTTTGTTGCTGAAAAGTTTTTTTGCAGCTGCAGCTGCGTATTTTATAGCAGAGTGATTATCTTTAGTTTTAAGTTTTTTTATTTCTAATTTTATTTTCTTTATCCCTTTCTTAAATGATGTTGTGCCTCGACCGGCTCTGATTTTGGCTTTCATCGCATTTTTAACTATCCATGAAGCAATTGTTTCTCCTTTTCCAACATCTTTTGATTTTAGCCTTTTCTTAGCCATATTTAACAATTCTAAGTCAGCCTTTTGTCGAGTACCAGAGTCTTTATTCAAGTAAGCAATATCGTGGTGCATACAAGCCTCGTCCAATTTGTTAATCCCACGGTCGCCTTGAAGTAATCGTTTATGAAGTTTAGTTCCAGGACCACAATATTGATACCCAGGTAAATGTAACTCAAACGGTAAATGATCTATCAAGGTATTAATTATACCACTGCCTTCCGTCATCGATAATCATAAAGTGAGTTTAAGGAGAAATAAGTATGATATTTATATACCTACACCACAATTTCACTTTTGTCAACCCAACTATTTTCCTTAGCACTTAAACCCAGCCATTTTACAAAAAGTTTGTTGCCGTTCCTTTTTATAACTTTTTCGATAAGATAAAGGTCCGTCAATTTAGTTTTTTGTAATTCATATCCATAAAAAGAACCAAGAATAATTTGATTGTGTTTGTCTTCAATTTGATACGTTTGAGGTACTGTCTGATTGACTTTTACGATACGGAAAATTTCTGTAGACCAATTGGGCGTATAACCTTTATAAAAATCTCCTTTGAATTTACTTATACGAACAAAGTTGCCGACTTGAAAATTTGATCGTTGACGCATTTGTGGCTTGTGGCTTTTAATAATATTAGATCTAACAACAATCTCATTAGAATGGTTGACATCTATTGGTTTGAATTTTGTAACGTGATGCAAAGTGTGGTTATATTGCTTTACAACGGTATCTAAATTATTTTTAAACCATTGATATCGACCGCATAAACTAAATAATTTGTAGAGATGAGATTTTAATGTTCTTATTACTCGTTCCACAATGGCTGCCTTTTTAATCGAGAACGTAGAATAATGATTTATGTTATATCTTTTAGTTAACTGTTTGAAAGAATCGTTATAAAACTCAGTACCCGAATCTGTTTGCAAATTTTTAGGTTTTCGATTTGATTCGATAAAAATATACTATGTAATGCATTAGTAACATTTTGTTTGGACTTCGACTTCAATGGTTTAACCCATACATATTTTGACAAAGCATCAATTACAACTAAAACATATTTATATCCTTTATTAAATGTCAGGTACTTCTGAAAATCTATGAGGTCAGCTTGCCATAAGTCATCAATTCCTCTAATAATCGTATGTCGACGGATGAAATTTCTTCTTGCTGGTTTGTGAAGCTCATTCACCAGATCTTGTTTACTCATTCTTGATAGATTTTGCAGCAATCATCTGATCAATTTCTTTTTTTGTGTAATAATGTGCAGTTAAATTATTAGTAGTTATTTTTTCCAAATTATTAAGAGCGTTTACGCCGATTGGCGCATAAACAGTACTTTTTCAACTCGTTACAATCATTAACCAGTAATATTACAAATATGTTATAGGCATAAATAGTTAGGCAATTTCGTCGTCTAAATAGTTAATTGAGAAAATATTGCGATTAGTTTAGTATTTAAGAATTCTATCAAGATAAGTCCACACAGGTTTTGTAAATTTCCACTTTAGCGTCAGTTTACAAGCTGAAATTTTTATAAAAATACTGTGAAAGCGATTTAACAGACATTTATATCCTATAGCATAGATCCTTGGGCAAATAGTTATCTGAGAAAATTTTTAGATTTAAGCATTTTACAATAAGAAATCACAAATTAAAAAAACGTGAAATACCCAAAAATCAAAGTGATTTTTACACCATTATTCTTCTTTAATTCAACATAAAAATAGCTTAATATAATAAAATAACATCTTCTTTAAAATATTTACTTTGAAAAGATATACAGTGTGTCCGGGTTTGTAGTGATCAAACTTTAAGGGCGTAATCTATGGACAATTTTATCGATGAAAATACTTCAAATTTGGGGCTTGACCCATTTCTCGCAAAATTATGAGGATTTAAGTTTTTAATTTTTAGTTTTCACCTCTTCCTTCAAAAACAAGTGAAAGCGTGGGTAGCTTAACACTAATAAGCAAAAATTTTATATCATGCGATAGCCAATAAAATTATCTATTAGCAGAAGTAGAAAACAGATACAAGTTTCATACATTTTAAGGGAGTAAGAATGGATTTAATTAAAAAAAACATGACTTTTTTCACTTCTTTTTCAGTTATTTTCCAACACAAGAAAAACCAGGTCGTTAAGGTATGTTTTATTTGCATTTTATTATTAGTATTTGAGCTATTCTACAAAACGAATGTAAATTTATTAGTCTACGTTTATTAGTTTCGACGTAATTGTTGAACAAAGATACCCCTTCCCAGCGGTTTCCATAGCGCACGCGACATGCGAAAATGTACTGCCTTAAAGAATCACACAACCTATTCCGATTACTATGGAAACCGCTGGGAAGGGGTATCTTTGTTCAACAATTACGTCGAAACTAATAGACGTAGACTAATAAATTTACGTTAGTTTTGTAGAATAGCTCAAATACTAATAATACAATGCAAATAAAACATACCTTAACGACCCGGTTTTTCTTGTGTTGGAAAATAACTGAAAAAGATGTGAAAAAAGTCATGTTTTTTTCTAATTAAATCCATTCTTACTCCCTTAAAATGTATGAAACTTGTATCTGTTTTCTACTTTTGCTAATAGATAATTTTATTGGCTATCGCATGATATAAAATATTTGCTTATTAATGTTAAGCTACCCACGCTTTCACTTGTTTTTGAAGGAAGAGGTGAAAACTAAAAATTAAAAACTTAAATCCTTGTAATTTTGCGATAAATGGGTCAAGCCCAAATTTGAAGTATTTTTATCGATAAAATTGTCCCTAGATTTGGCCAATAAAGTTTGATCACTACATGCCCGGACACACTGTATAATTCATTGTTATTGTTTTGCTATAAACATTTGGAAACTATTAAAAAACGCCGCGCGCGAATCATTTCCAATGATGCCCCTTGAAACGCCGCGCTTCGCGTAAACGCTCTTAAGATACTTTTTTATATTACTTTGAATGGTTTTCAATTCATTTTTTACATCTTGGACACATTTATCCACATACTCTTTATTAACAGCCTCGTCATCTTTTTCTGGAGTTAGTAGTCCTTTTAGTCTCGATGATTTTAAGTCAAAGTCACCTGCATCTGACTTTACTATCGTGTCAGTAAGAATATTCGCAAATTCAGACAGTCGTAAACGCTTATGAACGTGGTGACCAAATTTATCTATATTCATTGCCGTCTGCTCGGCTTCTGTAGTGTAATGGTACTGGCAAACCCTCCCGTTGGAAGCTTTATATATTTAATATCTTTTATAATACCAGCTTCATGCATTTCCTCTATTATTGCATAAATTTCATTATATACTCCAGTGTTACCAGCTGCCCATGATCCAAGTAGTAATTTTAACCTTTCCACTAATTCATTCGGATCATCCCAATAAACCACATCAGTATTCTGCTTAACTTCTTTTAATATATCAATTCCTTCACCTTGTGTGAGACTTTCTACACTACTTGTATGACTTCTTGAGAACTTAAACAAAGGTTTGATCACGTTCATATATTTAAATCCTTTGTTACTGTTTATAGGTTTAGATGGATCGTAGTTACGTTTGTGTGCATTGGTATCCATAAGTACTAATTTGTAATTTTGTAAGTCCTCATTTGTAATATTTTTTAAATTTGGTGTCTTTTCGTACAATAATTCTTGTAAGCCTTGAGTTTTTTTAAGGTTACGATTTCCAATTTTTAAAATGCGGTCATCATCATAAACACGCGTATTGCCAAGCATCAATTTTCCCTTTACATTTCTAATACCATAAGGCACATCTTTCATCACTTCAGATGACACCGACCAGGATAAAGAATCGTTATTGATACTTGGTGATGATTGAAGTGATTTAAATGAGTTTTCATGAACATCGTGATCCACTGAGGGTGATGTAGTCAAGGTTTTGTCAGATGATTTGTAATTGTCTTTATCGATGTTATATTCATCGTCATCAGGTTCTTCATAATCTTCAGTAGACGTATTTGATGCTTCGGTTTCGCTGTGTTTAGTTCTTTTAGCTTCAGCTATTGGATAATGCTCTGATCCTTCATTTATAGGACGTTTATCACCAGTTTGATTTGTTAACAGTTTTAGTGGGTTAACGATAGGTTTAAATATCGCATTTAGAGTCATGTCATTTGAATTTTGTACATCCTTTATCATTTTTACCTTTCTTTTTACAGCTGCAGCAGATTTTACTATTTGTTCCTTGAGGTTTCGTTCCATTGTTAAGAATTCCGCTCTGTTTGACTTCTCTAATGAAACTGAATGGTTGGTAACGTTACAGCTATATAAAACGTTTAGTCCATTACTATGAATGTATCAAACTTCATGCGATAACAGCCTTTGTTTCGTTCACAATCCTTATTGATGACCACATAACTATAAGGTTTACTCCACACAGTTGAACACATTTCACGAAACTGCATCCATGACATATCAGACCCAACATGTTCATCGTAAACGTGTCTTAGATTTACATCATCTTGCTTGAACAATATAATAAGATTAGCATTATCTCTTACTAGTTGTTTGGGTATTTTAGTGTAAGTTTGATTCATATAAAAACAATCAATGTTCTTATGTCGACCCATAGCGAAATAATCGCGTATATTGTTTTGGTTTTCACAAGCAACATCGTCAAAATTTAATATGATAATTGAGTCAGGCAACGCTTCGTGGGGACTTAAAATTTCACTGTTATGATTATACTTGTAATAAGATGTGTCGGCAACATTTTCCAATACTTTTTCTAAAAATACGTATTTGGGTTGGTATAGTGACTTTGAGTATACATAAAGATTACGAAAACGTGGTCCATCCTTATGCAACAAAAGACTAATAACTAAATTAGTCTTCCCACAGTTCGATGGACCACACACGATACTGCGTATAGTATTTGGCAATAAATTCCCATGACGCCTAGTTTTATTCGATTCTGCAGGACAGATGCATTCTAATTTGAGTGATTCTTTTTGTTTCAGAAATCTCATTACAGTTTTTACTCGACCGTTCTGGTTGATGGATTTAAGCGAAATGATGGAAAATCAGACACATCAATAAATTAAAACTAGGTAATGACTGTCCACCGATATTGTAGGTATTAGCAGGCCTGGCTCACTCCGCGCGGTACATCCGATAATTACCTACAGCGAAGCGCCCCGCCGGCGGGTATTATATCAGTCGAGTGTCACGCGCGCGGCCGTCAGGACGCTGGCGTGCGTTGTAGTACCTAATTCTATGATCGAAGTATTATTTAAAAATTGACATAAAGATAAAGAAATATTGTGCGGCGTTCGGGTGTTTATATTCAAAAGAAATCTACCGGATTTATCTTTTTTTTTTCTTCCCAAAGATGCTGAAAGGTATGTTGGCCATGTAGGTAATCAATAATTCTTAGGATAGTATAGGAACCTAACCTACCATGACTACTGCTCAGAATGCGTTCGTTCGTTTCAGCCAAATGACGTCCACTGCTGGACAAAGGCCTCTCCCAAGGTTTTCCATAATGAATGCGTACTTACATACATACGTACCTCATGACATATAAGTAGATTAATTATTTTTTCACTAGACAGCAACCCTAACAGCGTAAGAAGAGTTCAGAGGCACGCGATAGAAAGAGACACAACTTGTAGGTGAATAAAATTGTAGGTACGTAGTGCTGTGCGAGCTGAATTCCACTGTATCTCGTCGCAGCAAGATTCGCATTTATTTAAATCGTCTTGCGGAGTAATCCTTCTGTACCTGTACTATTACTTATTCTGTGGTATTAGTTACCATATTGTATAGAATGAACAGAACATAACAACGAAAGTATGTAGAAACTTATTATGTTAGTTGAAGGAGTGAACGCAAAATCCATGAACGTCTTGTATAATAATGGACAGGATGGATCAGCGGAAGGTTGTGTAGGCAAACGAGTTTTTGAAATAATTAGTGTATGTGTGTACGTGTGTGATATTTTTCAATTGTGCATCGTTTTTATCATCAGTCGTTGAAAGCATTTTATCATGTCATTAACCTAAATTGGGGAGGCTAAATCGCGACGCCGTTTTTAAAGGCGTCGTGAGCTAGCCTTCCCAATTTATTTACTACTCATGTCGAATTAGGACGAGTACAAGCCTGACTCTTATTTAGTGTACATTGACTGTAATAACCTCTATGGCTATAGTATGTGTCACCCTCTGCCTGTATCGGATTTCAGATTTTTAAATAAAAATTAAATAGACCAGTTAAATATTTTAACGGTACCTGACGATGCGGACACCGGTTACATTCTTGAAGTAGATTTGTTGTACCCAGAAAACTTACATTGTGACCATAACGATTATCCTTTCTGTGCCGAAAAGTTTGTACCGCCAGGTGGACATACATCAAAATTAATACCTAATCTTTATCCGAAATTTGAATAGGTACGTAATTTGTTCGGTGTAATATGACCGAACAAACTGAATCAGCGCACTCGTTCGCGATGCATCGATTTTACCTCAAATAACTAATTAGTGCAAATCACGGAACCATCGCGACCGGGTGCGCTCAGAACATTTTTAACATTTTAACATAACATTTTAACATAACTTTAACATTTTTAACATTACTGTGGAACATTAGTAGTATGGAATTGGGCATTCTAGATCACTGTCGCTCGTCGCTAACGCTGCTCGCTCCAGATGATCTAGAATTGCCCAATTCCATACTACTCATTAGCAACGCATAGCGCGCTCGACCTCGCACCGCGCAGCGCACCTGCTTTCGGAAACGAGAACCACAAAAAAATTTACAATCGTTGTTAATACATTACCCACATGAAATACAACTTACTGATAACACTTCAGCATGCTGATCTGTTACCATGCCATTATTCGAAGCTGGCTTCGCATACTCGAGTAAATAATATAGTTATCTAATTATTTAATGTGTAATGGATAAATTTATATTGAAATAACACGGCCCCCGCCACTGTCGTCGACTTGTTGCGTCACACGCATCGAAACGCGCGCCGGAAATAACGCTGCTGACACTGCGACAAAAGTAACTATTGTTTGTGCCTTATGCACTCGTTTCTGATGTTTTAATTAAATTGATATTTTAACATATAAATTACAATAATATAATAAGAAATTATAATAAATCTTTGGACAATTTCACAAAGTGCCAGCTAACCTCAAAGTAAGCAACTTAATGCTTGTGTTATGGTGCTAGCTTAACGTATTATACTACTTATATACTTTTTTAAATACATACATATTATACATATCATAGTAACATCCAGACCCGTCACATAAATTAAAATTCATCATTTCAATTTCCGCCCGGCCGGGAATCGAACCCGGGACCTCTCGGCATGGTAGTCCGTTCTGAACCACTACAGTTACACCAAACAGCCGACAAAGTTGAACTAACGGTACTCTGAACGTAAGGCGTTCTTCTTTATTACTAAATGTATGCAAAATACGTAAGTATTTGATAATTATGAACGTAAATAAGAAATAATGTAGGTAAATTATTGAAATAAGCGCCTCAATCAATGTAAAAGTTTTATACGTTGTTTACTTTGGTAGACCAGGAATCTTGTCTTAAGAAAGCCGCTCCGAAATATGACATGCTGTCATTATATTTATTTCCTTTTATATAAAGACTGCTAGGATTTATACTTCAGGTTTGCTATAACTGTTGACGTTTCTGTAAGACTTTATTCCTTTAAAAAATAAATAAGTAGGTACCTACGTGAAAATTTAAACTTATAATTACTGACAAAATATATTCTCAAGGGTCTTATGATATAAGAACCTCAAATCTTTCAAAGCAGGTGTATGTATAAAAACACAAAATGTTCGTCTATTTAAAGAATTTCATTAAAACACACTGCAGAAGATGTTTTTTTTTTTTTTTTTTTATATGATATAAGATTCTATTATAGTTGAGCCAGCGCAACTTATTTTTAAACCTGGACCTGAAAAAATGTGTTTTAGGCGTTTTCACGTTTCATTATAACAACTTGAAATTTAATCACCTACGTAATTGCATGAGCAATGTCACATTAAATTGTTTAGCTTTTACTTTCGGGTAAGGCGTATGTAGTTTACTCTACACTCGTGTGACTCGTGTATACCGTGATGTCAGACTATAGAGTTGTCATGAGTGTCAGACATGCAGTCATCAATTAGACCTTAGCTTAACACACATCCACGCATCGTGTTAGCTTAAACACTAGCTGTTGCCCGCTGCTTCATCCGCGTGAATTTTTTTGTCAGAGATCGTTATAAATTATAGCCTATATGTTATTCTGGGTTATAAACTATAATACTGCAAAGTTTCATCAAAATCCGTTCAGTAGTTTTTGCGTGAAAGAGTAACAAACATCCATCCAGACATCCATACATCTAGACATCCAAATTTCGCATTTATAATATTAGTAAGAAGTAAGATGTTTTTTTATATCAAACTAATAGATTCCAACTTATATCAACCAAAGTGGGAACAGATGATTGTTTACAAGAAACTCAACACTAACTTAGCCGTCTAACATTTATACAAAATGAAGTAAAATAAGACATAATGTTTATTTGTTTTATTGTTATTCTGCAATTATTAAAAATATCTGTTTAATGATAGTTAAACTCTAAGATAATATACTTAATTCAAAATTGCTCTGATTATTTAATTAAAAAGGTGTTTTATACCATTTGCTATCACCATTCCGTAGTATTGCTAAAATAGTTAATGCTAATGATCGAAACCTTGATTTTACGACTTGTTTTAATAATTTGTAATATTTTAGATTTGATGTAAATAAGGCTAATTAAAATGGCTTAAAAATAAAAGTATTTACATTTTACATACTTATTTTCATAATACATTCTACTGTGATAAAAATAATTCGTTTCAGATAAATGTCGTTTTTATATAATTAGGTATAAAGTAATAACTATTGATTTAAATAAACTTGGAAAAATACCATATTAATAAATTGAGGTCAAGCAAACATGCGGAGTGCTATGCACCACGTGGTTGTAAGTCTGCTTGCTTGCATTTTTCACCGCACGCATCGGGCTGGTGCGCTTCTCAACTAGGGATGGGACAAAAATATTATGGGCGATACTGTCTGATACTTGATAACTTCGATACGTGATAAATATAATTATATAACTAGGTACTCCGTTTTTATATTTCATAATTTCAGATGATTTTAATGTTCTCTATTTTAGATTTCTGTGGGCATGCCATCGATTACCTATATCAACCAGTAGAATAAGAGGTGTTATTTTTGTAAAAATATGTTGCGCATCTAAATATTACAAATATTTATTTTTACGTTAAATTAAAAAGGCTATTCTCATAATGTAACAAATGTAGTTACGACGTGGTAACTCATATTTTATACTAGGTAACTGCTCCGTACTTTTTACAACACTATAACTGTTTTTGCGAACTCCACAATAATCGCGTTATAAATTGGGGTGTTTCGGTGATTGTCACCACAGTACCGCAACAAGTAATTATCTAGTAATTGCTGCTCAAGTAGCTATTGCGCAGTGCTCCAGAATCTCTGCCCTCCAGAATCTCTGCTCTTCAGAATCCCTGCTCCATCACCAAGGTAAAAATCATGTAAGTTTTTTTATTTATTTACTTTGTTTCTTTTTCTTTGCAATTCTTGGAGTCACCCCAACTTTATCATCTAGCAGATAACCATCCATCCGTCCACCTTCAGCTGGTCCGCTGATGAGACTTCGATTACTACATAGAATTTTACTTTATCTTTACAGGTCCGACTCCGAGATCGAATCCGTGTTCGGAGACAGCGCTGCTGCCTCCAGTTCTCGCAAATATACGCCGAAGAGGAAGACGCCAGTCAAATCAAGGTACAGTGCATTCAGGTTCATTCAACAAACATAATTTTATTCCTAGTGCATCATCATTGATCTTTAACGCTCTCATCACACGTAAGTAAACACTTTGGGATGAGAAAAGTTTAAGATCATAGATGCGCAGGCATCCCGTCAGTTTACTGAATCATTATATTTGTCCCTACAGATCCGACTCCGAGTGTGAGGCTGAGCCGCAAGTACCGAAAAAGAAACGTGTCTCTAAACCCCGGTAAGTGGATGTTCCAACTATGTGCGTATGAGTATGTGTATGTTGATTGAAAATCTCGGTAAGTGGTTCGTTTCACGAATGCGTGTGAGTGTGTGTGAATGTATGAGCGTGTTGAGTGAACTCTGAAATCTAATTAGTGGATGGTTCAGTGCTATGTAAGCAAACAATGTATGTGTATGTATGTTAAGTATGTGTGTAGTTATATGTTTATTAAAAATCTCGGTAAGTGGTTGGTATCATAAATGCGTGTGTGTGTGTGTCTGTGTGTCTGTGTGAGCGTGTTAAGTGAACTCTAAAATCTAGGTAAGTGGATAGTTCAGTGGTATGTAAGCGAAGATTTATGTGTGTATATATGTTGATTGAATGCTTTTGTCTTTAGATACTGTGTTACAAATGAAGATGAATGATTTCCAAGTACAGGCTTTTAAACAACGCTATTTATTATAGCACCTGTACTTGAAAGAGTGTTTCTGCGAGTCAAGTATTAATAATATTAATTTTTAATTTCAGAGCTTCGTCAAAGAGATCTAAAGATCTCTTCGGATTGTTATCCGACGAGGACGAGACGCTAGCGGTCGAGAACTCCCAACGTCGGGGTTCCGCGGCTCACCAGCAGCTGGACAGCAGCCTGACGACCAAGGTCGCCAACGGCTCCGTGCGGCGCACCGCTCCGCTCGACGGCACCTACTACGTAGAGGTGCGCGCCTACACCACCAGCGACGCGCTCAAGGTGTTGCCCGCGGAGCGCTACAAGAAGGCGCTGCTCACCGCGAAGGTCCAGCTGAACACCGGCACATCGGAGTGGCAAGATCTTCAGAAATTTATGAAGAGTCTGAAGAAATTATTTGAAGATCGAGAGCCTGTATTTTATAGTAATAAAGTAAATATATAATAAAAATTTATTTTAGTTAATAGTAAATAGTAAATAATAAAAATTATTTTAGTTAATAAATTGTATTCTTTGAATTTCCTAATTCCTTCTAGTTTTGTAAGTATAGTCGACCACATACCAAGTTACACATAGAAAATACAATAACAACACAACAGGTAACTGGTATTCAGGGTACAATACAAGGTATAGGTAGGTAGGTACGTTTGATTTTTGGTACAAAGGTAGGTACCTAACTAAGGTTTGTTGTTTAGAGAGGTAACAGGTAAGTCTGTTAAAGAACACGGCAAAGTGCGCGTGAAGTCGTTACACTTGGTATGTGGTAGATCTATACATACTGACTTTTTAGAAGTATTAGGATTTCAAAGTAATTTTCCTAGTTTTTAGTATTAGTTATTTTAATAAGGAACTAACCTTAAAGAAATTTATTTCAGCATAAAGTAAAGTATATAAAAACCATGCCTTTTTGTACGGCTTGTTCAGCACGTGTAGACAATACGCATTGGGTAGGGCATTTGCGGAGTAACGCGCATAAGAACAAATGCGCAGCTCCGGTAGAGGACGGCGTAGTTAAGATCTCCTCTGCCTTCAGAGGCCGTATCGCTTCGTATAGGATACTAGCGAACGCGGGAAACGAGTCGACTTTACCTGAGATATTCTTAAATAGTATACGTTCTAAGTTGCTCGTTCTTATAGAAAAATCTTTAAAGCAATACATTAGTTTAAAAATTAATTTAGAGTATTTTGGTAATTTTATTTTGTTAAAAAGCGATACGCAAGATATAAAATCATTCGCGACTAAGAATATGATTATTCATCGCAACTTTAATTACGACCAAGTATTTAACTCCGTCGTCCGTACATTGTGTAAAAAAGTCGAAGAGTTTCAGGATCGTGACAGTGGCTGGGGATTTTTAAATAACATATATGTTGAAATCAATATTAACAAGTTTGATCCGTTAAGTGGAGCAGGTTCAACCTATGTGGATTTACCACTTCATTTAAAAAGGAAAAAAGCTTGTATCAACGTTAAAAACGCTGATAACTTTTGCTTTTTGTGGAGCATCATTGCAGCGCTTTATCCAGCTAAACGCAATACTGATCGTACAGGTTCGTACCCTCCTTTTGAAGACGTGTTAAACGTGCATGGGTTAAACTTTCCTGTCACTTTTACAGATATTAAAACATTTGAAAATAATAATAGATTTTTAAGCATCAATGTATATTCCGTAAAGAATAAGCGCATTGTGGGGCCAATTTATAGATCAGAATTTAAAAGGAAAACTAGGATTAATTTATTACTTCTTGAAAATGGAAACAAATCACACTATGTTTTGATAAAGAATTTGTCACGTCTTGTACGAGCTCAAATAACAAAACACCATAATAAGATATACTTCTGTGACGATTGTTTACTTTTCTTTGCATCTGAAGAAAAACTTGATGGTCACGTTTGTAGCGGCGTAACCACTGTGCTACCGGAACAAGGTAGTTATCTTAATTTTAAAAATTTTAATCGGAAACAAGATATTCCTTTCGTTGTGTATGCTGATTTTGAAACTCTTCTTAAACCGATAGCAACTTGTGAACCGAGTCCCTCTTGTAGTTTTACTTTAAATCAAAAACAACACATTCCAGCGGCGTTTGCTTATAACGTAGTGTGCTCGTTTGACGAAAATCTTAATAGTTTTGTTTCGTATCGCGGACTTGACTGTGTTCATAAATTTCTTAAAAGTCTTTACAAAGATATAGAAAAGATTTATGACATTTTGAGTGTCGATGTGCCAATGGTGTTCGATGAAAACGATGCTAAAATACATGCTGAAGCTGATGTGTGTCACATTTGTAATGGTTTAATACTGTTTGATAAAGTAAGGGACCACTGTCACTTGACAGGCCGCTACCGGGGTGCCGCTCACCAACACTGTAATTTACAGTACAGCCTGCCTAAATTAATTCCCGTCTTTTTTCATAACCTAGCGGGCTATGACTGTCATCTATTCATTAAAGAATTGGCTGAAAGTTCGGGTCCCATAAAAGTAATACCGAAGAACAAAGAGAATTACATTTCTTTTACAAAATTTTTAAAGATGTCTGATAGTAAATTTGCCTAAATAAGATTTGTAGACTCTTTTAAGTTTTTAGGGACAAGCTTAGAAAAATTGGGAAACGGTCTACACAAATCCGATTTTGTTCACTTAAAACGTTGTTTTACCGAAGATAGAGAATTTGAATTATTAACCCGTAAGGGTGTTTATCCTTACGATTATATGAAATCTTGGAAATCGTATTCTAAGAAACATCTGCCCTCTAAGGAAAGTTTTTATAATACTTTGACTGATGAGGGCATTAGCGATGAAGATTACATGCACGCGAAATTGGTCTGGAATACTTTTAATATTTCTAATTTGGGAGAATATACTGATCTTTATCTTAAAACCGATGTTTATTTGTTGACAGATATCTTTGAAAATTTTAGAGCGGTATGTAAAAGAAATTATCATCTAGATCCAGCTTTTTACTTAACAGCACCAAGTTTATCATTTGACGCGATGTTATTGAAAACGGGCGTAGAGTTGGAGCTACTGTCTGACTTAGAAATTATACGCCTCGTACAGAAAGGCGTGCGGGGTGGGATTTGTCTTTGTTCTACCAGGCTAGCTAGCGCGAACAACATTTACATGGATAATTACGATGAAACTAAACCAGATTCTTTTCTCTTATACATCGACTGTAATAATCTATACGGTTACAGCATGTGTCAGTCCTTGCCAGTAGCTAATTTTAAATTTCTTGAACAACACGAAATTGATAGATTACATATTACAAACGTTTCAGACGATGCAGAATATGGATTTATACTAGAAGTTGATTTGTTGTACCCCGAAGAGTTGCACTGTACTCATAACGACTATCCATTTTGCGCGGAGAAATTTATACCTCCAGGAGGTACAACTTCTAAATTAGTGCCGAATTTATACTCAAAATACAATTATGTAATTCATTACGTACATTTAAAAACGTGTTTAAATCATGGTTTGATTTTGAAAAAAATACATCGGGTAGTTACATTCAAGCAAAGTAAATTCTTAGCGGAATATATTAATCTTAACACCGAATTGAGAAAGAAAGCAGAAACACCATTTCAACAAGACTTATTTAAGCTCATGAATAATTCTGTCTTTGGAAAAACCTTAGAAGATACTGAGCGTAGAGTAAACGTAAAATTAGTGAATCAATGGCAGGACGATACCAATCGAACGAATCGATCTATCTCTGCGGCAAAGTTAATTTCACGACCAAATTTTCACAGCGCTACCATTTTTACTGAAAACTTAGTAGCCGTTCAAATGAAACCGGAAAGAATTATACTCGACAAGCCGATTTACGTAGGTTTTGCTGTTTTAGAGCTTTCAAAAAGCCATATGTATCAGTTTCATTACTCTGTCATAAAGCCTCACTACGGTCATAAAGTGCAATTATGTTACACGGACACTGATAGTTTTATCTATGAAATACAGACTAAAGATGTATACAGAGACATAAAACAAAATTTCTTGCGATATTTCGACACCAGTAATTACGCTTCGCAAAACCAGCACGATCTTCCGATTATGAACAAAAAAGTACCGGGTTTGTTCAAAGATGAACTTGGCGGACGTATTATGACTGAATTTGTAGGGCTAAGATCAAAACTGTACTGCATTAAAACTGAAACTGATGTAATCAAAAAGGCAAAAGGCATTAGAAAGAATGTTATCAAACATTTGAACGCATCCGATTACAATGATGTATTACTCAATGATAAAATAGTGCGCAGAAAAAATATTCTGTTTAAATGTATTAAGCATAATATTTTCACCCAGACAGTAAATAAAATTGCTTTATCAAATGCTGATGACAAACGTTTCATAATGCCCGACAAAGTTTCCACAAAGGCATGGGGTCATAGTTCCTTAATTTAATGCTTTACATTATGCTGAAATATATTATAATAATCATTTAGGCTAAACTAACTAACTATAGGTGTAAGGTTAATTTTAATTTATTTCATAAATATTGTAATTATTTATAAGTTAATAGAAATAAACATTTAATAATTTACACAATTTATGGTTTTATTTAAACTCATAAAAATCGTCAAATAAGCGTAATCACGCAATATTGTAATTTGCAATACGCTGATACAATACATCCGTTCAGTTTTGCAAATTCAGCGATTTCGTAATAAAGTATCTGTACTAAACATAATTTTTAATAAATATTTCAACACCACGAGAGCTCATTCACTCCATATTATTCCACACCTCCAGACAAGCGAGAGAATACATTTTCGGTAAGTATACAATTTCTAAGGTTTATTGGTATAGGTATTATTGTATTATAATACGAACACTAACAATTGTTTTACTTTTCAGATCATGGAAAACTCTGATGACACCAACATCATGCTGTCCCAGTACACCTGTGATCCCTGGGAAGGGCTCACTCAAGCCTGTCAGGAACTAATGGACAGGCCTGAGACGACCGAGCCCCAAGCCTTGCGGGAAAAGAAGGTTCGGCGGAAGGCTGAGGCCAAGAAAAAGCGACGTAGTTCTGCAAAGTCCTACGTTATCAACAGGGAACGCTCGAGAGGCATTCGGCTCATACAAATACGGGTGAGTGACCTAACCAGCGAGCCTTCCTGTTCGACGGCGCGGGACCCGGAGCACAGTGACAGTGAGGACAATGTGGTGCTGAGTGCGCAGTATGTGGTGACAGAACACAATGACGAAATAATGGATATGACTGATAGTGTTATAAGAAAAATTTCAAAAAAGTTGTGTAGTGATAATCTTTAGTTTTAAGTATAAATATGTACTTAGGTTAAATAATAGTTTTATAAGAAAGTAGCAATAAAGTCTAGAAACTAAACGTGTTTATTTTTTCACCACCTCAAATAGGAAACAATTACTTTTACTATTTAGACTTAATTATTTTTTACTTGAAGGATCGATAAATTAAAGACGGTAATGCCTTTTAATAAGTATAGTTTATTTAAAAATCATAAATTAACTTTATTTTCAACACACCATTTCTTTATGCATACTACATTTTTTAATGCACAAATTTTCTTATGATAAATACAATTATATAATGCAGTATTATCTGAACAATACATTTTATGAAGAGTATTTAAGTTAGGAGCACTTAAATTACTTATATCTACAATATTATTTTCTTTTCCACATAGATCCTGCACCCAATTGATCTTTTCGTCTCCTTTTACAAAAATCTTTTTGTCTTTTAAGTAAGGTTTAATAATTCTTTGAAATTCTCTATAGTCTACATATCCTTCACTCCAGCGGTAGCCTCTGTTTCTTTCGATCCAGCGAACCTGCTTTTTCTCTTCAGCGGTTAATGAATTGAACGGATATGGTGGTTTTACCAAAAATATGTAAGTATGCTCTTGGGTAGCCATAGCAAGTTCTTTAACTATAAATTCATTAACACTATTTTTGAACCCTTGAATATCCACAATTGCTGTGTTGATATTCATGATAATTTCTTTACTATATTGCTCAAAGGTTTGTACTCAAATATACAATCGTTTAAAATCAAACAGTAAGCAGCGGTCTGATCGGGTATTTCTTGATCTGTTTCGATTTCAACTCTTACATCGATCGATCCTTTCAAAGTTTCGTGTTGCCTCGAACAGTCGATAACAAATAAGGGAGCCACGTCTCTGAATTCCTTCAAGCTCATCAACGGCTCTGGTCGACGTCCGTGATACGACTGTTGAAATCTTGTGTACTGCTCATATAATAAAGTAATCTTGTCTTCGGAAAAACTAACATTTAGTCCTTCGTATGGGTAATATGACGAATTTAGAAAGACTCTTACATCACGTACATGACAGTGGTCAAACTCAGCCATTGACGAGTGAGCGTTATGTTTGCGGTTAGTTTGTAACGCGATTACAACAAATCGTGGTTTCTCTATTTGCGATGAAGTTTTAATAGACCACGTATGTTTACGAGTTTTAGGTAGTAGTGGATATTCATATAGGTCCCAATTACGATATGCTAATGGAATAGGTCGATCTTTTTCTAAATGTTTTAATAGATTAATTCTTTCTCTATCTGATACTTTAATGTGTGGAACTCGCCAAACTATTTTATTAATTATAATGTCATCTACTATTTCACCTGTATTAAGTTTGATTGCATTGAGATTAGTATTGCTTCTCAGCAATACTAACTCGTGTTTACAGTTAATGATAATTTTATCATAATCTTCTGCAAATCCTAATATCTTGTTTAGCGGAATAGATGCGGAAAATGATCCACCAGCTGCATTGTTTGTGCCCGTGGGCGACCAACCCCAAACTTTTGCACACTTAGACTCATTATCATTTAAGGATAGATAAGATTTTATTGTCGTCGTAATACCTGCATTCTTAACTTTATCTATTTCTACCCCATTTAGTTCGTATCGTATGTCTTGAAATAGAAACAACGCTGGATTATTGACAAAATGTACATTTGATACTTTTTCTTTAGTCGTGCTATTAAAGACGTTCACTTTACCCTCGATGTATAAACTACTGAGTGAAGGCAGCACGTACAGGTCCTGTTGATTGATAGGTATCCGTATTTCATCGTTCTTGTTGAAACTGGTTACGTATGGTTTGTATGAATGGTATTCAAAACTTTCAATACTATTATCGTATGGTGTTTGTTGAGATATATTTAAAATATTCATTTTATTAAACCAACTAGCTTAAGAAATGCTTTATTATTCTTGGTTAGCTTCTTTTTTACTTGAAGGGATGTGTCTTTATGAGGTGTTCTTTTAGAACTGACTTGAGTACTCGAGGTGATTGGGTTTTTATTGAAATTCAACATTTTTTTCTGAAGTGTAAGTACAGTTGAACTTCTTCTCCACGTAAATTTATTTCTTTATTTTCAGCGTCCAACAATCTTATGTTAATAGCACTTATGGAATCTTTGTTAACAGGAAAATAAATTAAGTTTTTAGGTATTTCAATTATTCGATAACCAGGTGGTACATTAGGTACAAACTCGTAAATAATATGACTTGCTTTCCCATTTACAAAAGAACCACTAACTACATCGCATTCGATCCGCACGATGGTTGTTGATACAATGCTGACGGGATACTCAGACTCAGTACTTATATTAGCATTTATCGTCCCCATACCAAATCCTAATATTTTACCAATTGATTCTTTCTTATTGAAGTGAACATCTTTGGAACAACATATATTTGTCTTCAAGGTATTGTTGTTGCAGGTTAGTTTTAATACGGTGTTCTTTATGTTACTTTTTAAATAATCACATATATCCTGAAGCTCGTAAGACCCTTCAGGAATTTTAATGACTTCGCTATCACCATAATAAAATTTATTGTTTCTTTCATCTATGTTAGGAATAGAATTGAAAGTTGAAAAATATATAAGACCGCATTCGTAGTCTCCTCGTAATTCCAACGTTGGTGAATAGTTTGTAATTAAACAGGCTCCTACCCCGGTTATGGACACAGTGAAAGACATTTTTATACTGACAATTTTATTTATTACATTTGTTATATAAATGCTTTATCCAATAGTTTCTTAAAAATTTTAGACATAAGTGACCACAGTTTGTGGTTCCAAACCTTTGATGTTGTACATAATTATAGTTTATTGGTAAGTTATGTAAATACTTAACTAATTCCAACGGCGGTTTTAAATTTCCAAAACTATCATAATATTCTGCGTAATCGTTTTGCTTTACAAAGGCTACCCAATGCGTTCCAGGATTTTTGCTGCTATCCAAATTTAGTATACCACACTCAATCTTTTTGGCCTTCAAAGGTAATTTATCTCTCATAAATACACCGCGAAAGAATGGTATATCACTAGCGTGTTCTAATATATCAAAATTTGTGAGAGCACGTCTGGGTAGCCGTTTGATTAGTTTTTTGAAGGATTTAAGTATAAACCAGCTCCTTTTTTATGCGGTTTTATATACAATCCTTTTCCAAGAGCTACCGCTTCCATCATTCTATTATGGCGTTCAGACTCCTGAAGACTCTTCTGTGCAGCTTTAGAATCATTAACAGCTTTCGCAATACCTGCTGCACCTCCCGCTAGAGAACCCAAGGCTGATAATCCCGCAAATATGGGAATGAGAGGTAAGAGTCCGCCATATTTTGGAATGGGAATACACCGTGGTAATTTTATTCCTTTTTTATTTGAAAATAGTTTTTTTGCAGCAGCATATGCATATTGTATAGTAGAATGTTTGTCCTTCGATTTTAGTTTTTTAATTTGTGTTCGTATTTTTTTAATACCCGACATAAATGATTTTACACCAGAGCCCGCCCTAATTTTAGCCTTCATTGCATTTTTTACTATCCACGATGCTATCTTTTCTCCGGTTCTGGCATCCTTCGATTTCATTCTCTTCTTAGCCATGTTTAAAAGTTCTACGTCAGCGTTGTGTCGAGCACTAGAATCTTTATTGTTGTAAGCAATATCGTGATACATGCAAGCTTCATCCAATTTGTTTACTCCTCTTTCGCCTCTAAGTAACCGTTTCTGAAGTTTTGTTCCAGGACCACAAAATTGATATCCAGGTAAATGTAACTCGAACGGTAAATTATCTATCAAAGTATTAATAATACCACTGCCTTCCTTCATCGATAAGCACAGAGTGATATGAGATAATAATTATCATCAGGTTTTATATACCTAGACTACTAATTCACTTTTGTCCACCCAGCTGTTCTCCTCATCACTTAAACCTAACCATTTTACCAATAGCTTATTTCCTTTCTTTTTTATTACCTTTTCAATGAGATAAATATCTGGAAACTTGGTTTTCTGTAATTCAAATCCGTAAAAAGAACCCAGAATATTTAGATTGTGTTTGTCTTCTATTTGATAAGTTTGAGGATTGGTTTTATTTACTTTAATAATGCGAAATATTTCGGTAGACCAATTAGGGGTATAACCTTTATAAAAATCTCCTTTGAATTTACTTATACGAACATAATCACCGACTTGAAACGATGACCTTTGACGTACATTCCGCTTTTGGGATTTAACAATGTTACACCTGACTACTGTGCCGTGTGGGGACGGCCGTAAAAGAATACTTTTCCCCACCGCCCACAGGAGGCGTGTCGTAAGAGGCGACAAACCCCTGTAGCACCGGACGGGCAGCAGCGTCTGCGTGCGAAACCAAGTAAAAAACTGCGATCGCCAACCCGCCTGCCAAGCGTGGCGATTAGGGCAAAACCCTCCAAATGGTGGCACAAACAAAAAAACGGCCCCTAGTCCCCGGCGGCCCCACTATCCCGGACCACGGTAGCGGTCACGGTAACGGTGGGGCAAGGGGTGCGAAGAATCCCCGGGGGATGCCAAGCTACCAACACCGACGACCTCTGGCCCTGGCAACCTATAACGCTCGCACACTGCGTACAGACGTGAAGCTAATGGAACTCGAGGAAGAATTGAGCAGGTTACGGTGGGATATCGTAGGATTATGTGAAGTCCGAAGAGAGGGAGAGGACACCATAATTCTCAAATCCGGAAACCTGCTCTATAACCGGGAGGGCGACCAGCAGTCCCAGGGTGGTGTCGGGTTTATCGTCCACAAGTCCCTTGTCAACAACGTGGTCCAGATCGAGAGTGTTTCGGCGAGGGTAGCGTACCTGATACTCAGAATCACCAAACGGTATTCGCTGAAGGTCATACAGGTATACGCACCGACCACGGAACACCCCGACGACGAAGTGGAGACTATGTATGAGGATATTTCCAGAGCCATACATAGCTCCCGGTCCCATTTTACCGTTGTGATGGGGGACTTCAACGCGAGGCTAGGTAAACGAAGCGATAATGAGCCGAAAGTGGGGCAATTTGGGTATGGAGAGAGGAACGCACGTGGCCAACTGCTGGCTGGCTTTATGGAGAAGGAGGGCCTCTTTATGATGAACTCCTTCTTCAGAAAGCCAAAACAGCGAAAGTGGACATGGCTGCATCCCAATGGCGCTACAAAAAATGAGATAGACTTCATCTTGTCGACGAAGAAGCATATATTCAATGATGTCTCTGTGATCAATTCGGTCAAAACAGGAAGCGATCACCGAATGGTAAGAGGCACATTGAATATCAGACCCAAGCTCGAGAGATGTCGACTGATGAAGTCTACGCTCCGCCCAGCGCCCATCCAACTCCAAAACCCCGAAAGCTTTCAGCTCGAGTTGCAAAATCGTTTCGAATGCCTAGGAGACTGCGAAAATGTGGACGAATACAATGACAGGTTCGTGGAAATTGTCCAAACGACTGGGTCTAAGTTCTTTAAAACCCGTCGTTCAAAAGGAACCAAAAAGATCTCTGACCTCACCAATCAACTCATGGAAGAGAGACGGAACTTGGTTTTGCAGTCCTCTGAAGATGCTGCTCAGTATCGGCGCCTTAACAGACAGATCTCCAAGTCTTTGACTCGCGACCTACGCCAATTTAATACAGACCGTATTAAAGAGGCGATTGAGCGAAACAAAGGCTCTAAAGTGTTCGCAAGAGATCTGTCTGTTGGCCAAAGTCAACTGACCAAGCTGAAGACAGAGGATGGCAGAGCCATTTCGTCGGGGCCGGAGATATTGGAAGAGGTTGAGAAGTTCTACGGACAATTATACACGACTGTACGCGCACCTGTCACAAATCTAGCCGAAGACCCAAGAGCTAGACTGACCCGACACTATACCGAAGATATCCCGGACGTCAGTCTGTACGAGATTAGAATGGCTCTCAAACAGCTGAAGAACAACAAGGCACCGGGTGATGATGGAATCACGGCTGAGCTTTTGAAGGCAGGCGGAACGCCGGTACTAAGGGCTCTTCAGAAGCTGTTCAATTCCGTCATCCTCGAAGGAAAAACGCCTACGACATGGCACAGAAGTGTGGTGGTACTCTTCTTCAAAAAAGGTGACAAAACCTTGTTGAAGAATTATAGACCCATCTCACTTCTGAGCCATGTCTACAAGCTGTTTTCGAGAGTCATTACGAATCGTCTCGCTCGCAGGCTCGACGACTTCCAGCCTCCCGAACAAGCCGGTTTCCGAAAAGGCTTTAGTACCATAGACCACATACATACGCTAAGGCAGATTATACAGAAGACCGAGGAGTATAATCAACCACTTTGCCTGGCGTTTGTGGATTATGAAAAAGCCTTCGATTCGGTCGAGACCTGGGCAGTGCTACAGTCAAAGTCAAAGTCAAAATTTCTTTATTTGTTTAGACTAATAAATAGTTCTTACAAATCGTCATTTTGCTCTTAAGGAGCCTCTACATGTCTCATAATCTTTTTACCCTACCAGCGCTTCGAGACCAACATTTGGCAAGTGCTGAGAAGAAGCGCCGCAACAAACTCAGTCACCACTGTCTGCCGGTTAATATAAATAAATAGAAATAGCAGTAGTAGGTACATTCGATTCAGGAGCAGTTCACTGAATTTACCATGCATTCTTGTATAGTGTATCTTATAAGAATGGGTATACAAAATTGCGTGGCATATTAAACAAGGTAGTGACGTGCTAATATCTAGACTTACAGATTACATACTCAAATACTAGTAGAAATGACTCGCATACATAAGTTGGAATAACTTGGATTGACCAGTCCCCGAAAGCAGCGCCTGTTCACAGACATGACGAGTGAACCAGCCATCGCTTCACTCGACCATATTAGAGGGAATGTAACGACCCGCCTCACTACGCCACCACCCCAGAGACATTTTAGTGAGAATGACAATACCAAGTTATCTCTTAGAGAAAAAAAAAACTAATAATAAAGCTAAGTAACAGTCCAGATTGAGAAGCATGACACTATAACATTTTAGAAAATTAGATTAGTTTATACATTACTTTTCATAGCACGATTTTAATTCTTTTTAGTGCGAGCATGAGAGGACCATAATCCTACTCCCAGGATGACTTATCATTAAGAAAATCTCGAGTTGTATAATAGGCTTTTTTAAGCATGTGATCTTTAACTATACCTTTAAATTTATTGTACGGTAGCTCTTTATATTTATCAGGGACTTTGTTGTAAAAATGGATACCTTGTCCCATAAAGGTGGCAAACACTTTATTAAGTCTAAAAGCGGGTATAGCCAATTTATTTTTATTTCTAGTATTGATTTGGTGAATATCACTTTTCTTTTTGAAATCATTAATATTTTGTTGAATAAATAGAATACAGTTTAAGATGTATTGTGAAGCGGCCGTGAGAATGCCAATTTCTTTAAACAATTCTCTAAGGGACGCTCTTGCTTTCATTTTATACAAGTATCTTATGGCACGTTTTTGCAGAATAAATATTGTTTCAAAATCTGCAGCTTTGCCCCATAGCATGATTCCATATGACATTAGGCTATGAAAGTAGCTAAAGTAGACTAAGCGAGCTGTTGAAACATCGGTTAATGACCGTATCCTTTTTATTGCAAAAGCCGCTGAGCTGAGCTTTCCCGCCAGAGTTTCTATATGGGAGCCCCACTGGAGTTTTGAATCCAGGGTAATTCCCAGAAATACAGTAGATTCTACCAGATCGATTGCATTATTATTAAGTTCTATTTGGGTACTAACTGTTTTTACGTTAGGCAAAGAGAATTTTATACATTTTGTTTTCTTTGCATTCAGTTGTAGATTATTTGTAGTGAACCAACTTAAAACTCTTGTTAGTGCATTATTTACATCGTCAAAGTTATTTTTACTTCTATCAATATTAAAAATCAAAGATGTGTCATCAGCAAATAACACGATTTCGCAAGAGTCTTTAACAAAATATGGTAGATCATTAATGTATATAAGAAACAAGAATGGACCCAGAATGGACCCCTGCGGAACTCCCATTTTCACAGGTGACCCAGAAGACAAAACACCATTTATGTCGACTTTTTGAACTCTAAAGTTTAAATAGGATTGTATTAAATCCAAAGCCGAGTCCTTTACCCCATAATAGTGCAGTTTGCGAATTAGCGTTTGATGTTCTACGCAGTCAAAAGCTTTTGAGAGATCACAGAAGACCCCTAGTGCATTTTGAGAATTTTCCCAAGCCTCGAAGATATGTTTAAGTAGTGCAACCCCGGCATCGGTGGTGGAACGACCCTTGGTAAAACCATATTGTTCACTATGAAATAGTTTATTAGAGCCAAAGTGAATCATAAGTTGCTCCTGTATGATTTTTTCAAAAATCTTGCTCAAGGCGGGCAAGATAGAAATGGGTCTATAATTGCCAGGGTCGGTTTTGCTACCAGACTTAAATAATGGCATTAGTCTACTGTGTTTCATGAGGTCGGGGAAGATTCCCTTCTCTATGCAATTATTGAATATTATCGCTAACTGTGGGGAAATTATATCAATAATGTGTTTGACTATCTTGACAGAGATGCCCCAGATATCAGTTGTACTCTTTACATTTAAAAGATTAAAAGTTTTAGTGATATCTAATGGAGTAATATGTTTAAAAGAGAAGTGCGAGTCACAGGGTGTCACGTGGGTTTTCAATATTTCTTCAGCCTCGGAGGGAGATGACTTTAAGTTGGCAGTTGTTGCTGAAGCTATATTAACAAAAAATTTGTTAAAAGCTTCTGCTACATCTTTATCTGCAGATATCAAATTATCGTGAACTTTGAGAGAAAAGTCATTATCTCTTGGTTTTAGTTTACCAGTCTCTCGGTTGATAACATTCCAAGTTTCTTTTATTTTATTACTGGCGTTTCCTATCTTGTCCCGAATATAAAAAGACTTAGCCATGAAGCAAACTTTCTTAAAAATTTTTGAATACTTTTTCACATGCTCAAGAAAAGATATACTATTATTATACTTTTTCATGCCAGTCTCTCCAAAGGTGCCAAATTGACTATCGATATATCGAAGTGTTAAGGGGTTTGTACAAAAACGCCACAATGTCGGTCCGCCTCCAGGATCGGGACTCGAAACCTATCCAGTTGCAGCGAGGGGTAAGACAGGGAGACGTCATATCTCCAAAACTGTTTACCACCGCCCTGGAAGATGTCTTCAAGCTTCTGGACTGGAACGGATTTGGCATAAATATCAACGGCGAGTACATCACCCACCTTCGATTCGCGGACGATATCGTAGTCATGGCTGAGACCTTGGAGGATCTAGGCACAATGCTCGATGGCCTCAGTAGAGCCTCTCAACAAGTGGGCCTCAGAATGAACATGGACAAGACAAAAATCATGTCTAATGTCCGTGTTGCACCCACTCCTCTGAAGGTTGGAGACTCTACACTCGAAGTTGTTGACAATTATGTATACCTGGGACAAACAGTCCAGTTAGGTAGGTCCAACTTCGAGAAAGAGGTCAATCGTCGAATCCAACTCGGATGGGCAGCGTTCGGGAAGCTTCGCCATATACTCACGTCCGAAATACCGCAGTGTCTTAAGTCGAAAGTATTTGACCAATGCGTGTTGCCAGTGATGGTATACGGATCTGAGACGTGGTCGCTTACTATGGGCCTCATAAGAAGGCTCAAGGTCACCCAAAGGGCGATGGAGCGGGCTATGCTCGGAGTTTCCCTGCGTGATCGAATCAGAAATGAGGAGATCCGCAGGAGAACCAAAGTAACCGACATAGCTCGCAGAATTGCTAAAATCAAGTGGCAGTGGGCGGGGCACATAGCTCGTAGAGACGATGGCCGTTGGGGCAGGAAAGTTCTCGAGTGGCGACCACGGGCTGGAAGACGTAGCGTGGGCAGGCCTCCTACTAGGTGGACCGACGATCTGGTAAAGGTCGCGGGAAGAGCCTGGATGCGGGCAGCGCAGGACCGTTCATTGTGGAAAACCTTGGGGGAGGCCTTTGTCCAGCAGTGGACGTCATTTGGCTGAAAAGAAGACACCTGACTAATGTCTCATTATTATTGTTAACATCAACCGGCTTGAATTTCGTGATTCGATGTAAAGTATTGTTATAGTAATGCACAGCTGAATTTAAATTATTATGGAACCATTCATATCGTCCGCACAAACTAAACATCTTGTAAAGGTGTGATTTTAAAGTTCTTATTACTCGTTCTACAATAGAAGCTTTTTTAACAGAGTATGTGGAATAATGATTTACGCCATGTTTTTTCATTAACTGCTTAAAAGAAGTATTATAAAACTCTGTCCCCAGGTCTGTTTGCAAGTTTGTAGGCTTTCTTGTCGATTTAGATAATATATTTTGCATTGCACTCGTAACACAATTTTTTGATTTGGATTTCAAAGGTCTAACCCATACATATTTTGAAAAAGCGTCAATAACTACTAAAACATATTTATATCCTTTATTAAATGACGAATATTTCTGTAAATCAATAAGATCAGCTTGCCATAAGTCGTCTATTCCTTTTATAATCGTGTGTCTACGAGAGAAATTTCTTCGTGCTGCTTTGTGAATCTCGTTTACTATATCTTGTTTACTCATTCTTATCAGGTTTAGCTCCAACCATGACATCAATTTCTTGTTTTGTGTAATACAATGTACTTAAATGGTTAGTAGTCAGTTTTTCCAAATTGTTTAAGTACTTTTTGACATTATTTTGTATTGTTTTCATTTCATTTTTCAGTTCTTGAACACACTTATCAACATAATCTTTATTCACAGCTTCATCGCTTTTTTCAGGAGATTGTACACCCAGTAATCTTGATGATTTTAAATCAAAATCACCAGAATTTGTTCTTACTAATGTATCGGTAAGAATGTCAGTAAATTCAGTTAGTCGTAAACGCTTATGAACGTGATGCCCGAATTTATCAATATTCATTGCCGTCTTGTCGGCTTCTGCAATGTAATGGTACTGCTCAATTTTCCTAAGGGAAGCTTATTATATTTGATGTCTTTTATGATACCAGCTTCGTGCAACTCTTCGATAATTGCATAAATTTCATTATGTACTCCAGTGTTACCAGCAGCCCATGATCCAAGTAGCAGTTTCAATCGTTCTACTAACTCATTTGGATCGTTCCAGTAAACTAAATCAGTATCCGTCTTCACTTTTTTTAGAATATCAATACCTTCTCCCTGATGAAGACTTTCTACACTACTTGTATGATTTCTTGAGAACTTAAATAGTGGTTTAATCACTCGCATATATTTTAATCCCTTGTTACTATTGATTGGTTTTGTTGGGTCGAAATTACGTTTATGTGCATTGGTATCGATAAGTAATAATTTATAATGTTGTAAGTCTTCCTGCGTAATAACATCTAAATCTGGTGTCTTGTTATACAATAATTGTTTTAAGCCTGGAGTTTTTTTCAAGGTCCGGTTTCCAATTTTCAGAATCCTATCGTCGTCATAAACACGGGTATTGCCTAGCAAAAGTTTTTTATTAACATGTCTTACACCGTAAGGTACATCTTTTATTGCTTCAGACGATACGGACCATGATAATGAATCGTTGGCAACACTTGGAGAAGACTGCAGAGATTTGAATGAGTTTTCGTGAACATCTTGAACATCAGATGGTAACGAAACGAGGGTTTCGTTAGGTGTTTTGCGATCATCATCATCTGAGACTGCTTCACTATCAATAGGTTCTTCGTAATCTCCAATAGACGTATTTGATGACTCGCTTTCACTGTATTTAGCTCTTTTTACTGTTTCAGTTTGCCTTGATTCATCATTTATTTGACGTTTTTTGTTTGATTCACTGGTTAACAACTTCAGTGGGTTAACGATAGGTTTAAATATAGTTTCTAATGCCATATCATTTTCATTTCTGAAATCTTTTATCATTTCTACTTTTCTTTTCACAGCCGCTGCAGATTTAATAATTTGCTCCTTGAGGTTTCGTTCCATTGTAAAGGATTCCACTCAGTTTGGCTTCCCTGGTGTGATTAATTCGTAAGTAACTCAACAGCTACTTTTATAAAAACTTAGTCCATTATTATGAATGTATCAAACTTCATTCTATAACAACCGTTGTTACGTTCACAGTCCTTATTAATAATAACATAATTATACGGCTTACTCCAAACAGTAGAACACATTTCACGGAACTGAGACCACGTCATGTCAGACCCTACATGTTCTTCGTAAACGTGTTTTAGATTAATGTCGTCTTGCTTAAACAATATTATAAGGTTCGCATTATCTCTTACAAGTTGTTTGGGTATTTTAGTGTAAGTTTGATTGATATAAAAACAATCAATATTCTTATGTCGACCCATCGCAAAATAGTCACGTATATTGTTTTGATTTTCACAAGCAACATCGTCAAATATAATAATCGAGTTAGGCAAAGCCTCTTGTGGACTTAGAACTTCACTATTATGGTTATACTTGTTATAGGTAGTGCCAGCAACGTTTTCTAATACCTTTTCTAAAAAAACGTATTTAGGTTGATATAATGACTTTGAATACACATACAAGTTGCGAAAACGCGGTCCCTTCTGGTGTAGCAGCAGGCTGATAACTAAGTTGGTCTTCCCGCAGTTCGAGGGACCGCAAACAATACTACGTATAGTATTTGGCAACAAGTTTCCATGACGCTTAACCATGTTCGGTGATGTTGGGCAGACACATTCTAATTTCAGAGATTCTTTTTGTTTAAGAAATTTCATATCAGATTTGAACTTGACCGCTGTGGTTGATGTATTACAACTAAATGACGATAATTCTGTCGTTCGATTAAATTAAAAGCTCAAAAATATTTCCTTATGGAATTGGGCCGTTCTAGATCATCTGGAGCGAGCAGCGCTAGCTGCGACGAGCGACGGATGATCTAGAATGCCCAATTCCATACTACTAACATTGAATAGAACTATATTTTTAACATACAAACTCTTTTAATCCAAACATTCAAACCCTGAGCCGCAATATTGGTCCTTCGAGCAACGGCCTCGCGAGTCGGTAAAAAAACTTTAGTTTGGTGTCGATAAGTGAGGTGTATGAACTAGCAAAACATTGGTGAAAGGATTGCAGTGTTTGGACAACATCAACATCAACAACAACAGGACGGAGCATCAGCAGCGTGTGCAGCAGCCCGTAAGCTGAACAACACCTGTAAGATCTGTCCATTTATTTCTCTTAACAATAACATCAAACATGGTAACTTTGGAATCGCAATACCTGCTTTCCGAAGATATCGAACGGGAGTTTAAGAACTATAAAAAGGATGGCGCTGAACGTAAGAACAGTTTTGAGTATTTCAAAAGGCGGTGGAACAAACTAGAGGAACTATGGAATGAATTCCAATTTAATCACGAACAATTACTAGAAAACATTAGCCAAACAGACCCATATTTTGAAAACAAACAGTACGACGCGACTAAAGGGATCTACACACAGTTCAAAAACCTCATTAACAGTGATTGTCAACAATTCCAATCACAACAGACGGCATCTACCTCTAAGATGTCTGAAAAACAGAGAATGTCAGGGACAGAACAGCTGCAGGGTGAACAAGGATCCTACAGCAAGTTAGACGAAACATTACGTAAACAGCTAGGCAACTTCAAAGCATTTGAGAGAACAGTGTCTAATATCAACATAGAACAGATGACAGATAAGTGGGAGTTTGAGGACGCATTGAAATTATTAGAAACACGTTGGACAACAATAGACAGCTTACATTGGGAAATAGACAGTGAGTTAGATGGTAAAAACTTAAGAGTACGAAGCAAGGTTTTCTAAAAACGAAAAACAATACAACATGTTGAAAAAGGAAATTAACAAGTGTAACGCAACACCGTATGCCAGCCTATGCCTGCCTCGCCAAGCCACCGCCAAGCCAGCGCCAAGCCAGCGCCAAGCCAATGCCAAGCCAATGCCAAGCCAACGCCAAGCCAACGCCAAGCCAACGCCGCCACATCCGTAATGCAGAGTACGCCATTTGACTACATCCGCCATAAGACTGTGACGTCACTACCGGTTGGTTATCGATGGCCACACCATTTGGGTGGGGGTTTTGTATTATATAGCTGAGGAGCTCATTTTCCGGGGCATTCGATACCGAATACTAAGTTAAGCTGAAACTCTGTCCGATTACTGTGCGAAATATAAAAAGTTGACTTGTAAGCAAGTGTTTCCATTCCCTTCTGTTACACTCAGAAGTGGAATATGAAACGTAATCGTCCTGGAGATGGAGGCTACGGGGTCCGGCCACCTGGATGGAATTCTTCAAACCGAGAACCACACCAAAACGAAAACGAAGATGACCGTGATTTATCACTACCCGCGGCAAGAAAATTATTGAAGCATCTTTTGGAAAATGAAGTGGACAGGGCGATACGTGACCTAGAACAAGAAACTGTGCTCATCGTGCTGCATCGCTCATACCAGAATTTGACCCAGACGAAAAAAAAAAGTATCTACGTGATTGAAGAAAATCGATCAGCTTGGAAATATACACGATTCGAACGATAACATCAAGGTGGTGAACACTGGTGGAAAGGACGTCGTGTGGAAAGCTGGTCAAGTCCCGACGCGCGCCTTGAGCTGCGAGGAGCCAACAGTAAGCCAGGTCAGTAGCCAAGCCATGTTATCTTATGATTTCTGTTTATTTAAAGTGCCAAGCCAGTCTCAACTCAAAAGTGCCTCGCATATGTTAGATTCACATTATGTCTCATCGGTAGACCAAAAGTCCGACCCTATGATAGGTGGTGTTTCGCTGACCGATATAAGGATAGGAAAATTAAATGAAAACGAGCGTAGTAGTTTGATTCCTTTAATAATGCAGTATGAAGGTCTGTGGGGACCTATAAGTGGTTATCAAGTGTTATTTTAACTGTAAAATAATCAATTATGTAAACCCTGGTCTTCCTAATATAAATAAATAAATAAATAAATAAATAAATAAATAAATAAAGATAGTTTTGCAAGTAGTACAAACGGCCTAGGATGTACAGATTTGGTTCAAATTAAAATTAAACTCGCCACTGATCAGTCCACATATCGACAACCTTATAGATTATCATTGTGATCAAGAGATACTAAAGTCTAAAGTTTCGGAATTATTAGATGCCGGTAGTATTATAAAAGAATCTGAGTCTAATTAGGCATCGCCCGTAATATTAGTAAAGAAAAAGAACTGCGACAGCAGGCTTTGCGTAGATTATCGTGCCCTGAACACTGTAACGATAAAATATAGGAAGATCACATTTCAAAATTAGCCGGTAAGGTAAATTTTACTTGTCTCGATATGGCACAAGGGTATCCATCAGGTTTTACTGTCTCCTGAAGACTCTCACAAAAGTGCTTTCATTATTATGTCAGCAAGGACAATTCGAATATGTAAGCAAGGGCAATTCGAATATGCCCGCGTTCCCTTCAGTCTAGCCAATTCACCGGCTGTGTTTATGCGTTTTATTAATAAACTCGTGAACGCTAATAAAAACGGAACAGCATCTAATACTGACGGTCCTCAAAACGAAATCCTGGCGTGTTTAGATGATCTGTAATTGCCCTCGGTAGATGTCGATTCAGGAATTCAAATATTACAAATAGTGTTGCAAAAGTTCTAAATAAAAAAATGCTCCTTTTGACAAAATAAAGTACACCTATTTAGGTCATGAAATTTCACAACACGGATTATAGCCTGCAGAATCAAAGTTGACTGCAGTTTCACAATTTCCAGCACCCAAAAATGTTCATGAGGTCCGTCAATATATCGGTTTTTGTAGTTATTTTCGAAAATTTATTTACAAGTTCGCACAAATAGCCCGTCCGTTAACTGATCTAAACAAAACAGAAAAATACTTGTGTTTGGGATAGTAAGTAAACAAATCGCCAGTTTTGAGGAACTGAAAAAGTTCATTTGCGCTAAGCCGGTTTTAGCATTATAAGATTCCGCCTTGCCGACAGAAGTACGTACAGATGCATGCAAAGCAGGAATAGCGGGTATATTATTACAACGAAAATCTGATGAAACTTTACGACCCGTCATGTACTATAGCGGCGTTGCTTACTTGTGTAATGATTTTAGAATTTATATTGTATTTTATACGATTATTGGTTACTTTTAAATAGTTATTGCAACAATTTTAGTATTTGTATTGTATTTTAGAAGAACCCAAAAACCCATTATTAAATTAAAATACTTTATTTGATTACTTCCTAGGCATTTTGCAGACATTAGAATGATTTTAGAATTTATTTTGTATTAAATCCAATTATTTCATATTTATTATTTAATTTAATTATTTTAGATTTTTATTGTATACATTTTAGTATTTTAAAAATTAAGAAAACAGCTAATTATGAAATAAGTATTGCATTTGACTAGTTCCGGAGCATGCCGTCGATAAGTCGTTTTGAACCGGTCGACTTTCACTGATGGAAGGGGAAGTTACCTTATCGCTGGCATGCCGCTGGACAGTCAGTTCGATTTGAGCGTTCGAAGCGAGAGGTACTATTAGGTTGACGTCATAATGTCGGAATTGTGTAAATCAGTGGTGCTGAAATACAAGTTAAACAACCTACAAGAGTGTTTCATTTCACTTGTAAGGAAGAGAGCATGTATCATACTTAGCTACGAACTCGAAACATTGTCGGTAGTCGAGTCGTTACAAAAATTGCGTGTGTATGTAGTAGGTAAACATGTCAAAATTGTAACTGACTGTACTGCAGTGCGAGCTACTTTAACGAAGCGTGATATTATCCTACGAATCGCAAGGTTGTGGTTATTTTTTTTAATCAAGATTATGATATAAGTAAGTGTTGAATACAAAACAGGCGAGAGGATGCGTCACGTCGAAGCCCTGAGTCGTCATACAGTTACAAGTTTCAGATTGGTTTCATACAGTTCAAGATAAGATAACATTTATTCCCAAGAATATGGTACAGTGGTTTGATCATAAAATAGTTACTTAATAAAGCACATTTTGGTAAATAATTAAAAATACAATAAAGTGATTAATTCCGATTCCATTATATGTCTAGGTTATATACTTAAACTGAATATAATACTACACAATATGATTCATAAAATACACATTACAATGTCAACCTTTATTCCTTTGGAGTTCTTATGGAGTAGAAGCACTTAGCTAACAACCATTTGTTTAAAGTGTGTCTAAATTTATTTAATGTTTCAAGTCTCAGTAAACATCAGTAAATTTCAGTCTCAAGGCGATAAATTAAAAATTATACTTGATCAGATTGATCAGTTAAAAAGTAGTACGGCAGGCCTCGATATAATAAAAGATGTTGTGTTGATAAATAATATGTTTTACCGAAAAACACTATACGGGAATCACTGGGAATCGTCTTGTAGTAATTCCCATTAATTGGTAAGATTCAATAAGATGCTCCAGAACAGCTAGGTGGTAAATACATAGTTCAAATGCATCATGACGAAAAAGGGCACGGTAGGATTAAAACGTTGTATACCTAGAATTGATCAAAACTGATTTTTGGTTTCCTAAAATGTCACGATTTATTCGTAAATATGTAACAGTTTTTTTACATTGTGCTTATGGGAAAGGCGAACATGGCAATAAGGAAGGTATGTTGCACCCTGTTCCCAAACCAACCGAGCCTTTTCGAATGGTCCACGTAGACCATCTTGGTCCATTCTGTAGAACAAAATAAAAAGGGCAAGCGTATAAATGTTAGTGATAATCGACGCATTTTGTAAATTTGTTATTGCGGAACCAACTCAAACAGTAAACTCAATAGAAACTATCAGAGTACTAAAAAGGATTTTAGTTTGTTTGGATATCCTGATAGACTAGTACCTAACCGATCATAAAAAGGCATTTACTAGTAGATATTTTAAGAAATTTGGAACAGATAAACAGTTTAAACATACGTTGACAGCTATTTCATGCCCGCGTGCTAATGGGTAAGTTGAACGCACAAACAGAACTATTCGCAATGCTTTGCGTGCTACGGACCCGGGCGAGGCTGCGGGTAACACTGGTCTAATTCGTTGTTGCCTGATGTAGTCTGGGGTATAAACAATACCATTATGGAAACTACTGGGTTTAAACCATATGAGTTGATGTTTTCTCGTTGTGGTAGGTCAGTATGCGATGTTTCTATACCGGGGCGTGTTGTTGAAACCACACAAGAGCAAACCTGCGAAAGCAAGTGATCGTATAACAAAAGCTAGTGCCAGGATGAAACGTAATTTTGATAAACGTCAAAAAAAAAAAACGCTCATGTTTATAAGGAAGGTGATCTGGTGCTTTGGAGACAGGCTCCTACTAGTAGTACTGATAAGGTCAACACTAAGCTACATAGCTCTATTCTAGTCCCTATATTATAACCAAAGTTGTTGGCAATGATGGGTACAAACTCAGAAGCATCAAGGGTTTAAGAAGATACAAAAGTTTTACGGCATTAGTTTCTGCAGACACTTTGTGGCCTTACCAAAGTATAGCTCCTGTGTCGTGACAGTGCCAGCAGCTCGGACGAGCAGTTGGAGACTGAAGATTTAATAGATCTGCTGGAAAGCTAATCACAAACCTCTCTGTTCCCATTGCGGGAGCAATTGTTTCAGGATGGCCGATTGTAACGCAACACCGTATGCCAGCCTATGCCTGCCTCGCCAAGCCACCGCCAAGCCAGCGCCAAGCCAGCGCCAAGCCAGCGCCAAGCCAATGTCAAGCCAATGCCAAGCCAACGCCAAGCCAACGCCGCCACATCCGTAATGCAGAGTACGCCATTTGACTACATCCGCCATAAGACTGTGACGTCACTACCGGTTGGTTATCGATGGCCACACCATTTGGGTGGGGGTTTTGTATTATATAGCTGAGGAGCTCATTTTCCGGGGCATTCGATACCGAATACTAAGTTAAGCTGAAACTCTGTCCGATTACTGTGCGAAATATAAAAAGTTGACTTGTAAGCAAGTGTTTCCATTCCCTTCTGTTACACAAGAAAATGTGGTCAGTGTCGCATAGAGAGAAAACAACTCCAACATTAGACATCCCGGTGTTCGGTGGGAACTACACGCAGTGGGTGTCCTTCAAAGACTTGTTCAATGAGGCAATTCATAACAATCCAACATTATCACATGCACAGAAAATGCAATTTCTGAAAAGTAAACTGAGAGGTGAGGCTGAAAGGTTGATTCAACATTTGTCAATATCTTCTGTCAATTATTTAACATCCTGGAACATCTTGAACCATCGATATAACAACGAAAGACTAATTTTTACGTCTCATATCAACATACTATTCAACCTACCAACTATGCAGCAACCTTCACTAACAAACATTAAGAAAATGCATGACGTAACAATTGAAACACTTCATGCCATCAAAAACCTTGGCGTGGAAACAGAAACTTGGGACCCAATTATAGTTCATATTTTGTCTCAAAAACTAGATTCTCAAACCTACTCTGACTACTTAGAATCAGTCAACAATCCAAGTGCTTTACCCAACTTACAAGAACTACTAGACTTTCTCGAGAGCAAGTTCACTGTGCTAGAAACATCATCTCGACGTAAACAAGAAATACCTTCTCAAAAATCTAACAATCAATCAGGATCTCAACATTTTACAACATCAAACTATAAAAAAACATATTTTAACGCAAATCGCACAAACAACGGCGGTAATATTGCGAAAACGTTTCATGTTTCATCGAGTTACACGTGTCCTTTGTGTAAAAATGAACACGGCATTTATAATTGCACAACATTCTTGAAAATGTCGAACGAAACAAAACTGATGACCATTAACAGACTTGGTATTTGTGTAAATTGCCTATTCTCTCATAATGGCAAAAAATGCAACTCTACGAAAACGTACCGCAAATGTTCCGGTCAATACAACACTTTGATACACGATGCTCTAGAAAATTCTAAAACAAAATCTACAACAACATTTCCAAAAAACTCAACTTCCAATGCTCATCCTTCTCAAGATGAGTATTCAGAAGTACTATTGGCTACAGCACAAATTAAGGTACTAAAATCAGATGGAACATATTATAACATGAGAGCGTTGATAGACCAAGGATCTCAAATTTCCATCATAACAGAAAACGCAGCCCAAATATTAGGCTTGAAACGAATGAAGTGTAAGGGTGTGGTCTTTGGCGTCGGTCAACGTGAGAACAATTGTAAAGGCAAAATTAATATAACATGCTCATCAATGTACAACAACTACACATTTAACGTTGAAACAATCATCATGAACAGTTTGATTAAAAATCTTCCCAATAAAACATTCGCAAAACCAACGTGGTCTAACATTGAGAATATTAACTTAGCTGATCCCGATTATTATTTTATTAGCCCAGTTGACCTACTTTTAGGCGCTGATGTTTACTCCAACATAATATTGGGAGGAATTATAAAAACAAATGACGTAACACAACCAATGGCTCAACAAACTCAACTAGGTTGGCTTCTGTGCGGAAGTACCCAAACAGTTCAGTGTAACGTCATAATTAATAACATAGAAGACATACAACAGTTTTGGGAGATGGAGGAGATAACAGAGGATGGAGATTTGTCTTCTGAAGACCTACATTGCATTGATTATTTTAAACAAACAACAACACGAAACGAACAAGGCAAATATGTGGTGCGCAACTGCGCATACCCATGAAACCGAACTATGAAGAACAGCTAGGAGCCTCAAAACCAAAAGCTCTAGCACAATTTCGTAATTTGGAAGACAAATTTAAAAAACAAGATAACTTGGCCATTGCATACAGAACATTCATGAAAGAGTATCAAGATTTACAACATATGAAATCGGATAATAACAATAAGTCAGTCGTATGTTACTTGCCCCATCACGGCGTAGAACGTGCTGACTCAACAACAACTAAGTATAGGGTGGTGTTTAACGCCTCATCCAAAACAACTTCTGGTAGTTCACTCAACGATCTGATGTACAAGGGACCCAACTTGCAACAAGACCTGCAAGCTTTATTGTTGAAGTGGAGACAATATAAGTATGTTTTTACATCAGATATAGAGAAAATGTACCGGCAAATTTTAGTTAACGATAAAGATCAACATTTACAGAGAATTGTCTGGAGATACTCGTTAGACATACCCATACAAACATTTCAGCTGACTACAGTCACTTATGGTACAAAATCGGCTCCGTTTTTGGCCATGATGACTTTGAAAAGATTAGCAGCTGATGAACGTGACAGGTTCCCGGAAGCATCCAAGGTGCTCGAAGATGCATTTTACATGGATGACCTTGTCCACGGGACTCACTCAATAACACATGGTCAACAGTTAGTAACAGATCTGACCCAACTTCTTAAACTAGGAGGTTTTAACTTGAGGAAGTGGGCCACAAACAAACCCGAAATATTAACAAACATCACTGAGAAACAAACAAGAGAAGACAACAATAACTTCCTGTTTAATTTTAAAACAGAAAACACGTCAAAGACTCTAGGTCTCTGCTGGAGTCCTGTGGAGGACAAATTCACATTTAAGTGTGAACTCCCCCTAATAACAGCTAAACTAACTAAACGAACACTCCTTTCTGAAATTTCAAAAATTTTTGATCCTTTGGGATGGCTAGTGCCAATCACCACCAAAATGAAATTATTATTTCAAACAGTCTGGAAGACAACCTCGCATTGGGATGAAGAGGTGTCACAGGATATACAAAAGGAGTGGTCAAAATTACGGGAGGACATAAACGAAACAATTAGTAACTTCAAAATTCTGACAACAAAAAAAATGTATCTCACCATTGGGTTATACGCGACGCGTGTCATTGGCGATGACGCTACGTTCCGGCGCCGCGTGGGCCCCTTGAGGTGCGGAGGGACAAAGGTCTATTCTGCACCTGTCTTGCCCCCATGAACAGATTGCAACACTTTTCCTCATTAATTGAACCGCTGCCAGGTCATTCTAGACGTGGCTGCGCATGCACATGTTTTAATTGATTAATCCTTGGCCGACTTAATGTATTTGCACCATGCACGCAGAACTTTAATGCGAAAATGTGTCCAATAAATGACAGTGACAGTTGTCTTTGTCTTCTTTTTTTTTTCTTTTCTTTCTTTCGAGTTGGTTTTTTTTTTTTTTTTGTTTGTTGTCACAGATATAATGGTCCGTAATGATCTGTCATTGTGTGTGTCTTCTTCTTGTCGTCTTCTTATTGTAAAATGCTTAAATCTAAGAATTTTCTCAACTAACTATTTGCCTATAGTCTTTTTCGCCTAGGATGGTCCGTGTGACGTTTCGAGTTTGAAAGATTTAGAGATGTCACTTAACTAAACCATAGCGATTTATCTATCGATTTTTTTCGAAGAGTTAGTAAAACCTACTTTTGGAGAAATATTTTGTATGGGTGTTATTTAACAAAAAACATGTTTTTTTTTTTAATTACAAATATTATTGTAATAATTTTTTATTGATAATATTCAAATTTCATGGTTTGTGTTCAAAAAACGATTCCTAAAAAGTGCTGGTTCTGTTTCTTTAAATTAAAAACTACTAATTTATTTTTAATGCGTTTATTAAAGTCAATAAATCGAAAAATATGGTTGATTTTTGTGATGTTTTTAATAACTAAGTATTCACTGCAATCGATTAATGAACCGCGGAAATAATCGATTTTATTATACAAGAAATACCCCAGCACTAAATCTATTCCGTTTCAAACATTGCGTACATTAAATGAAAAATATTTTTTGCATCATGTGTAATTGAAATATAATCAATAGACTTAGATTTTACTATATTGTTGTTTTATGATTTTATTGTTTGTATTTATGTTAGGTATAATCTGTGTTTCTTTGTTCTTTTATTTTTTTTTATTTTTACGGCGACCCCAGTGCCCCAAAGGTCCTTGCTGAAAATCAGTGTCGTGGCATCTTTGTCACGACTAATGCTGAGTCAGGGACCTTTTTGGCACAGGGCACTTAAAATCTATTTTTATTTTTTATTTTTTGTTTTTTTCTATGTTTTAATCTTGTATTGTGCCTATATCATGTACCTATTGTGTATTGTGCCAAATAAATAATATTCTATTCTATTCTATTCTAAATTGAACGATGGATAGAGAGCAATGAACATGACGTCATAGAATTGCATGGATTCTGTGACGCTTCAACAGAAGCCTATGGGTGTGTGGTTTACGCTCATATGAAAAAACAACAGAAAGTAACACTTGTCGCAGCTAAATCAAAAGTTGTGCCACTTAAAAAGACTTTAACATTGCCAAGATTAGAACTATGTGGCGCATCTTTACTAACAAAATTAATTAGCAAAATTAAAACATCATTAAACCAACAGAACATTGAAACCTACGGATGGACTGACTCCCAAGTCGTTCTAGGTTGGCTGAGAGGAGAACCAAAGCGTTGGAAGCCGTTCGTGGCTAACAGAGTACAACAAATAACAGAAATAATGCCAGAACAGAATTGGAACTATGTAAAAACAGACGAAAACCCAGCGGATGCAGCTAGTCGAGGCTTATTCCCTACTCAATTAAAAGAACATTCCTTGTGGTGGTCAGCACCTACATGGTTACCAACATTCGAACCTGAAAAAGTCTCGCGGCCTACATTCGAAACAGACGAAGAGCAAAAAGTAGGTCATCATACTTGCACTCTATAAATAAATGACGGAGAAAACAACGTAATAAACGACTTATTAACAAAACATAGTTCATTAAATAAAGTAACACGAATCCTCGCATGGATACAGAGAGCATTGACACCTAAACACAAACACAAGCCCAACTATCTCACATTGCAAGAACTGCGAAATGCAAAATTAACAATTATAAAACACACACAGAAAACAGTGTACGGAGCGGAAATCGAGTTCTTGCGTAAACATGGAAAAGTTGAAGCAAAAAGTAAATTATTAACATTAAATCCATTCATTGATCAAAACAACATTTTACGTGTCGGAGGTCGTCTATCACAGGCGTCTATCGGCTTCGAGATGAAACATCCGAAAATCATACCAAGTGACTCTCGTCTGGCGTATCTATTGATAGACCAGGCACACAAATTAACATTCCACGGTGGACCAAGACTTACCTTAGCTACGTTGAGGCAGGAGTACTGGATCAGCGGTGGAAATAACACAGTGAAAAAACAGTTGCGGCAGTGTGTAACCTGTCGAAAACAAGATGGAAAGAGACAAGAACAGTTGATGGGTGACTTACCCGCAGCCCGGAGTAACGTTGCCAGTCCATTCTACCACACAGGAGTGGACTACACGGGATTTGTAGATATCAAGATAAACAAGGGAAGAACAGCGAGAACAACTAAAGGATATGTGGCCATCTTCATCTGCATGGTGACCAAAGCGGTCCACTTGGAGCTTGTATCTGAGTTGAGCACATCGGCGTTCTTAGCAGCATTACGTCGTATGGCAGCCCGCAGAGGATCACCGTACCACATCTACAGCGACAATGGTACCAACTTTGTTGGTGCCAATAGAACACTGCAAGACCAGTGGCAACAACTGCAACAAATCTTCAACGACAGCTTCCTAGCGGAAGTAACAGAGATGAAAATTGAGTGGCACTTTAACGCCCCCGCCTGGCCCAGCGCTGGCGGACTTTGGGAACGTGCTGTACGCAGTTTGAAACATCATTTGAGGAGAGTAGTAGGAGAACAGAAGCTGACATTTGAGGAGTATAACACCATTCTAAAGCAAATAGAGGCTTGCCTTAACTCGAGGCCCCTATGTGCTTTAACAGAAAACATTGAAGATTTGGACTTTTTAACACCCGCACACTTTTTAACAGGAAGATCTGGATTGACTGTGATCGAAACAGTAGAAGATGGGAGAACACGTTGGAACCTAACACAGAAACTCTTCCAAGATATCTGGAAGAGGTGGAAAACAGAATATCTCAGTCAACTAACAGCAAGAAGAAAATGGAAAGAACCTCAACAAAACATAGAAGTTGGAGACATGGTAATTATCCATGAAGACAACCTGCCAGCGGGGAAATGGGCCATGGGACGAGTGGTCGAAGTTCATCCCGGCGCTGACAACTACGTGAGAGTGGTATCTGTAAGAACTAAAAATGGAACAATTAAAAGGCCTGTAGTGAAACTATCGCTACTCCCTTTAAAACACCAACCTGAAAAATCAAAACCAGAAGCAGAAAATAAAACAGACGTGAAGAGAGGATGTTGTTCCAATAACAAGAAGACAAACATTATTACTATGACATTTATGTGCATTACTATTTTGAACATGATTATGACCGGTCAATGTCTGCAAGTGCAGTCATTGAACGAGCAACAAGGACTGTATTTTGACAAAATTGGCAACTTGCAACTTATCAGAGACGAATGGAAAATAATTGCTTATTACAACATGGAACCCTACTGGGAAGGAACATCGGCGTATAATCAATACTATAATCATCTGAGTACTATCTGTCAACTTATAAATAAATCAACCCACCGCAATATTCTCATGTTACAATTGGATCACACTTACAATGAAATGAAATATAACAATCGAGTACTGCTAAATCAACAATTAAGCGCACGCGCCCGTAAGCGCCGCGGCCTTATCAACGGTGTCGGTTACCTAGCCAACGAGCTCTTCGGAGTATTGGATGACCGATTCGCGGAACAGTATGAACGAGACATTACGGCGATCAAAGATAACGAGAAACACCTGGCACTACTATGGAGAAACCAAACGTCTGTAGTAGAAGCGGAGTACAATTTGTTGAAAAGAACTGAAGACATGATACAAAAACAACATAAGATTATTAATCAACATTTATTGAAATTAGACGTCACTACTAACATATTAGAGAAAAAGGTGAACGAAATTGAATACATGACCGAATTCACTTTATCTGCTATGGCGGCTAACAACATGCTGACTCAACTGAAAAACATGCAAGACACGTTATTAGATACTGTTACTAACGTGTACAATGGAAAGATCAACATTCACCTCATTGATCCTCAACAATTACAAAATCAACTAAGTGTAATTTCAAGTCAATTGAAAGAACTCACTTTGCCCATTGACAACATACAATCAGATTTACAGAACATTTACCAATTGCTACGAGTGAAAGCAAAAGTAACAAAACAATATTTGATATTGGAGATAAGAATCCCACTTACCAGCCGAGATAGTTATGAGTTGTATAACATTCAAAGTGTCCCACAACAAACTGGAAAAAATATGGTCACCCTACTACCTATTGAAAGTTACGTTGCAGTGAACTTGCAAAAAGATTCATACCTACCTGTAACATCTACGGAACTAGGTCATTGCATGCTTCGTGACGTCAAAACATACCTTTGTCAACTGAAGACACCTGTTTACAAGATGAGAGCTGATAAAGATCTATGCGTTCAAGATGCAGCTGACCACTGTAAAACAATCACTACTGTCTGTCAGAACAAATGGATAAGTTTGAACAAAATGAACCAATACCTGTATTTTTGCTGTGATCACTGTCAATTACGAACAATTTGTAATGAACAAGTCACCGCACATGAACTGAAAGGGGCTAACATCATAAACATAGAGAACAGCTGCTTAATAAAAACAGCGAATTTTACCATTTACGCTCATAAACAACACGAGAACAGAATTGAGCTAACATCCAACATTGAAATTCCTGTCATACCTCCCATAAATAACGTTATAAACATAACAGTCAAAAGCACACAAGAAGACATTACAGAAACATCAACTACAGATAAACTGCACCGCGATATAGAACAACAGATAAAGAACATGAAAGAAAATCAGGCGTTACCGAAAGACATCTCTGCTCACGATGTTCACCACTATTCATCAATATGGGGGTTATGGGCAGTAGTAATCATCGCGGGTATAATTTTCATCTGTCGTCGCCGTGGTTACCACTGTAACCGGCAGCGACAATCGACGAACACGGAGACAACAGGAGCGGTGGAAGGAGCGGCGGCGGCTGGGCCCAGCTCTGGCCCGCAGCCGAGCCCTCACAGCGAAACACCAAGTCACAAAATATAACAGAAGACAAACTCCATACTAAACGCGCTCGAGCCACGCACACATAGACACCGCTCTAGCAAGACTGTCGAATGCGAGCGCGACGTGGCGCGACAGACGTTCGCCACACGTTCGCTGTGGTTCGCTTGAGTCACGCGCCGGTCAACCGCCTGTGATATTATTTTGTTTTGCGAAATTGACGAAAATGAGTGAACAGAAAAAGTCGTATTATAATTGTTCGGTATTTGGTTGCTTAAACTCATCATTAAATACCGATTTTTTTAAATTACCAGTTGATTCGGGGAGGTAAGTAAGTTATTTATTTGAATTTCAATTGAAATTGAAAGCCAACTCAATTATTAGGAATATCAAATTGTTTTAGAGAGGTTTTAGGAATTATTACTTCCTAATATAAATAAATAAATAAATAAATAAATAAATAAATAAATTGGAAAACTAGCTTTTGCCCGCGGCTTCACCCGCGTGAAATTTAGTTTGTCACAGATCGTCATAAATTATAGCCTATATGTTATTCAGAGTTATAAACAATAATACTGTAAAGTTACATCAAAATCCGTTCAGTAGTTTTTGCGTGAAAGAGCAACAAACATCCAGACATCCAAACTTTCGCATTTATAATATTAGTTGGATAATAGTGTCACTCAACTAAATACTACTTCCTTCTCGTGTATTTGTTTGCAAACTATTACTATAATAACGTACTAAATATAAATAAGTATACGTGGATATTTGTTATTGTCTTTCTTGCATAGTATTAAGAGTAACATTTTTCTATCTTATCGAAATAAACGCAACACATGACAAGACAACCCTAGCGCGACGGCCGAGCGTGCGAGCGAGAGAGGTATGCAAAGCGAGGTACATACATGAGTTTACCTTCTGTTATATTTTGTGACCAAGTGCTAAGTGTAGTGATACCTAGTGAGAGTGTGAAAGTGAATGTGCGCGGTTATAAAGAAAGGGGTACGACCCCAGTGTTACGAAAAATCGCATTTAGTGAGGACTCGTAAACATAACATTTAGAGACATTAAGTTTTAAAGTTTTCTAAACATGTCTAACAAACCTTTCAAATTAGTTTTACTATCTTGTGTAACATTATTTTATATCTTTTATCTTCTTGATTATCTTATTTTTCTCTTGCCCCTCGGCAAGATGTTCGGTGTAATATGACCGAACAAACTGAATCAGCGCACTCGTTCGCGATGCATCGATTTTACCTCAAATAACTAATTAGTGAAAATCACGGAACCATCGCGACCGGGTGCGCTCAGAACATTTTTAACATTTTAACATAACTTTAACATTTTTAACATTACTGTGGAACATTGAATAGAACTATATTTTTAACATACAAACTCTTTTAATCCAAACATTCAAACCCTGAGCCGCAATATAATTCATTACGTTCATTTAAAAACATGTATCAGTCATGGGCTTATCTTAAATAAAATTCATCGCGTTTTATCGTTCAAACAAAATGCCTTTTTAGCTAAATATCTTAATACAGAATTGAGAAAAAAAGTTACAACTCCTTTTCAACAAGATCTTTTCAAACTGTTAAATAACTCTGTTTTTGGAAAAACGTTAGAGGATAATGAACGTCGTGTTGATGTTAAATTAGTTAATCAATGGCGTGATGACTCAAATAAAACTAAAAAGCATCTAAGCGCTGATAAGTTAATCGCACGACCAAACTTTCACAGTGCTACAGTATTTTCTAAAAATTTAGTTGCCGTTCAGATGAAACCTGAAAGAATAATTTTGGATAAACCTATTTACATAGGATTTTCAGTATTAGAACTGTCCAAAAGTCACATGTGGGTCATTCCACCGGCCAAGAAAATCACGTGTCCGGGGCCAAAAAGTACCCGAATATCGTAATATTTTAGTAACAAATATTTTCATCTAATAGTATAACTTTGGTTCTTGTTGTTAAACCACAGAGATAGTTAATAATAGTTAATTAAGTAATTAAAAAAAAATCGTAAGTCGTCAAAAATTGATTGTCCGCGCTCCCGATTTCAGAACAAATTTGCTCGTATAAATTAATCCGTTATTATTACCGCTTTCAATGCTTATGTAATCGATTACTGATTAAATAAACATTGATAAATTAAATACGATATAACTATATCATTAAAAGGTTTTGTAAAATAACTATTTGAAGTTGTGTCCGGGCGTTAACCGTGATTACCCCGACACGTCGCTAATGTGCGCCTACGTCCCTAGCTACGCAATTTAGAAACGAGCTCTATCCTCCCCCGTGAACCTTTAGTGGTGGCCTCCGTGCCGAGGTGTCCGGTAATGCGACTCGTCGCAAGATTTCGGAGTTATCGAGATAAGAATATGATTACCCAGACCTTGGTTCAGTGCACGGTTGATTACTCTATCCTGTTTTTTTAGGTTTCTTTACATGGAAAGTTTTTGAGAATGTACAGGAATAATGGTCCATGTAACCGCATTTTTGTGTATTAAAACATTTGGGATTCAACTTACAGATTGGGCAGGGCTCAGGATAAACCTTAATTTTTTGACTACCCCGACCTTGATTACCCCGACTTTTGTCACCGGGTAATCAATAGAACTGTAATTTTACTAATGAATGATTAACTAAATAACGTTTAATAAGCAAAAATAACCATTTACTAATATGAAATCCTGTTAATACATATTATTAATGATAATAATATCTTATCCTATCTTCCGCCCTACCGGTGTAACAGTCGCCACCAACACGCCTGAGACTCTGTGGGACCTGAAACACTCTACTCCACCTAGGCTGCTCGACGTCAACGTTAACCCACCAACCCGCGACGAAGTGACCAAGGCTATCCTGTCTCTCAAAATTGGCAAGACCCCTGGACTGGACTTTATCACCGCAGAAATGCTGAAAGCCGATGTAAACTCCGCCGTCGACGTCCTGACACCTGTCGCCGAAAACATCTGGATGGAAGAGGAACTCCCAGATGACTGGCATAAGGGGCTTCTAATTATTGTGCCGAAAAAAGGGTAAAGCAAGGGTATCAGTATCGGAAAACCCAAGAGATGCGATCTGGTGTGAGGAATTGCACACCGTTGGTGCAGAGGCTGTGGAACGAGTCCACAATTTCACTTACCTCGGGAGCATCGTGTCAGAGCCTGGAGGTGCCGAAAAGGTCATCATTTCGCGCATTGCCAAGGCCAGAGCTACCTTCGCACAACTTCGAGCCGTATGGCAATTATGGAAATTGACCCACGCAAGATCAAAATATTCGGGTCCAACGTCAAATCAGTTCTCCTCTCTGGGTGTGAAACGTGGAAGGCCACTAAGGTTATCTCGCACCAGCTGCAGATCTTTTTCAGCCGCTGTATTCGCCGAATTCTCCAAAATCTCCAAACGACAAACTCTTGGAACGCTGCTACGAAATACCGATCGGCCAGCAGATCAAACGCTGCAAGTGGAACTGGATCGGCCACACTCTCCGAAGGGACCCCGACCCGATAATATCCCCAAGCAGGCTCTAGATTGGAACCCCCAGGGAAAATGCAAACGTGGTCGCGCCAAAAAAACATAGCGGCGCACTGTAGCAGACGAGGCGAAGAAGATCGGCAAAACTTGGAGCGAGATCAAACGCGAAGCTCAAGACCGAATGCGATGGAGGACTGTTGTGTTGTGGACGCCTTCTGTCCCATATAGGGGATATAGGACATTGAGTCACTAATATTATATGTATAAGCGAAAGTTTTTTACTCTTTTACGCAACAACTACTTAACAGATATTGTTGAAACTTTACAATATTGTCGTTTATACATCAGAATAACAAATGGCTAGTTTTAATAACATTTACTTCACCATAACTTAAAAAAACCTTAGAAAATAAAATATTTTGTTTTATTTTTGATTACTCTGACTCCCAACTTTGATTACCCCGACCATGAAAATGTTGATGTCACATAACTTTTTATTCCTGCTTGCTACAGATGGGCCAATATAAAAAATATGCACGTAACAATGTCTATTTTGAAATGTTTTACCTAAACTTACTCTAAATTCAAAAATAAAAAAGGTCGGGGTAATCAACTAAATAATCCAGATCCGGAGAAATACCCATGTACAATTTCCATTATTCAGTCATAAAACCGCACTATCAAGACAGGGTACAGTTATGCTATACCCATACCGACAGTTTCATTTATAAAATTGAAACTAAGGACTTTTATCTAGATCTAAATACCCACTTTCTCAGTTACTTTGATACAAGTAATTATGATTCAGAAAATCTTTTTAATTTGCCATTAGTGAACAAAAAATTCCGGGATTGTTTAAAGATGAAATGGGCGGTGAAATCATAACAGAATTTGTAGGTCTTAGGTCAAAGTTATACTGTGTTAAAACGGAATCAAAACTTATTAAAAAAGCTAAGGGTGTTAAAAAAAGTGTAATTAAAGACTTGACTTCAACTGACTATAAAAAGGTTCTGCTTCATGACCAAATAATACGTAAAAAGAACATAAATTGTTCAGGTGCATCAAACATGAAATTTTCACTCAAGCAGTGAACAAAATAGCGAGGGGAGAACGTTCGGTGCCCCTGTCCCATGACGTTTTATGCTCCAAACTTTTTGCCACGTCACTTTCCATCTGCGTGGCAGCGCATGCTCATGCACATATTTTTTATTTATTGCAAAAATAAAAATCACCCACTCAAACGGCAGTAAAAATAAAATGTTGACACTTGACGGATGAATGATTGACATGACTGATTGACTTTTTTTTTTTTTCTTTTTCTCCCAATTTTTAATTTTATTTCAGGACTGTGACTTATAGCCACGGCATGTTGCTTTTGATCTCCGAATTAAAGTGAAGTTGTACCTCCGTGTTGTTTTTTATTAGTTTTTTAAATAATGTAATTTAAGTTTTAGCGTAGTACCTACTTGTTATTATTCTGTGGTTTTAGTATTTGAATTGATGGTGGCGCCCTCTTGCAAATGTCAAAACAACTTCTTCTTTGTTGATGGCGGTGAACTTGTGCATTTTCGCCAATTTTGCTAAAACCCGTATGTGATGGTGGCGCCCTCTATTTACTTTTTTTTTTCTTTTAATATTGTATTTTTTTTTGTTTTTTCTCTTTTATTTGTTTTTTGTGTATTGTCTCATCTCATATTTGTTTCCAGCTCTCTCCAAAAATGGTCACCGCAGAATAACAGCGTCGTGTTCTGGTTTTATTTACCACTCCAGAGCATGACACATGCTGAGCGGTGGCCAATTTTGGTTCTAACTTAAACTTGTTTTTGTTATCTCATTCTGTGTGTTATATTTTTTAAGTTTGAACCAAATAAATGTTTTTCTTTCTTTCTTTCTTTCTTTCTTTCTTTCAAAATTGCTCTATCAAATGAGGACGATAAACGATTTGTACTTCCTGACAAAATCTCCACTAAAGCATGGGGGCATCAAGATTTAATGTTTTAAGTTTAATGTGTTAAGTAAATTAAGTTTTATAATATAAGTATGTAAACAGAATGATGCGTCAGGTACAAAAGACACTTAACTTCAGTGATATTCTATTATTGCGAAGATAATTTACAACCATGTGCACACACTTGAATGGTAGGAAAAAGAGACCATAGAGAGGGGCCATAGAGCATACAACGCTTCTGGGTTGCCAGATATCGTTATTAAATTTTTACCATACACCCGCCCCATTGAAATTACATTTCAATCTTCAAACAAAGAAGTTAAAGTTATTAACATTACAACTTACATTTTGCAATATAATACTTTAGCAATGAAATACACCTACAGAAATGCACTTAACAAGAAAGAGATTAATTAAGGTAAGTAAGTTCAACAAACCTAAGCGCTCTTGGCGTCATACATAAATACAAGCTCTTGGCATCTATACTTATAATAAATCTGTAGAGAGGTCAATTCTGTACATGAAATATATTTTCAAAATAACTATCAAGGGGTGATTAGTGATCGATACTGATGCCAAAAATGCAATCGGTAAAATTTTTGTCTGTCTGTCTGTCTGTCTGTCTGTCTGTCTGTCTGTCTGTATGTTCCTTATAGAAACAAAAACTACTCGACGGATTTTAACGAAACTTGGCACAATTATTTTTCATACTCCTGGGCAGGTTATAGGATACTTAGGAATTCCCACGGGAACAGGAATTAGCGGGAAAATCCTTTTGTATGAAAAATCTAAACCGCTTAAGTAAGACGCTTGAAATTTGGCATGTAGGTACCTTAGTAAACTTAAAGCTTAGTTACAACAGGATAGTGCAAAATTCCCACGGGAACGGTAATTAGCGGGGAAATCCTTTTGTATGAAAAATCTAAACCGCTTAAGTTAGACGTTTGAAATTTGATATGTAGGTACCTTAGTAAACTTAAAGCTTAGTTGCAACAAGAAATTCCCGAAATTCCAACGGGTACGGGAATTAACGGGAAATTCCTTTTGTATGAAAAATCTAAACCGCTTAAGTTAGACGCTTGAAATTTGGCATGCAGGTACCTTAGTAAACTTAAAGCTTAGTTGCAACAGAATATTGCGAAATTCCCACGGGAACGGGAGTTAGCGGGAAAAAACATTTGTATGAAAATATCAAAACCGCGTAAGATAGATGAAGGGGGTAAAACGGGATCCACGCGTACGAAGTCGCGGGCGGCCGCTAGTCATACATAAGTACACAACCATAAGGTGTCCTACGAGCTATAATAACCTACCAGTTACATACTAGTAGCACAGAATAAGTAATAGTACAGGTACAGAAGGATTACTCCGCAAGACGATTTAAATAAATGCGAGTCTTGCTACGACGCGATACAGTGGAATTCAGCTCGCACAGCACTACGTACCTACAATTTTATTCACCTACAAGTTTTGTCTCTTTCTATCGCGTGCCTCTGAACTCTTCTTACGCTGCTAGGGTTGCTATAATGTCTAGTGAAAAAATAGAATTAATCTACTTAGGTATTTGTAATGAGGTACGGTATATGTAGGTAAGTATTAGTGTTATTTTACCTTTGTAAAAATAACATTTTAAATATACCTACTTAGGATAAAAAAGTACTTATTTTAATACAATGTCTTCATTCATACCTATTTTAACATAAGACAAATAAATTAAACATACCTACTATCACAGAAGAAAGAATGACATCATACCTACCTACTTACTACGCAAACACGAAACGGCTACACCCTAGAACGAGAGGCATCACCCGAAAATCATATTTGTATTTGGCTTTACACAAACTTAATCTAATGTTACTCGCTGTACTTTGGCAACAATTTATTTTTTACTGAATATTGTTGGGGTACCTATGCATTATGGTAAAAGAACTAGCTTGTCGTAATTTGGTGTATCGATGTTACTCTTCCGTTTCATTTACCTACACGGAAAGGTAATAGTTAATATTTTAACGATAAAATTCTTAAAATATCATAAATTGTATTCAAAAGAAATTATTTATTAAAGGCAAAACATCAAGTCACGACGGGCGCGCGCGTGACACTCGACTGATATAATACCCGCCGGCGGGGCGCTTCGCTGTAGGTAATTATCGGATGTACCGCGCGGAGTGAGCCAGGCCTGCTAGTAGTAAACAAGTTTTACTTATTGTAAATCCTTTAAATATAACAATGTAATTATGTATACAATATTTAGTTTAATACACAAGATAGTATACACTCATAGTGTAGAAACAAATCAAACTATGTTTTTAATAATGAAAGTTAAACAAATACATAATTAACCTTTTAACTTTTACAGTTTAGACAGTAATTATAAAATTACATTTATCAGTTCTTAAGTTAATTATTTTGCTCAATAGGCAATGGGACAATTTTTGTAATAGGTCGAGAATACAAACCAGTTTTAGTTTTTACAACAACAGCTCGAATATGATTATCTTTACCTTTATATAATTCAACTACACGACCCAATGGCCAAGACATTGGTGGCTGATTATCATCCTTTAATAAAACAATAGTATTTAACATTAAATCTGGGTTTTCTTTGTACCATTTATACCTCATTTGTAATGTATTTAAATAGTCAGTCTTCCAACGCTTCCAGAAGGTTTGCCGTAGCTTACATATTTGTTGATATACATTCAATCTATTATCAGGAAATTCTGCAAAATCACCCTCCGGAAACGAAGTCAGACTGCTCCCAATTAAAAAATGAGCTGGCGTGAGACACTGCTCATCACCATCCAAGTCTCTCAATGGAGTTATTGGTCGACTGTTTACAATAGCTTCAATTTGAGTTAAGAGAGTATACAAATGTTCATAACAAAGTACAGTGTGTCCTAACACTCTCTTTAAATGATGCTTTACAAGTTTTACAGAGCTTTCCCATAACCCGCCCCAATGAGCGGAATGAGGAATTATAAACCGCCATTCAATACCTTCTGAAATTACATAATTTGAAACTTGTTCAAAATCGTTCTTAAACATGTTGAATAACTCATGAAGCTCATTTTTTGCCCCATGAAAAGTAGTACCATTATCACTGAATATTTTAGCACATTTACCTCGTCTAGAAATGAATCTACGCAATGCATTTAGAAATTCCTTAGTAGTGAGATTCGACACTAGTTCGATATGAATAGCTTTAGTACTCAAGCACACAAAAAGGCAAATATAACCTTTAGTTATAATAGGTTTCCTTATACGAGCAACTTTGACAGACAGCGGTCCAGCAAAATCTATGCCTGTGAACAGAAAAGGTCGAGAAGGAGTAATACGACATTGGGTAGGTCAGCCATTATTTGTGAAGCAGTTTCTGCCTTAAACCTGTAACAACGTACACACTTGTGTATGAAATGACGCACAGAATTTCGAGCGTTTAGCGGCCACACAAATCGTCGTAAACTGGACAAAGTCGTCTGCGTTCCAGCATGCAACAACCTCTCATGCTCATACCTAATCAACAAGTCAGTGACATGACAACGTGCTGGCAGTAGCAATGGAAATTTTTGATCAACAGGGATATCAGCATAACGTAAGCGACCACCCACGCGCAACATTCCTTCGCCATCTGAAAATATGTTTAAAAACTTCAAAGACTTAGAACCTGAACCAAGTTCCGAGGAAACATTACCATTAGCATTTTTTTGAAAATGAGCATGCTGCACGCATTTGATGATACAACTTGATGCTTGATTAAGCTCCTTACTTGTGAGAAATTCAGTGATTTTAGATTTAGCATTTTTCATATTGTTAATAAATCGACGTACATAGGCCATGACTCTAACCAATCGACTCCAAGACGAATATTTCTCAAATAATTCAAGAAAATCGTTTTTAGTCTCCTCAAAGGTAGGTAGTGCTACACTTGGCATGTCATTACAAGTGTCAACACCCAATGAGTCATCCTGAGAAAACACTTGAGGCGAACGAAGCCAAGGTGAGTCACTTTGAAAAAGCCAGTTAGGTCCATCAAACCATAATTGGCAATTGGAAAGATCCTGTGGTTCCAAACCACGTGAAGCCATGACTGTCAGCAGGGTTCTCTGAAGACTACATGAAACCAATTGTCTTTAGGAGACAAATTTTGTATTTGGCCAACTCTATTCGATACAAAAACATCTCGTCTAGCGGGATCACTCTGTATCCAACACAGGGTAATCATGGAGTCAGTCCAATAGAATGAGTTCTCAGAACTAATATTTAAAGTCTTGGAAACAGTGCTCATAAGCTTAGCAAGCAACAGTGCAGCGCAAAGTTCTAACTTAGGCAGAGTGACAGGTTTGAGAGGAGCAACTCTTGTCTTCGCACATACTAAGTTTTTTCAGGACAACTGCAGCGGATGTACACGACGCAGCCATACACCTTCGTGGAGCTATCTGCGAAGCCATGAAGCTGAACCCTCTCTGCGTCAGTATTAACCATGAGACGAGGCACTGAAATGACATTCAAGCATTCAAGATTGGCACAAAAAAAAATCCATTTAGATAAAATAGCGTCAGGCACCTCAGAATCCCAGTCAACGTTTGCCTTCCAGATATCTTGCATTATCAACTTAGCATAGACTGTAACTGGAGCAATAAAACCCAAGGGATCATAGACCTTAGCAATATCAGACAAAATATTTCTTTTGGTATGACTAGTGGAAGTATATTTAGGTACCTCGACCTGAAATTTATCTCAGTTTGGCTCCCACTTCAAACCTAGCGTTTTAATACAAGAACCTTCTTTATTGTCAAAGGAAAAATGACATTTTTCAAGTTTTTCAGGAGGAAATTGCGACATCAACATTGAGCTATTAGAGTACCATTTGTGCAATTCAAACCTTCCTTTAGCTAACAACTCTTGCAACTCATTTATGTAAATCAACTCAAACACCAATATTCTGCAAAAACACTTTTATTAATATTTAGCTACATTACCTACACAATCTCACCATCGTAATAATTATTATAGCTCAATTTTCTATAGTGAAATCATATTTATTAATAATTGAAATGATACTTTACTCTTTTACAATATTACCAATTTAAAATAAAATTCACTTATAAAAATAATAATTGTACTTTGTTTTTTTAAAAATAATAATAGCTTTCAGCAAGACAAGGTGAGTGTTACTAGCTCGACGCTTCGACAAGGAATGATCGAGTGGCCGCTCGTTGTTCGAATGACGTCTCGGTGTCGCCCTCTAGCGGCGGCAAATTGTACTTCCGGGCGGAAACGACTGTGGCGACAACATCCGGCCGTCCTGCATACGTGGTCGTCCTCGGACATCGTATTGGTCTAATGTGGAAGCTGTAAACAAATAATAATGTTATTTTTTTATATTTAAGATAGTTCAGAATATCACTTTATCCTTATGCGCCTGCAAGATTCATGTTTTAATAATAGTTTGAACTAAATGACTTTAACTGTCACTTAGTCTTGTATCACCATTACATCTTAAAAACGGCTTTCACTTTGGATTCCCGTTTGAAGACAACACACTTGCAAGCTCATAAGTGTAAAGACATATTAATAAGAAAATAGAGACCAACAAATATCACAGCAACACAAAAGTTCTTAGTATTTGTAGGTATAATGGCTTGAACTATTTGATACTGTTTAAGCATAGTCATCAACATAGTTTTGTATCACCATTATATAACCAACGACAGCTTTCACTAGGGATTCCCATCAATTGGTGCAAAAACTCTAAGAACTTTTCGTTGAAGCTGACACATTAGGCCCACATAACTCGAAATGAATTATTTACTTTATACAAGCTAACGTCTCTAATAAAGATAAATAATAAATGTTTAACTTACATGTGTTTCAATGAGTACCTGATTACTGGACAACATCCGGTGCAACTTCCTCCTCGCCCTCATCCGAAATGCGTATCCAAAACTTCATATTCTCTGCGCAGGTTACGCCATCATAACGTTTTGTACTCCGCTCCGCTCCTCTCATATCGGATACTTTATAACGGTCATGCCCTAGGACTTCTGTTATTTGGAAAGGTCCTTTAAACAATGGCATTAACTTTGTGCTGTGACCGTCATTTGAGTGACTTGGTATTTTAATCACAACCAAGTCACCAATATTATAATTAGTAGCCAATTTCCTTTTAGAGTCGAAAGCTGCTTTTTGTGCTTGAGCAGCTCTTTTAATGTTTTGATCTACTTTGTCACGCAAGGCTGTCACGTCAACCGATTTTTCTGTATTATCCTCATCAGCAATTCTATCATTCATCATCCGAATTCTGTATCCAAAAAATACTTCACTAGGTACTGCTGCAGTACTTTTGTTTATTGTACTGTTTATACCTTGTTGTATTTGGGTTACATGTTGATCCCATTTATTGTTATTTGCATCTGCGCTAAGACTCCGTAACGCATCTAAAATGGTTCGATTATATCGTTCGACTTGACCGTTCGAACGTGGTACGGCTGTGGCAATAATATGACGTCGAATATTATGATCATTACAATAACCAGTAAATGATTTTGATGTAAAAGCGCTTCCGGCATCACAAATCAGTCTTTTAGGGTTCCCGAATATTTTGAAAATCTTATTTAATTCGTTGATAACTATTTTGCTTTTGGTATTTTTGACAGCGACAATAAACACAAATTTAGTAAAAGAATCTACTATTACCAAAAGATAAGCATTATTTTGTGTTGTTTTAACAAAAGGGCCTAAATGGTCAAGGTGTAAAGTGTGGAAAGGTCTAGCATATTTTGGAATTGGATGTAACAGTCCCGGTTTTTTTCCACTTATAGCCTTGTAGTAAATACAGTTTAAACAGTTTTTAATGTACTTTGTAACAATTTTCTTGAGTCGAGGAAACCAGTACTGTGCTTTGATTCTCTCAACAGTCTTATCAACTGCAAAATGCCCAATGTCATCATGATTGGCTCTTATGACATGCCATATACACTGTTTAGGTACAACCCAACGTCTTCCGTATTGAGTCCTACGATAAACCTTATTGCCTAATAAATCATACTCATTGAATATTTTTTTATTAGACTCGGCCTCGCCTGATAATAGTATATCTCGAATACAGCAAATGTTAGGATCCTGTAACTGGACTGATAAGAGCCAATCACTTTCTGTAATAGACAGAACTGACAAGGAGTGCTCAGTTTGTACGGGGTTCCGACTCAAGGCGTCCACATGTTTCATTTGTGTACCAGCCCTATGAACTATCTCAAATGTAAATTCCTGAGTTTGTAAGACCCACCTGCTAATCCGAGGTATGATTTCTTTTTTGTTTAAAGTATGACGAACAGCATTGCAATCGGTTACAATTCTAAATTGATTTCCTAGTAAATAATGTCTGAATTTCTGTAATCCCACTACAATCGCTAAAAGCTCTAATTCAAAAGAATGATAGTTCTTTTCTTCATTAGTAGTTTGTCGGCTATAAAAGTAAATAGGGTTTTCCCCGTTGGGAGTGGTTTGGACTAAAATACATCCTATTCCATCGCGACTAGCGTCTGTATAGAGAGTGATAGGTAAATTAGGGTCAAAAATATTTAAAACGGCATCATCAATTAAGGCCTTTTTAAGATCTTCTACTGCCTGTGTTTGTTGAGGACCCCATTGCCAGGTTACATTCTTCTTTAACAAATTAGTTAAGGGCTTGCACATTACAGCACAGTTTTTTATGAATTTTCTGAAATAATTAATGAGTCCCAGAAATTGTCTAAGTTGGTGAATTGTTTTGGGGGTAGGATAATCTTTAATAGCTTTCAATTTACGTGAACTTGGGCGAACACCTTCATCTGAAATGTCGTACCCCAAAAATGTTACTTCCTTTTGTAAGAACGAACATTTTTCCAAGTTGATAGTCAGACCATTTTTTTGGAATATATCTAGAACAGTCTCTAAACAAGCTACATTTTGTTCAAATGTTTCAGTGGCTATTAGCAAGTCGTCCATATAACATATAACCCTCCCAAAACGCATATTTCCTAACACTGTATCCATTAGTCTTTGAAAGACTGAAGGTCCATTGCTCAGCCCGAAGGGCATTCTAATATACTCAAAATGACCATCGGGCGTAATAAAGGCTGTTTTAGGTATTGTTTCAGGATTTACAGCAATTTGGTGATATCCGCTTTTTAAATCGAGGGATGTAAAATATTTACACCCTCGTAACCGGTCAATGAGATCCTCAATCAATGGCATGGGGTATTTTTCCTTAACAGTAATTTTGTTTAGCTGCCTATAATCTACGCATAATCTTTTATCACCTGATGCTTTATCTACAAGGAGTGCAGGGCTAGCATAAGCAGAATTACTGTTTTGAATGATACCATTTTTTAGTAAGTCATCCGTGATGTTCCTCATAACTGAGCGCTCAGATTCAGACATTCTGTAAGGTCTTTGAAAGACTGGCTTATTAGACGTGAGTTCAAGGTTTAACTCAACACAGTCAGTTTTTCCTAATGTTGATAAATCATGAGAAATACATTGAGGGTATTTGGCAAAAGTTTTATTCAACACTGATGCATGTTCTTTCGAATTGTCGTTAAATTTTAAAACGTTAACATTTAAAACTTTTAGGCATTCTACTGGTTGAAAAGTTAAAGAATCACCCACACGTATGTACATAATACTTCTGTCCTCAGTAAAGTTCCGCCCTATGAGTATGTCACAGCCCGCTAATTTGTCGATAATATAAAGGGTGACAATTAATTCAACAGTGTCGACCTTCAAGGTAACGGCTACAGCTTTAGAAACAGTCACGTTCGACTCACATGTAAAACCTACTAAACTGATAGGCGCATTCAAAGAAAATGGTTTCAAATCATATTGTTTCACTAATTTATCTGTGATGAGTGAGCAATCACTTCCCATGTCGAAAAACGCGTTACTTTTGTAATCATTCAACATAATATCTTTGAAAAATTTCTGCTTAGTCTCTGACTCAGCGATCATCTTTACTTCAAGTTTAGTCTCCAATTTAGGCTTTGTTTTTAAACGACAAATTGTTTCTACATGCCCTAATTTATTACAAAAAGTGCATTGTACGTTACTGTTCAACTTACAGGTGGTTTTTTTATGCCCTACCTCCCCACAACGATAGCATGTTATATTTATATCGCGTTGTGAAGTCGTGGGATTATTCATAAAAGAGTCACTTTTATTATTGCCACTAAACTTTCGATCTGAACTTAAGGTCTCATTAGGTAGCGAACGAGTGCTTTGTTTATTGGACATGCTCGGTTTTTGAAATTGAGTCTTGTCTTTTTCAGGTTGCACATAAACTTTGCCATGTAAAAATGATGCTAACTCATCACAATATCGAAAAGTACCTGCCTGCGCAGCTATGCTAATATTAGGGTCCCCGATTGACCCTACAATGACCGAAATAATATCCTGCTCACGAAACTCTAATTGCAATCTATCAATCTTTGCCTTTTGTTGAAAATAAAACTCGTAAAGAGACTGATCAGGAAGCGGTTTTGCATCTACTAACTGTTTTAGCAAAGTAAACATATCACGTTTAATTTGGAATGTATCCGACAATTTATTACGCCATTGTCGCCACCTCCATGTCGTCCACTGGGTCTCATTTTTTTGTAACGAATCGAGCCAAGTTTTAGCCGTATTACGCAGCTTTTGCAGAGCTTGGTACTGAATCATATTATCTGACCACCCAAATGCTCTGGCGTTTGCTTCAACTACATTTATCCACATATCAATATTATCAACTAATGGATCGAATTCCGGAATTACTGATGATAATAATGCACTTTGACTTACGGTTGGCGATCCTCTGCGACGTCTTTTATGCTTTTTATGCCGTTTATGACTTTTATCCGTGTCATAGTTTTTACTTGCGGAATCCACCGATGAGATCGATGTGCTGGAGTCGGAAGATGTGTCTCTTCGAGATTTCCTTTTACTTTTCTTGCGATGGCGTGGCATTTTGGCACGGCTCCGTACCACTTCTGATGTAAATCAACTCAAACACCAATATTCTGCAAAAACACTTTTATTAATATTTAGCTACATTACCTACACAATCTCACCATCGTAATAATTATTATAGCTCAATTTTCTATAGTGAAATCATATTTATTAATAATTGAAATGATACTTTACTCTTTTACAATATTACCAATTTAAAATAAAATTCACTTATAAAAATAATAATTGTACTTTGTTTTTTTAAAAATAATAATAGCTTTCAGCAAGACAAGGTGAGTGTTACTAGCTCGACGCTTCGACAAGGAATGATCGAGTGGCCGCTCGTTGTTCGAATGACGTCTCGGTGTCGCCCTCTAGCGGCGGCAAATTGTACTTCCGGGCGGAAACGACTGTGGCGACAACATTTATGGTATTTAATGCAGAAGAAAGATCATTCTCGCCATGCAAAATGTCATCAACGAAGGTACTTTGAAGTAATGCCTTAGAAGCAGATGGAAAATTATCACCTTCATCCTCAACCAATTTCACCAATGTCCGTGTAGCAAGGTTCCATATGTAACAGTATCCAGCTGAAGACACTGTATATCATGCGATGGATCATCTCTCCACAGGATGCGCTGAAGTGCTTGATACTGAGGTTTCACTCGAATTTGCCTGTACATTTTAGTTATATCAGACACAAAAACATAAACATAGGTACGAAATCTCAGAAGTATGGTAAACATGTCAGGTTGAACAACAGGACCCACAAGAAGTACATCATTTAAGCTCAAGCCCGTAGAAGTGGGTTGAAAACCATTGAATACAATCCTAAGCTTGGTAGTAGAGGAACTTTCCTTCAAGACAGCATGATGAGGCATGTAATATTCAATTTCATCACCTTTGTGTGGATTTATATGAATAAAGTGAGCATGGCCAAGTTTAAGAAATTCCTCAATAAAAGCTTTATAGGCCTTAAAAAAGTCGATACGATACGATACGATACGATAGTGCTCACCCAGCCAGGACGAGGCCTGCTCCGGTCAAACCGGCATACCAGGAGGCACAATTTTAAGGAGGGACACGCTCTGGGATGGGAGAGGACGGCCGACTAGCCGCTGCGTCTTTAAACCGCAACCGGTCGACCACAACCAAGTAGATATGCATCCTGAGCCTGGTCTAGGAAAATAGGTAAAGACGGGTTATCGTTGATAGGACTGAGCGTTGATGCGATGAGATGGGCGGTCTGGCCTTTGATGAGATGGTTTTGGTTGTTCTTGGTTCATGTACTGCTGCTAGACTAGCCTCGTTGTTCTCTTGATATCTGCGGTACTACGTTTTTGTCGTCTCTGTATCTTCCAGATTAAATATTTCTTCTACTTCTTTTCTTAATGTCGTTGGAAGGACTAAACGCGTGGTGCGATGAGATGGGCGGTCTAGCCTTTGGTGAGGGAGGTGGCTTGTTCATTCTTGGTTCTCGTACTACTGTTGGACTAGCTTCATTGTTCTCCTAATTGTATCGTCTTATTTTCTGCCTATATATTCCTCCAGGTCAAATATTTCTTGTATTTCTTTTCTTTAGCTTAATCTGGCTTTTAGTGAGACGGCTTAGTTATTCTTAGTTCTTGTACTGCTACAAGACTAGCTTCATTGTTCTTCCGATTTTATGCTTCTTTTCTTCATATCGTTGGTGGGACTGAGCGTTGATGCAATGGGATGGGCGGTCTGGCTTTTGGTGAGGCGGCTTGGTTTTTCTTAGTTCTACTGCTACAAGACTGGCTTCATTTTTTTCCAATTTTATGCTACTTTTCTTGATATCGTTGGTAGGACTGAGCGTTGCTGTGATGAGACGGGCGGTCTGGCCTTTGGTGAGATGTATTGGTTCTTGTACTGCTGCTAGAATATCTTCATTTTTCTCCTGAGGTCTGTGTTAGGTAGGTACTGAGTTTTTGAAGTCTTCTTCTTTGTTCACATGTTCCGGGTCAGATATCGATGGCTCCTACGTATACTGGCGTAAGTGAAAAAAGTAAATTTTACAGGAGAGCCATTTTAGTGGCCAGAACCATATTTTTGGGTCATATCTTCTGACCTACTAAAACGAATTTAATGAAATTTCACATTTAGCCTTAACATGTAATGCTTTTGCTACTGCTGTTATCAATTTTTATATTTTTCTTATATATTTTGAGATTTTACGCATTGCCCTTTTACGTCGGCATATTTCTATAATTTCATGTATATTGTTCAACGTAAAGAGACTTAAATGACAACGTAAATATAATATTTTAAGCGATTACTCTCTTTATTTATGCATGTAATTATGTTAATTGTTATCATGTGCTATATCAATAATAAATCAGTTAGAAAAAGTCGTTTAATGTACCGTTTTACATTTTAACGCAAATACGCCCATATACTGTGCTCGAGATTTAGTTAGGTCTTTTAACATAATGTGTCATATTTTTAAAAAATATAAATAACTTGAAAAAATCGAATTGCCTAAGGCGGGAATTGAACCCACGATGCCTTAGGCAGTTCGATTTTTTCAAGTTATTTATAATTTTCAAATTAGTTTGAGATGCGACTCTTAACGCTAAAAATTAAATAACTATATAATGTGTCATAATTTATAAATAAAACAATTTGCTAAATATTTTCATGGCTTTATTTAAGATTTGGATTATAAAAAATATATGTTTATGTAAGCAACTACTCGTATAGATTGACGAATCGTATGATTGGGCTTTATACGTGGCGTAGTTTTGCACATACGCCTATTTGCCTAAAATTTTATTTTGTATCTAATGGAAAAAAAAATTTTTTTTCTTACTGATGTTATAGATTAGAGCAAAGTGAAATCATTGCTTAAATAATTGGAAAAAGGCGTAAGCGGCAGTTTCGCCCTTATACGTAGGAGCCATCGATATTTGTTATGCTTCATTTCTTATTTCTTTGTGTCATAATTGAGTTTGTTTACTCTTTTCTATTTCTTGGATAGTAGATGTTTAATTTTTAGTTCCATTTATCCACAACCTCTTAAAAACTTGACTCTTTTTTTTTTAAACTAATTACTACGGCGATAACTGTGGTTTTGGGTTTTTGTCGTCTTCTTTGTTGTCTGTTTTCCCTCGGTGAAATATTTCTTATATCTATTTTTTTTTATCTTGGGCTAAATAAATCTTCTCTCTTTGATTATTTGATTTGTTTGCACTTTTGACTATTCCATCGATATAATTATGCGGTTCTGGGTTATTGTCGTCTTTTTCGCTGTCTTTTGACATTATTTTTCAATATCTAATGTTTCTTGTGCTGCTTTTCTTATTTCTTTTTATGGTGGATTAATTTAGTCTTCTCTCTTTTGTTTCTTGGATAGTGCTTGATGCGGTAAGCGGACGGCGGGCCACTAAAAACGGCATTTTAGGAGCGCGTTCATATTTTCCTAACATTAAACGGTTCGCCTTGGTGTAATCTAGTATGATTTCTTTTTAGTTCAATGATCTTTATGCAGGGTGATTGTTACATTGAGTTTCTTCCATCCTTTCCATCAGGTTTTTATTTCTTCGCTGTTTCGTGGATATTTTTTTTTCCGTGGATATTTTTAATTTCTTTTAGCACTTAAGTTATTTTCCTATGTCTTCAAGATATCCATGAATTGTCCTCTCGAGGCAAAAGACAGTGCTAACTGCCTCGTTGGATTAGGTTTTTATGCTCTTGGTGTAAGAATGTATTCTCATTGAAAAGATCTTATTAGATTCAAATTTTCTGGTTGAAATCCGTTTTCCGATGAGGTTGTAGAGCAGAGTTTGTTGAGCTGTATGTGTACACTGTAGGTTCACCTTAAATTGCTTGCAATCTGCAGTTTCTTATTGGAATACGTAGTTTCTGCAATCGATTTGAATATTTTGTGGTTTCTATAGAATTTCTTCATTAAATAGTCAATGGCAAGGTTTTGGTTCCAGTTTTGAGTTTTCTTGCTATCAAATAGGTTACTCTTTCAATTTTTCGATTCCAGTGAGCTGATGTTCTGTTGATAGTATTTGTCTACGCATGTGTTAAATATGGCAGTAATCCTGATTCTTTTAGGCTCAAGATTTCTTTGATGATTTTCCAGGTACCTAGTCTGCTCTTTGATTGCTGATTCACCGCTAGGTTTATATCTCTCGTTAAAATGTACAAGATCTTGTCTGGTCGCTTTTTGATAAAATCTGGGATACATAGGTTCGTCGTTGATATGGTAAGCTTTTTCTCAAAGTAGATATTTTCCATCGCCAGGTAGTTTGAAAGTGTATGCCTTCGTTTTTCAACCGACTTCAAAAAAGGAGGAGGTTCTCAATTCGACCCGTATGTTTTTTTTTTTTCTATGTTTGTTACGCGATAACTCCGCCAATTATGAACCGATTTGAACAAATCTTTTTTCGGCGTATAGGTAATACCTCAAGGGTGGTCCCATTTAAATTTAATAATGGAAAAAATAACCCCCAAGGGTGGAAAATTGGGGATGAACTTTTTTATACGCAATATCTCCGCCGATTATAAATCAATTTGAACGATTATTTTTTTGTTGAATAGGTATTATCAAAAGGGTGGTTTCATGCGAATTTGAAGAAAATATTTCACCCCCAAGGGTGGAAAATTGGGGATGAACTTTTTTATACGCAATTTTTAGTTTTTTTTTGTGTTCACGCATTTGAAGTCGGTTTTATTTTTTTTAAAAGTTAATTATTAGCTGTAGAAAGGGGCTTATAACTAGAGGGTTAGTGAATTATGACTAAATTGTTATTGTATTTCGGTCTTTTTTCCTTGGCAAAAGTTTTATGTGAGGACGCCTCTTTTTTGTAATTATATTTTTGAATGGATTACAGCTGTGTGCAGATGTTGCTGACCCTTGGGTTTCTTTTGTTTATATTACGCAAGGTTTCACTTTTGTTTCTGTGGGATAATTTGTGTGCGTTTCGTGAGAAATTTGTTTTAAATGTGTATCTTCTTTTGTTAGTCCAATATTAGAATTAAGTTATTGCTTTTTGGAAACTTTTTATGGTGACAAGATGTTTCTTTGGTTGACCTTTCCTGGATATGCCTTTGGAAAGTTGGTGCAATGGGTTTTTTTTTGTTTGAATGTGTTTGAAGACTTTACATCTGTAGGGATACAGTGATTTTTTTCCCCGACTATTTATTGTTTTACGGCACAAAGGTCCGTTTCCTTGATATTAAAGTGGTATGTAAAATGAGAAGTAAATAAGGGCTACTAGTTGTTATCTTTAGTTAGCAAAGTAAATACTGAATCTACCTAGGTACTATTTATTATAAGAGATGCGCCTCAGATTTAGCTAGGATTTAAACACACTGCTTTTGTTTTTTGCGACTGGGATTTATATTGATAGTAAGTTGTGCGCTCGTATGCGCGTTAATTTTGGTACAAACAATTTTTACCTAAATATTGTTTTTTTTTTTTTTAAGTTTTTGAGTAAACACAGTAGATATTGGATATGTCAATATAGAAAAATAAGGAAAGATCTCACCAGGTTTCGCCGATTTAGCTGATTTTGTACTCCTTTGACTTAGGTGTTGCTCTGGTACCTGGAGGCTTTTCCCACTCACTGTGTTGGCGGATTTTTTTTCTCGTATATCATGTATTAATTTATTTAATTTAGTTAAATATTTTTTTTTTTTTGGAAGAAGATGATTATATTATGATAAGTACATATGCTGCGTTTTTTTTTAATACTAAATTTAACACTGGATGCTAGTTCTGATAAAAGTATATCAGAATATTTGCGATTTTAGTTTTAAGAATAGGAATCGAGCTTTATATATCGATGGCTCCTACGTATACTGGCGTAAGTGAAAAAAGTAAATTTTACAGGAGAGCCATTTTAGTGGCCAGAACCATATTTTTGGGTCATATCTTCTGACCTACTAAAACGAATTTAATGAAATTTCACATTTAGCCTTAACATGTAATGCTTTTGCTACTGCTGTTATCAATTTTTATATTTTTCTTATATATTTTGAGATTTTAGGCATTGCCCTTTTACGTCGGCATATTTCTATAATTTCATGTATATTGTTCAACGTAAAGAGACTTAAATGACAACGTAAATATAATATTTTAAGCGATTACTCTCTTTATTTATGCATGTAATTATTTTAATTGTTATCATGTGCTATATCAATAATAAATCAGTTAGAAAAAGTCGTTTAATGTACCGTTTTACGTTTTAACGCAAATACGCCCATAAACTGTGCTCGAGATTTAGTTAGGTCTTTTAACATAATGTGTCATATTTTAAAAAAATATTAATAACTTGAAAAAATCGAATTGCCTAAGGCGGGAATTGAACCCACGATGCCTTAGGCAGTTCGATTTTTTCAAGTTATTTATAATTTTCAAATTAGTTTGAGATGCGACTCTTAACGCTAAAAATTAAATAACTATATAATGTGTCATAATTTATAAATAAAACAATTTGCTAAATATTTTCATGGCTTTATTTAAGATTTGGATTATAAAAAATATATGTTTATGTAAGCAACTACTCGTATAGATTGACGAATCGTATGATTGGGCTTTATACGTGGCGTAGTTTTGCACATACGCCTATTTGCCTAAAATTTTATTTTGTATCTAATGGAAAAAAAAATTTTTTTTCTTACTGATGTTATAGATTAGAGCAAAGTGAAATCATTGCTTAAATAATTGGAAAAAGGCGTAAGCGGCAGTTTCGCCCTTATACGTAGGAGCCATCGATATTTGGGTTATCACTCTTGTAACACTGTTACCTATTATAGTATTGAATTTTGTTTTGTTTTCGTGGGATTCTCACTATTGTAACACTGTATTGTTTTATATTTAATTTTTACATGTTATTTAATTTTGGTTAGTTTTCGCTTGATTATCACGATTGCAGCACTGTACTAATTATGTTAATTAATTTGATTTGTACTTATGTTATTTTTGATCACTTTGTTTGTTGGTTTACGTTCCACGGCTTAAAATGCACTTTGGGTTTACGACCGTTTGTATTATACGCGGTAGGGCTTTGCAAGTTGCAAGGGTCTTTTCGGGTCGGACCGTCTGGAGCGCACGTGTTGTGCACGTCCACTCTCGAACGCTGCCCAAAAAGGACTCCAGCTTTATAGGCCTTAAAAAAGTCAGAATTATTTTGGAATTTTTTCTCCAATGACATAAGACAACGAAAAGCAACATTGTAAGAATTACCTAGTTTTGGTAGAAGTTCTTTGTTTATTGGCAAATCGACATGATACCTTCCTTCTTCATCCCTGGACACAGAATCAAGGTAGCTCTGTTCGCACCTTTTCTCCTGAAATGACAACATATTATCATTAGGCATTTCTTCTAATTGCCAAATTTTTTTAATGTCGTTATGTAGGACAGACAAATGACATTGGCTTTTTAAACCTGAAACATGTTGACCTACCACAGACAATTCACCACAAAATACCCAACCAAATTCAGTATTTATTAATGTGGGCATATTTGGACCTAGATCGATCTTGCCTTCTCGAAGACATTTTGCAAAACATGAAACACCAAGAATCATATCAATAATAAATAAATAAATAAATAAATAATCTTTGGACGATTTCACACAGCGCCAGCTAGCCCCAAAGTAAGCAACTTAATGCTTGTGTTATGGGTGCTAGCTTAACGGATATACTACTTATATACTTTTTTTTTTTAAATACATAAATATTATACATAGTCACACCCAGTCACCCATCAATGTCCTTAGACATATTGAAATTAGGGTCAGCTAAATGCAAATGCATGAGAGATGGCAGTGCCTCTTTAGACACATTGACCATTGGTAAAGGATCAGTAATAAAATCTAACACACCAAATTCTGAACAATATCCTCTAATCCTGAAATACAGGGCTGCCCTACATTAGGCTCCAGTCACACCATTCTCTGTTCCTTCATAATGTATGTTTAATTCTAATTGTAACTTCAGATGTAATGTATAAGCCCTATAAGGTGTGAAAATAAACAATTTTATTATTATTTATTATTATTATAATATTTAAAATCAGAACAGTTAGAATAAACTGATAGTGCAACTTTATGCTTTATTTTACAAGTATGACCTCCCACCCCGGCCACAGTTTGACTAGCATCTTCAAAATTAACACAGTCCAATTTATTAGCAAACGCAGAAATAATATCGATGGGTGCCTGGAATAAAGCCGCAATAGCCATAGCAGCAGTTTTCCGATTAAGTGATTTTAGTAAACTGCGGGTCCCTATACACCTTTTGAATTTTTTTCAGAATTTTATCTTTAACTGCCTGATTTACCAAAAGCACTATGGATATTTAATCGTTATTCCCATTCATAATTTAAAATTTGTTGACCGGAATAATCGTGCCATATACAATGTTAAAACTTTTATTTAAATCTTCTACAAGCAAACGGCTATTACTGTATCCTTCAGATCAGCGCCCGAGGCTGCAATACACTATTGCTGTTTGATTAATTACCTACACACTTTTTACCGGAATAAAACCACAATGGACTCTTACGGAACCGACTTTCAATGTATGAAGCGGCAATATGTATTTCTACCTTTTTTAAAGTATATTCTAAGCACTATAACCTTATGCACATTAAATGTTACTCCAGAAAAAATAACGCATCGTTTGATATACAAACCGTTTTGATACACCTCGTAGTTTAGAATTATTCAAAATTGACACTAAATCTCTTCTCCTGTAAAATTGTGTTTTGTCGATTGTGGCTTTATTCCCGGCACCCATCGATATAATTCTTTTGGCTACCTATGTCCAAAAGCACAGTGCAGTCATATCGCTTACCATCACTGTCACACACATTCACTAATGCAGTGGGCAGAAGGGACACTTGACATACAGAGGTACTTTTTTGTGTAACTATTGAAGATGTCATTACAACATTACTCGGGGAATTGATGTGAGAATCATTTGAAGTAGAGCTACGGGCAGAAGTCTCATTACATGTCTGCGAATCAAGATGTAATAAGTGATGATGCTTTTGTAAACACTTTTTACAGACAATATTGGATGTGCAATTGCTAGTACAATGTTTATCTGATAAACAAACAACACACAAATTAGTTTTGTTAACAAATGTCTGTCTGTCATTGGGACTCAATTTAATGAATTTAAAACACTTGTAAGTTGAGTGATTTTTGTTGCAGTACAAACAAGAAAATAACTTACCATTTGCATTACTGCCGCTGCCAACAGTCACATGACTAGTGCTCTTTGCCGGAGGCACAACCTTTGTAGTGCTCACTGCTTCATCACGGCATAGCATATCTAATGCTTGGCAGCGCTGCTGTATAAAGTTAAGAAATTGTTGCAAACTAGGGAAATCACTGGAATCTCTTTGCAATTCAAAATCACGCAAAGAATTGTAATCAATTTTTGTTGACAAAATATGTATGAGAATAATATCTTGCAAGTTTGAAATATTCAGTGATAATAGTGAGTTATAATACTGCATAAAATCATTTGTTAATTGCCTTAGTGTATAACATTTACCATTGACTTTATGTAAAGACAAAATGTGTTGCAAATGATAATTAGCTATAAGAACCTTATTGTCATATCTTGATGTAATCGCAGACCATGCCTTCACGTAGTTTTCGTTCGTACATTCCAAAGTCGTAACCAAAGAGGCAGCTTCGCCGACCAAACACGACTTCAAGTAATAGAACTTCTGCACGGGACTTAAATCTTCATTTCCGTGTACCATAGTGCCGTATAAATCCTTGAACGACAACCAGTCTCCATAACTTCCACTGAACTTGGGCAACGATATCTTGGGAAGATTCGGTTTATGCTGGTGCTCTTGCGTCGATCCGGAGTCACTCGCCGATGAGTTACAATGATGCTTCAGCGCCTCACGACGTTCACGAATGTCAGTTAGTATTCTTTGACACCTTGACTCGATTTTCGATCCCTCAGCGGTCTCTGAAGTATCCATCGATTCCAAATTGAGATTGACGTCCTCCAATCTCGTAAAAAGACTGCTAATTCGTTCGGCGGCAACATCCAACATGGCGGTGGATTTTACGGTAGAAATGTCCCCCAGCTCATTTTCCACAAGTGATATGCGGCCTTTGATGTATCTTCTCACATTTATCAATTTTTGCTTGTCTTGATGAGCAAAATCACTGCTGGTATCCTCGCCGGTTTAGGGCATTTTGAAAGCACGCAATAAGTGGTATGCAATGCGTTAGCGTCACCCCGGGTCGGCCGCACACAACACGAAAAAAACTGCTCCAAGTACAGATTCTCTGCATCCAGCTCTGAAGGACCATGAACAGAGTGATGCGGCAGGTACAAAAGACACTTAACTTCAGTGATATTCTATTTATTGCGAAGATAATTTACAACCATGTGCACACACTTGAATGGTAGGAAAAAGAGACCATAGAGAGGGGCCATAGAGCATACAACGCTTCTGGGTTGCCAGATATCGTTATTAAATTTTTACCAGTATGCAATAGGTGTATAGATAAATAAGTATGATTTTAATTGTAAAATTACTAACACCATTAGTTTTTAATTTACTAACACAAGATTTATTCATAACTGTACATAATAATATGCTAAACAAAGTCATAAGTAAAGAGATTAATTTGTTTTATTTACTAAATCTATATTAATAAAATATTTAGGTGTTGCCTTAACCATATTACCATCGTTGTTAAAGTGCAAACTGTTAGTTTCGTAATGTAGGATACAAATTTTCTTAGTAAGTAAATTTCACAATAGGGTAGAAGTAATGGTTTCGGTCATCTTGGTACCGTTTTTGTCCATTATTATTTGATAATTTATCTTGAAATACCAATTTAGTCTTAACTATTAATAAATATTGTTTTATTAATAAATATTGTTTTATTAAAACAATATTTTTTAAACTTACTTCAATTTTATGTGGCCAAAAGAGTACAGTGACCACAAACGGTGCTTTTACCCTAATTACTTAGTTATCAAATTTTAGTTCACGTTGTATTTCCACGTGTCACTAAGTAGGTCACTGACGTCAAAGTGCAAACTTGGAATTAATATAAATACAATAACTAAAATTTAATTTCTAACATTGTAACGTTGCCGTTTGCTGTTTTTCACAAATTGATATTTCTTCTCGATATTCTGATTTTGGATACCACTAGCGACATCTATTGGCGTGATTTAGAATTAATTTGCAATAGATGGCGCTTTTTGCTCAGTTAATTGAAATATATTTTGATGAAACATTTCCTAGTGTTTTTATATTGATTATTCTATTTTTTAAATAGAATATTTTCAGTGTTCTGGAAATTGTTTTCATCATGGTTTTTATTAGTGTTTGCTGTTTATCTAAGCGGCGAAACGAAACGTCTTGCGATGTCAATGACTCGCGGCTGTCAGTTAAGCTGTCAAATCACTTTGGAATTTTGGTCGATCTTGCGCAACCGCAATTTTATTATTTTCGGGAATGTAATTCCTTGTATTTCAAATCGGGTGATGCAAAATGCATCCACGATAATTTCTTGATGAATAAATAAAAATAACACACATGAGGTAAGTTCCCGTCGGAGAATTTATTTATTTTTCGTGATTGATATTTTTCGTATTCCAGTACGTGGTATTTCATGTGATCGTTTCTTTCAGAAATTCCCTAAATGCTATTGTGGATGAGGGTTGGGTTGCTGAAGACTGCGAGTGAAGCTCAAATTAGCGAACAGTCTTTGTAAGTATTTGTTTCCCATTGCGGGTTTTTTCATAACCTAATGCCACGTTCCACATGTGATGCTGACACTCGTATTTTTCGTTTCAGATGCGGGATTTCATTTTTATAGATATTTTATAGACATTTCATATTCTAGATATTTCAATATTTCATATTGATTTCTTATCATTTCGTATAAATTATTTCTCCTTTCTAAACTGCTGATCTCTTCGCATTTCCTCCTTGTCATCACACCTCTGTATCTGCAAGAGTTTGAACGCTTTCCTGTCGAGGAGATGCAAGAGCTTCATCTGGCACTGCGCGCTTGAGGCCGTGGAGGACGCTGCTTGTAGCCTAAAAGTGTGCGAGACCCGTTGGACCCCGGAAGAAGAGAGGAACGTTCAGGGTAACGGCTTATAACCGCATGGCTTCCAAGGTACCCACTTTTCCATCCTTCAAGTAGGAGTCTTTCCGACTTGACATCGCGCAGTTATCTTAACTAGTAGAGTCTTTTAATATTTAGGCTGAGTTTTAAGAAATTTGTAGTGGCAATAATATTCACCAAACCGAACCTAATTAACGACCCTGAATCCCTTGAGATTGGCACTATCTATTACAGTAGTTATAATATCGTAATTGTCAACTGTATACGAGCTTACGAGACAAAATAAATTGTGTCAATTGAGAGGGAGCTGTTTTATTTACATTTTTTAATTTCATACAAGGAACGGTAACTTTTATAAATTTCTGCAAGCCGGACAACCTCTTTTTCACGTGCAGACAATTCACCATCTTCTCCGTCTGCACCGGTGGCGGTTCAATTCCAGTCACCAAGCCGCCAGGAAAAATCCCTTTCTTGCAACATTCACGTTGCATCGATCACTATTTGTGGCTACTTGTTGGTAAGTTAATTAATTATTATTTTTTCTATTTAAATCTGTTGTTATTTTTGTATGTCTTGTTATTTTTAAGTCTTATGTCTATACAAAGCTGATTTCTTTCTTTACTTCTATAAATACAGTCCACATCAAGTCCCTGATAACAATTTAATGCAGTTATAAAAATGTACTAATAAGTGTTTATTTTGTTTACAGATCAATATGTTTGACTCTTCGGAAATAATCTTCTCGCAATATGCACAAGAACTTTACGCAGCACTGCCAAGAACTGTTCGGTGTGCAGCCTGTTGAACCGAAGACAGAAAGAAAAGGGAGGCCTAAGAGAGATGCGAACAGTAAGAAGAAGGCGAACATCTCATCTAGATCATTTGTCATACGCAAAGATCGGAAGGGTTCAAAGCTGATCCAAATAAAGATTATAGACCTAACCAGTGACGCTGTATCGTTATCACAGACGCAACAGACTGATGTGGAAAGTGCGGACAATAACGTGGTACTCAGTGCTCAGTATGTGGTGCAAGAACCAAACAAAGATGAAGTGTTAGATCTTACAGAAACGTTAGTTAGGAAAATATCTAAAGAACTCTGTGGTGATAGTTACTAGTGTAATAGATTGTAAGTTATTAGTTGTAAGTACTTGTATGTAGAATGTAAGTAATAATAAATAGACTAAGTTAATTGAAAATAATAAATAAATGGTAAAATAAATTTGTGTATATTAAATCTACGACTTTATTTATTCCTCATACTTGCTCATGCTTTGATACTGAAATAAAAAGACAGTCAGTTTAAAATATCCGTATTTATTTTAATAAAAACATTTAATATCGTTTTCTAAACACCATTTTTTTATACACAAAACATTTTTCAATGCACAATATTTCTTATGATTATAACAATTGAATAAATTGTCTTTACAATAAAGGTCATAAAGTGAGTTAAAATTAGGAATCTGTTGGCAAGTAATGTCTACAATATTATCATGATCACATAACTCTTTCACCCATTTAACTTTTTCTTCGCCCTTCACAATAATATTTCTGTCCTTAAAATAGGGTTTAATAATTCTTCTAAATTCTCTGTAGTCGACATAGCCTTCACTCCATCGATACCCTCTATTCGTTTCTAGCCAACGCACATTCTTTTTTTCTTCATCGGTTAATGATGAGAATGGGTACGGTGGCTTAATTAAAAATAGATAAGTAGACTCTTGATTCGCTATACATAACTCTTTTACTAAAAAGTCATTTTTATGATCTTTGAACCCTTGTAAATCAACTATAATTGTGTTACAATTCATGATGTTTTTTTCACAATATTACTCAAAGGCTTGTATTCAAATATACAGTCGTTTAAAATTAAACAATATGCAGCTGTCTGATCCGGTATTTCTTGATCTGTTTCGATTTCAACTCTTACGTCAATCGATCCCTTCAAAGTTTCATGCTGCCGCGAACAGTCAATAATAAATAAAGGGGCTACGTCTTTAAATTCCTTTAAACTCATCAACGGCTCTGGTCGACGTCCGTAATAAGACTGTTGAAATCTTACGTATTGTTCGTATAAGTTGTGCTCTTATGTTTATCTTACAACACATTAACCAATTGACCTAATGAATAAAAAAATAAGTAGGTTATCGATTTAATTACGGAAATAAAACATACTTTAGCTCGAGTATTCCTCTCAGTTTGACATGAGCCGTCACACGTCCGATTTTTGAAGTTTTTATTTTTTATAGAAGAAACATTCTACAAGTTAAGTTGTGCTCTTAAGTTTATCTTACAACACATTAACCAATTGACCTAATGAATAAAAAAAATAAGTAGGTTATCGATTTAATTACGGAAATAAAACATACTTTAGCTCGAGTATTAGCCATTTCTACAGCTAGTTTCGACTTTCATAGTTCATTGTAATTAATAATGTACATAAAAAGCAACGATAACAACACTGTTCGAAAGCTACATTCATCTGCTATCATAAAAACGGCACTCTATTCATAACCTTTCTAAGAAGCGGTCATAAACATTAGTTTTTACGACTAGGGTCCCACGCGCGGCGGGTGACGTCATGGGGTCGGCATTCAAGGACGTTTTTTTGTAAACGCGTCATTTTTTCAAGCGGATAATAAATATGGGACAGCCTCAGAAATGGAAGACGTAGAAACTCAAACACAGTTATTCACCAATCACTCCGTATATTTCTTGTGCAATACAATTCGTTTCACAGCTCGAACAAGAATGCCGCCATGGCACAGAACTATCGACAACCGCGGGTATCAATACACTGTCTTTATTAATTACAATACTTCATAACTTTGATTTATTTGTATTTATTTACAGTAATAATTTAATTAATAATTTAATAATAATAATCAATTACCTACCAGCACGTTAATAAATTGTATAAACAAAACTATGAAGTATTTCCTAAAGAAACGGAAGTAGTCGGTATCATTACATAATTGCATTCAAAAATCAAGGTTAACTTACAATATTAAATAAAACTATTATTATCAGATCTATACACATGTTGAAAATATATAGGGTCCTTCTAAATCAGCTACGTTCCGTTTAATGGGAGCATGTATACGTCACACTGAATACGTTCCCAAAGTTTGAGCCAAAAATTCAGGCTAGTTTCCGAGATAATTAAGGAAACAACTTCATTTCTTATCAACCCAATACAACACCCTGTTCAGCTGATTCACTACTACACTGACTTTTTTCTTTAGTACATTCTGTAACACAGAGTCTTGATAAAAAAATGCCTGTGATAGCTTTATATCTTGATATGAGCAAAGCATTCGATTTTGTTAATCATGGGAGGCTCATATCAAAGTTGGAAAAGTACGGTGTTAGAGGTACTGTAAGGGATTGGTTTGTTAGTTATCTAGATAACAGAAAACAATGCGTAGAAATTAGTAAAACGGAAAACATTAATGGAAAGGTGAGACAGGTAAACTATAGATCAGAATACAAACTTAATAAATTTGGAGTTCCGCAAGGAAGCATTTTAGGACCAACCTTATTTGTACTCTATATAAATGACTTGCCTTCCATTACTAATCACAAGACTATATTGTTTGCTGACGACACAACTTTTATTATTAGCGCCAAAGATACGGAAGTACTGAAGAAAGAGGCGCAGGTTACAATAAACAAGGCAATGAACTGGCTAAAGGTAAATAATTTAAGGGTTAATATAGAAAAAACTAAAATGATGCAATTTAAAACTTATAATTCAAGAAGTACTAATATTGACATTACCCATGCTGGACAACTGATTCAGCAAGTCCCGGTGATCAGATTTCTTGGTATTACAATTGACGAAAACTGTTGTTGGAAGTATCATGTTGATAGTGTATGTGAAAAGTTAAGTAGGTTTGTGTTCGTACTCCGTAAACTTAGAGAGACAGTCTCGGTGGAGGTAGCCTTACAAACATATCATGCCTATGTCGTCTCAGTACTGCAGTATGGTCTTATCATATGGGGAAACTGCACTGATATTGTCATGGTATTCAGAGTCCAAAAAAAATGTATAAGGGCTGTCTGTGGTGCTAAATTTAGAGATTCTTGCAGACCACTGTTCAAAAAAATGTCACTATTGACTCTTACCTGCCTATACATCAAACAGATTTGTATATTTGTTAAAAATAACTTAGGTCTTTTTTCAGCAAAACAGGTGGTCACTGTAAAACAATTGAGGGAACGTCCTATAAACCTACTTCAGATTCCCCTTTGCAGGTTGACAATGGTCCAGAAAAATTGTTATTATATGGCCATTAAAGTTTTTAACTCATTGCCCGCGGAATTAAGAGGGCTTAGCGGATCTCAGTTTCAAACCAAACTGCATGCATGGCTTGTGGAGAGGTCGTTCTACTCATTAAATGAATATTTTAATTGTAATGTTAAGTGACATACAATAAGTACATTATTATCCTGAGGTGACATTTTCAATATGATATGACAATAATTATTCAATATGACATTCTGTATTAGTTTATAATTTAATTAATGATAATTTATTAGTTTTCTGTTTTTAATCAATTAATGTAATAAGACATGTTAGTATTATTTTCGATATAAAGTCTAAATCAAATCAAATCAAATCAAATATATTTATTTTGCGAACATGGGTAAATGTAGGTGTTACAAGTATTTTAGTATCTCCATCTTCCACCTTTTGGCATGCAAAATTATAAATCAAACTTATCAAATTTCATTTACATAAAAAAGAATTTTCACTTAAATAATGTCAGATCAATCGCAGTCATATTATAATTGAATAAACATTCCACATTACATTTAAACATAATAGATTAGTAAAAAATAAAATAATAATAATAATAAAACAATGTCATAAACACAATAAAAGTTAAAAATTTACATATTATACAATCACATTTATATTAATGGTTACAATTCTCTATCATTAAAATATTCATTCATATTATAATAACATTTATCTATTAACATTTTTGATAAAATAATTTTAAATTTATTTAAATTAAATTGCTTCAAGGATTCTGGGAGTTTGTTGTAAACCTTTGGAGCCATTTCTGTGACATTTTTACGCATTAGTGCGGTTTTACATTTATTATTTGTGCAAAGTTCGGGTTTTCTAGGGCGAAGGTTAGGTATGTGATCTTTTTTTTTAAACAAATCTGGATTAGATTTTACGAATACACACAGTTCAAAAATATATATACATGGAAAAGTTAATAACTTCAGTGATTTAAAATATGGCTGACAACTTTCTATAGGTTTAAGACCGCATATAGCCCTAACACATCGCTTTTGAACCCTCAGTAATATTTCTCTGTAGGTAGAATTGCCCCAAAATATTACACCATAACGAAGAGTCGAGGCAACAAAACCATGGTAAGCCGTTAATACTGTATCACGGTTAGCAGTCTTAGCTAACTTGTAAAGTGCAAATGAAAATTTATACATTTTTTTGCAAACTTCAATAGAATGGGATTCCCATGACATATTGCTGTCTATATATATGCCAAGAAATTTTGTGCCATTGGTTCTTTCTATTTTACAATCTCCGTAGTTAATATTCAAATTAGGATAAATTTTTTTCTGAGAAAAATGCATTATATTTGTTTTTTCTAAATTAACCTTTAAATTATTTTGTTCCATCCACCTAATAAAATCTTTTATGGTCTTGTTTATATCGTTTTCATAATTTGTATAATCATCGTTTTTGCACTCTATAAAGATAGTACTATCGTCGGAAAATAGTATCATTGGATGATTAATCGATTTAACTATATCATTGATGTAAATTATAAAGAGTAAGGGTCCCAATACACTACCCTGTGGTACCCCGCATTCATTTAGTCTTTTTTGAGATTTAAATATTTTTTCTTTTTTACTAGACATACAGATCTGAGTAAGCTCAGTATACTGGTGTCTGTCTTGTAGGTAAGATGTTATCAGACTCAATGCATTGCCACGTATGCCATAGCGACCTAGTTTATTTATTAGAATTTGATGATTGACGTGATCAAATGCTTTTGTCATATCCATATAGATAGCGCATGATGGCATCCTATTGTCTAGACTATTGATCGCTCTGTTCACAAGATCATAGATGGCCGTATTTATTGAAGTGTGCTTACGGAAGCCTTTTTGCTCTTTGGTTAATATTTTGTATTTTTCCAGAAAATTGTAGATGATACAATGAATTACTTTTTCAAATATTTTTGAGAATACAGACAATAAAGCTATCGGGCGATAATTTTTGGTCAATTCTTTGTCCCCCTTTTTAAAAAGTGGCTTGACAATGGCAGGTTTTAAATTATTTGGATACATACCAGTAGAGAAAGTTAAATTTATTATGTGACTCAATGGTGATGCGATCAGGTCCCCCACATATTTTACAGCTTTGGTGCTAATGTCATCAAAGCCGACACTATTTGTGTTTTTTAACGTTTTTATTATATTCAAAACTTGGTCAGGTGTTGTAGGGCTCATAAAAATAGAGTTTTTATTATTTTCAATGTCAATTTTATTATTTTCAGTGTAAATTTTATTATTTCCAATATTGCAATCACTACTATCTCTAATGTCGTCAATAAAAAAGTTGTTAAAAGCATTAGCAATATCTATGGGGTCAGTAATGTACTTATTATCAATTTTTATTTTATGTATGGGTTCTTTAGGTGCTTTTGTTTTAGAATTGTTTATTACTGCCCAAGTAGCCTTAGTTTTATTTTTAGATGTCCTAATGAAATTGTCGTTCTGTGAACGTTTTGTTAATTTGATAATTTTCTTTAGGGCTGTAGAGTATCTCTTGTATGCAGTTTTAGCCTCTATGTCTTTTCTACACCTAAATTGCCATAGACATTCTCGTTTTTTTTTACTGCAAGTCCTTATGCCTCTAGAAATCCAATTATGTTTGATTTTACAACTTTTTTTAATGATTTTATAAGGAAAACATAGATCATAGATACATTTAAAAATATCAGTGAAACAGTCATATGCTATGTTTGGATCATCGGAACTTAATATGTCATGAAAAGTTAATGTTGCTAAATGTCTCTTAAATATTCTTAAGTTTTGCTCACTGAAATCACGACGGTTTATGTACCAAGTATCTAGAGCACATGACTTTCTCACAGGACATTCCAGTAACTGTCCAGTGTGATCCGAAAGAGCTGTATCAATAACTTCACCCTTTGATCCCTTAATGTTATGAGCGAAATTGTCTAGACATGTTCCACTAGCTATTCTTGTCGGCATTTTTAACTCAAGTATCAGATTTCGGCTCATTAATTGGTATGTAAAATCGCGACTTTTTGGATTGTCTTTTAAAATGTCGATGTTAAAATCACCGCAGATAACGACTTTTTTACTTTTTTTATCACAGATGATATTTAAAATCCTTTCAAGTGTTTCGTGAAACATGTCAAGACTAGATCTATTTGTATTTGGGACTCTATACATACACACAACTATCATATTATGTTTACATATTTCTATACCACAGCATTCCACTATACACTCTATAGAAAGTTTTTTTATTTCTTCAAGAACTTTATATTGAAGGTTTTTTCTTGCTAAAATACATGCACCTCCTCGTTTCTTCTTTCGAGAAAAGCTTGAAGCTAAGGCATAGTTTGGTATAGTTAAGAATTCTTCTATTTCTGGTATCATATTATGCTCTGTCACGCATATTATATCAACTATTTTTCCTTTTTCTTTTTTTAGTTCATCCAGGTGCAGGATCAGCTCGTCACTTTTATTGATAAGTCCCGATATGTTCTGATGAAGTATGTTGATATGATTATAAAAGAAAAAACTGTCTTTCGTATTTTTCACTCTGCACCTCCAAATTTATGTTATCGATTTGTACGGTTGAGATGAGCTCAGAAATTGTTTGAAGTATGTTTTGCACTCCGTATTTATTTATCTTCCCTGTATTAAAAGCAAACATTTCGAACGTCAGATTTTTATTTGAGTCGATCAGAGATCCATAGTTTCTGTTAGTCAGGTCCCGAAGAAGTATGTTGTTGAAAGTTTCCACTCTGTAGTTGTAAAGTGGTTTGCCGCAAATATATGTTGGTGCAGTTATAATTATGTTGGTATTAGAAAATTTTTCTAGTTCTTCCCTTAGTCGATTCACCAGTGCTGTATAATTTTGTGACCTATTGAAATCTGCCTCTCCAATCATTAAAATGCAATAGTCATTTTTTGTGTAATCCTTTAATTTAATACCCACATCCTTCAGTAAAATATCGACTCCAACATTACTTGTGATGTAGTGCAGTAATTGAAATTCATTATAGAAATCAATTCTATTTATATTTCGCAATATTTTCAAATTTCTGTCACTTGTGATAAAACATATTTTATTTTTTTCAGTTTTCCTTGTATGTTTTTGTATTTCAGATGTCTTCGTAGGTTCCTTTATGTTGGTTTCTGTATTTAATGATTTGATGTTATTTACTCTCTTCATATTTATTTCTTGCTCTAATCTTTCAATAGTATTATTTAAGTTATGTATCTTTTCCTGTGCAGTCAAAAGATCTTGTTGCAATTCTGTTATTTTATGTTCTAAGACTATTATTTCTTGAGTTTTGCCTGAACCGGAGTTTTCAAGCAGAGTAGATGATAGACTCCTGCGGCTTCTTTTGGTTTGTTGTGGAGATTTACATATGTTTCTTAATAGATTTATCTCTTGGGCTTGTTTATCTATTTGACGTTTAAGTTCGTTATTCTCTATGATTTTATTATCTAGCTCGTTTTCACAACCCTCCAAATCAGTTTTCAGCTTATTTATTCTTAATTTTAATTCTTGTACAACATCAAGGTCGTTTGTTATTACGTCGCTATTTGATAAATCTTCCATGGATTCCAATGTACTGTTCAGTTGGTCCATGGATAGTGATTTGGTTATCGAGTGTTCCGGTGTTACTTTTTGAGAAACCGAAGTCGCAGAGGGAACAAGTATATTTTTAGACAGTATAATATCTGACTTCTTGTTTATTGTCTTGTTTGTATTTGTGCTTTTAATCATGTTTGAATTCGGTTGTGATCTATGGGGACGAGTAGTTACATAGTCATTTCCTGGTGAAACAGAAGTGCTACTTTTCTGGAGCCCCGTTATACATCCATTGCATCTCCAGGATTTTTTGTTTTCGGTGGTCCATATTTTAAATCGTGCAAAACTTACATTTGCACAGTCAATATGAAAATAATTTGTACATATTGAGCAATTTGTGAATTGTCGGTTTTCTATAATATTCTTGCATTTAACACATAGGTTTTTGATAATTTCCTTTTGCGCCATCATAAAAAAAATAAAAAAATAAAAATAAAAATAGAATAGTTTAACTTAAACAAAACAAAAAAGAAAAAAAAAAAAAAAAAAGGTTCAATCGCACAATTGTGACTTGAACCGGCGTCCACAAGTTTACGTGAGAGTCTCTCTCTAATACACCAGCCAGTCACTTATGAAGTGTAATGAAATTAGTGTTCTATAGTGATGTTTTTTCTTTCTTTACAATCGTCCGTCATTTATGTAGGTAGGTGCGTCAGCCGATTCACTATTATTTTCGTACGCACAGTCTTTTACGGTTTTTTGCCGATTGTTTTTGTTGAAATTCACTTCACCTTAGTCATTTATTTAGAGAAATAACACAATTTTAAGGTTTGCACTATTGTCATAATTATGTACACAATTTTGGATAGTTTCAATACACTGATTTTTGCCAATTGTTTTTGTTTAAAATTCACTTCACAGTCATTTTCTTTTGAGAAATAACACTCACAGTTCTTATGTCTGCGCGTAATGTTCATAAACACAGATTTTAATCGTTTCAATACACTGAATTTTTGCCGATTGTTGTATTGTTTAAAATTCACTTCACAGTCATTTATCTTGAGAAATAACACTCCCAGTTTTTACGTTTGCACTAATGTTAAAATATATACACAATTTAAGATCATTTTCAGAGAATTACACAATCAAAATTATTTTTAAATACGGAGCTGGTCCAAAACACAACCGCTCGGCGCGGGACGCGCGGGTAGTCCTCTTTTTAATATTTGCACGCTTCCTAGTTTGAGCAAATTTCAGTGAAACCTACCAAATCTATGTAAGACCACTTATGTACCTGGAATTACGCAAATAAAGAAATTTGATTTGATTGATTGATTTGACAAAAATCCGCACGCACACGAGCTTACGTAATGGCCGCCATTGCGCTTGTGCTGCCGTTGGGCCACTGGCCGCGAACACAAGAGTGCCGCCGGACGACGGACCGGCGGGCAGCGCCACTCAAGCTATTCTAGGGCTACTAATAGTTATTTAAGGAATTAAATTAAGCAGAAAATTAAAGTTTATTTATTTTTGGTAACATAAAAAAATCTTATGTGGTAAGTACTTATTTAGTGGCCTTAATGGAATGATGTTTATTCAAAAGTTCGTTAAAATACTTTTGCGCTTGTAAAAATCTTTCATTTCAAACGTAGCAACGAAACGAAGCAAAAAAGTTAGTTGCCGAAATCAATGACTTATTTTTATGCCATACACAAATGGGATAGTTACCATGACTATAAAATTTAGAATTACGGTTATTATTACGATAAAGCAGGCACATTTTTCATGTTAATTTTAATCGCTTAATATCCCCTTAGCAAATTAAATAAAAAATGTGATTCGTAATTGACTCGATCATAGCAGAAACTAAACGCTATCGAATTGTCTACCTGTGATTATCGGCAGTCTTTAGTATTCCGAAGTAAATAAGTAAATAATTGTTCCCAACTATCAATTTTAAACTGAAATAATAATCATTAAAATCATCGTAGAAACAAAAAAAAATTATAAAAGTAAATAATGATAGTTTTATTATTATTAAGATTAGAAAGAATTTTGGAGTTGACATCCTTATTTATGCGTGGCGGAGTCGGTGGTATCAAAGACAGCCGTCCCTCACAATAGCCGACCGCGCTAGTGTTGTAAGAACCTCGAGTCTTTAAAGTCTTTATTTTGAGACTTGAGTTTATTTTTAAGACTAGGACTCGTTAGTCACATGAATAAGGGAATAATTGAGTCTTCCGAGTCCTTTCGAGTATTTTAAGTTCTTTGAGCTAGACTGAATCATGACATGAACTTGAGTTGGTGTATACTAATAGGCAATAATGAGTGATTTCATATCATCATCCGTATGTTATATCCTAATTGAAAATAAAATAAATCGCACAATACAAATGTAATATCAATAAAATTGCATTAAACGCAAATAATCGAATCAGAAGTATCCATCTAAAGACTGACGATTTTCGTAATCAAAAAGTTAAAACGGTCCAATAAAATAATAAACACACAGTCTTAATTCATAGCTATTTTATTTTCTTCAAACTTTTAATAAGTAAGATTCCAAGACTCGAGTGTCGTATCGTACAACACTAGCCGGCGCGCAGCAAACGAACTTTTAGACACGTGCCGCCGCCTTTAGACACGTGCCGCCGGCCGCCGGCTAGCGCAATGTACACTCACCAAAATAAAATTAAGAAATGCAACAAACTTTTTTTTACTATTCAAATTAAAATTGTGTTTATTGTTAAATCACAGGTACATAAGATAGGTCATAAATAAATACCAAGTTGGAACGGAAATGATTCGGAAATTTTATTTAACTAATTAGGTACCTACCTACCTCATCTACTTTTCTATTGTAATAGAAATGATGACATTAACGATTAATTTAAGAATGGACTTTGATTTAGGATAAATGGAATATCAATACAAACAAATTGAAGAGTTTTATTTGCTTCAATAGTCTAATTTAATGTTTCTAAATAATTGACTAGGCCATTGAATTACCTTCACAAAACAATAAGTTCGATTAATTTTTAATTATTATCTGTTATAGGATATTTTACCATGAAATACTCAACACCATAATTTAGATTCGAATCAATTGAAATCGAAAGCAAGCAGATAAAATAATAAACAAATAAGTTTCTTTTTTGTCGTCGACTGTACGCTTATGCCAACTTTTCGGCTCTTGCTTTGGCGGCGTCGGCGTCTTTGTGTCAACAAAAGGCGTGCGGCTTGTCGGCATTTGTCGGCGCGTGCGCTTTGATTTAATTCAGTTTTTGATTAGATTTCTTGTGTGAAGGTGCGTTTTGTAGTGCTCGTGAAGTGAACTATGACGCACAGATGCACAAATGCAAATAAATTTACTAAGACGCGCCTTAAAAATCATGGCCTTTGCTGGTTGATTTTTCGATGGTATCGTGAGTCCGTTTTACTGTGATTAACATAAGATAATAAGGATAGACAACGATATGAGAGTAGGCCTGCAACATTAAAGTGATAGCTCGCCCAATCAGTCGATCAGCTAATCGGCTATCAGCTGTGACGACTGCTGTGAGTTGTTATGACGTGAGTGTAAACAACAAAAAAGTGTGCAGTGGTAGTGAGCGTTGTGTGTGTTGTGTCTCGTGTTCCTGTGCAGAATGAATATACACTACAGTTTTGTTGTGTGAGTAAAAAATACAGCATGTTCCATTGTGTAAGACGAAATGAATTTTTATTTTTGTTAGAAAATGTAACTTTGTAAAATCATTATAAAACACATACCCAAATTTGGTGAACTTGTTCAGTGTACCGTATAGATGCCCCCATTAAAAGGAATGTAGCTAGTTTAGAAGGACCCTGTATAAATATAATAATGAATTATATAAGTAGGCTTACAGCTCGGCCGTCCTGTTGATAGCGAGTCCCTTCGCTATGAAACAGTGGGTAGAAACTTCAAACAACAAATTATTGTATGGAATTTCTTCCTTTCTTTGTGCAACCTTCAGACAAAATAAGCTAAATTGCCATATACAAAAAATAAAAATATGTTGGTAGATTGTTATCAAATGAACGTGTGTGTTTTTCTATGATGATTTAATTTTCAGAGCATGTTTCCTTAAAATTATGAATAAATTTCTGATAGATAACCCAAATCAGGTAATCCTTCTTAACAAAATAGAATTTTCTATTGGAAATGGTAGAAATTTAGTTTTGGTGAATGCAGCTCAGCGAGTCAAACTCTCTAATCTGTGGTCAAACTGTCAAAAAAATTTTCGTTTCGTTCATTCGTTTGATTCAAGTTGTTTGGTTGTTAGCGCAGCTTGAATTAAATGTTTTAGATCATTTAGAATCACCTCAAAAACCTTTAACTGAGCAAAATCTGTGACTGAAGCGTTGAGCCAAACTCCGTTTCATCACCGACAATCAGTGAAGTGCAGATAACTTTTTGAGATAGTGACTCTTTGTGACTGAGATAGTAACTCTATTATTTAGTGTGTTTATTTAAATATTATTGAAATACAAAACCATGGGTGGCAACCACAGAACATGTGTAATTTGTGGTCTCAAGGAGAGGCACAAACAAAGTAGTGGTACTGTAATGTTTGCCGCATTTCCTCGGGATGAAAACCGGTAAGTCTGAAACAATTTACTTATCGTTTAAATGAAGGTAGGTAGGTCCGAAATGCTAGAGATTATTATAGCCTTTATACAGATTTCTATTCGTTACATTTTGCTAAGTTTCCAATGTATTGGCTTGTTTTGTTATTTTCAAGTTATCGCCTTATCGCCCTGGAGCTGTATTCTAAAATTATGTTCCTGTTTTTTTTTTAATTTTGTAACAATAATTGTAACATCTTTAGTTTGGTGTTTTCTTTTAATTTAGTTTTCCTATTATTCTGTAAAATACATCAGTATTTGTTCATCCTCTCTAACAGAGGTACAAAATAATTAGGTGTGCATTATCTTTAATTGCAGCTGCAGAGAATGGTTGCGGGTTGTTGGGAATGAAGAATTAGTACTCCTGCCTATAGAAAAACTTGTTAAGAGATTCCATGTTTGTGGAATTCATTTTCATCAGAACGATTTCAACAAGAAAGGAAATCGGCTGAAAAGACATGCAATTCCAGTTTTGCATTTAACTGCAATCCCGCTGTCTGATGACCAGTTAACTGGATTTCCACAACATATGTGGAAAGATAAAATGAAAGACACAGAAGGTGGGTGTTTTTGCTCCATTGCCAAAAAAATATTTCATTAATTTAAAATTTTCTGATTTTAAAATTTTGTTTTTAGTGTCTAGGCCTGAAGAACTGCCTTCAACTTCCAAAGGCACTTACATTGAGGTCGCAGCCAAACAAGTTCTTAATGGTAAGTGAAGTTGAGTTTTAATTTATTATTAACTAAAAATATAAAAACTTAGGTTCTGTTTCCAATAGATAATTGACCATACTTAGATAAACCAAAGTAATTTGTAAAAACAACTAAAAATCTAAAAATGTAGGTTCTATTGCCAAAAGATAGTTGACCAAGTGCAGCTTGCATCTAGTTATGATTAATTATTAATTTTATAATTTCAGCTCCCTTGCTTGAAGAATTGCCATCAACTTCAGAATGCACTACTGTTGAGGTTGCAGAAAGGCAGATTTTTAATGGTAGGTAGTCAACTTACTTCCGATATATTGAAAACTAGCTTTCAGCCTGCGGCTTCGCCCGCGTGGAATTTTGTCTGTCACAGAAAAACTTTATCGCCCGCGTCCCTGTTTAAAAAACCGGGATAAAAACTATCTATGTCCTAAATTGTCCCAAGATATTTATGTATTTATTATTTAATTAGTTAGATAACTTAATAGGCCCTTCAAGTATTTACTTTGTGAACAATTTTAATGATGTTTTCTTTGGTATGTTGTTTTATCCCAAACCCAAATCAAATTATGTTAAGGCTATTAGATAACACAATTTTGACCATGTCATCTGCATAAAATGAATCACATACCTACCTGATCTGTAAAATAAAATAAGATTTTATTAAATTTTTCAGAACAAAAGTCAAATGAGTCCAACAAAAAACCTGATGTAACAAATGGCCGAGCTAAAGGTGTTAAAAGAAAACTAGACGAAAGCATGGGTCAGTTATTTAATTTATTTATTTGGAACTAGCGGCCGCCCGCGACTTCGTACGCGTGGATCCGATTTTAACCCCTTCATCTATCTTACACGGTTTAGATTTTTTCATACAAATTATTTTTCCCGCTAACTCCCGTTCCCGTGGGAATTTTGCAATATCCTGTTGTAACTAACTTTAAAGTGTACTAAGATACCTTCATGCCAAATTTCAAGCGTCTCACTTAAGCGGTTTAGATTTTTCATACAAAAGGATTTTCCCGCTAATTCCCGTTCCCGTGGGAATTTCTAAGTATACTATAACCTGCCCAGGAGTATTTATAAGATTCATAATCAACGAAAAATAATTTCATAGAAAATTCGATACTTTCAGAAATCTTTATGATTGAATGCTTGTTTGTTTCTTTATTATTATAATTTGCTTTTGACGTAATTTAGATATTTATAATAATTATAAAATTACTAATTAATGCTCAAATATTCTTTATTTTCAGATTTATCACCTAGAAAAAGAAAATTGGTGAAACAACTGGTTAGAACCAAGTGCACACTGAAATCACTAGCGCAATTCTTATAGAAAAAAATGATTCTCCTATTTTGAAAGAGTTTGTTTTAAATGCTTGCAAAAATCAAAGACGCAATCCTAAAGGAAGGCGATGGACGTGTAAAAATAAAATATCTGCGCTAGCTATTTTTAAACGCTCGCCAAAAACTTACAGATATCTATCAACGGCAATGCCACTGCCAAGATGCCCTTGAAAATTTATTTGGCATAATTCGGCAACACAGCCCTACAAACAGGAATCCTACTTGTTCACACTTCATGGGGGCACTTAAAACTACAGTGGTCACAAAGTTTACTGCGCCACATAGCCGAGGATCGAACTGCGAAAAAGACGCACAAAATCATCTCACTGATTAGAAATAAAATTATCTTCAACCAAGAACAGGAAACCGCAACTGAAACTCAAGGTACTGATAAATTTTATGAACAATTGGGTGGAGATGACATTCCTGTGATTAATATTGTAGAAGAAGATTCGCTGGAAGAAAATAATTTAGCTGACCTAACAAACCAGCCAATAGTTTACTTAAGCGGTTACTTGGCTTGTCAGTTATTAAAAACTTCTGACTGTGAACTGTGTAAAAAATTGTTGACATCAGAAAACACACATGAAGAAATGTTTACTTACATAAGGCTTAGGGAATGGTGGCCCCATAAAACGTCCCTAACTTATCCCTCAGAGGAGTTATGCAAAATCATTCAGACAGCTGTTACTGTCACTGAAGCAGAAGTGTGCCCAAGGCTGCATGAAAAAAACATTTTACAATTGGCCGTGACATTATATTATGAGGTAAAAAGTGAAATAAATTGGTTTAGATGCATGCAGCATAAAAATAAAAATTTCAATAGCCTCTTTGCGCGTCTCGCACTCACACTTATTAGACGACAATGTCAAAGAGTGAACCAAGCCCTTGCCTTAAATGAAGAAGGTGTGGCAGATGCACAGAAAAAAGCACAGCAGCAAGGTATATCTAAATAAATTAAAATAATATTTATAGGTAGGGCGATAAATAATTAAATTAAATAGGTATTGCTCTCCCCTTTTAATTTTGATCTCATCTACTCAATTTTCCAGTTTAACTGTGCTAACGCAGTTGAAGTATATTCTCGCTCAGAAGTTAAAATGTGCCTTAGCCTTTACAAAACATGTTTTTTGTATTGTATCCATTCTCGCCGCAGTGACTAACTGGATTACTTGTATTTGCACCCACCCAGTACCTGCTTAAAAAAATGTCACTTTAATACAACTACGCTTATTATGTTGTATATTGTAACCTCCTAACTAATAAATCTTATACGTTCGTTGAACAGTGTTTTAAAGTGACGGTCAGTATGGTTCAACAACTGCAACTTTTTATTAGTATGGGGGTAAATGTTTAACCCCCTTACTAATAAAACTTACATGCTCGTTGAACAGTGTTTTAAAGTGACGTTTAGTATGGAAATGACATTTTAAAACAGTGTTCAATAACTGTGTACCTTTTTATTAGTAAGGGGGTAAAAAAGCAATTTATTATCGTTTTCTCTTTAAGTGATGTACATCTTTTTGGAGAAAAATCCTAATTATTTAGCTATTTTTTCAATGTATTTACTTATTCTTAAGATTTAGTATATTAAAATGAATATAACTACACATAATTTGTTTTATTTAAGTATCTTATAAGACAAAAAGAAATTATAAATGTTTTCCTACGCGGTTCCTTTTCGAAACTATCGATATCGATAAATAGCAGTAATTTACATCCCTAGATAGCTAATTTCGCCACATGAGTCCCATCACTATTGACAGCTGTCATTTAGGTGTGGTTGGCAGTATGAGTTTCTTTGGGTTGGCAATAGTGATTTTTTACTCTTAGGTTGGCACTAAAAAGGAATAAATTGGGTACAAAGCTATGTATGAGAGTTCCGTCTCTTAAACCATTACTTGCTCAGTGCTATGAAATATGTACATAACTGACACATAAAGTAAGTACAATCATACATACTCTAATTGGTTTTTGAACACAAAATAAATAATTAGTAATGTATTAACATAGAAAAACAATTGATATCGCTAATGTATACATAATGAAATAAAACAAAAGATTGTAAAATTTTTGTAAATTAATGGTAAAATCAAAATAGTTGTAAACATTCTGTAAATGATCATTAATTCATTGATTAGCATAATTACTAAGTAATATTATATAAAAAATAAACGCCTATAATGCAATTGATTATGTAAATAGACAATTTATTGAAATAAATCCATTTACTCTTATTTGTATACCTCATGTAAAAACATTTTTTTTTTAATTATTTATAAGTACATTCATATTTTAATGCAAAATTTAATAATAAACTTTATACTAAACAAATTTTGGAACATTGCTATTTACATAGTTTTTTTTTTTATATATTATTTTATTACATATCATCATCTGAATTGGATTCTTCGCAACTACTCTCTAAATCTCTACTAAAATTGAGCCAAGGCTGCATTTTGTCCACTGCTACTATACCTTCATAGCGGCGGTTATTTTTGCGTGACAATGGTGTATCTTCGATAACGTACCTATCATTTGGAAGTGACTTAACTACGCGATAAGGTCCCTGGTATTTAACAACTAGTTTTTGTGACTGTCCATCGTGAGGGACCTGTCGTTCAACACGCACTAAGTCCCCTTCGTTTATTTATTTATTTATACTTCAATGCCAAAAATATTAACATTAGGCGAACTTAATGCCATAAGGCATTCTCATCCAGTTTACCTTTGGGTTATGCAGAAAAATTTGTTTGGCGGTATAACAAAAAAAAATTAAATAAAACAAAGCGACGGCAAAACAAATAAGCTACATATACACATACATAAATAATATATAAAATAATATAATAAATAAATACATACTAAGATGATAGATATAATGATGGATGACGATAAGTTAAAACAGAAACCATTCATGAAGATGATAACATTTGGAGAAAGTGGTTATGGACAGATTTTTTGAACGAAAACTTGCTAGAGGCTTGCCTGATATCTTCAGGCAGAGAATTCCAGAGCCTTATGGCCTGGAGACGGAAGGAGTCGGAGAGAAAACCAGTTCGGTGAAGAGGAGTGGAGTTCGTTATAGTTTTTCGCGGGTTTTCTACGAGCATTAAACCTTACCGCCTCTTTAATTTGCTTTTCTTTTATGTTTTTCCTAGCCTCATCCCTAATATCTCCTAATTCTTCTGTCGTTGTCATATTCACTGTATCGTCTAAGGCCTCAGCCTCAAACTTAGCGGGCAGCGGGGCGGGAGCGGCGGCGGCGCGGCAGCGGCAGGATCTTATGCGTGAAATCAAATAGACCGGTTCTCGAAAACAGCGGCGCGGCAGCGGCGCCGGAGCGGGCAACGAGCGGGCAGCGGCGAGGGAGCGGGTAACGAGCGGGCAGCGCACTCCTTCTTTTGTCCACAATAAATCGAGCGTTAGGAATAAATTTGAATCGAAATAAAATTGTCGCCGTTGTTCAGACATTTCGTTTGCGAATAAAAACAAATATCTCGACAATACAAACCCCGAACACAACACTTCGCCGCTAAAGCGCCGCGCGAGCTGCCCGCTGGTTTCGAGAACGGGTCTGCGTTGCCCGCCCCGCTCCCGCGCCGCCGCCGCCGCCGCCCCGCTGCCCGCTAAGTTCGAGGCTGAGGCCTAAGACTTCACTTAATATTCCATCACTCCTACATTTTATATTAAACCCGAAAAGCAACTCTGATGGCGACTTTTGAGTTGTTTTGTGAGTTGTCGTATTTAGGCCTAACTGGGTATCTAGAATTTGTTCGTCCCAAGACTTTTCGTCTTTGCCATGGGTCGAAGTAGAAAGTGCATCAAGAATGGTTCTGTTGAATCTTTCTACTTGACCATTCGCGCGCGGAGTTGAAACAGCATTCTGTATGTGTTTGATGCCATGTGATGTTACAAACTCCTTAAAAACTATACTGGTGAAACTAGTGCCTTTGTCAGTAATAAGTCGTGTTGGTACTCCAAAACAACTGACGTGATCTTTAAGAACCCTTACGGTAGTTGTTGATTTGGTGTCTCTTACCGGTCTTATATTGACAAATTTTGTGAATCCATCCACTAAAACAAGTAAGTAGCAGTTGCCCTTCTTACTTCTTATAAATGGACCTAAATGGTCCGCATGAACCGTATGAAAGGGTATACTTGGTTTGTCTATTGGGTGTAGTTCACCTTCGCGTTTACCTCCAGGTGCCTTATGGTGTGCACATTCTAAACATGACGATACGTATTTTTTTACGAATTTGCGCATTTTGGCAAACCAGTAGTTTTTGCGTATTCGTTGTAAGGTTTTGTCATAACCAAGATGACCGGCGTCATCGTGGTTCATTTTCAAAACCTGCCAACGAACCCCTTTTGGTACACGCCACTTAATTTGATCCCCATCGATCCTATATACGCGATTATTTTTGAGTTTGTAGTTTTTATGAACATCTATTAGCTGTTCCGAATCGGGATCTGATAAAATATCCTTTATCCTTTTTACCTCCTCGTCAGCGGATTGTACAGTGGCAATCCAGTCTTGTTCATCCCCTTCAACGGCCAAAACGTCAAAACACTTGGGAGACTGTTTCATCTCCCTCAATAGGGTTGCGACTCAACGCATCAACATGTGACATTCGCGATCCTGGACGGTACTCAATTATACAATTGAATTCTTGGAGCTGCACCCACCATCGAGCAATCCGCGGGATTAAGTCACGCTTGATCATCGTTGAACGCAACGCATTACAATCGGTGAATATTTTGAATTCAATGCCGATGAGATAGACCCTAAATCGATTCAGTGATGCTACTACTGCTAACGTTTCAAGATCGTAAGAATGGAGTTTTCGTTCGTCTGCGTTTGTCTTGCGACTAAAATATGACACAGGTTGGAAAACTCCATTAGAGTTGGCTTGTAGTAAGATACCGGCTAGTCCCTCTTTGCTTGCGTCGGTATGTAGTTGGGTTTCGGCTTTATGGTCATAGAGCGCGAGAATGGGTCTACTGATCAACATTTCTTTTATTTTGCTAAACGCACAGTCCTCCAGCTCAATCCAAACCCATTTCGCTTCCTTTTTTAGTAAATTAGTCAACGGCGCCGCTATCAGGGCGTAATTCATGATAAATCGCCTAAAATATCCTGACAAACCAAGAAATTGCCTAAGTTCGTGCTGATTTTTAGGTGTCGGGAATTTTGAGACCGCTTCAGTTTTACGATTTCCGGGCCGGATGCCATTGGAACTCACCTCAACTCAAGAAAATCGATATTGTCGAGGAAAAAGTGACACTTACTTAGTTTCAAGGTTAAACCACCCTTTTCAAGAAGCTCTAAAACCTCTTCTAATCGTTGTAAGCCTACATTGACGTCTTTGGCTGGTATTAGGACGTCGTCCATATACACGATAGCGTATTTAATTTTCGCTTCGAGTAATATTTTGTTGATCGTTCGCTGGAACACCGAAGGCGCATTTACCAAGCCAAATGGCATCCTATTGTACTCAAATTGGCCGTCTGGTGTCACAAATGCGGTCTTATGTTGTGATTCTTCGGCTATCGGTATCTGGTAGTATCCAGAGGCCAGATCAAGTGATGTAAATACCTTGTTACCTGCCAGTTGATCTAACTGATCCTCAATTCGAGGGAGTGGGTAGTGCTCCTTCTTTGTCTTGCGATTTAACGCCCGGTAGTCGACACATAATCGTTTATCGCCCGTCTTTTTTTGAACCAACACGATTGGGCTAGCATAAGGCGACGTCGACTCCCTAACGATACCGTGATCAGCCATCTCCTGTATCATGCTCCTCACCAGAGCACGATCGGCGTAGGACATACGGTAGGGTCTGTAGACAACTGGCTCATTATCCTCCAACTCGATTACCATTTCCGTTAAATCTGTGAAGCCCAAATCATGAAGTCCCTTCGAAAAACAATGACTATATTTTTGTACTAAATTTTGTAATTTTAACTTTTCGTCCTCACTTAAATTGTCGTTACAGTTTAATGCCTCATTATTTTGGGTTTCACAGAATGTAACGTTACAAGAGTCTAAGACTGTTGTTGATTCCTCAGTGTCTTTGTACAGTACACGCGTCAAAAAAGTTCCTTTATCGAGTGTGATTGAATTGGGCGACGCGTTGTGTATTAAAAGTGCACTAACACCATCCTTCACCTCGTATTCTTCCGGCAAAAGGTAGTATTCCTTTCCCTCAGGACCCCTTACAGTACCATTTACGTAAACACGTGCATTCACAGCTGGACTTGAAATAACCTGAACAGCACGCAACGTATTCGACGGTATTTCAACATTTTTACTTGCTACAAGATGCATTTTAACACACTGAATTTTTTTAAATATAACTTCCGTAGGAGTCTTCGTGATGATTATGTCGGGTTTTTCCGTAAACGAATGCCCCAAAAGAACTGACTGATTGATAACGTAGTCGTCAACGACGTACAAGTTTATTGATTCCTTTATTCCCTGAACCTCAACCGAAACAGTCGTCATACCGACTGGAGAAATCAAATTAGCACCTATACCTCTAAGAACCGGTAAATCCTCTGGCATGACTACTTTTAGGTTAAGTTCCGACGCTTTGGTCAGTTTTATGAGGGAACACTGACTACCCAAATCTAAATGACAATCTATAGAATGGCCGTTGATTTTAATTTGAAATATGTATTTTGCAGTAACATCTTGATTTGAACACAATTGCGCTACCTGTTTTTCATTTTTGCTTTTATTTTGATTCGTATCTTTGTCACATTCTTTATTTGGGAATTTATTTTTAAAGCAGTGAGCTGACAAGTGACCTAGTTTATCGCAAGTGGTACATTTTGCGGGAGGTTTGTCGCATCTGAAGCTGGGGTGCCCTGTTTGGTCACATTTATAACAAGTAATTCTTGAACTACCAGGTTTTGCAGTTACAAAACCCTTACGATCATTACGGGACCTAGAACTCGAGTCATGATTGTCGCGTGTATGTCCTACCTTAAGGGTTCTAAAATATTTTAAAACCTGCTCGGGTTCGGAAAATTGTGCCGCTTGTGCACCTACTTTTATAGCCCTGTCTTCCACACCATATAGCAAACAGTCAACCGCCTGTCGCCCATAAATTTTACAGCGATTTAACATAATTTATTTTAGCATAATAGTAGTGTTCAAGCGATTCGCCGTACTTAACCTTTTTAGCGAGCATTTCAGTCAAGAGTTCAGCATAGTCTTCGCGAACAGGGAAAGATTCCACTAATTTATTTTTCCATTCAGCCCAAGTGAACATCATTGTAGGTGAACATCATTGTAGGTAAACTTTGATACCAGGATCTCGCTACGCCAGTTAACTTGGGGAGAGCGTAGTGGATTATTTCCCTGTCATCCCAGCCGTAGATTTCGGCGCACTCCTCTACTTTTGTCAACCACGTTAGAACGGTTTGTTCCTTTGCCATAGGATCAAACTCGGGTACAATGTTGGTATTAAAGGTTAACTTAGACTTATCTGAACTCTTAACTGTTTGCAAAATTGTCAAAAATTTATTTAATATGGCATCAGTCGAATCTGTTTCCCTAGATTTCTTAGGACTAGATGGATGTAGTTCATCAGACTCTCGTGACGAACTACGTCTCCTTTTCCTTTCATACCTGGAATCCGACTTCAGATTCTTCTCATCCTCTCGTCTCCGCACGCACCGACTCGGGCTTCTCCCTCTGACGTAATGTTCACCAGATGCAGCGCTCGGCGACCGGCTCCGCTCTCTCCGTGAAGGTGTGCGAAGAGACCTCTCGTTCTCCCGACCCTTCTCGATTGTGCCCTCTTTGGTTCGCGATGCTCTCCATCTGAACCATCATGCCGACCAACCTCAGTAAAGCGCGCCCGCGATACCCCTGGTTGTTCCGACGATTGTCTCCACGTGATAGCCTGACCCTCACACCTGGGTTCTCCTGGCCACGTCGCAAAACTGGACTCACGCTGTCTCGAGTTAAGCGTTTCTCGACTCTGTCCCTCAAACCTGGGCACACCTGGGTCTTCTCGACCCTGGCCCTCAAACCTGGGCACACCTGGGTCCGGACTAAAAGTCTCATAGTTTCGACTTTTCCTTTTATCTCGGTCCATTGCGACAACTGAAACTGACAAATCACAGCTTAGTAAACCGAAAACAACCCTTTTTCATTTTGTACAAGGACAACATAGCCGTTGTCTAATATTGAAATTAACAATAATTATCTGATAGATAAAATAAATATCTTATCAGGTAGATACGTTTAACCACAGAATTGTCGTATAATTTGACTCTTATTGACGAAGAAAGTAGGTAAACCTAACCATATAATTGTTTTGTGAAATAATTATCATTACCAGATTTTAAAAAAAGAAAACCCCATAACTAAGATTTTAATAGTACTGTTTGGTTTTATTTCTATTGCTTATCTTGCCCAATGTTTGTATCCTGCGGGGTTTCGAACCCGCAACCGTAGCTATTTTTCTCGCACGCAAACTACCAGTGCCAGACGAATGCCAGTACACGTAATAATTCATTATAAGCGTATATTAACCTTGGTAGGAATCCAGCTCCTAACTTGCAAAGTATTTTAGCGTCTAATAGTTAGTTAAAACGTGATTGTTTACTCGTTGATTTACTTCTAGTACTTCTAGTTGAAGCAACTCGGTCTCACTTTCATAATAATTTTAAATGTATGAATAGGAATAATACGGCGTCAAATTAGGCGAGGTAAAAAAAAATTCAAGGAAAAAAAACTCGTAAACAATCACGCAATAAATAACTTATATTACCTCTTATCGAATTTAATATAATAAACACACTTGTAATTGCAAAAATAAAACAGCGGTACTTACGTTTCTCCTATGTAGGTGTAGATCGAAAACTATAATTGTTTTCGTCGATCCCACTTCTGAAGCTATGGGACAGCCTCAGAAATGGAAGACGTAGAAACTCAAACACAGTTATTCACCAATCACTCCGTATATTTCTTGTGCAATACAATTCGTTTCACAGCTCGAACAAGAATGCCGCCATGGCACAGAACTATCGACAACCGCGGGTATCAATACACTGTCTTTATTAATTACAATACTTCATTACTTTGATTTATTTGTATTTATTTACAATAATAATTTAATAAATAATTTAATAATAATAATAAATTACCTACAGCACGTTAATAAATTGTATAAACAAAACTATGAAGTATTTTTTAGTATTTGCCTCCTATCACATAAAAAAAAAAAAAAAAAAAATTTCCTAAAGAAACGGAAGTAGTCGGTATCATTACATAATTGCATTCAATAATCAAGGTTAACTTACAATCTATACTTATAATAAATCTGTAGAGAGGTCAATTCTGTACATGAAATATATTTCCAAAATAACTATCAGGGGGTGATTAGTGATCGATACTGATGCCAAAAATGCAATCAGTAAATTTTTTGTCTGTCTGTCTGTCTGTCTGTATGTTCCTTATAGAAACAAAAACTACTTGACGGATTTTAAAGAAACTTGGTACAATTATTCTTAATACTCCTGGGCAGGTTATAGGATACTTAGGAATTCCCACGGGAACGGGAATTAGCGGGAAAATCCTTTTGTATGAAAAAATCTAAACCGCTTAAGTCAGGCGCTTGAAATTTGGCATGCAGGTACCTTCGTAAACTTAAAGCTTAGTTACAACAGGATATTTCAAAATTCCCACGGGAACGGGAGTTAGCGGGAAAAATCATTTGTATGAAAAATCTAAACGCTTAAGTTAGACGCTTGAAATTTGGCATGCAGGTACCTTAGTAAACTTAAAGCTTAGTTACAACAGGATATTGCAAAATTCCTACGGGAACGAGAGTTAGCGGGAAAAAACATTTGTATGAAAAAATCTAAACCGCGTAAGACAGACGCTTGAAATTTGGCATGCAGGTACCTTAGTAAACTTAAAGCTTAGTTACAACAGGATATTGCAAAATTCCCACGGGAACGGGAGTTAGCGGGAAAAAACATTTGTATGAAAAAATCTGAACCGGGTAAGATAGATGAAGGGGGGGTAAAACGAGATCCACGCGTACGAAGTCGCGGGCGGCCGCTAGTATTAAATAAAACTATTATTATCAGATCTATACACATGTTGAAAATATATAAATATAATAATGAATTATATAAGTAGGCTTACATAAAGTAAATCTATCTTCTGAAAAACTTACATTCAAGCCTTCGTAAGGGTAATATGATGAATTTAAAAATACTCTTACATCTCGTACATGACAATGATCGAACTCTGCCATTGAAGATTCAGCCTTGTGTTTGCGATTGGTTTGCAAGGCAATTATAACATATCGGGGTTTCTCTATTTGTGACGATGTTTTAATGGACCAAGTAAATTTACGGGTTTTTGGTAACAAGGGATATTCATATAAGTCCCAATTCCGAAACGCAAGTGTTATAGCTCGATCTTTGTCTAAATCCCAACTAATATTATAAATGCGTAAGTAACTCTGTCTGTCTGTCTGTCTGTTACGCTTTCCCGCTTAAACCTCGCAACCGATTTTGATGAAATTTGGCATAGAGATAGTTTGAGTCCCGGGAAAGAACATAGGATAGTTTTTATCCCGGTTTTTGAAACAGGGACGCGCGCGATAAAGTTTTTCTGTGACAGACAAAATTCCACGCGGGCGAAGCCGCGGGCGGAAAGCTAGTGTTTTAATAAGTTAATTCTTTCCCGATCTGATACCTTAACGTGTGGAACGCGCCAAACAATTTTACTTATTATAATATCATCCACAACTTCACCTGAATTTAATTTTAAAGCATTGAGGTTTGTATTGCATCTCAACAAAACTAACTCATGTTTACAGTTAATTATAATTTTTTCATAGTCTTCTGCAAATCCCAATATTTTATTCAATGGTATAGAGACAGAGAATGCGCCATCGCCGACTTTGTTCGAACCCGTAGTCGACCAGCCCCAAGCTCTGGCGCTTTTGGATTCGTTTTCATTTAAAGAAAGATAGGACTTTATAGTTGTAGTAATACCTGCATTTTTAGTTTTATCTATTTCCACTCCGTTAAGTTCATATCGGATGTCTTGAATAAATCTTGTTGATTTATAGGTATACGTATTTCATCATTCTTGTTAAAACTTGTCACATATGGTTTGTATGAGTGATATTCAAAACTTTCAATACTATTGTTGAGCGAGGCCTGTTGAGCTATATTTAAAATATTCATTTTAGTAAGCCCACTAATCGAAGAAATTGTATATTTTTTTTGTTAACTTCTTTTTAAGCTGGAGCGGTGCGCCTTTCTGTAGAGCTCTTTTTGAAGTGACTTGAATACATGGTGCAGAAGGGTTTTTATTGAAATCAATCATTTTTTCCTGAAATGAAGGTACAGTTGAACTTCTTCACCGCGTAAATTTATCTGTTTATTTTCAGCGTCCAACAATCTTATATTGATAGCACTAATTGAACTTTGATTAACTGGAAAATATATTAGGTTCTTGGGTATTTCTATAATTCTGTATCCAGGTGGTACATTTGGTACAAATTCGTAGATAATATGACTTGCTTTTCCGTTGACAAATGAACCACTAACTACATCACATTCGATTCGCACGATGGTTGTTGATAAAATGCTGACCGGATACTGAGATTCAGTACTTATATTTGCAAAGATAGTTTCCGAACCAAAGCCCAAAATTTTACCAAGTGATTCACTTTTGTTGAAGTGAACATCTTTAGAACAAAAAATATTTGTCTTCAATGTATTGTTATTACAAGTCAATCTTAGTACAGTGTTTTTAATATTACTTTTCAAATAATCACTTGTATCCTGGAGTTCATAAGACCCTTCAGGAATTTCAATGACTTCATTTTCGCCTTAATAGAATTTATTGTTTCTTTCATCAATATTAGGAATAGAATTAAATGTTGAAAAATATAAAAGTCCACATTCATAGTTTCTGAGTAGTTAAAGAGGCTCCGCTGCCAGTTATAGACACAGTGAAAGACATTTTTATACTGACAATTTAATTTATTTCTTACATCATATAAATGCTTTTTCCAATACCCTCTTAAAAATTTTAAACAAAGATGGCCACAGTTTGTAGTACCAAATGTTTGATAAGGAACATAGTTATAGTTTATACTAAAGTTGTGTAAATATTGAATCAATTCTAATGGAGGCTTCAAATGGCAATGCCAGATTTTGTATGGAAGGTGGCGTCTTTTTTTTTTCGCGTGGCCATCGTTTGTTGTTTCTTTGTTTTTTGATTACAAAATAGTGTAATAAACCAAACTAACTATGACATGTATACCTCTAAACTCAGTCTGAACTGAGTTACGAGCGTTAGAAGTTTGATGATTTACATACTAGATTTGCTTTTTGCGCGCAAGTTTTGTAAGAAATTGCAACAAAATATTCCGCTATTTTTTTTTGCGCTGATTCTACTCCACACTGATGTCTGGAGCCTTTAATGGATGGTATTGTTTGTTTACACATACAGTGTCACTATTTTGTTGCAATTTCATACAAAACTTGCGTGCAAAAAGCAAATCTAGTATGTAAAATCATCAAACTTCTAATGCTCGTAACTCAGTTCAGACTGAGTTTAGAGGTATACATGTCGTAGTAAGTTTGGTTTATTACACTATTTTCAACCGACTTCAAAAAAAGGAGGAGGTTCTCAATTCGACCCGTATGTTTTGTAATCAAAAAACAAGGTTTGGTCGGTGGCCGCGCGAAAAAAAAAAGACGCCAATTTCCGGCATTGTCTTTTCCAAAACTGTCAAAATATTCAGCATAATTGTTTTGCTTTACATTTGCTACCCAGTGAGTTCCAGGATTTCTGGAGCTATCCAAATTTAATATCCCGCATTCAATTTTTTTGGGTTTTGAAGGTAATTTATCCCTCATGAAAACTCCTCGAAAATATGGAATGTCAATAGCGTGTTCTAATATATCCAGATTAGTGAGAGCACGCCTGGGTAGCCGCTTTATTAGTTTTTTGAGGTGTTCAAATACAAGCCCGCTCCGTTTTTAAGAGGTTTAAGGTACAATCCTTTTCCAAGGGCTACGGCCTCCATCATTCTGTTATGTCATTCAGATTCCTGAAGACTTTTCTGTGCAGCCTTAGAATCATTAACAGACTTTGCAATTCCTGCTGCTCCACCAGCCAGTGAGTGCTACATTTTAAGTGGAGAGAGTTTGAACCGGGCCCAGAGGAATACCTCGACTTCGTAACCAAGGACTAAACCCAACAGTGCCAAACCGGTGAACGATTTTAGCGGCAAACTGAAGCGAGATCCGCGAGCAAGTAGGTAAGTACCTACACGAGACGCGAAGTGCGAAATGACACTGTAGTTTTAAATAAACTCAAAGACAATGTACAAAAGCGTGCAAGTCTGTCTGGAGAAAAATGGTATGCACTTTGGGCAATTATTAAAATAACTACTCATAATTTGTTAGTTTGTTGTTAGGTTAGGTAGGTTTGGTAAGCAATCTCAATTATTGCACATGAAAATAACGATAAATACCCCCGAATAGGTACACAAAAATTTTATAAAAAAAAATAAAACCGACTCCAAAAAACCTACACTAAAACGTAGAAAAATAATTACTAATTACCTACTTATTTATTAGGACGAATTATTAATATTTATGTAGGTATACCATGATTGATACTTTTGGAGTCGGTGCAGGCAAACTTTACATGTTTCATAATCTTGGCACCGAATAAATATTAATAATTCGTCCTAATAAATAAGTAGGTAATTAGTAATTATTTTTCTACGTTTTAGTGTAGGTTTTTTGGAGTCGGTTTTATTTTTTTTTATAAAATTTTACTTATTTCTTGCTTTTTAGTTAACTAATTATTACCTTGATGTTACCACTGAAGGTAGGCAGTACACTGAGACCAAAAAAAATTAGTTCATAATCGGCGGAGATATTGCGTATAAAAAAGTTCATCCCCAATTTTCCACCCTTGGGGGTGTAATATTTTCTTCAAATTCGCATGAAACCACCCTTTTGATAATACCTATTCAACAAAAAAATAATCGTTCAAATTGGTTTATAATCGGCGGAGATATTGCGTATAAAAAAGTTCATCCCCAATTTTCCACCCTTGGGGGTTGTTTTTTTTATTAAGTAATTCGTAAGCGAGTGAGCCGTGACCACGGTGTAAGTGTTTTTTCAGACTGTTTCTGGGTGTTTTATTTTGACATTTTTGTACTGGACGATACAAAAATAAAAAATACGTGTTTTGTCTTTCGCTTCATAGATTATTATATTAAAATTTGGATACTGATACAAAAGTCACCCTGTATATTATTGCACCAATTTACTTCTATCAATCCAACTGTTCTCTTTATTATTTAAGCCTAACCATTTGACAAATAGTTTGTTCCCTTTTCTTTTAATCACTTTTTCAATAAGATAAAGATCTGGAAATTTAGTTTTTTGTAATTCGTATCCATAAAAAGACCCCAAAATTTTTTGTTTGTATTTGTCTTCTATTTGATAAGTTTCTGGATTAGTTTGGTTAACTTTAACCACGCGAAATATTTCTGTGGACCAATTGGGAGTATAACCTTTGTAAAATTCTCCTTTATATTTACTGATACGAACGTAATCGCCAACTTGAAAATGAAATTTCGGTCTTAACTTCTGTTGTTGTGTTTTAATAATGTTTGATCTAACTACCCACTCGTTAGATTTTGTGACATCAACAGGCTTAAATTTTGTTATTCTATGTACAGCATTATTGTAGCATTGTACTACAGAATCCATATTATTCCCAATCCATTGATATCGTCCATGTAGACTAAAAAGTTTGTAAAGATGAGACTTAATTGTTCTGATTACACGTTCTACTATAGATGCCTATTTTACAGAATACGTAGAGTAATTTATGGTTAAACAAACTTACCTTAAGTGAAGTTTGACCGTAATTATACGAGTCGCTGCATCCGAAGAGATTTTCATATTTACCAGGTAGTTCACTTCTCATTGTACTAGGCATCGAACATTTTAGAGCATACAATACAAAAAAGTACTTGTTATGACTCGATATTCGGCGGTAGTGGGGCACGCTTACGTCACACCCCTCCACGACTCGACGAGTCGTCATTCATTTCAGAGTATGATTTCGCTAAAGTTAAGTACGGGTAAGTTAAGTGTAAACTTAGGGGTAGGGCGGGAATGAAAATCTCTTCGGATGCAGCGACTCGTATAATTACGGTCAAACTTCACTTAAGGTAAGTTTGTTTAACCATAAATTATACTTCGTCGCTGCATCCTCGAGATTTTCATATTTACCAGGTAGATGTTTAGAGAGCTTTAGCGAAATCAAAACTATGATAAATACGTTATTTAAATAAGTAAGACCTTTACAAAGAATAATATTTATACATAATATTATCGTTAAGTAAAGCATTATCAAAATGCGAAGCAGAAGGTCTTGCTTTAAAATTTAAAAATAGATTCAAGGTAATTTCTAGATTAGCCTGCTGCTTTTCTTTTAATCGATTCTATGATAACTTTTAAACGATTAGCCGCTGAAGTTGTAGCATGACGGACACTTTGTGCGGAATATAATTTTGGGTTATATCAATATAACTCTCACGTAATGAAAAAATATTCAAATATGTTTAATCTATCCTAGAGGTTCTTGCATTATGGTAAAATTTCTTTGTAGTTTGAGATTAGTTTTTTAGTATACTAATAATAATATAACTTGTTATTCATGTAAACTCGTAAGAAATAATTGTATTTGCTGGAATAATAATAACTCTGATATTGAAAACAATACTTTAAAGTGCAACTGGGACCGCCAGGGTGCTAAAGTATTAGTGAAATCACCGGTAAATATAGGCCAGGTGTCCCATTCTTCTGCAAGTTAATATTATTACTACTTCTTTTTTATGTAATAAATACTTAATAGTATTCTGATGGTAATTTTATACTTCAAATAAAATGTAGCTGTTGTTTGAAAATTTGCCTTCGCTTTTAAGTTTACACATTAACTATTTTCTATTTTGGGGTCAGATTTTGTACATTGAGCTATGATAATTGAATTTATACGTATGTAGTTTAAGATTTTAATTTCCCCAGGAATTACAACAATTCACTAACGTGAGAGAAGCGCAATGTTTAGTAAAACTAGCTTTGGATTGGAAACATAATAACCAAACTGAGAACGATAACTTTATATTAACATAATATAAAATTAAAGATTAACTAAATAAGTGGGTACTTCGCAAAAATTTACGCGCGATCCGTGAGTATCGCCAGTCAGCGTGCTCAGTCCGACAGAACGTCGCGTCGGCACACAAAAGAGGTGGCTAATTCTAACTACGTTCAGGTAATGATATGTTTTATTTAACGTTTTGCAGATAAGTGTGTGTGTATTTAAGATAGGATAACATTTATTTATTTATACTTTTGCACATAAAACTGTACAGTGGCGGACTTAATGCCAAATGGCATTCTCTGCCAGTCAACCACAGGTCTAGCAGAGAGACTAAGGCGGTGCAATAAACATGAAAAATAAAATATATACAAAATATACATTTTGATAAATATTACCACTTTTCCTTTGTATATTCCTGAGTTTATCTGTCAGTAGCACAAATTGAATTATTTATTTACTTTTAAACGCGGTCTTAATAAAAAAATATAATAATAGTTAAAATAAGCAATTTTAATACATCATGTCAAGACCGATTTCATGTATCGTATTAAGCATACGCTTAGAGCAGAAAGCGTTATCTAAAATTGTACTTTGATGTCATTTTTCTGAAATAAACACTTCATTGCATGCAGAGTTTACCTCTAATTGACTGTGTACGTTATAGACGTTATACTTTGTGTTTTAATAGAGCTTATGCTCTTACTTACTTACACTTACACAAGAACTTATGTTCTTGGTAAACCAATAGAATAAATTAATTAATTAATTACTTTACTTTTACTAAGTAAGTAAATAGTAGGTACTTCAAAAAAATAATATATTTTCATTGTTTTGTCTTATTGTTTGTCAAACCAATTGTGTTGTGTGAGACCCACAAAAAATAACACTCAAATCTTTTATTTCAGTAAGCTTGAAGAAGTTACAGAGGTAACTTTACGATAGCAGCAATATTCATACATCGCACAGCTGTTTGTAGCCGATTATCTGTTTCGTAATTATGATGTTATAGGTAAATATACAAATCATTTTTTGCGATAGAAAGAAACCGAAGTCACGAGATAATGTACTAGCATGAAGTTGGGGCCATTTACCTACTACATATTTAGGAATAAATATTCGATTCATCATTCCTATAGGATGATAGTTTATTAGGTATTGTTAACGTTTGGATTCGTTGTTATGTCGATAATATAAGGAAATTTACCAGATTTTTGTTAACTTTGCTAAAAGTAATATGAATATATTAAGTAATGGGTATCATTAGTATCTTGCTTGTGGGATAAGACTCTTTACATAAAGTCACTAATTTAGGCGTCTGAACTAAATTCCTTACTCAAGTAAAAGAGATGAACGTAAGTGGTGTACGTTTATAGTAGAATTATATACTCTTCTGTTAAACTGGATTCGATATACATATCAAATATTTATGTATAATATGTATAACTATGTATTGAAAAAACATTGCAGTTCTTAGGTAGACCAAAGTGAAAATGTTTATAAGTTGTTGGTATAAGCTTCTGTTTTGTAACTATGGAATGAAGCTAGTATACTGGTTTAAATTAAACCTTATCACGAGACCAGAATAAAGCGTAGAAAGCGGAAATAATTCGCTGTTGTTCGTTTTGGACGAAATTGCTGCAGCAATCGCTGGTCGTCGCTGCTGTTTATAAGGATGACCGAAACTGAAACTGCTAATGTGTTTTGGCAGTCAAAACCTAAAGGTAGGATTACTGATATTAAACGTCTGATGAAATTTTAATAATTTTGGTGTTTATCCTGCCACCGTTCAATAAAGCTGCTGCTCAAAAAATTGCGACAGTTGCAGTACGCTACTGTAGGGTGTTGGTGATGTTTGCGCACGCGCACACATACGGTAACCGGATGGTGTTGAGGAAGAGAAGTGCGTGAACCGGTTACCCTACACCGAGGCAAATATTCGAAATTAATATTTGAACATTTAAATAACATTTTCTTGATTTAGATTAAAGTCCTTATTCCTATTGTAATTTTAATTTAATTTATGGACTTGTATAAAAGTTTCAAATAAATACATCTTATCATTTTGTGTATTTTTCTTTTTTATTACTATTTCTGCGCTTCCTCGAGCAGTTACCTCGAGGGATAAGCCCCCCGTTTTTTGGAGAATGAACTGAATAAATAGAAATAATTTATTTGCGTAAGAGACATGTGACAACATGTGTAGGTATTTTTAGTCAACCTCTGGATTGACTCGTCCTTCAGTTAATTAGCCAAGATTCGCCCAAGCGTTCAGAATATTATCTCATCTCCAAATTGGAGTGCGTACACCTCAGTTTTACTTTTTAGGCTGACCCAAGCCTTCCAAAATATTATTGGCTAACGGGATCACTTTTCCGTATCTGAAGTTGAAACAATTTACCTATGTAACCTCTATATCCGGTTTTGCAGGTTTATCAGACTGAAATTTGCCCCTGTGTTGAATCATCCGATTCTTAGACTTCAGTGGTAATAAAGGCTCATTACAGTTTTGGTATTTCGTATCACTACTCGTAATAGTTATATGACCTCAATCGCATCGAGGTTCTTCATAACGATTATGGTATTTCGGTAGTAATCGCATTACTACTCAAGGAAATACATATTTGTAAAGTCTCGCTGATGGTTTTCAGGTTGATTATTCGAAATCATTGTTTTAGTACAATTGAATATAATAGTTTCTTATTTTATTTAAATAATTTAAACAAAAAACCTGATAGGTAGGTCCTGTATGTAAATACACCAGCCAAGTAAATTTAGTTACGTTCAATAGTAATTATGATAGCAATGGACGCACTCACCTTACGACACCGTTTTTCGGACTGGGCGACACAGGTCGCGAAGGGCAGCTGCACAGAGCAACTGAGCCACGGCGGGGTCCCACCTGGGCGCACGGGGAAGACGACGGGGCGGCGGGGCCAGTGGCCACGGCAGGTGCGGAGGCACGCAGCGAGTTTTTGTTCTTGTGAACTTTATTTCGGTAGTAATCGCATCACTACTCTAAGAAACTCGTATTTGACCTCAATCGCATCGAGGTTCTTTATTACGATTTTTGGTATTTCGGTAGTAATCGCATCACTACTCTAAGAGATTCGTATTTGACCTCAATCGCATCGAGGTTCTTTATTACGATTTTGGTATTTCGGTAGTAATCGCATCACTACTCTTAGGAAATACATAGATTACCTTAATAGAATTAAGGTAAGATTCCATGAAACACGGTATGAACTTCATCATAATAGCGCAACTCACATCACAGCATAACTCAGTGTTAAATTAGGATCCAATGTATTACGTACCTATGTACAAGCACAGACTGATAGAACATAGTCGAAAACATTTTGCCATTCCTTTTACAGTTGGGTAAAAACAAAATAATTGTTTTAAATATTCCCCAAGCTCATCTTCCTCTCGGTCGGTACACTCTTGCCAGAGTGGTCGTAGTCATCATTGTGATTCACGATGAGTGATGTTTTTTGCATTACGGCGCGATTCCTCGCAGACTGCAGCTTTCCAGGCACTTTCGTTGGCGGAGCACTTACTTGCGGCCTTGATCCGGTCTCCTGATTACCCAACAGGCAGCCATTATTATCCTCCAAATGTCGCGTCGCTCTAGTCGACGAAATATAACTGTGTATTTTTTCGAAAGGTTTACTTTTATGGTTACTACACATTTAAACACACACGAAGCACACACTTTTTCCAATTTAATTTTATTTTTGCGGCACGAACGAGAAATTTCGATGTTACGATGCCCGCACTATCGAAGCGAATGACGACTCGACGGTTGGAGGGGTGTGACGTAAGCGTGCCCCACTACCGCCGGATATCGAGTCATAACAAGTACTTTTTTGTATTGTATGCTCTAAAATGTTCGATGCCTAGTACAATGAGAAGTGGACTACCTGGTAAATATGAAAATCTCGAGGATGCAGCGACGAAGTATAATGATTTATTTTATACTTTTCTATTAACTGTTTAAAGACATCATTGTAAAATTCTGTTCCTAAATCTGTTTGCAAATTTCTTGGTCTTCTTGTTGACTTCAAAAATATGTTTCGCATCGCATTCGAAACGCAGTTTTTCGATTTTGATTTTAGCGGACTAGTCCATACAAATTTTGATAAAACATCAATTACAACTAGAATGTATTTATGACCTTTATTGAATTGTGAATATTTTTGCAAATCGATAAGGTCGGCTTGTCATAAGTCATCTATTCCTTTTATAATTGTACAACGACGAGTAAAATTCCTTCTCGCTGCTTTATGAAGTTCTATAAATATATCTTGTTTACTCATTTTTACTTAAAATTCCTTGGATCATTCGATCGATTTCATTTTTAGTGTAATATAGTTTACTCAAACTGTCGGATGTCACTTTTTCTAAATTTTTCAAATACTTTGTAACGTCACTGTGAATTTTTTTCATTTGATTTCTTAATTCTTGAAGAGATTTTTCCATATATGCTTTATTTACAGCTTCATCATCTTGTTCAGGAGCTTGTAAACCTTTTAATCTAGATGATTTCAAATCGAAGTCACCTGTCTCTGTTTTTATTAACGTATCAGCATAAGTATCAATGAATTCAGTTAGTCGTAAACGCTTGTGTATATGATGTCCAAATTTATCAATATTCATTACTGGCTTGCTGTCTTCTGTAGTGTTGCATAGATACTGCCTAGTTTTCCGTATGCATTCTTTTTATATTCTATGTCTACAATACCAGCTTCATAGAGTTCCTTTATTATTGCATAGATTTCATTTTCCAACCCATTGTTACCAGCTTCTGCTGATGCAAATAGTAATTTTAAGCGTTCTACTAGCTCATTGGGGTCATCCCAATAAATAACATCAGTATCAGTCTTAACTTCCTTCAAAAGTTCCATGCCTTCTCCTCGGGGAATACTTTCTATGCTGGATGATGTTTTCCTCGAGAATTTGAATAATGGTTTGATTATGTTCATGTACTTAAATCCTTTGTTACTATTTATAGGTTTTGATGGATCCCAATTACGTCTGTGTGCATTAGTGTCGTTGAGTATTAATTTATAGTAATGTAAATCGTCTTCTGTAATTAGATGTAAATCGGGTACTTTTTTCGTCAATAATTCTCTCAAACCACATGTTTTTTCGTAGATCCTATTTCCAATTTTCCACCCGAGAGTGCGATCATCATCGAAGACGCGGGTTTTCCCAAGCATAAGTTTTCCACGTTCATTTCTGAATCCATAAGGTACGTCATTCATAGCTTCTGATGACGTGGACCAAGATATAGATTGATTACCAATACTTGGTGATGATTGTAGAGATTTAAACGAATTTTCACTGACATTATGATCTTCTGAGAGTGATGTTGTGAGAGTTTTGTTGGATGGATAAAATTCATTATCAGAGTTTCCTTCATCGTTGATAGGTTCTTCAAAGTCTTCACTAGAAGAAGTTGATGACTCGTTTTCACTAAACTTGTTTTTTTTGGCAATAAATCTTGCTCCGTTTCTTCACTACAATGACGTTTTTCACCAGTTCTGTTTGTTAATTGAGTAAGAGGGTCAACAATAGGCTTAAAAATTGTTTCTAAAGCCATGTCATTTGAAGTTTATTTATCTTTAATCTTATCGACTTTACTTTTCACAGCCGCTGCGTATTTGACGATTTGTTTTTTTAAATTTCGTTCCATTTCAGGGTTTATTTCCACTCAGCACGAAATCACAAATGAAACTGATTCATTATTAATTTTACATCCATATATGAACGTTAGTCAAGTACTATGAATGTATCAAATGACATTCTATAACATCCTTTATTTCGTTCACAGTCTTTATTTATAACAACGTAATTAAAAGGATTACGCCACACAGTTGAGCACATTTCACGAAATTGATTCCATGACATGTCGGACCCCACATGTTCATCGTACACGTGTCTCAAGTTTATGTCATCTTGTTTAAATAATATTAACAGGTTAGAATTGTCTCTTACTAATTGTTTAGGCACTTTAGTATAAGTTTGATTAATATAAAAACAATCAATGTTCTTATGACGTCCCATAGCGAAATAGTCACGGATATTATTTTGATTTTCACACGCAACATCATCAAATATAATAATTGAGTCTGGTAAAGCTTTGTGTGGACTTAAAATCTCACTGTTATGATTATATTTGTTGTAAGACGTACCAGCCACCATATCCATAACTTTTTCTAAAAGTGTGTATTTGGGTTGATATAAAGATTTTGAATAAACATAGAGATTACGAAATCTCGGACCATTCTCGTGCAATAATAAACTTATTACCAAATTAGTCTTTCCACAATTTGATGGGCCGCAAACAATACTGCGTATAGAGTTTGGTAATAAGTTTCCATGTCGCTTTTGCTCATTTATTGTGGTAGGACAAACACAATCTAACTTAAGCGATTGTTTTTGTTTCAGAAACTTCATATTTTGATATTTAATATGACCGTCGTGATTCGTGGATTTTATCAAACAGATTATAAAATGATCACATCATAACATTTTACGTTTGAAATAGAATGAACGAAAATGAAATTATTTTGAGTGATCCTTGAATAAATGTTTTTGAGAGAATCTGCCTATTTCATTATTACATACGGTCAGTGTTTGGTAACCCAAAAGTGTACATTTTTATTTCAATACTATTACTATTTCAATGCTGTTGAGGCTGCCGCGGTTCTGCAGCGCCTCGGGAATGTTCGCGGACGCACGGACAGACGGTTTCCATGCGATTATGCGTAAAAAAGCCTCGTCACTGCTACGCCGCAAACAGAAAAAAAGAGGAATAAATTCCATGCGCGATACAAGCTTTCGAAATTCTTTGAACCTAGCCATATACTTATTTTTTTCGTTTTAGTACAACTGCATTTCAGGATAAAGCTTGTTTTTTAAAAAAGTTTTTTTTATTATAATTTTTTCTTACACCTTTTTTCTTTAATGTTAATCCTACAATGCGAAAGTTTGTGTGGATGTCTGGATGTTTGTTACTCTTTCACGCAAAAACTACTGAACGGATTTTGATGAAACTTTACAGTATTTTTGTTTATAACCCAGAATAACATATAGGCTATAATTTATGACGATCTGTGACAAACTAAATTTCCCGCTGGTGAAGCCGCGGGAAAAATCTAGTAGTGAATAATGTTCGAAAAGGAACCCCTATGCAAAATTTGAGACTCCTAGTACTTGTAGTTTTATGAGATTTCGTGATGAGTGAGTACTTAAGGCAGTCAGTGACCTTTCGCTTTTATCTCAGATCATAGAAGGGAATAGATGTGAAAAGGGGGCGTGGCGCGTGTCTCCGCGATATGCCCAGAAACGAACATCGCCCGCGAAGCCAGGTTAGTCGCGATTCAGTCGTACTGAGGAAATGTTCTCCGACATTTTTAGATCATGCGTCGTTACGCGCAATAACACAAGTGAAATGAAGAACTACAGGAACAATGGAGTCATTTACCACATGTAAGTATTGCAAATCCATTGGTATTTTGCTTATAAATAAAAAAACTAAACATTTTTACGAACGAATTCAGTCCCGTGACAGTTACTGCGATATCGCAATTAGTGATGATAAAAATTCAAAAACGATGTACATTGACGATTTAGTTAGCAACCACTTTATGTCATGCTTACTGCGCAATGTATTTTATTGCTTCCGATATCCACTGTCGCGTGAAAATACACAGTACGGCCGCATGTGCCGTTCGTAACATAGTGCAGGGCTCGTGTTCTAATGCGGTTTCCTATTATCGATAAATAAAAGTAAATTGTTATTTTCTATTTTCTAAATTTGAATGAAAAAATCACCAGTTGCTTGCGTTTTTTAAGTTTTTACAAAAACAATAATAATAGTAGAAGTGATTAGTAACTGTCAACTATGTAATTACTATTAGAGCTAGTTGAAAGCCTAATATATAGGCATTATTTTTGATAAACATAGGCAGTACGAAGTACACCATAAATAAAAAGTTAATGCGCTATAGTAGTTAATAATAACTATAGTGATCCTGTTATTATTATTAAAGAAAATAATATATTACCAATATTGTAAATACTGGTAAAAATCAAAAGTACTTAACCCATGACCTTTCATACAAACTTTGTCAGTCTATAACTTCTATACTCCATTTATATCGACATTGAGCTTTGGTTAGGGTAAAATCGCACCCCCCCTGGAAGAAGTATGCAAGTCCACTTGTGCGATATTTTTTTTATTGCACTAAAAAATCAAGAAGGAGGTAATACATATTGTCAATTTTTTTCATAATTTTTCTCTTAAAAATGAAGAAATTATGTACAAATATGTAAAATATTGCAACATTTAAATATCTAAATCTCCATAACAAAAACGAAGTAAATATATTTGCATTTAATTGTTTAATAAAGTTCCGTATGAATAATAGCATATTAATATTTACATACATCTTCCACGAAGACTTTAAAAAACATTTTCGCGTATCTATTGTTGCATACTTATTTTAGGATATTATTTGGTGGGTATCGTGGTGCAAGTTCAGTTGCGTAGTTTTTCCACGAAACTTTTGTGCACATTATGCTGGTAATTTTGTGCAAGTCTAGATGCCTAATTCTTCCACGAAGCTTTTATTCGCATTATAATATATAACAATTGATACGTTATTTTCTACGTAGATATCTTTGTGCAAGTCTAGTTGCTAATATCTTGCGAAACTTTTGGCGATGTTGTATTTTATACCGATATTGATACATTTATTTAGATGTAATTAAGTCATTAACAAAGCACAAATTGACTTAGTTTCAGTCATTTAAGTATCCAATCCACTACTTTTTGCACTAAATACCCTTATAAGACTATCAGATCCTGTGTGTTTATCAAAAATTCGTCCCAATGATTACTTACCACGTGGTAATTATCGGTCTTTATGAGTACAAGATCCATTTTAAATTCTGTCTCTCTCTTCAGTGAATCGTTATCGTAGTTATCGTGATAAATTTTCATCTTTCCAGAGCCGCATGAGTTCATTTATTAGCTTATGCGTGTATTGCCAGCGTGACAAGGTATGTATCTATACGTCTTTTGGAGCAGTAAGCAACAATCGGTGTGTCCCCAATTATAGAATGACACAAGTTTATATGTATTTTAAGGATTATTGTAATCAAAAGGACATACTCGTAATGGTCAGACGTTTAAAAATGGAAGAAACTGATACAAAACTGTTGCCATCTTTTCGTATGTACGATGAGCGAATACTGACTGTATTCTTTTCAGGTGGTACTTGATCGACCGGACGCCAACCTTCCGCAGACCTCCACAGATTGTACTTGCCACTGGAATGTAGTGCCTATCCTAGTGTTGACGCTATTTGTCCAGTAAATTGCATTTATTTCCAGGCCTTATGAAACTCCTGGCTCAGACAAAGTTCCTATCCTGGTTGCTTCACAGGTCCGGCCACTCTTCAACAAAGCGTATAAAAGCACCTATAAGTGTTGGACCAAATAAAAACTGTTCTTTCTTTCTTTATAGGTTCACCCAAACCAACGCAATCTCAAGCGATCAGCCGGCGTGCAGTGATGACGATTAGACTAAGGGTTCGGCCAAACCAACGCGATCACAGCGCGATCAGCTGGCGTGCAGCGATGGCGACCAGACCTAAATGCATTGTTCGCCATCGCTGCACGCCGGTTGATCGAGTGTGAACCTTATAGGATTTGGAAGTGATGTCACCAACGAGTTCAATGTGGGTAGCTTTTGTAGTCATGCAGACAATAAATATCACTATATTATAGGCTTCTATAGTTTTGTTCCCTTGGACATCAAAATTTAAAAGGGTCCTTCAAAATCGTCTCCCTTGTTCATGAATTGTCTAGATTGAGATACTTGCTGTTCTGGTAAATCTACCATTATTTGTACTTTGGCAGTAGCATTCAAATTAGCACAATTGAAACATCTGTGCACGTATTTTCTCGCCAATGGTTTCGCCTTGATAATCCAAAATGTGGAGCTGTATCAGCTTTCTTATGAATTATAGTATTAATTATTATAAACGTTTTCGACTTTCTCCACGACGCGGTTTGCAACAATAGATTTCCACCTATTCGTCTCTCCAGACAGCTAGGCGATCACAATAGAAAAACCTGTTCACAGTGTTCGAACATCTGTGAGGTTGGTATTCTTCACATTACTTCTTCTCATTTGCTTCATCCAGTTTACTCAAAGCACCACATAGCTCAAGACGTGGTAAAAAAAATACTTTTTAGAGAACACTTGAGTTTTTAACAATTAATTTCGTTTTAAATCCTTCATCTAGTTGATAGTGAACGGCTGCAGTTTATTGCACTCACAGAGGCATCGCTAAATTAATCGTATTGTATTTTTACTCGGCCTGCATCCAACGCCTTCCCGCTACCTTTATCAGGTCGTCGGACCACCTTGTGGATCGATGTCCTAACGCTGCGTTTTCCGGTACGTGGTGTCCGCTCCATATCCTTGCCTGCCCCATCGGCCGTCAGTTCTGTGTACTATGTGCTTCCAACCGCGCGATGTGTGAGTCATTGGGGGAGGCCTATGTTCAGCAGTGGACGTCCTGTGGCTGAAATGATGATGATGTATTTTTTCTCTCTATCTATAGATAGTATACCAACCTATATCTGTATTTTGTCAATGTGAATCAAATCCTGCCGTATCTTAATCCAATCTTTTTCTAATGAGTTACTTATCTTTCCATCCTTACTAGTTTTTTATCAGCCAAAGTTTTTTTTTGAAACAAATAAATACTTTCTATTCCATTTCCATTAGAATCTTAGCCATGACTGTACTTAACGACGCTAAGCTCCAGCCAAGGGGATCAAAAAGTTTGATCAGATGTATCAGATAAAATGTTACGTTTCATGGTTGGTTTTGCAATTTGTGGTATATTCACATTGTATTGAAATCTGTGCTCAAATTCCATTCAATACCCAATGCTTGGACTGTTCCATCAAGGTTCATAAAACTACTTTAGCACTAGCTTATATTTTGTTGTCTTCTATTGACTTCATAAACTCAACGCAGAACTAGGTAACAAAAGGTGTTTGACCGCAATTGCATGTGATGTTAAGTGAGATGCAGTATAAGATGATAGATATCTACCTGTAAGTGCCTATAAGGTCCGGTATAGTGCTCAGGAGAGACAGCAGCAGGTAGCGACCTGTTCCCATTATAAAAGAGTTTATCGAAACGCTTAGTGCAAGCTGGTGGAATGTCGACAATGTAGGAATGATACGTTAACCAGTGTCTGATGATGGAAGGGGGCTGGTGGAATTAGGTCGTGTAATTCCTTCACACATTCTATGAAGTGTAACCTGGTGGATGGTCACATCAGATGTATTATTATCTGCTCTGTAAGTTCTCATTAAATTATAGCATTATAGCTTCAATTGACCAGTCCACTCCTGATAAAAGGTCGTTGATATAAAAATATTGTTTTATTATTTTATAGAAATCGGTACTCCGGTAATCCGAATCATTTTTTGTCACATAAATCTGAAGATCATCTTCATAATGTCATCTATGAAGCAAACACGTTTCATCTCATTATAATATTTCTCGGGTTTTCTTGCAGCTGGGAACCTACAAGCAGTTCGTTATTCAGTGAAATAGAAATCGAACCTTAACACAAAGCATCAAATATTATAATCGTGCGTGAGTTGTCTCCGTATTATTCCAGACGACCGCATGATGAGGTAAGTATACTGTCAGTCTTGTTTCTTTTTTTTTTTCAGGTAGGTTCTTTTATTAAAAAAAATCTGTGTGTTCGTTAAATCTTTTTTCAGTTCTAGTGATTTCTGTAACTTCCTTTCTAATTGAACGGACCTGTGAGTGGTTATGTTTCTGGGTTTTTTAAGGGAAAGGAGGCAAACGAGCAGACGAATCACCTGATGGTAAGTGTTTACCCGCCGCCCATAGACACCCGCTCCTCGGTGAGTTACGCGTTGATTGTCTTTAAAGTATTAGAGTCTGCTCTTAAAGGTTTTAGGTCGTATTGGTCCGCAAATACTGCAAACGGCAGTTCATTCCTCGGTTTGGTGTCTGCAAATGGTGATTGTGGATTTTCTGTTTTAAATGGTAACTTTACAAAATATCTATCTACCGCTTCCGTAAAAAAAAATGTCCTGAAGCAGTGGTTGGGTTAATACTGGGGAGTGTAAAACTATAAAAGTGCTTTATAAAAGCCTACTTGCAAAAATAAATGAGTTTTATGCCCGTTTTCACCATTAATCCCAAATTTTTAAGTGACCCCTATAAAAACAAAATTCCTGTTATGTATCACCATAGAGGTCACTTACAAATTAGAGATTGATGGTGAAAACGGGCATTAGTCCTTTTGATAGCTCGTCTCTCCCTAAAAATGCAATTTCCGAAAATTATAATATAGTTATGCAAAAATATTGTAACTTTTTGATTTTGAATAAAGCTATAATTTTAAATACTACCATAAGTAATGTAATTTTTCACAAGGTAAAAGTACGTTATCCTTTTTACGAATTTATTTCAATACGAATAGTTCGAGGAAAAACTACGTAAACTACACTTACACGTTGAATGCACGACTAAATCTGAACGCCAATAAGTGGTTATCTGCAATAATACCAAACAGCATGTATTCCTTTACATGTCAACAATGCAATATTCATAATTACAACAACAAGTGTTAAATATATTTCGCGGAATAAGTACGCAACGCTCTTTTTTAAGTTTTTCTCAAAACCTATTAAGTGTATTTTAAATATAAATACATAGGCCCCTCACAGACATTTTAAGCTATCTTTTGATGTATAACACATATTTTTAATAATGGTAATACATTTTTAGGACAGTTTTTTTACGCTCCTGAAAAGTTGGCATTTTTCACTTGCGTACTTATTCCAGGAAGGGTGCGAAATGTGAATTATAAGGAAACTACATTTAGTCCCAATTGATTCTGATTTTATCGTCCATACAAAATGGAACTGACTCCTTTATGCAAAAATCGTTAAAGAACATAATAATAACGTATAATAATAAAAAGGTTTTCATACATAACCATTTTTCAAACCAGTTTCGAGCCTTGCCCCCAAGGATTTAAAGTATCGATAATTATCTTATCGACTCCAATATTTCTTCTCTCTAATTGCTTTTTTCAAATTGTGCGTGACGTGCCTTATGGCCAATCATAGCAAATTTGAGCCTGTTGTCGTAGACTCTCAGTCGCTTTGTTTTTACACAGTTAAATGTGTGTGTGGGAGCTGTGGTGGGGGAAATGTGGGGACACTGGTTCTCGTTGTAGTTACGCGCGAGTTCATATCTATTCCCTTCTATGATCTGAGGCTTTTATAGATATACCTGGATAAAAAAATACCTACTATTTTTCTCCATAAATAATGCAGTTAGGGATCATTATACTTTGACTTTTCGACAGTTTGCTTTTAAGATCGTCGTAGCATTCCCATCTTCCAGGTACTCTAGTACAGTGACATTTATAATGTCCTATGCCTCCTGATCCCGATATTGGTGGTAAGAACTCAATGACTGCTACGATTTGGTAATACGTATTATTTAGTTTTATATTTCTTGGAATTTCATGTAGGTATGTTGTATGTTTTATACTGACTTAAGAGCGTTTACGCGAAGCGCGGCGTTTCAAGGGGCATCATTGGAAATGATTCGCGCGCGAAATACGTACGGCGGCAGCGATAGTCTCAAAAAAAACCAATTTAATTTAAACTAATTTAATTAAAGATATAGAAATTACAATTACAAATTAACTATTACTAGAGCGATTGACCAAGTTCGATGTTGGAACCAAAGTGATCTATGTGGCGGTGGCGCGATGGGACGCGGCGGCTCGGTGCATCACGTTCTGCCGACGCAGCTCCTCGTGTCGCCGATTGACGCAATTACTTGTTTAGCCAAAATCTAGGTTGGTACTTCGTAGGCGTTTCCCTTAGAGTGGCAGGGTGTAACACCTCCCCCCGAAGATCAGCAACTATTAAAGAATTTTCTTCGAGAATGTTGCTGTAGTGAGACTGGATACATCTCGTTGCTTATCTGAGATTTCTGCATAGGTTTCTTGAGGGCTTGACGTATTCACTTGACGTTTGATGTAGTGACGTCGAATTAATAAGCCAATAACGAGTGCGCCTGCACTTAACAGTACTACGTATAAGGGTATCGTAGTATGGTAAAGGCTATCTTCCACATTGATTTGCTTATCTCTACTGGATGCTGCAGAGATATCTTCGTGTTACTTGCGTGTAGATTTTCTAAGTTGATTGAGTTCAATTTTATGAGTGATCTCGGAGTTGATGGGAAGTTCTCTGGAGGTGGCAGGTTCATGATTTTGATAGCTGTTCCTCTTGTGCGGTCGTTGCTGTTGAGTATAGTGAACTCGGACGTTTGGAGATAACATCCCGAAGGGACGGTAGCCAGATAACTGCCTTGAAGAGTAGAGTAAGTATTCTTTCCACAGGATGTCTGGATCTTCGTTGGTTTTGGGAAGCTGACTACATAGTGTTTGTCGTCCAGTTGCTCAAGGGCTTCTCGATCGAGTAGAACCGTGGTGAGCTTGCATGTGATGTCCAGTTTCTGGGTAGCGATGAGAGTCTGGATGCAGTCAACTTGATCTTGTGGCTTGTAGTTTATTCTTATCTCGCAGAGATACCAAGTATTGGACTTCGGACATTCTGTCTCTATGTAGATGAAATCATTTCTATGTATTGCTATATAAGGAGAGGATGGGATGAGAACATTATGGTGTTTATTGGGAACAATGGCTAATTTATACAGATCATAGGAATGTGGGATAGCGATCGGAATCTTGAACACTATAACTATTTTATTTTTAGTGTAGTAAGAACCTAGTTTTATAATATCGTAATATTCTCTAAGATTGACTTCAATAACTTCGTCTTTGTTATATAAAGTCTTTAACTTATCTAACATTGATCTTAAAACTTCTAAACTTAACATAGAATGGTGCGTGCTCGATGCACGGATAAATGCTAAGAGGTTTTCTAACTTAACTAACTCCTCTGCAAGATCTTCTATATTATCTCCTAAGATTAAAAGTAACTGAGCCAGATGGGCGTATTTTACTAAATCTGTATCTCTACTTGCTTCGCTATTAATAATTAGATTAAGTACGTTCTCAATCTTTATTTGATTTTTAGAAATAGTCTCTAGTATGTTAGTGTGTTCAGTCATCCATTCTTTACTTAGACTTATGTGACTGTTAAATTCTGAAACTAATTTTTCTTCGTTACTTTGTAAAGACTTAAGAGCATTATCGTAACGCACAGCATCTGTATAATCTAGGTTTCCTGAGATGCTTTTTATGACTGATCCTAATCCGTCTATCAATCCTCGTTTAACGCGATTCATTTCAAACGTTTGCAACTGGTCAGCAACCTTTTCTAGCTTCTTACTCAGATAATCAATATGTGGTTCGTACAAGTTTAAAGTCTTATTATTTAACTGAGGCCGAACATCATTTAACTGTGATCTAACTAAATTTACCTTAGACTGTATGTAATCGATATCAATAAATTGGAGAAAGGAATGATAGTGGGATATATTTTGGTAGGACCTAGTTTGAAAGGGAGAATGCCTGAACCGTCTTCTAAGCTGTCAAGTAGGATCTCTTGTGCGACTGCTGCCCGGAGCAGGATCATCATTATTATCCTGCAACAAGCGTGCACTATTAGGGACTCTCTTTAACCTAGACTTAGCCACGGGACCACGCTTTTTCTTAGTGTAAATATGTATAGGGAGATCGGCTAAAACAGTATCGTGAGTGTATCGCGGTGCTAGTTTCTGACGACTAGCCATAGGGTTTTTAACAAAAACGTTTTAATAATAATAATAATAATAAATAATTTATTTCAGACTTTCATCCATAGTTTGTTAGTAGGGATTAGTAACAATTTTTCCTTATATTATGTTAGTTGAGTTAGTGCACATTACTTTTAGTTTTTAGTTTTTATTTTATTTGGCCTACAGATAATTGTATCCAATGTGTTTGGATAGGACAGTCAGGACGTGCAATAATTGTCCTCAGAATGCTGTTGTTGCTGACCCTTATGCGGCGTAGCAGTGACGAGGCTTTTTTACGCATAATCGCATGGAACCCGTCTGTCCGTGCGTCCGCGAACATTCCCGAGGCGCTGCAGAACCGCGGCAGCCTCAACAGCATTCTGAAGGCGTTGTTGTACTGCACGCGTAGCGCGCTGTAGGCTCGACGCGTATAACTCACCCACAGACCACTCGAGTAAAAGGACTGACAAAAAGCCTTAAAAAGGGTAATCTTGACCTCCCCCGTACATCGAGCGAACCTGCGTGCAAGCATATTGCTTCTTACCGCCAGCGCCCTACGCTCTCTCTCTATGTCCTCATCATCACTTAAATTTGCAGTGACTATATGCCCAAGATATTTAAATTTTTCAACATTTTTGTTTTGCTCGGGATTATACGTTTCTTCGGCCTCTCTAGTTTTATTACGATTCTCCATGATCTCAGTACGGAGGCGTAGAGATGAATCTTGTATCATCTCATAAGCCTTGCTCATCTTAGCGCGATGATCTATGATATATTGTTGCAATAAATGCTCTGTTAACTCGATATCTATTGGGTCGCGGGGATCGAAGTGACCAGTAATAACCTCTAAGGGTCTACATTTAGTTAAACTGTGTATCGAGCTATTGTACGCTAAGATCGCATAAGATATAAGATTTACTACCGATTCGCTGTGATGCTGTAGTTTTAATAATCGCAAGTGCTCTAACAACGTCGAGTGAAAGCGTTCTACTATTCCGTTTTCGTTTGGAGCATGAGCTAAGGGTTAGAAGCGTGCCGTGTAATAAGTAACTTATTTTTAAAATCAATTGACGATTCCCATTTGTTCAATAAATCTGACCCAATTAAACCGTCGAAATAATTATGGAATTTATACACAAAAAGTGTAACATCGGTCGTGTCATTGAATTCCGAGAAACACGGTAGCGTAATAGAATAATCGCACCGGCTTATTGCGTGTACATTGACGACTTCAAACGGATCGTAATTTAATTCATAATTCGAGAAATATTTTTCGACAGCCTCCGGACTTATAAACGACTGATTAGCTCCGGTGTCTATAAGTAATTTTAAAGGTGGGTTCAATATCTGAACATACGGGAGTTGTCTCTGGGTTTGCAAGTTTAATTCTATTTTGGTTTGTCTGAGCGGGCTGGCTCCTGAAAATCCTCGGCCTTGCTAGGTGAAGGACTTTCTTCCGTAATTTCACAAACGGGTTCGGTATTAAATAGTTCTGGATAATTATAATTGGGTGCATAAAAAATATCATTAGAATAGTCAACGTATTCGCAATAGGGCATGCTGTTATCGCCGTGATAGTAATCTGAGTAGCCATCGAAATAAGGTCCGTATTCATAATCCAAGCAATCATTAAAATTCATTTCTCGCGTTTTAAAGTAATTACTTGGTGGTGGATTACCAAACCTACGCCAATCATGACCACTAGGTGGTAAAGGTTTGCTAACAAAGTGGCTTACGCCGCTCATGGGTTTGGGTGCCTGATAATTAGCAACGGGTGGATTCCTACTGGGCATTCTGAACACATGACTTTGTGGATTATAATTTGGAGGTGGAGCACTGAACATCTGCTGGGTACGTGTCGGTCCACGGTTCGGTTGTGGTTGAACTGGATTTGGTCGCCATTGCTGGGACGGCTGGGGTATACGGAATGGTTGAGGTTGAGGACGAGATGGCCCTGGCATGCTAAAACCTAGAGGCTTTGAAGATGGCATTGGTGGCATGGGAAAATAATTAGGAGGGCTATAAATTGGTTTAGTAGGTGGAGGTAAAATGAAAGATTGCGATTTTCTATCGGGCAATTGCTCATTTCTCTGTTGTAAATATAAGGTATTAATTTCCTCCTGTACAAATTCTAGCGCTTGCTCTATAGATGCGGGCCGCATGCATCGAATACGCGAACCCAGCGGTTCCTTGAGGCCGCGTAAATATGATTGCAAGGTTAATTTTTTGTATAACTGACGTTTGGCCTCTACTGTAGTGGGAACACTATCATGCAAAGTTACGTATGTCATTATAGTGCTGAAAAGGGTCTGACAGCGCTCATAAAATTCTTGCGGTGTGCTATGGTCCTGAGACTGTAATGCTAAATCATTGTACAACGCGGTTTCATCGCGTTGATCGGCAAAGTTATTAATTAACGCATTTCTTATGCCTTGCCAATCGCTAGGAATGCCATGTGAATTTATAAGACGGGCGGCGGGCCCTGTGACTTTATTTAAAATGCCGTTTAATAAGGCCTGGTCTTCCAATTCGTGTCCCGGCCCTGTGTTAACGTGCTTGAGAACGAGTTGATCGCACAAATGTATGAAACGAGTTAACACGTTGGGGTTCCCGTCAAATTCCGGGAGTAATCTAAGGGATTTAAAGATGTTGTCTACGGGATCAGACATTATTTCGACTTCTTCCTCTATTACTTCCTCTATATTCCTATGTGCGTCTAGCCTATTAATCCTATCTAACCTAGGGGAATCGGACCCCGATCGTCTAGGATGAAAAATTTTGGAAAGGGATAATTACACTAGGAAAGGTAAAAAGGATTACACAGTAAAAGGAGAGCAACACATGAAAGATTCAAATGTACTCACAGTTTCATAATCTTGGTTTTCTCTGGCTATTGGTATCGATGTCTGGATGCCTGCGCTGCTGCACGTCGTAGGTTCAGGATACTCAGGATGCGACTTGATAGCCACGCGGTCGTCTTCTTCTAGAGTCTTGTCGATGAAGCGCGAGCCCGACCGTGAGTATCCTACCGACTGCGCCAAATACGTACGGCGGCAGCGATAGTCTCAAAAAAAACCAATTTACTTTAAACTAATTTAATTAAAGATATAGAAATTACAATTACAAATTAACTATTACTAGAGCGATTGACCAAGTTCGATGTTGGAACCAAAGTGATCTATGTGGCGGTGGCGCGATGGGACGCGGCGGCTCGGTGCATCACGTTCTGCCGACGCAGCTCCTCGTGTCACCGATTGACGCAATTACTTGTTTAGCCAAAATCTAGGTTGGTACTTCGTAGGCGTTTCCCTTAGAGTGGCAGGGTGTAACACGCGGCGTTTTTTAATAGTTTTCAAATGTTTAAAGCAAAACAATAACAATGAATTATATATCGTTTCAAAGTAAATATTTTAAAGAAGATGTTATTTTATTATATTAAGCTAATTTTATGTTGAATTACAGAAAAATAATGGTGTAAGAATCACTTTGATTTTTGGGTATTTCACGTTCTTTGAATTTGTGATTTCTTATTGTAAAATGCTTAAATCTAAGAATTTTCTCAACTATTTGCCCAAGGACCTATGCTATTGGATATAAATGTTTGTTATATCGTTTTCACAGTATTTTTATAAAAAAAATCAGCTTGTAAACTGACGCTAAAGTGGAAATTTGAAAACCTGTGTGGACTTATCTTGATAGAATTCTTAAATATAGTAATACTATATTTAAGAACTCTATCAAGATACTATTATTCTTATTACTAATCGAAATATTTTCTCAACTAACTATTTAGACGACGAAATCGCCTAATTATTTATGCCTATAACATATTTGTAACGTAACTGGTTAATGATTGTAACGGGTTGAAAAAGTACTGTTTTTGCGCCAAACGGCGTAAACGCTCTTAATTCAAAAAATATTATGTTTGATAATGAATAAACCAGAGTTTTAATTCCATTACATTCGTTTTGAGTACACGCAGTTATATTATCTACCAACATAGTCTCAGCTGATTCCTTTAGTGCGCACAACCCTTTTTGTTCTATAATATTCAGGTCAAGTGGTAAAAAACCAACATTTCTTTGGCTATTCGTTAAACATTCATTTTCTGTACAGTTTTTTTTAACCGTTGCACTGTAAAGTTTATCTAATAAAATATTCTCTACTATATATGATATTTTACATTCACAGTTTACGTACCGATTTATACCCACTACTTCTGTTTTAAAATATTGCAGCAGTATGTCATTTCGCAGTTTATAAATTGATTCATTTGAATTTTTAACAAGTGTTTAAATAAATCGGAAATAGTTATTGTCTGTGTTATCTATATGATTACTGACTTTAAAATTGTCAACGAACATAACTGCTATTGCTTGCGATAATGAATCAAATGTACATGTATTTGCCGGAAATATTTTGTCATTTGTTTTTATAATAGACCCATTCATTAAGAGGGGGATTTTTGGTATTTTTAACTTGGGCATTGATTTTTTTACATTGCCTTTACCACGCCAATTCTCTACAAATGATGGATTGTTTGAAACAATGGAATCACTATCTGATTGGTCCACTTTTGATTGTTTTGCCAGTGTGTTTTGTGTGCCGGTATGCACAATACTTAATCTCTTAAAATCCGTGACGTCACTTCAACATCAATCATCGTCATCATGTCAACTCCGTGCAAGTCGTGCAACACAACACCACGAGAAGTTGCTGCCAGTACCCCTGTCACATCCGTATTCCCGATTTCGTAAAGGACCAACCTCGTCTGTGCAGCTGGAATCAGTCTTGAAACTTCAAAAGAATGAAATCGCTCATAGTTCAGCAGTCAACGACAACATCAGCAAAAATTCAAGACCAAACAATGGAAAATGTGCTAACACAGTACAATATGTGCAACTGAAATAATAATTGTGCCATGAAGAATGACCGTGAAAATTTGCGACGCAGCAGTTACAGGCCAAGGTCGCCTAGTCAAGTAAGAAGATTTTGTTATTATAATATGTATCAACGTATGCAGAAAAATGTGAAAAATCATGTGATTGGAAACAAACGAAACAAGGAAACTAAAAATCGCACAGCCAGCACGGCTTCTGTGCTATCTACCCGTCTAACCGCCTTATTTTTACCGACTGAAAAAGTGGTATGAGGTTTTTAATCGTTACGGGAGCAACATATCAGTGATAAGCAACAATGCCAAATGAGCAATATGTTATATGCCACGAATGGTTCAAAGAGAAACACTTACAGTGAGAAAACTCTGACTCTTAACTGGGGATTACAATCATTTAGAAAAATGTGAGTCCCTCCAGAGCGAACATTTCTTAGGTTATCCGATAACGAGCCAAGAAATCGCCCAACAGAGCAGAAATACAAAGAAATCGATTAATTGAAACACAGTTATGGAATTGAGAAAATTACGCAGCCGCGTATCGAAGTTGAATACTTTGAATATTTCAAGAATGATAATTCGCCTATCCTTTGGTCTTCAGAAGCCGATAACGCTTATGAAATGTGCAAGGACACAAGGCATGAACGCTGTGACTACAGCGCACCCATCGCGTAAAGCCGAGCTTGCGCGAGGGCAACTCACGACTGTGAAAACGCCAGATAAGGAAGAAGCCAGTGGTTATGTTTTGTTATAATCTCATCTTTATAAACATTTCACCATTTTTCACCACATGATTTGTATAACGTAGATAGTTATTGTAATTTATATTATTATGTAATTAGCGCATTATTTTTATTTCTTGTATGTAAGTATGTAGAGATTGAACATTGAACCATGCATTAACGTAGATAATTTATGTATGTTATTGTAATTAGCGCATATTTTTTTTTATTTCTTATTTAAAGGGGGGGAGTACTGTGCCGGTATGCACAATACTTAATCTCTTCATATCTTATCTTGATCACGTTCACAGTGTCAGCACATTTATCACGTATAGTGCTGATGCTGTGACGTCATTTATCTATAATCTATATCGTATAAATATACGTGTAGTCCGCGTTAATAAACAGATTAATATCAGAGACTAACTACAACTCTTGTATCATTCATACGGTCTCCCAACATGGCACATTTTGCTTTTTGATTTTTATAGATTTATTAGGTTTATGGTGTGGATTTGATAATAAATAACTCATGGCAGTTTTAGTCTCACCAGATACAAAGTTATAATGCTGCATGATAAAATCATCAACACGTAAACGATGTGATTTCGTTGCTATATTAATAAGAAATCTTTTTATACTTTTGAAATAGCTCTCAACATTAGAAGATGTTGGTGTGTCATTTTGGCTATTATAAATATTCATCATGCAATTAGACCAATGTGGAAGTTGACTAACATATCTCAGCAAAGTTTCTACAAGTGATGGCATGTAGTATAAATTTGCGGTATTTTCAAAATTTTTATCTTCTAGTTCATTAATCAGTTTTTCTGAGCTAATGTGATCTACTAACCATTGCACCCTGCGTTTGGTTTCATTATGAGTAACTTGCACTTCTACTTCAATATTTCGGTCAGGGTTATCGAATTCTGATGCTGTTATACTGTCTGAACTGTCATCACAGCTTTCTTTATTTTCGTTCATGGCCAAATCTTCACTAGTATTATCTTTTTTTTTAAATATTGATAAAGCTTTCAGTCTTTTAAGAGCTTCTTCGCTTCTAAGAATATCTCCTTGTGCTGATTTAATGTATTTTGCAAAACATAGTGTAACGACGTCTTTTACAATATTTTTAATTACATCGTAATCCTTAGAATGTTTAATTTCCCTTAAGCAACTGATGTAAAAAAATTTCAATCGTGGATTGACATTTTTAAAACATGGTAGGTTAAATAGCAGCGTTTTACCTGAAATAAAACGCATATTAAAATACTTACCTCACTGGAAGTTTTATATTGAGATAGCATTTCCGTTTCCTGTCGAATTTCTATGAATATCCGGTCCAGTGGCGACACCTGGTGGATGGTGTAAATAAGAAAATTTGCCGGAGCAAAATAAAAATAATTATTTAAATTGATAACAATTTATTGTAGGTGAGACACAAAAAATTTAAAAAGAAAAAAAAAAAGGATGGGTCGTTGGGCCGTTTGGTTGGTATGGCTTAAAAATACTTAATAATACGGGATTAGCGCGCTAGTCACCACCACTCGGCTCAACCCCCTCCGCACCCGTCGGGCGCAGCAAGCGTTTGGCACTGCGGGACAGCCGGTGCCAAACACCTCCTAGTGTACAAAAAAATATATTATAAAAAATATCGATACAGTAAGTGCACCACTGGTGCATTAATACCCTACAGCTTAAACAGGTAGTAATAGGCATATTAATACAAAGAAATTAATTTACTTGTGTTCGCTTAGTTAAATTACTACGACACACAAAAAAACAATCCATCGCTCTCAAGGATGGAGCAAATGTGAACACAGCAAAATCCAACGGTAATTCATTACAATGGTAAATCTATTTAGAAAGTAACATTTTGGTAAAATGTAATCATTGTAATTATTACATCATCTACTTTCACAAAGCGAGCTAAAAATAATTAACACAACAAAATCCATCGATAATACATCACAATGGTAAATTTATTTAGAAATTTACATTTTGGTAAAATGTAATCATTACGTGGGTAATCTACTTTTTCAAAGTAAACTAAAATAATTGACAAGCTCAATAGAAAACGGAACCAACCTATGAAGTAGGGTAGCCCGTGACCGAGTGCCACGTTTCTAGTAATTCATCCTAACTCAGCGGAGAGGTGAATGAGTTTGAAGAAGAAACCACAACATACCTGCTATGGAGGCAACGTCAGCAACAACAGCAACAACAGACAGCAACAGCAGACAGCGCAGAGGCTCGCCACCGAGCACTGCTCAACCACACACAATCTCGATCAAGTGTGGGTCCAAGTGTAGCACGTGGCAGTGGGTCCGCAAAATTACGGGGCTTCCGGATTTATTCCAAAATTCCCTTTTTACGCTGAGGATGACGATGCGTGCCCTGCCCGTTTATCAGGGAATGGCACGGTTCAGACCTCTTGGAATCGGAACACTAGAACACCACGCACACCAGAACTTCCACTCGCGAGCACGGCCAACCAAGCAAAAAAAAGAACACTCCAAAAAGCGCCGGTCATCACCCGTGACTCAGATCTTCGTTCGAAAACTTGTCACTCCAGCAAATCACAATATCAAGCAGTTTTGTATAATTTTTATCTTTACTTTCAATAAATGCTACTTGTTTTAACTAGGCTCTTATTGAATAATTACGATATGAGAACTCACAATACTGCTTCTCTCATTTAAATTTAATTAAATAATTAAACTTTAGGAAATAAAAAAAATAACAAACAAGCAAGTTTCTGAACGTCACCTGCGTGTTTCGTTTCACTCAGAATATGTCAAATTTCTAGAACGTTCCGAATCCATGATCAATCAAGATACATTATAATGTTATTTTAATATAAACATTGAGGAAAATACTGTAAATAGCTAGAATTTAAATTAAAGAGCCTAAATATTAAGTTTTATAAAAATGTAGTATTGGACATTTAATTTTGTTATACACTTTTTTTTTACTAAAAGAATGAAACGCAACGCATTGATCTGTCAAACGGAGACATTCAAAAAGTGAGGTTATTTATTGCTCTGTTCACCAAAACAACGTAATTAATTTTTAATACAAGTTAATCTAAATTCAGTGAATCTCTAACGACGACACAATCAAGTGACAAAGGAAATACTGTACACTTTGTAATATGTGACCTTACGGTCAGTTGGAATGTTTGTTTGTGGAAATCGGTAAGTATTTAATCTCGTCAAAAAAAGTGTTACAATGGGCGCTCACTTTTTGTTATCTTTGGTTGAGCGCGCCATAATTTCCTCATTGGCTCAATTTCACCAGGCAGGAATTAAAGTGAAAGCTTCCAATGAGGTAAGTATTTTAATATGCGTTTTATTTCAGGTAAAACGCTGCTATTAAATTACTTGACCGTCACCACAGAATAAGTAATAGTACAGGTACAGAAGGATTACTCCGCAAGACGATTTAAATAAATGCGAGTCTTGCTACGACGCGATACAGTGGAATTCAGCTCGCACAGCACTACGTACCTACAATTTTATTCACCTACAAGTTTTGTCTCTTTCTATCGCGTGCCTCTGAACTCTTCTTACGCTGTTAGGGTTGCTGTCTAGTGAAAAAAATAATTAATCTACTTATATGTCATGAGGTACGTACCTCATAACACGTATGTATGTAAGTACGCATTCATTATGGAAAACCTTGGGAGAGGCCTTTGTCCAGCAGTGAACGTAATTTGGCTGAAACGAACGAACGCATTCTGAGCAGTAGTCATGGTAGGTTAGGTTCCTATAGTATCCTAAGAATTATTGATTACCTACATGGCCAACATACCTTTCAGCATCTTTGGGAAGCGAAAAAAAGATAAATCCGGTAGATTTCTTTTCGAATTTAAACACCCGAACGCCGCACAATATTTCTTTCTCTTTATGTCCATTTTTAAATAATACTTCGATCATAGAATTAGGTACTACAACGCACGCCAGCGTCCTGACGGGTGCGCGCGTCGTGACACTCGACTGATATTATACCCGCCGGCGGGGCGCTTCGCTGTAGGTAATTATCGGATGTACCGCGCGGAGTGAGCCAGGCCTGCCGTCACTGGAAGCTTTATATTGAGACCTGTTTGTTATCGCCTGGTGATCGCCACTGATTTATTACAACAATAAATTGTGTATCTACGCCAATGTGACTATGATTAGGGTAAAATAATAACACAGCGTTTTTGAAAAAAGAAAAAAAAATTTAATCAATGTCATAATATTTTGATACAATACAATAAATGGTGTTTAAATAAATAAACCTTTTTACTTCACTGTAACACGACGCGCCCCTTTGTTTACTTCGAGCGACCAGCGCCGAGCCTGCCACTACGTCACAGCGAAGTCTACGCGCGCGCGCAGCCGGTTTACTGCCCTGCCCCGAGACCCCGCTCGCCGCAACGGGTATATAAGGCGGGCGAGCCATCCGTCCCCCGGACCCAGGCTGCCGGACGACGCGCGAGAGCTATTGAGGGCAAAGAACGCAGCCACTCGCGATTATGACGCTTATCCAACCGAGGAAAACAGAGCCCGCCTACGTTCCTTACAGCGCGCTGTCAAGGCTCGTATCGCGGAACTCCGTAACAATCAGTGGGATGATCTACTTAAAGAAATCTCGCCATCTCACCAAGCCTATTGGAAGTTGACGAGAGCCTTTAAGTCCGACACCGTAGCGTCCACGCCACCGCTTTTACGTCCCGATCAAACGCTTGCGTTTGACGACGACGCCAAAGCCGAATGTCTAGCCGACAGTCTAGAAGCACAGTGCTCCCCCAGTACCCTCCCAGTAGACTCTGCCCACCTCCGCATGGTGGACAGCGAAGTCGAACGTAGAGCCGCCCTCCCTCCGACCACAACCCTAGACCCGACTAACGTCGACGAGGTGCGAACGATAATCAAAGGTTTCCGTCCCAACAAAGCCCCCGGCCCGGACCGTATCTCTAATAGAGTCTTACGCGCCCTGCCCGCCCCCCTAGTATACCTCTTAGTTGCTATTTTCAACGCGGCCATGTCTCACTGCATATTTCCCGACGCGTGGAAAGAGGCAGAAGTCATTGGCATTCCGAAGCCCGGTAAGAAACTGGCTGACCCCACAAGCTACAGACCCATCAGTCTCTTAAAGACCATGGGTAAGTTATACGAACGTATAATTGTTTCTCGATTAAGAGATTATGTTTATTCTAATAATCTCTTAATAAACGAACAGTTTGGCTTCCGCGCCTCACATTCCTGCGTACAACAGGTGCACCGCTTAACGGAGCATATACTTAGCGGCCTCACTGCTAAGCCACCCGTAGGGACAGGAGTGCTATTCTTCGACGTAGCGAAGGCATTCGATAAAGTCTGGCACAACGGCTTGATTTACAAGCTTTACGAACTCGGTGTGCCGGACAGTCTCGTGCACATCTTACGTGACTTTTTATCGAATCGCACCTTTCGTTACCGAGTAGATGGCTCCCTCTCCTCCCCCCGCCCCATAAGAGCCGGAGTCCCCCAGGGCTCCGTGCTCTCGCCCATCCTCTTTTCATTGTACGTCAATGACATCCCCAAATATCCGCATACGGATTTAGCCCTTTTTGCGGACGACACCGCACTCTACAAGTCCGGACGTAATCGGAATTACGTCATCTTGGCGCTCCAACGCGCAGTCACACAATTAGGCGAATGGTTCAGGAAGTGGCGTATCGAGGTAAATCCCGAAAAAAGTGCAGCAGTGTACTTTTCTAGGGCTTTGTCTGCGAAACGTCCTCCGGTTCGCACTCGTCCTAATGTCCCCACCCATCTCACCTTATTTGACCAAACTATTCCTTGGAAAAGTGAGGCCAAGTACTTAGGTGTCACCCTCGACCAGAGGTTATCGTTCGCTCCGCACCTCAGACGCGTCTTGAGCCGTGCGAACCACTACATCCACCGACTCTACCACCTAGTTGGAAGGAAAAGTAAATTGTCACTTAGAAATAAGTTGACAATTTACAAAACCTGCATCCGTCCAGTGTTGACTTACGCCAGTCCGGTGTTTGCTCACACTTCCTGCACAGACCTTAAGAAATTCCAGACCCTCCAAAACAAATTCTTACGCCGAGCCGCGGATGCCCCGTGGTTCGTGCGTAATACGAATCTCCATAGAGATTTCGAGATCCCATCGATTGATCACTTTATGAAAGAAGCCTCTCGCCGCTACTTTGATAAAGCGATCAACCACAAGAACCCTCTTATCGTTAGCGCCGCCACGTATACACCCCAGAAAGATGTCGCTGCCCAATACCGACGACCTAGGCATGTCCTAGACGACCCGGACGATCCTATTACCGAATTTCTGAACACAGACATCACTGCCTTAAGCACGCCAACTACTCCACAACACAGTAGCTCGTTACACCGTACTCGCCGGCGAGTACGAGGCCCTGCTTTCCATTTCGGACGGTACAGACATGTACCGGGCCGGTTCTCCCCTATCCGTCCCCCGGACACGGCCTGAGCCGAGGTCCGAGCCTACCGTGGCGCCCTCAGGCCGCGTCCGTAGTCCCCTCGATCGGGCCCACTAGAGTGAGCCCGCCGTAGGCTGGACTTTGGTCCAACACCGCGGTGGGCAACCCTCTAGTTGGGTTCGCCACTGATCGGGCGCCTTATGCGCTCGATACGGCCCGATCGCGAACGTCGGTCTGCGACCGACGCGGACGAGCCTGGCGGCCAGCCTCGGCGCGCGCACCGACGATCGCCAAACGGCTAGAGTACCTTCTGTACTCGCCACTCTGCCCGGTGAAGCTGGAAAAGCTCCTCAAGCTACCAGCGCGCGTCCCTTCAAAAAAAAAAAAAAAAAAAAAAAAAAAGTCCCCCGGACCCTATCCGTCCCCCGGACATGGCCTGAGCCGAGGTCCGAGCCTACCGTGGCGCCCTCAGGCCGCGTCCGTAGTCCCCTCGATCGGGCCCACTAGAGTGAGCCCGCCGTAGGCTGGACTTTGGTCCAACACCGCGGTGGGCAACCCTCTAGTTGGGTTCGCCACTGATCGGGCGCCTTATGCGCTCGATACGGCCCGATCGCAAACGTCGGTCTGAGACCGACGCGGACGAGCCTGGGCTTCGCTTCGCGAAGCCCACACTCGGCCTCGTCGGCACGCGCACCGACGATCGCCAAACGGCTAGAGTACCTTGTGAAGCTGGAAAAGCTCCTCAAGCTACCAGCGCGCGTCCCTTCAAAAAAAAAAAAAAAAAACCAGCGGCCAGTTCATTTCGCGACGCGCCGCGCTTCCGTACCACGGAACACGATACCACAACGATACGCCCGAAGTGAACGCAAACACGCACCGCGAGTATACGGTCTGCTTACGTAACACGGAACTGACCGGACTCTCGCGTTGTGACGTCACATGCACGCCTCCCGTGCTTATAGCTAGATTTACATGAACTAATTAATTGTTGCCTCGTATTAACTTAGATGATAATATTTCACGCTTTGCTATTAATTAGAATTCTGCACATTGTTTACATTCATGCTTAGCTCAAATGCACAATCCGATCCTGTCTTTATGACTTTATTATTTTTCACGCTTCTTGCTATAAAATTATTAAGAAAATGCTATTGTACTAAATATGGCCCTAATGCATACGCCGATCCTAGATTTCCGCTTTAATTAGTTTACTCATACTTTTGATATAAACTTTATTGATTAAACGTAATTGTTTAGTTTCCTATAAAGTGTGGCCCTGATTCATATACCAATCCTTGTTTTATGCTTTGCACATGCTTTTGTAATGAACTTTAGTAATTAGACGCAATTGTTTAGTTAGTAATTAAGTTTAGATCAAATGCATATACCGATCCTTGTTTTGTGTTCTAATTGAATTGCTCACGCTTTAGTTATAAAGTTTATTTAGTAAATACAATTGTATAGCTTGCTATTGGATCCGGCTCAAATGCATATACCGATCCTTGTTTTGTGTTCTAATGGAATTGCTCACGCTTTAGTTATAAAGTGTATTTAGTAAATACAATTGTATAGCTTGCTATTGGATCCGGCTCAAATGCATATACCGATCCTCATTTTTTGCTTCAAATGTTAAAATTACGCTTTGCCATAAGATTAATTAGTCAATGCAATTAGTGTTGCTTATTATTAAGTATTGTTCATACGTACATGCCGATCCTAACTTTACTTATTTTTATATTAGCATAGTAACTTGAGAGGTTGTCTGCTTTAATTGTGTAATTTAGTCATAGGTTTGTTGGCAATAAACACGAGATAAAGCCCTATAAAATTGGTTTTGGTCATTTCTCTCTGTAGGTTAGGTTCCCCTCTTACAATCTGGCGCCCAACGTGGGGCCCTTTAACATACCGGGTCCCATTGAGGCACGAACCACTTATAATTTAAGACCAAAACCACACAGACAACCTACTCTCTCAGTCCCGCGAGCTAGGGTTACTATAGTTAATCATCATCATAAACTCAGGATCGGAGACATGAATTTATCAGAGGCGCAATTCGAGCGATTGCTGATGAGGTTGGGAGAATCCCGTAGCACGAGCACGTTGGCTCAGTGCTCAGCACGCTACGGAGGAAGCAGAAAGTCCACCGATGTGGAGACATTCTTGGCAGCCGTTAATGCATACAAGAAGTTAGAGCGTATACAGGATGATGATGCTCTCACCGGCTTGCCTTTACTTTTAACGGGTGACGCTGCGACATGGTGGCAAGGGGTAAAAGCTCAGGTCGGGACATGGGCTGATTTTGAGGCGAGGCTCAGACACACTTTTGCCCCCAAGAAATTGCCGTACGTCATCTACCAGGAGATTGTGAAGGTCAGCCAGACAAACCAAACGACCGAGAGCTTTATAGCAGAAAAAAGAGCCCTGATCGCACAGCTGCCTGAAAGCCACATATTGGTAGAAGACCAGCTCATCGACTTGGTGTATGGGCAGTGTAATGTATGTGGGTATCTCAGTATATTTTATTATTGTAAGATACTGAGGGTAATCTGTGGCAAGACGATATCGGTCTGTCAGAAATATACGTTGTCATTTACTGGACGTTCTCGGTGTTTGATTGCTCCCGAATATTACATTGGCGTACGAGGCTGTGGATTTTATTTTGTGCGTGTGAAACGTAAAATAACTATTTTTGTGGTAACACAAATAAATAGACATAAATAAAGTGACAATGTCGGTGGGAAAAGTGAACGAGTTTGATGTCGTAAACGGCGTGTGGTCGTCTTACGTGGACCGACTAGAAATGTATTTTTTAGTCAATAAAATTGCGGATGGACTGAAATTACCAACATTAATATCGGTAATGGGCAGTGAAGCATATTATGAATTATTGGTAAACCTCGCTAGTCCAAAGAAGCCGTCGGAGTTAACATATGCTACGGCGGTCGAAATGATGAAAAGTCATTTGGAAACTACCCCGTCTGCCCTCGCCGAACGATATCGATTCCGACAACGCAGGCAAGTCAGCGGAGAAAGCCTAGCCAATTACGTCGCGGAACTGAAGAAGTTGGCTCGAAACTGTAAGTTCGAATCCAACCTCAACGAAAACCTTCGCGACCAATTCGTATGCGGGATAAGAAGTGACGTCATCCGACAGAGGCTATTCGCCGAGGACGATTCCCTAACCTACGCGGAGGCGGTCAAGCTGGCGTCATCACTGGAGGCGGCGGAGCGCGATGCGGCCGCGGTGGAGGGACGCGGGAGCGCCACGACGGCGGGCGCGGAGGAGGCGTCAGTGCACGCGGTGCAAGCACGGGGCTACGGCGGCGGAGGCGGCGGAGGCGCTGGGAGGCGCGGGCCGCGGGCCGCACGTGGCGGCGCATGGCGAGGAGCGAGCAGCAGGGCGCGGCCGGGCAGCGCGGGCGCGGGTGCCGCCGGGGCGCGCGGCCCGGACCAGGGCGAGCCGCATTGCAAAGCTTGCGGTGCCACCAACCATGCATCCAAGGAGTGTCGGTTCCGGGACTATGAATGTAGTCGGTGTGGACGTATCGGGCACCTTCGTCGTGTGTGCTCGAGCTATGCGGACAGCGACTATAGGAAGAGCGGATTCAACAAACAAGCGAGCTCAGGCCGGAACCTCCACTACGGCGAAGTTGTAGAGGAGAATGACTACGGTGAAGAAACACAGCAAGAAGATCTCCATCATTTGTGCCTGAACGACTACAGGGCGGTGAGTTTACCGATTCAAATAGAGGACCGTGAATGCGCCGGTCTTCGGTGTTCCGCGAAGGCCTTGATGAAATGATACTACAGAATGACTTGCTGATGATGATGGTTTACTCGTAGTTTAAAATTTACAATAATATGGAAAATTGATGTTTGTCACTCGGTAGTTGAAAGCGCACTGATTTTACTACTATGACTGCGGCGTTCGCGCCGCCGCTGTTTGACGTGAGACGATGTTGCCATGCTTCAAGCATCAGGCGTTAGGCCTGAACATCCTCCCCCCCCCTCGAAGTCCTCAGGATTTCGAGATGTTGTATCCGGTTCCGGCAGTAGACAGAGATTGTGTGCAGCTCGACGGATGATGCCCTTCGAAGTGGTGACGTCCACCACCCTTGAAACGCCGTCGGATCCCGGGTATAATTTGCAGACCCGAGCCATGCGCCATTTTAGAGGAGGCGCGTTAGTGTCCTTGATGACGACCAAATCTCCCTCTTGCAATCCCCTTTGCTTGACTCGCCATTTGAGTTTCTGCTGTAGCTCACTCAGGTACTCATGCCGCCAACGGTCCCAAAAATGCTGCCGCATCTTCTCGATGTGCTGATAGCGATTGAGTCTGCTCAGCCTTTCATCCAGGAGATCTCCGGTTGGTAGTGATGTGAGTGGTCTACCGATCAGGAAGTGTGCTGGAGTCAAAGGACAAAGGTCATTTGGATCGGAGGAAAGTGGAGTTAGGGGTCTGGAATTTAGGATCGCTTCGATTTGAGAAAATAGAGTAGATAACTCCTCAAATGTGAAATGTTTATCATCTAAAATCCGAGTTAAATGGTATTTCGCGCTTTTCACCCCTGCTTCCCAAATACCCCCAAAGTGGGGTGAATATGCCGGAGAAAATTTGAAATGTATGCCTTCGTCGGCAGCAAAACCAGAAATGTCCTCGTGGTTGGATTTTAAAAACGTCTGTATTTCGTTATTTGCACCGACAAAATTTGTGCCATTGTCACAATACAGTTCCAATGGCTTACCTCTACGGGAAATAAAACGTCTCAGGCATAACATAAACACGTCAGTTGAGAGGTCACTTGCTAATTCAAGATGTAAGGCCCTTGTAGCTAGACACACAAATAAACAAAGATAGCACTTTGAAATCCTGCAGCCGCGACCCTTGCGATCGGTAATGTGAAACGGCCCGGCGAAGTCGACACCGCTGATGTGGAATGGAAGACTTGGAGTAACCCTACAGGCAGGTAAGTTTCCCATTATAGGAGTTAAACCTTGAGCCTTTATGATTCTGCACAATCTGCAATTGTTTACAGTGCTTCTGGCTAATATTCTGCCTCTTAAAGGCCAAAAGGTGTCTCTTATTGTACTGAGTAATAATTGTGGTCCACTATGTAATAGTTTTTTATGATTATGTGTGAACAATAATTTTGTGAAATTGTGATTTGAGTCTAATAAAATGGGATGTTTTTTATTATAGGACTCACTTGAGTTGTGGATCCGGCCACCAACACAAATAATGTCTTCGTGATTTAAGAACGGAGATAAAGATAAGATACGAGATCGTGCTGGTAAGTTCTGTTTGTTTTTTAATAATTTAAATTCGTCTGCGAAGCATTCACTTTGATGTTGTTTAATTAAAATATTTAAAGATTTTGACAATTCGTCAGTAGTTAAAGGACCTATGGTTTTATTGTTTTTATTTTTTAAATTGTGAATGAATCGCAGAACGTATGCTAAAGATCGTTGTAACGTCGTGAACCTTGAAAATCTTTCAAAGTTCACAAGTCCCAACGAATCTACCTTTACGTGTGTAGTTGTGGATTGTAATGTAGTTAGTTTTTTAGTTTTCCTATCAGGCAATTCAGGAATGACGCTTGAATTTGGTGGATGTGGCCAAAAAATTGGATCTTGATTGAGAAAAGGTGGACCCTCCCACCATAGCTTACTCGATTGAATGGATTTAGGGTTTAAGCCTCGAGATGCTATGTCAGCTGGATTAGTGTCACCAGGCACGTGCCTCCAGACACCTGAGGCAGTCAACCCTTGAATCTCGCTAACGCGATTGGCAACAAAGGTTTGAAGATCACTGGATTGTGAAGCCAGCCAGCCCAATACTATTGTTGAATCAGTCCAATGAAAAACAGTATCAATTTTACAACGTAATTTCTTTAACACTTTGTCGCTTAAACGTGCTGAAAGTAGAGCACCACATAATTCCAGTCGAGGTATGGTTGTCGCTTTTACTGGAGCTACGTTTAGTTTTGGCACAAAGCAATTTAACAAGAACATTCCCTGAACCATCCCTTGACAGAATGTAAATGGCAGCAGCGTATGCAACTTGCGATGCGTCAGAAAATGAATGAAGTTCAATTGTTTCTGAATTATTAACAATGACACATCTAGGTATTTTAATTTCTGAGACATGATTCAAATTAGCTGTGAAGTTAAGCCATTCCCTTTGCACATCGCTGTCCACAGAGTCATCCCAGTCTGATTTTGATAACCAGAGTTTTTGTAAAAGTATTTTTGGTATAATAGTGCATGGACTGAGAAGTCCGAGAGGGTCGAATAATTTAGCTGAATGTGACAAAATTGTTCTTTTGGTTATGATTGAATCAGGATTGCTATCAACTGGAAATTGTAGTACATCCTCAGATGGATCCCATTTTAAACCTAAAACACTGGATTCTACTGTTGTATCTAAATCTTTAGGCAGAACGGTGTTTGACTTATTTTGAAAAATAGTTGTCACATTGGTTCGCCATTTTCTCAATGGCAAACAAGCTGAATTAAGTTTTTCAGTTACTGAAGTGACTAATTTCTCTAAAGCGTGTTCAGTTTCAGCGCCTGAAAGAAAGTCGTCAACGTAAAAGTCTTCTCTAATGGCCTGGGACAATTCACTATCATCACCACATTCCTTTGAGAGTTGCAAGAGACACCTGGTACTTAAATACGGTGTTGATGCAGTGCCGTATGTAACTGTGTTTAATTGAAATATTTTTATAGGTCGCGATGGCTCGTCTCGCCACAAAATGAGTTGTAAGTTTCGCTGATTAGTATCGATCAGTATTTGGCGATACATTTTCTCCACATCTGCAGAGGCAACATACCTGTGCTGCCTAAACCTAAGCAAAATTGAAAAAAGATCATCCTGTACTACGGGGCCAATATGTTGTATATCATTAAATGATACCCCAGTAGAAGTTTTAGCAGAAGCATCGAACACTACTCGCAACTTTGTTGTTTCACTTTGTTCGCGTATGACTGCATGATGTGGAAGATAGCAGCCAAATACTGGTTTAGTGATTTCAGTCATACGTCCCAGGCGCTCGTATTCGTGAACGAATTCTGAATATTGTTGTTTTAACTGTGGTTTATTTTTTAACTTTTTTTCAAGCAGCTGAAACCGTTTTTCTGCAATATTATATGAATCACCCAAGACATCAATTGATTTCTTTAATGGAATTTGAACACAAAACCTACCATCGCTTTCTCTATGAGTTGTTTCATTGAATAATGTTTCACAATGATCGTTGGTATTGTGCTCATTAGTTGAGGGTATGTCTTCAAGTTCCCAAAACTTAGACAATTGGGCTCTGATTTCTTGTGAAAAATTACATTGGATATTTGAATCATTATCGTTGTAAAATGTACTTGAGATAGAACCTGCTACTATCCAGCCCAATTGTGTATCTTGCAATATTGGCTTCTTTGGACCTAGAATTGCCCTAGACGACCTAATTAGATCCCAAAATATGTCAGCGCCAAGCAATAAATCAATTTCTAAAGGTTTGTAAAAGTGTGGGTCAGCTAATTGAATATTACTTGGAATTTGTAAATCTTGAATGCGCACTGCCACCTGTGGCAAGCGTTCAGTAATCTTGGGTAAAACAAAACATTTAATTTTTGTGCTAAAATCATTGTGTAATGAATGTAAATTTATAGTGCAATGCTCTGTAATATTTAACACTGAATTACCAATACCGGAAACGCAATGATAATAATTCTTTCTTTTGCAGGAACCAATTTTCTTTTGTGCATTTTCACTTATGAAAGACGACTGACTGCCACAATCCAGTAAAGCCCTCAGAATGAATATTTTGTCATGGCACATCACCTTGACCAACGCAGTGGAAAGAAGAGCTTGATTGGCAGAGATGGCTGACATGGAAACGGAAGTGGAGGGTCCGGAAGCAGTGGAGTCGACTACAGGATTGGGTAAGTTGGTTTTATTTGTATTTGTATCGATTGTGTCTAATTGTTTAATATGATTTGTATTTAATGAACTTTGCCTGTGTAATAACGTATTGTGTTTTTTGTTACAGATTCTACAACCTCCTAATCTGCACTGATATGATTGATGGCCACTGCGAAGACAATTATTACATAATTTCATGTTTGTTGTTTTTGTAATACGCTCCGCTAATGGCAATGATTTAAATTTAGTACATTCGAAAATTCTATGATCTTGTTTACAGAATGGACACTTTCTTTCATGATATTCGTTGGATGAAGCAATATACGACATTGTATGAGGCAAACTGTGACGTTTTTCAATCTTTACAGACTTCCCAGCATTAATTGTTTCTAACAGTGTAGCCCTCTGGCGGAGAAAAGAATAAAATTCATTTAAAGTTGGCGAGTCCTCACTATTCCTTAATTCTTCCCATTTACGCGAGGTCACACTGTCGAGCTTCGCCGAGGCCATGTAAATTATCAACGAGTCCCAATTATCAGTGGGTTCGCCTAAGGAATTCAAAGCACTTAGATTTTTAGATAATGTATCAATCAAGCTACGAATCCCGTGTTCACTTTCCTTTTGCAACTGTGGAATCGAAAATAAACATTTTATGTGTTCATTTACTAAAAGACGTTTGTTGTTATACCGATCACATAAAAGATTCCATGCCACTAAGTAATTATCGGAAGACACAGTCACAGAATTTATAACGGAACTGGCCGCTCCCTCTAAGTATGATTTTAAATAATGAAACTTGCTTATGTCCTCTATGCTGTCATTATTATGTATGAGAGACAAGTATGTGTCCCTAAAGGAAAGCCACTGGTTTGCATCGCCACTAAAAGAAGGTATTTTGATAGGAGGTAGTTTAACTTGAACACTATTATTGCATTTAATCGAAGTGTTGGATAAATGTTCTGCCTTTTCTTTGTTTTCAAAATATACCAATAATGATTGAGCCTTTGCAATTAAATTATAAAACATATTTTCAGTAATTTCGCGTTCCTCAAGTTTTTTTGACGAATCTTCATCCAACAATTCGAGCCGCGATTGTATTTCGTCAAAGTTACAAGACAGGTCACGAACCTTACTACATCTCAAACGAAGTTCATTTAATTGCAATGCATTAATTTCCGTACAATCCATTAATGGAGTTAAATATTTTTAAAATAGTGTATCTAATCTAAAATCTACCTCTAATCGTACCTCTTTGCTTAATAAGATCTTTTAATTCACTCATTTTGCGGCTCAAATATCAAACAAAATAGTTGTTTACAAAATAAAGTAAAGAATAAAAGTGTACGTTACGGTTATTCCTTGATAACAAACTGGTTTTGCTGCCGGCCGACCGCTGCACACAGCTGATGTCTGTGTCGCTTGTTGGAATACGCGGCGGCAACACTCGCTCGGATTTATGCACAATCCCGCGTTGAATGTATTGTTTATCACCTGGAATAGTCGGCAATAATGTCTAAGAATACTGTAGCTATAATAGATTGAACCAAAGATTAATTTTAAGGACGTTTCCTACTTCAAATTTAAAATTGACTTTGAAACACTGGGTTACCTACACTTTACTTTGCACACAAAAATGAAATTAATGAATTTACGGTTTGAATAATTATGTTAAGATATGTAGCGAAGTACCATTTATACTTTAAAATGTTGAAGAATGTAAATTTAATGTAAAAACTGAAAATTGGATAATTACATTTTGAATGACGGTTGGATGCACAATTACCGTTAACCTATTTTCACAAATCGAAGCAGAAAGGATGGATAAAATGGATGGATTATGCACACACTTCCCTCGGATTGATGGCTGCAGCTGGATGCTGGCGGTATCCTGCAGGATTAGTCCTTTTGCCACTTCGATCTTTCTGATGGTATGAAGGTCGTTGGTACGTAGTAACTGCTCGCTGAATGTATCACGTCGGGGTCACCATATGAATGCGCCGGTCTTCGGTGTTCCGCGAAGGCCTTGATGAAATGATACTACAGAATGACTTGCTGATGATGATGGTTTACTCGTAGTTTAAAATTTACAATAATATGGAAAATTGATGTTTGTCACTCGGTAGTTGAAAGCGCACTGATTTTACTACTATGACTGCGGCGTTCGCGCCGCCGCTGTTTGACGTGAGACGATGTTGCCATGCTTCAAGCATCAGGCGTTAGGCCTGAACAGACCGCATTGTCTCAATGGAAGTAGATACAGGCACAGCCGTATCGTGTATTAGCAAACAAACTTACGATAATTACTTTAAACATTTGAAAATTGAGAAAAGTAATATTATATTAAATTTTTATGATGGATCTAAAATTAAACCTTTAGGTACTATAAGCCCTGATGTATCTTATGGTGGCCGTACCAAAAAGTTGGAATTATTTATAATAAAGGGAGGCACGACCGCCTTATTAGGTAGGCAGTGGCTAGCGGAGCTAAATATTAAAATTCCATTGTTTACTAGTTGTCATAAAGTAGGCATTGAATGTGTTCAAATGTCAAATGAAGTTAATGTGTTGGTTAACAGATATAAAGAACTATTCAGCGGAGGTTTGGGTCGTTACACGGGCGGCAAGGCGACGCTGCGCCTGCGCGAGGGCGCGGCGCCGGTGTTCCACCGCGCGCGGCCGGTGCCGTTCGCGCTGCGCGAGCGCCTCGACGCCGAGCTGGACGCCATGCTGCGCGACGGCGTCATCGAGCCCGTCGACTGCTCCGACTGGGCCTCTCCGCTCGTACCGGTAAACAAAGCTGACGGTTCTTTGAGAGTTTGTGCTGACTATAAAGCCACGGTGAACCCCGCCTTATTAATAGATCGCTATCCGTTACCTAGGATAGAGGACCTTATGGTTAGCCTTGGAGGAGCGCGTTGTTTCTCTAAAATTGACCTATCTCAAGCCTACAATCAAATTGAGCTGGATGAGTCCAAGGAAATTACAGTAATCAATACACACAGGGGTCTGTTTAGGTACAATAGGCTAGTATATGGGCTATCGTCAAGTCCGGGAATATTCCAAAGAATAATGTGTAATTTACTAAAAGGTATACCAAATGTAGAAATTTTCCTTGATGACGTAATAATAGGGGGGCGCAATAAAATTGATCACATTGTAGCCTTGGAAGCTGTTTTCAAACGTTTACATACACATGGTCTAAAATTAAAAAGTAGTAGGAAATGCGTATTTTTTGTAAACGAAGTACGCTGTTTAGGCTACATCATAAGTAAAGAAGGTATAAGAACAGATCCCTCTAAAATCGAAGCTATTAGGAAAAATAAAAAGTCCTACCAACGTTACTGAACTAAGATCTTTTTTAGGTATTATAAATTTCTATGGTAAATTTGTTAAAAATATGAGCTGTAAATTAGTGCCACTATATCAGTTATTAAAAAAGGGGCAACAATGGTATTGGTCAACGGAATGTGAAAAAGTGTTTATAGAAATAAAGAATGATCATGAATAGGTAAGCAAGTGTAAAGTGGTAAAGCTGCTACTTTCCCGAGATAAAATCTTATTTTAAGCCTACCGCCCGTATTCTATTAGACGAGTACCTACTACAAGGTAAACCGATATTGAATTCAGGAAGTTTAAGCGATTCTAATAGTTTCAGTCTATTTACATCCGTCACGATAATATTCAGATCAGTGGTGAACCGTGATAGGTTCAAATAGTTTACAATAACATTTTTCACTCAATGCACGTGACGTAATTTATTGCATGTTCATAATGGCGCACTTTTTTTGATACTATTTATACCACTGAGCCAAACTAAAAATTGTTTTGAGTTAAGATTAAATTATCACTTATGATTGGATGTAATACTAATTTGCAGACTACTACCTTTAACCATAATTATGGTAAAACATGAATATTCATCAACTGAAAACTACCTACGCTCTTTATGAAATAACGCACAGTACACATACAGAAGCAGCATTAGCAGCATACTACGCCTACGCTTATTCTCAATTAAAATATGGCATCATACTCTGGGGAAACAGCACAAATTTCATTGATCTCTTAATAATGCAAAAAAAATGTATCAGAATAATAGCACAAATAGATAATACACAATCATGTAAACCTTACTTCATTAAATATAATCTACTTACGTTACCATCAATATATATCCATGATACATGTATATTTACCTACAAAAATATTCACAATTTTACAAAAGTCAAGGACACACATAATATAAATACCAGGCATAAAGATAAACTTTACTTACCCCCATCAAGAATAAAAATGCTAAATACCAGCCCCTACTATATGTCGGTAAAATTATTTAACAAACTTCCAGAATATATAAAAAGTGAACCAAATGTTAAACGCTTCGCTAAAGCCCTTAGACACTATTGAATATCCAAATGTTTTTATTCAATTAATGAATACCTAACAATAGATCATAAAAAATGTTATAGTAACCAACTACTATAGTGAATTAGTTATCAACCTTGATCCTACTTAGATTGTAGTTATCTTATAAGTTGTTTAATAATAATATTACTTATTATAGTTAATTAATATTAATAATACTACCATTAATGTTTAAATAGCCACCTATTCTATTGCGATACCACTCAGGTAACTAAGTTTTTAAGCTCCTGTATATTATGTAATTTACACCATTACAAATTGTCACTTAGTAAGCAATAAATATTTTGAATTTGAATTTGAAACCTACTATAACGAAAATAAGATAAAAGCCAAAAAGTACAAGTGCATTTTAGTCAAATATAAAGAAAGCATCATGAATAGTAGGTATGCAAGTGCCACAACTCTGAAAGCCATCCCTGTGACTATAGATTTCAAAATAATGTAATCATCCCTGTGATTTCGAACATGGTGATAGTCAATTGAAAAAAAATAACACGGGCCTTCTATTTCTGCATTTCGGTGTTTGAAGGGCTCCAGAACAGCCGATAAATGACTTAGCGGAGTAACATTGACGTGAGGGTTGTTAGAAATATTTTAAAAACATGGCCATAATGTTCCTTGAGTTTTGCCTGTACGGCAGAAAGGAGAAAAAAAAAATTGAAGTGGGCTGGCCTTCTTTATCCCGCTTCTGATGTCGGAGAACGGTCAGAAGGGGCAGGTCATTATGTTTCACCAGGAAGTTAAATAAAACGATGTATAGTTTTTACACTATAGATTGTTGTATTTCGGTAAGAATACAATAATAACAATAATAATATTCGAGCAGTCTCACACACAGGACCGAGACAACAATACCGAGCGGCGGGTAAGGCCAGAATGCCACGACTTTTTTTTTTTTTTTTGAAGGGACGCGCGCTGGTAGCTTGAGGAGCTTTTCCAGCTTCACCGGGCAGAGTGGCGAGTACAGAAGGTACTCTAGCCGTTTGGCGGACCGACGTTCGCGATCGGGCCGTATCGAGCGCATAAGGCGCCCGATCAGTGGCGAACCCAACTAGAGGGTTTCCCACCGCGGTGTTGGATCAAAGTCCAGCCTACGGCGGGCTCACTCTAGTGGGCCCGATCGAGGGGACTACGGACGCGGCCTGAGGGCGCCACGGTAGGCTCGGACCTCGGCTCAGGCCGTGTCCGGGGGACGGATAGGGGAGAACCGGCCTGGTACATGTCTGTACCGTCCGAAATGGAAAGCAGGGCCTCGTACTCGCCGGCGAGTACGGTGTAACGAGCTACTGTGTTGTGGAGTAGTTGGCGTGCTTAAGGCAGTGATGTCTGTGTTTAGAAATTCGGTAATAGGATCGTCCGGGTCGTCTAGGACATGCCTAGGTCGTCGGTAATGGGCAGCGACATCTTTCTGGGGTGTATACGTGGCGGCGCTAACGATAAGAGGGTTCTTGTGGTTGATCGCTTTATCAAAGTAGCGGCGAGAGGCTTCTTTCATAAAGTGATCGATCGATGGGATCTCGAAATCTCTATGGAGATTCGTATTACGCACGAACCACGGGGCATCCGCGGCTCGGCGTAAGAATTTGTTTTGGAGGGTCTGGAATTTCTTAAGGTCTGTGCAGGAAGTGTGAGCAAACACCGGACTGGCGTAAGTCAACACTGGACGGATGCAGGTTTTGTAAATTGTCAACTTATTTCTAAGTGACAATTTACTTTTCCTTCCAACTAGGTGGTAGAGTCGGTGGATGTAGTGGTTCGCACGGCTCAAGACGCGTCTGAGGTGCGGAGCGAACGATAATCTCTGGTCGAGGGTGACACCTAAGTACTTGGCCTCACTTTTCCAAGGAATAGTTTGGTCAAATAAGGTGAGATGGGTGAGGACATTAGGACGAGTGCGAACCGGAGGACGTTTCGCAGACAAAGCCCTAGAAAAGTACACTGCTGCACTTTTTTCGGGATTTACCTCGATACGCCACTTCCTGAACCATTCGCCTAATTGTGTGACTGCGCGTTGGAGCGCCAAGATGACGTAATTCCGATTACGTCCGGACTTGTAGAGTGCGGTGTCGTCCGCAAAGAGGGCTAAATCCGTATTCGGATATTTGGGGATGTCATTGACGTACAATGAAAAGAGGATGGGCGAGAGCACGGAGCCCTGGGGGACTCCGGCTCTTATGGGGCGGGGGGAGGAGAGGGAGCCATCTACTCGGTAACGAAAGGTGCGATTCGATAAAAAGTCACGTAAGATGTGCACGAGACTGTCCGGCACACCGAGTTCGTAAAGCTTGTAAATCAAGCCATTGTGCCAGACTTTATCGAATGCCTTCGCTACGTCGAAGAATAGCACTCCTGTCCCTACGGGTGGCTTAGCAGTGAGGCCGCTAAGTATGTGCTCCGTTAAGCGGTGCACCTGTTGTACGCAGGAATGTGAGGCGCGGAAGCCAAACTGTTCGTTTATTAAGAGATTATTAGAAAAAACATAATATGGTATAACTTACCCATGGTCTTTAAGAGACTGATGGGTCTGTAGCTTGTGGGGTCAGCCAGTTTCTTACCGGGCTTCGGGATGCCAATGACTTCTGCCTCTTTCCACGCGTCGGGAAAGATGCAGTGAGACATGGCCGCGTTGAAAATAGCAACTAAGAGGTATACTAGGGGGGCGGGCAGGGCGCGTAAGACTCTATTAGAGATACGGTCCGGGCCGGGGGCTTTGTTGGGACGGAAACCTTTGATTATCGTTCGCACCTCGTCGACGTTGGTCGGGTCTAGGGTTGAGGTCGGAAGGAGGGCGGCTCTACGTTCGACTTCGCTGTCCACCATGCGGAGGTGGGCAGAGTCTACTGGGAGGGTACTGGGGGAGCACTGTGCTTCTAGACTGTCGGCTAGACATTCGGCTTTGGCGTCGTCGTCAAACGCAAGCGTTTGATCGGGACGTAAAAGCGGTGGCGTGGACGCTACGGTGTCGGACTTAAAGGCTCTCGTCAACTTCCAATAGGCTTGGTGAGATGGCGAGATTTCTTTAAGTAGATCATCCCACTGATTGTTACGGAGTTCCGCGATACGAGCCTTGACAGCGCGCTGTAAGGAACGTAGGCGGGCTCTGTTTTCCTCGGTTGGATAAGCGTCATAATCGCGAGTGGCTGCGTTCTTTGCCCTCAATAGCTCTCGTGCGTCGTCAGGCAGCCTGAGACGGTGGTTAGCCATCGCAGGCACTTGCCTAGACGAGTCGCCAATGGCGACCGAGATGTGACTAGTGAGGGCATCGATCGCGTGAATAGTTTCGTGAGGCGAAACTATATCGTCGGGGATTGAGGACAGTTGTGGGCTCTGACAGTTCCCAAGTTTTACCTTGAGTTTGTCCCAGTCCACAACTGTCTTCATAGTGGGTGTAGACTCAGGAGAGCCTAGTTGGAGTACGACCGGGCGATGGTCAGAAGTGAGCGCGTGCATGGTTTCTATAGAGTGTAGGCGGAGGCCTATATTCTTTAGAATTGCCATGTCAAGAATGTCGGGCCGATGCTCGACATTGTAAGGATAGTGAGTGGGCGTCATAGGGACTAAGATGTCAAAAATGAGTTCCTCATAGAGTTCGCTTAGCATCATGCCGTTGGCAGTGGATGTTACGCAACCCCAATGAGTGTGTTTGCTATTAAAGTCGCCGCCAAGAATGACTGCACTATTCATAGCAAACAGGGCCTCAAAGTCGCTCCTTAAGGGAGTCTTGTTCGGGGAGAGGTAAACCGAGCCGATGAGGATGGGCTCGTGTCCAGTCATGGCTAGCCGACAGAGTGAGACTTCTAGGTTAGAGAGAGAAGGGGGATCGACTAAAGCACAGTGCAGAGAACGCTTATAGTAAATAAGCGTGCCGCCGCCACGTGTGGGCCTATCGTGTCTAATGATATTGTAGTTCGCTATCCTAGGATTGCGAATAGAGGGTGTTAGGAGGGTCTCTTGAACCAGAAAGATGTAAGATAAGATAAGATAAGATAAGATAAGCATTTATTGTTCATTGTGTTGATACAGTGGTGTTACATAAAAGGCACATAATGCTAAAGTACACAATTTATCCATTTCGGACGTACAATATAAATTGTCAAAAACATAATTAATTATTAATTGGATTATTATTTTGCAATGTCAGTTATTATAAAATTATTCATTACATTACATTAAAATATTCATTTAAATTATAAAAAGATTTGTCAAATAACCAGTCTTTGAGCGTTCGTTTAAATTTGATTCCCTCTAATTGTTTTATATTATTTGGCAATCGATTGAATATTTTTATTCCAGTTACGTATGTACTTTTTTCATAAATGTAACTAGAGGGTTTTACAACACACATATTATATTTATGTTGCGAACGTAGATTGTGCTTAGTATCACTTTTTTTACAAAACAAATATTTATGGTCTTTGACAAAAACACATATTTCTAGTATATATGTTACGGTCAAAGTGATAAATGTGAAAATTATGAATAATCGCCGGTTATTATGAATAATTACCGCATGATTTGGTAAATGTGATTAATATGAGGTCATTTATGTGTGTATAAAACTAAATAGGCGGCTTAGGGGTGGCCCAAGGGCCACCCCCGCCGCACCTTAACCTATTTTTCACTTTAAATCAAAACATTATGTTATAGGCATCATGGAAAAGTAATATTATGCAAGAAACATTCCAAACTCATTATGCCAAATTATATTAATATATGATATCAAAAAGTTCAAAAGTTTGGCTGTACACTAGCACGTACACAAGATGTTGTTCTCTTTTATGAAATTTGTTAGTACTAAGGTTGAATTATTAAATAATCACTGTTAAATGTGATTAATTTATCACTTTTACCGCAACTGTCGGTAATTATTCATAATAACCGGTTATTATTAATAATTTTCAATTTATCACATTAACCGTAACATATATATACACGTCACAGTTAAGAATGTCGGCGCTCTATACTCGGGTAGCAGGGTTCGTAGGTTTTTATAAATAAAAGTTCATATAGACTGGTAAGACGGTAACTGTATTGTGTAAGCGCGAGGATGGGCCTTCAAGGCGTCCGACCAGTACCGAGGTTGCGTACTGACTGACTAAACTAAACATTGGTTTTTCTCTCGACGGTCGGCGGCCTTTTCAGGTAACAATCGTAAAACAAAGTGAAAATAACACGAAGATACTAACAAAACAATTAGCATGAAACACATGGCAAAGGTTGGCACAAACATAATACAAAGTAAACAACAAACAATAGAAAGACATTACAAAGGTTGGTGTTGCTTGATACACAGACACCTGCAATAATTGCATAGATCAACAATGGACCACATGTTACATCGGCGAAACACTAAAAAGATTTGAGTTAAACATTCCGACAATAAAATCCTAAAATTGCAGGTGCGTGAGAAACTAAAATTACCATGCTCTAAAATTAACACGCTATAACTAACAAAGCATTTACATCTTAAGTTTGTACAAGAAGTATTACAATTAAGTATATTTTAATTAATTGGTATGAGGCGTAAGTGGGACGTAGTCGCCACAGTACCCCCCTACCAGTGATTTAGATCACGAGAACAAAAGAGAACGAAAACAACAATCGCGATAAGTAAGCTACAAGTAATCTAAATAACGAAATAACTAACAAAGCATTTACATCTTAAGTTTGTACAAGAAGTATTACAATTTTTTTTTTTTTTTTTCCTTTTCTAATCTGCTACTTGGCAATCTGTTTCCGCGAAACAATAATCCAATTATCTGTCCGATTTCAATCCGGTTCTTGAGGCGTTCAGTAAGAGACTAGTCCAGTGAGTCATCTCTTATTCTTTCACTGCGAATCTTTTCGCTAGGTTTTGAATGCTATGTCTCTTCAGTCTAGAAAAGTGGAGACTGCCAGTTCCTTGCAGTTGAGAGGCGAGTTCGTTTCTGTGACTATCCAGTCTCAGTTGGTAACTTTTACTGTACTTTTCAATTTGCTGTTTCACTGTATCCAGTTTGATATCCATGTACATAATCTTGTTACTGACATAGGGAGGTATCTTAAAAATGCCTCTAATGGTTTTGCTCTGGAACCTTTCGAGTATTTCTATGTTGCTGTGACTTGCTGAACCCCATAGTTGGATCCCGTAGGTCCAGATTGGCCTGATAATGCTTTTGTATATTGACATTTTGCAGCTGTTGGTTAACTGTGATTCGCGTCCAATAAGCCAGTACATACCTCTGATTTTGAGATCTAATTGTTTGCGCTTTGTCCATATATGTTTTTGCCACGTTAGTCTGCGGTCGAGATGCATTCCCAGATACCTCGCATTGTCCGATTGCGGAACTTCCTTGTTATACAGTTTCACAGGTGGGCAGGTGTCTCTTCTAAGTGTGTACGTAACATGCACCGATTTGTCTGTATTTGCTTTAATACGCCATTTGCCAAACCAATCTTCGATTTGAGACAAGTGTGTCTGGAGATTCTCTGAGGCAATTTCAGGATTTTCATGGACTGATAGGAGGGCAGTATCATCGGCATATGTGGCTGTAGTAGTCAAGCTATCTGCAGCTGGCAGGTCGAATGTGTAAATCAGGTAAAGTACAGGTCCAAGAATGCTACCCTGAGGCACCCCAGATTCAATCTTGTGCATTGCAGACAACTCTTCATTGTATTTGACTTCGAAACATCTCTGCTTAAGGTACGACTGGATGATGAGAAAGAACGAGTGAGGCAGTGAATGTTTTATTTTGTACAGAAGTCCATTGTGCCAGACCCTGTCGAACGCCTGGCTTATGTCTAGGAAGATAGCTGAACAGTATTTTTTGTTTTCCAGAGCTCTGCTTATTATATCGACCAGGCGATGAATCTGTTCGATTGTGCCGTGGCCTTCCCTAAAGCCGAACTGGTGCTTAGGTATGATATCCTGGAGGTGTTCTCGCAGTCTATTGAGGATAATTTTTTCCAATAGTTTACCAATATGGGAGTAAGCTTATTGGTCGATAAGACGACACCTCCTGAGGTGCTTTGCCTGGCTTCAATATCATTACCACTTGTGCTATTTTCCACTGACTAGGAAAAACTGACAATCTTAGGCACGCGTTGAATATGGCTACGATGAACATGATACCTTTTTTCGGGAGGTGTTTCAGGAGTGTTGCATCAATCTGGTCGTATCCAGGAGCCTTGCAGTTCTTAAGACGACGGATCTCTGTGATCAGTTCCTTGGGTGTGACACTTTTCAACGGCAGACATAACTGTGTAGCTGCTCCAAGACTATCCTCAATCATGCTGTCATGGTCCGTATCACAGCTTGGCAATGGCTGGAAGACTTTGTGTAAGTGGTCAGCAAAGGTGTTGGCTTTTTCCAAGTCCGAACGCGCCCATGTTCCCGGTCGAATGCAAATGGGCGTTATTTGGCTTTTGGGGCGCTTAAGCTTTGAGGTTGCCTTCCACAGGGAGTAGTTGGTGTCGCTAGTAGCAGTCAGCTTGCTAAGATACGACTGTAAGTTGGTGCTTCTCATATCTTTTATCAGCGATTTAACTTCTGCGGATGCTCTGTTAAAAGCAGTCTTGTCACTGGGATATCTAGAGCTATGCCAAATCCTACGGAGTCTGCGTCGTTCTTGGATTTTATTTCTTATACCAGCTGGGTATATATGCTCTTTTGGACTGTATGCTTTACGTAGAGGTGTAGATTCAATTACAGCAGTGTGTATTATCCTGTTCAAAGTCTCCACGGCAGATTCTATGTCTTCGATAGTCTTAAGGGGGACCCTGAGGTTCACTTCTGAGGTTATCCTGGTTTCGTAGTCTTCCCAATTGGTGTTTCTGTTATGGATTTTGTTCGGTACTTCTGTTAGGATAGCCTTGCAGTCAATGTTGAGAATAACCGGAGTATGGTCAGAGGAGAGGTCTATAACATTTTCAGCGCTCATGTTGTTACTTGACAGTCCCTTAAGCACAAAAAAGTCCAGCAAGTCGGGAATTCTGGCTTGATCTGTGGGCCAATAAGAGGGTTCGCCCGAGGAGATGCACTCAAGGTTGAGGTCTCCCAGAGTTCGATAAAGCTGTCTTCCTTTCGGGTTGATTAGACGGGAACCCCAATATGTGTGTTTCGCATTCCAATCGCCTCCACTAATAAAGCGGCTGCCTAGTGTACTTATACAGGGTGTTTCTTGTAAGGTGTCAAGCCGAAGGCAGGTGATAGGTGAGGACTAGACCTATCGATTTCACCCCCATGTATGTTTTACGATTTTTCATAGCTTAGAAGTTATCGTTAATTTTGTGATTTTTTCAAATTGTATGACCTAGTAGGCTTTAAATTTTTTTATCTTTTTTTTGGGTCGACTTTTCTCAGATTTCTTTTTTTTGACAGATTCCCTATTAATTGCAGATTTTTGAAAAAAATAATCAACTCCTATCTTTGATGCAAGATACAAAATTTTTGCTAGAAACATAAAAAATATGCTTTTAGCGGAACATTCTAAAATTTTCAACTTAAAAGTTTAAAAAAAAAACAAAATTCCATAGGTCCAAAATAATTTTAAAAACTGCGCAGTTTTCTGAACTTTCATAATAACACAAAAAAACATGTACTTAATAGGCCATTATTTTCTGTAATCGCTCCACTAAAGTGGTAAGTCGGAGATTCCGTTACATGTTTTTGACTTTCTTAGGACTAAGTAATGTTTGCAATCCCTTAAGTTTACGTTATGTAGAACACATTTAGAGACAATAACTGAACAGAACATTGTTTTATCCACAACAAGGAAGCTCTTGCCCTTCATCTGGTATACAATAGGGAATATGAAAATATTGATGAACTGCGGACAAAGCTGACTGAAGCACAAAACCAAATTAAAATGCGTCGTTGTCGAATGTGCATTCAGGTCAACGGCGGACATTATGAACATTTACTTTAAAATAAATCATTACACCCATTTTTGCTCTCTCTCTCTCTCTCTCTCTCTCTCTCTCTTTATCTCTCTCTCTCTCTCTCTCTCTCACACACACACACACACACACACACACACACAAACTCTTTCCCTTTCTCTCACACTCTAATATGTAGGTAGTTATATCGAATTTAATCGTAAAGTAAGAACCACCACTGTGGTCTAGTGGTAAGGCCACCTATTTAGGACAGCCAATTCCTCTGTGGTTTAGGATTCCGAGCTCGCTGATCATCCATCAGTTTTCATCAGGTCAGATGAAGGGCAAGAGATTCCTCGTTGTGGATAAAAAAATGTTCTGTTCAGTTATTGTCTTTAAATGTGTTCTAAGTAACGTAAACTTAGAGAATTGCAATCATTAGTTAGTCCTAAGAAAGTCAAAAACATGTAACGGAATCTCCGACTTACCACATTAGTGGAGCGATTACAGAAAATAATGGCCTATTAAGTACATGTTTTTTTGTGTTATTATGAAAGTTCAGAAAACTGCGCAGTTTTTAAAATTATTTTGGACCTATGGAATTTCTTCTTTTTTTTTTAACTTTTAAGTTGAAAATTTTAGAATGTTCCGCTAATAGCATATTTTTTATGTTTCTAGCAAAAATTTTGTATCTTGCATCAAAGATAGGAAGTTGATTATTTTTTTCAAAAATCTGCAATTAATAGGGAATCTGTCAAAAAAAAGAAATCTGAGAAAAGTCGACCCAAAAAAAAGATAAAAAAATTTAAAGCCTACTGGGTCATACAATTTGAAAAAATCACAAAATTGACGATAACTTCTAAACTATGAAAAATCGTAGAACATACATGGGGGTCAAATCGATAGGTCTAGTCCTCACCTATCACCTGCCTTCGGCTTGACACCTTACAAGAAACACCCTGTATATTCCTTGTAGTTTTCATTTGTTATAGTGTGGCGAGGGGGGCAGTAGATTGATGATATAGTCATTTCCGCCTTAGTGTCACAGAGCTTAATCTGTGATGCTTGAATTTTTTCCGTGCAGAATTCTTCAATTGGGTAGTGCTTTATGTTTGACCTAACTATGACCGCCGATCCTCCATGTGCCCGGCCGGATGGGTGATTAGTGGTATAAACATTGTAGTTATCAATGGAGATGTGGCTTTTTGTGGTTAACCTTGTTTCAGATATTAGTGCTATACTTATATTTTCTGTATTGAGGAATGTCTCTAGTTCTTGTCTACGCTCTGTGAGCCCGTTGGCATTCCATGTCATAATTCGCATTTTTTGGTTTATTTTGGCTGTAGGAGGCTGCTAAATAGTTGTATCATACGATTCATCATGCTGTCCATCATGCCAGTATTACAATTAAGTATATTTTAATTAATTGGTATGAGGCGTAAGTGGGACGTAGTCGCCACAAGAATTTATAGTCTTTGAATACATTTCTTAATGATACATATTTATTTATGTCGACCTGGTGGTCGGTAAGGAACTGAGTAACCTCGTCCTTCTGCTGTCTTAGACCGTTAGCGTTGAAAAAAGCTAAGGTGATTGACCGGGGTTTGATCCTAGCGGTGGGATTAGCCATTACGGAGCGTGGAAGGAGGAGATAGCGTAGCAAAAGTCTACGTGTTCGGCGAGGATAGATAACCTATCCATGATGTTGCCTTCGCCATTAGTCGCGCGCAGTTTTGCGGCGATCACAAACATCTCGCCGACATTAATTTGGCCAAAGAAGTCTCTGACCAGTTTAATGTCAGCCGCAGGTGAATGTGACGGCTGGGGCTTGGCCTGAGGGGCCGGGACTTTGTGGGCCGGTGCCTTAGGGGCAGGGGGACTTGGGTTAGGCGCCTGATGGGTAGGTGCCTTTGGCGTAGCCTTAGGGGCTGGGTGGGGTTGAGGAGCCTGCTGGAGCGCGGGTGGGGCCACAGCTGTTTGGGCGGGTGCGGGAATAAGGCTGGCAGCCTGGGTGTAGGCCAGAGGCCTAGCCCAAGAATTGGGCCTGTTGGGGCGGAGGCTAGGAGCCTCACTTGCTACCGCAAAGTTGCGGGTAGCATTGTTCTGCCTGAGGGCAGATGGGATGGGGGCACGCGGCTGAGTGCGTGGGGCCCGGGGACAACCGCGATAATTCGCAGGATGACCCTGGCTACCACACAGTATGCAGCTCGGTGGTTCGGTGGCTGTGGCCTTGTCACGGACAATACTCAATACTCAATACTCAATAATTTATTGCATCCATAATGTTACAGAGGTGGTATGTATGGTTTTAACAGATACAATTATGGACCCTGTCGGGCACAGCATTCTAAGAGAGGGGAAGAATTTATAAATATTTAATTAATTCAATTATATTATTCGTTATTAATTATTTATCACAATATGTATACAATTAATTTAATAATTGGTATTACTATTACATATAACATATTATTAATTTTGTACTTAGATTATTTTTAAATAAATATTATTCAGTCTACATTATTCAGAATTATTGCACAACACTACTTACTTATTTATTTAATATTCATTTATTTTCATTATATTGTATTGGTTTAAAATCTATCCTCTAAGTATTCCTTAATGCTATAATAACTTTTGTCAATGAGAAAGAGTTTTAGTTTTTTAATAAAGATGTTTGTTTTGGTTTCATTCTTTAGAAAGTTAGGTAATTTATTAAATATTTTTATAGACATTACTAGGGGGCCAGAGGAGAACATCGTCATTTTGGAATAGGGTAAATTTAATTTATTTTTGTGTCTAAGTTGGTGTGTGGTTTGGATATTTCCTCGTTTTGTATAGAAATCAGGATATTTCAGGACAAATTTGCAAATTTCCAATATGTAAATACATGGTAAAGTTAAAATGTTAAGTGCTTTAAAATGGGGTTTACAAGAGTCTGTTTGTTCTATGTTTACTAGTATTCTTATTAATTTTTTCTGTAGGGTAAAAATTGTAGGTGCGTCAGTGCTATTTCCCCATAGTATTATTCCGTAGGAGAACCATGAGTAAGCGTATGCATAGTAGGTGGTTAAAGCTGTGGGTAGGTCTGTAGTCTTTTTAATTTCACGGAGGGCGTATGAGAAACAGGATATTTTGCCTCTTACTTTTTTCACGTGGGGTTTCCAATTAAGGTGGGTATCTATTGTTAGACCAAGCAAATTAAACTCGTCAACCACTTCCAGCTGCGTCCCTTCAAAGGTAAAATTTATGTTAAAAGATTGTTTTTGATATGGGTGGAAAGATATTAATTTTGTTTTAAGAAAATTTATTTCAAGATTGTGCATGCTCATCCAGTTAACGGTCTTGGTTAGTATAGATTCTAAATTTTGGTTTAAATTTGTATTTGTTTTATAAGGGAGAAGTATAGATATATCATCTGCATATAAAACGCTATGTTTATCTATGATTTTAGGTAGATCGTTAATATAGATAAGAAATAATAAACATCCAATCACACTGCCTTGGGGAATAGAGGCGTACAAATCTATGTTTTCTGATTGGATATTTTCTATCATGTTGGAGTTTTTATTGAAAAATTCGATTTCTACTATTTGTCTTCTTTCCGATAAGTATGAACTAAGCCACTCGTGAGCATTACCGCGTACACCTACCTTGTATAATTTATCTAACAGAATTTTAAATTGCACTTTATCGTAGGCTTTCGTCATATCTATCAAAATTCCTATTGCATATTGTTTTGAGTTGATAATATTGAGAGCTTCTTGAATGTATTTATAAACTGCTAAAGTTGTCGATTTATGTTTACGAAAGCCGTTCTGACACTCGTCGAATATTTTATATTTTTCGCAGAATGAGTATATGCGCTTACATAGTTTTTTCAAAAATCTTGGAGGCTGTAGGTAGTAGAGCTATGGGACGGTAATTACTTGGATCTAGTTTTGATTTTTTTTTATGTATTGGTTTTATTATGGCCTGTTTCAAGTCTGTGGGTACGACGCCTTCCTCAAAAGATTGATTTATTAGAGTATAAAGAGGATATGTTATCTTATCTTATCTTATTTTTGGGCCGCGCATGGGCGCAGTGCACGTCGACCCATTGGGATCTTTTGTGCTTCCCTATACCTTTATCCCCCCTCATCCACAAAGATCCTATCCATATAGTGGATCAAGTGCTTGGGTGAGAAGGACCTATATTCTTCTGGCGTCGGATAAGCCGATCCCAGGAGACCCATTCTAGTTCTAGCTAGCGCGTCACATTCGCAGAGTAGGTGTTTCATGGACTCCGCATGTTCTCCACATGCTCGACAGCTGTCATCCGTAGTTAGGCCCATTTTGTGGAGCATGTGGTTTGTAGTGTAGTGTCCTGTTAGCGCACCCGTGATCACTCGGGCTTGCCTTCTGTTTCCATTGAGTATGAGCTTTTCCCATGATCTTGTGTTTCCAACTAGGAATAGTTTGGAGTGGCTCATGCCGTTGGAGCTTTCCCATTCAGCTCTGTGCTTCCTGGATGTATATTGCCTCATGGCCATGTGTACAGTGCTTATAGATAAGGGCACTATCGGCTCTGGCCCAATAGGTGCCGCCTCTGACCCTTGTCTCGCTAGACTGTCGGCTCTCTCATTGCCTTCGATTCCAGTATGTCCAGGTACCCACATGAGGGTCACCCTGTTGTGCCTTCCAAGTTTATTCAGTGCCAAGATTGCCTCCAAAACGAGTGTGGATCCAACCCTCACTGAGGCAATGGCTTTGAGTGCTGCCTGACTGTCACTTAATATGTAAATGTCACGCTTTTTATGCGCCTGTTCTATATTCCTTACTGCGCACATGATTATAGCATAGGTTTCAGCTTGAAACACTGTTGCAAACCTCCCTAAGCTTTCACTGTGCTCAGATTGTTTGGAGTAGACGCCCGCTCCTGTTCCTGAGTTCATCTTGGAGCCATCAGTATACCAGATCAGGCTGTCTTGTTGACGTTTTGGTCCTCTTTTCCAGTCTTCCCTTGTTGGTATAGACACTTTAAAATCCTTGCTAAACATGTACCTAGGCTGCATTGTATCACAACCCATGTCCATTATTGCATCTAATTGAGGATCACTCCCCATCCTTGTGTGCTTGGTGCAAGGTTTGGATGTACTCCAAAGTCCCGCCCCCTTCAGTCTGTGCAGCGCCTTCCTTGCATCTACTTCTAGCGCCAAGTGCAGTGGGGGCAATCCCAGAATAATTTCCAATGCTGCAGTTGGCGTAGTTCTAAACGCACTCGTTATTGCTAGGCATGCAGTTCTTTGCAATTTGCCCAGTGCCGTTCTGCACGTCTGTAACCTAATTCTAGGCCACCAGACAATGCTGCCATAAAGTATTATTGGTCTCACCATAGTTATATAGATCCACCTCATCACTCTGGGACTAAGTCCCCATGCCTTCCCGTATGCACCACGACACATTCCCAGCACTCTCATAGCCTTAGCTATGACCGTATCTTGGTGTTTACGCCATGTAAGTTCCTTATCTAGGATTACCCCTAGATATTTCACTTCATTGGTCCAGGTTATTTGCTTACCATAAAGGTAGAGATGTCCTAGCCCTGTTGTATTTCTCATTTTTGTAAATGCAATAGCATTCGTTTTTCCCGGATTCACCGAGAGGTGGTTTTTGTCACACCACTCTTCCAGTGTGTTGAGGGCTCTTTGCATGATGTCTGTCACAATAGTTGGGAACTTGCCCCTTACCATAATTACCAAATCATCTGCATATCCAACCGTGTAGAGTGGTCCTTTGTTTAGTTTCACAAGTAGTGAGTCCACGACCAGGCTCCATAGCAAGGGTGAGAGTACCCCCCCTTGCGGGCAGCCCTTGACAGTCCTTACACTCATGCACTCTCCTTGCAGTTCTGATTGAATAATCCTGCCTTTAAGCATACAGTCTATCCACCGGCATAGAGGTAGTGGTACCCCGTGGTCAGAAGCAGCAGCTCCTATAGAGCAGAAGGTAGTGCGGTCAAATGCCCCCTCTATGTCGACAAATGTCCCAACAGTAACCTCCCTACTCTCAAGAGCCGCCTCCGCCCTGCCGGTTACATAGTGTAGCGCAGTTTCTGTAGATTTCCCTGCCTGGTATGCACATTGAAGCTCATGTAGAGGAAATCTTTTTAGTGGTCCTTGTCTTATGTACTTATCTACAAGTTTTTCAAGCGATTTGAGAAGAAAAGATTGTAGACTTATTGGCCTATATGCCTTAGGGTCGTTGTAATCCGGTCTACCTGGTTTAGGTATAAAGATCACTTTGACTTCTCTCCATACCTTAGGTATGTATCCAAATGCTATGCAGGCCTTGTATATCCTGCATAGATGAGGAGTCAGAATGGAGATTCCTTGCTGCAAGAGAATTGGGTAGATCGAATCTGGGCCTGGTGCCTTGTATGGTTCAAAGCTCCCGATTGCCCATCTCACCTTAGTCTCATCCACTACTCTCTTAGCCGTAACCCAGTCGAGCTTGTTTGTTGTTCTTTTTTGTTCCTCCACGCTGATTGGATCTTGATCATCGTTTAGGACCTGTGATTCAGGAAAGTGCGTTGCTATCATTGTTTTCAACGTATCTTTGCCTGCTTCCGTATATCCCCCCCTCTCACTCCATACTGTAGTGAGTGGGTTCGCTTTGGTTGTTGACATGGCCTTTGTTAGTCTCATGCCCTCGGGAACTGAGTTGATCATCTCACAATGATCCCTCCATGCCTTCCTCTTTGCCTTTCGCACCGCTTTGCTATACTCCGTCAGTGCTCTTCTATACTCTGTAAAGTCATTCCTAGCTCTTGCTATATTGAACGCCTTTCTTGTCTCCCTTCGTAAGAGGGCTATTTCCTTGGTCCACCATGGAAGTTTCTTCGATCCCGCCTCGCGTTCCGGGCAGTTATCCCTCCAGGCAGTCTTCAAGGCATTGGTAATTCGATTAGCGTCAAACTCTATTTCAAGCACAGAGTTGAGTTTGCATTTTGGTTCACTAAGTTCCGTCCTTAGGTCCCGTTTGAAGTCTTCCCAATCAGTGTTCCTGGGATTCCTTCTTTTAATTGCGTCTTTTCTTATAGGAGCATTATACTTAAAGCATATATAGTTATGGTCAGACAATGATATCTCGTCCGAAACATACCAGTTAGTGATTTTCCGGACTGCCTTCTTACATGCAAGCGTCAGGTCAATCACCTCTGCCCTCCGGGCATTGAAGAATGTAGGTTTGTTACCCTTGTTAATAATATGTGTTTCAGAACTCACCAGAAAATCCAGTAACCTCTCTCCTCTGGCGTTGTTGTTTGAGCTGCCCCACACAACATGATGAGCATTCGCATCGCAGCCAATGATGGTTTCCAGATCTTCTTGGTTGCCGTGTTGTATCAGATCCTGCATTTGCCTTGACACAGGATCTGCCTTTTCATATGGGAGATATGCCGATGCCACTATCACTCCTCGCAAATCCCCCTCCCTTTGGATCTTCACTGCTGTGAGATCCCTGTAAGAAAACCTGGATAGAGGAATCGCACTTATCCCATTTCTGACATAAATGCAAGTCCTCGTATCATTAGTAGAACAATTATATATTAATATTCCACCTGTGCCGCCGAGTCCTTTCACCTCACCTTTGTACAGGTAGGGCTCTTGGATTAAGGCGATATCATATCTTTTGACCTTGAGCTCTCGTGCCATGATGGCAGTCGCCGCTTTGCAGTGATGCAGATTAATTTGAACGCACCTTAAACCCCCGAAGAGAGCTGCAGACGTCAAATTCTGTCCCCGAGCTCGGTCTCCTCATCCGCGGAGATATCATACTCCAGCGGCGAGGACCGTCCCAGGTCCAGGTCAGCTATGGCCTCCAGCGAGCCTATGGATGCGGGAGACAGAGCGGCAGCAGGTTCATCTACCACCAGCTTCTCCCCCGCACCCCCAGTCCCTCCGGATAGCCCTTCACTCGCACTAGGTCCCGCTATTGGTTCCAAGGCCTGCTCCTCTGTCCGCGGGCAGTCTTCCGGGACCGCCACCGCATCCCCACGCTGTTCAGCCGTCACACTGGCACTGACCGGTTCATCCCCACGCCTTACATCGTACTCGAGAAGCTTGAAGATGCTCCGGTCAATCCCAGTGTTCAGGATGTACTGGCGGTCTTTGATGTACGCCGCAGAGGCCTCGTCCATCAGGACGATTCTCCTGACCGTCATCCCCTCTACAGTGGAGCCAACAATGCTCCAGTTCGAGGTCTTCAGGCTCGGATGCAACCTCTGCAGCAACCTCATGACCCGCCCTGTGTCCTGCCTCGTGACGTTCCTGGATTTCCAGGCCATCTTCACCGGCTTTGGGAGGTTCTTAGCATCCACCACCCTAAGCTCCACACCATTGACGGCAGTGCCATCAAGTGTGCGAAGCCACTTCATTGAGCTCTCCCCCTCACACCTAAAGAGAATCGCTCCTGACTTCAGGTTTCCCATGCTGACGACGGGGATGGGATCCGGCGTGATCTCCAGTTTATCAAAAATGATACCCTGAAGCGCCAGATACTCCTCCTCGCCTAGCCAGGTCCCTGGAAAGTCCTTAGCGGTGATCGCCATCTTATAGATGTTCAGAGCCGCGGCATAGGACTGAGTTTCCTCAGTCTTAGCACGCTTGGCGCTGACCAACACTTGGCTCTCTCCGCTGATCTCCCTCGCCCTTTTAATCCGGTCTGCCGTTGAGGTGGCGTCCTCAGCCTGTTGCCTCCGCAACTCAGCCTTCACCCTCCTCTGGCATCCCGACCGCTTTTTGCGCCTCCTTCTCCCCTGCAGATCGCCGCCCTCCGCTGCATTAAGCGCAGTGCCACTGGTGTTACCCTGCGGCCCTAGCGCCTCACGCACATCAGGCAGTCGCTGCTCGGGTGGTGCACTGTGTGGAGCCACACTGCCAGAGCCGCCCCCCTGGTTCAGGCCGCCCTCGCTTCGCACAACGAGACCCCGTGGGTTCTCAGCGCTCCGCTTAGGTGCCCGCCCCATGTGGGGAGCATTCCCCGACGGTGCCACCCCACTCCCTGCACCTGGTGCGCCCTCCACTTCACCTTTCGGTGCCTTTATCCCTTTCGGGACCTTTGGCCCTCCCAATTTGGTCTGGCCCCTGCTGCCTCCTGCAGCTCCTCCAACACGCAATTGCTTGCCCCCCCCAGAATACGTAGGGCAGCCTGAGCGATGCTCAGGGAGGGATTCTCCAGCCTTGCTGGTACCCTCCTGGGGTAAATCAATTTTTGCCTTTGCGCTCATGTTGGTTTTTTTTTTTTTTTGGGGATATTTTTGAAACCCGTGATGCCTCCCCTAGCACCACTGCCACACTTTTTGCTCAGATTTTCCATCGCATGGCTTGTGGTAGCCGGTTGTGGTTATACCGCCACTGTTCGGTTGGGTCCTTTCTGTGTCCATCCAAGGCCGCCCGCGCCTCCTCAACCTCTGGTTGGTTAATGGTTATACCGCCATTGATTTGGTAGCTTAGGACTTTTGTTTCAGCAGCGGTCCCTATAAAAGTTCGCTGCTATGACTCATCTATCATCAGGTTACAGCGCTTTTTCTTGGGGGTATACCACGCCATTGGCTCCCCAGCACCCTTCAAGATGAGCTGCCCGATTTCTGCATCCCGGTGGCATCAGGCCTGCCCCCTGAGAATGGACCCTCAGGGTGTGACCTAGGTGCAGGAGGTCATTCTACCATCTACCATCGTCTTTTTGATGATAGACACGCAAGGACATGACCTCGACATCCCGGCGGTACTCCGACAGAAGGTTTCCGTTACGTCTATTTCATAAGGAATTAGACCAATAGCAGGGCGGCAACCACGTGCAGGACAATCCTTCAGTCTTGCCTTGAGGATCTTCACGACCGTTGCGCTCTCCCTCAAGACCATTCGCCTCCTCACCCGCAGTGATGCGGATAAGGAAGGCCAGCATCTATACTAGACAAGCAGCAAAGCAGAAGCAAAGTGCAAGTTAGGCAACGCAACTATTAAAGCATAGACAGTGACCCGCCCCATCAAGAGGATATGTTAGTTCATCAGCACAATATTTAAATAAGATGGGTGGGAGTTCGTCTATTCCATGACTCTTTTCACTTTTAAGGTTTCTAAGTATAGAGTTAATTTCACGAGGTTCAGTCGGACTTAGATACATTGTATTTTCGGTGGCATGGATCTCCTGAATAGCTTTTGGGTAATTATTGGTATGTTGAATATTATTTTTCTTCTCTCCGATGGAAGCGCGAAAAAGTGATTGAAATAGTTTGCTATTTGTTTAGGGTCAGAAATAATTTTTTGTTCTGTTTCTAGTTTTAAGTTTTGTTTTTCTTTTTTAAATAATTTGTTAGTATTCCTTTTTATCACATTCCACATTGTTTTCACTTTATTATCCGATTTTAAAATTAACTTTTTATAATGTAATTTTTTTGCAACTGCTACTGTTTTTTTTAATGTTTTTTCATATTTTTTACTAGCGGCCGCCCGCGACTTCGTACGCGTGGATCCCGTTTTACCCCCTTCATCTATCTTACGCGGTTTTGATATTTTCATACAAATGTTTTTTCCCGCTAACTCCCGTTCCCGTGGGAATTTCGCAATATTCTGTTGCAACTAAGCTTTAAGTTTACTAAGGTACCTGCATGCCAAATTTCAAGCGTCTAACTTAAGCGGTTTAGATTTTTCATACAAAAGGAATTTCCCGTTAATTCCCGTACCCGTTGGAATTTCGGGAATTTCTTGTTGCAACTAAGCTTTAAGTTTACTAAGGTACCTACATATCAAATTTCAAACGTCTAACTTAAGCGGTTTAGATTTTTCATACAAAAGGATTTCCCCGCTAATTACCGTTCCCGTGGGAATTTTGCACTATCCTGTTGTAACTAAGCTTTAAGTTTACTAAGGTACCTACATGCCAAATTTCAAGCGTCTTACTTAAGCGGTTTAGATTTTTCATACAAAAGGATTTTCCCGCTAATTCCTGTTCCCGTGGGAATTCCTAAGTATCCTATAACCTGCCCAGGAGTATGAAAAATAATTGTGCCAAGTTTCGTTAAAATCCGTCGAGTAGTTTTTGTTTCTATAAGGAACATACAGACAGACAGACAGACAGACAGACAGACAGACAGACAAAAATTTTACCGATTGCATTTTTGGCATCAGTATCGATCACTAATCACCCCTTGATAGTTATTTTGAAAATATATTTCATGTACAGAATTGACCTCTCTACAGATTTATTATAAGTATAGATAATATTGTTTGATTATTGGGCTATTTGTTTTTAGTGTAAGTATTTTTAGCAGTCTTTTGTTTTGACAAGATAATTTGATACCGACTGTTAACCAAAATTTTTTCTGTTTAGTTTTTAGTTTTATTTTATGTGATGGTATGCATTCATTTAAAATATTTATAAGAGTTTGATTAAACATTTTGTAGTTTTCGTTTATATTTCTATTTGATAGTATTATTTCTCTCCAATTTATTTTATTTAGTTTTGATTTAAACTGTTCCATATTTTTTGCATTGTAAAATCTTTTTTTTGTGAACCAGATTGTTTGTTTACTTCGGGTAGGTATTTCTAGATGGATTATTGTACCGCTGTGATCTGAGAAACCCAGTTCTTCAACCGTTGTATAAAACTTTCCGTCATTAAAGTTTGTAAATATTAGATCTAGACATGTTGAGACAGTGAGAGAGATGCGAGTTGGGTGTTGTATATATTGTGATAATTTGTATTCTAACATGAAATCTAGAAACTGATTAGTTTTTAAGTTGTTTTCTAAAATATTTATGTTGAAATCTCCCCCTATTATTACTTTGAATTTAGAGTATTTTTTGTTTATAAATTCTAATATTAGCTTTAATTGTTTATAAAATAATTCTTCCTCTCTTTTATTCCAATACAAACTTATTAATAATATATTTTCATCAGTTAGTTCACATGCACACACTTCCAAAACGTATTCTATTGACATATTAGTAATAGTTTTTACTTCCTTGTAGTTTATCTGCTCTTGAAGCAGGATACAGACACCACCACCGGTTCGGCGGGTTCGAGAGAAGGATGCTGCAATTTTGTAGTTTGTAATATTTGTGTTCTCCAATTTTTCAGGTGATAGCCAGGTTTCAGAAATACATATTGCTTTATAGATTGGTGTCTGTTCTATAAAAGCTTCTAGAATGTGTTGTTTATTGTAAAGACTTTGTATATTCTGGAATAGTATTTTATATTGTCGTTCTGAATTTTCGAAATAAATGACTTTGACTATCGCTAGGTGTCTCTGGCTGATGAGTTTTCCTCTTGTAATATCTCGCGTTGTTTTGACTTGGTTCCGTTGTTTTAATGGAATCTTGTTGGTGTTGGTGTTCGTTTTCATTTATGTTAATTTTCTTTCCTTCCACAAACAGTTGGTTGTTCCGGATGACAGCGTGAAGGCCTCTCTTTCTAGCCTTGATCATTTCTCCTCTCAAAAGTTGTCTTTCTTTTCGAGCTTTGTCATCAAGAAATGCTGATATTGCGAAACGGGTCCCTTGAAGACTTTGGCCATTATTTAGAATGTGCTTAGCCATTCTTTTACTTAGGAGTTCGATGACTAAAGGTCGGGTGCTCTGTACGTTTTTGCCTATTCTGTATGTGTTTTCTATATAACCCATTATGTTAACATGCATTGTTTCGTGAAATAGGTCTATGAGTCTGCCGTGTAAGTCATATTCTGTCTCATCGTAGTACTCGTTGAAGCCGTACAGAACGAATTTTTTTGTGTTTACTTCAGTGCATTTTCCCTCGTGTGACATTTCGTTCGTTGTTTGTGATATTCTATTTGACAAATCTCTTATTTCTTCCTTCAGTCTATCATTCTCGGTTTGTATTTTTATTAAATCTGAATTTATCTTTTGTATGTTTACTTTTGTGTCTGCCTGTTCCTTTGAGAGTACACTCGTTTTTGTATGCATTTCTTCTCTTAATTTTTCGATAGTTTTATTTATTTCCGACTGTATTGTGTTCTTTAATTCCGTTATTATTAATATGTTATTTTCCTTTAGCCGCTGTACAATTGTCTCGTTTAGGTTTTTCAGAAGCACGGTCTCTGTCTTCATGATTTATGGTGTCACCCAAAATACTAGGTTCATCTGAGCTAAGTGTGTCATTTCCAGTATTTGAAGATCTCTTTCCAATGGTTATGTTGCTATTCGATGGCGTGTCGAAGTTGGGTTGTTCCGTAAGTAGGTGGCAGGGCCGCAATGGTGTGTTTTGGTTGTTTGTTTTGGGCAAGCGATTTTTACACGCCTGGCATGCCCACTTCAATCTACGCTCTTTATCCATGAGATCAAAGATTTTCTCGTTAATATTTATGCATTCTAAATCATATTTTTCTTTGCATAAACAACAGGCTAAAAAGAGCCTATTTGTAATTTCATTTCGGCAAGCAGCGCATACTCCGTACGTCGACATTTTTGTTGCAGTGGTAGGTAGCAGTGCGAACGAAAAAACGCAAATCACTATTTGCAAATCCAGCGGGTGAAGCGCTTGACAGCGGTTGGGCGTCTAGTCGCACAATTGGTACTTGAAGGCTGCAAGCGCTTAGCGGTATCGCAGCGAGCGCTCTGCGAGTTGTCGTAGGTCAGGAACGGAGGCCGGCAAAATTTGTTTACGAGATGATTTTGCCAATAACTTCTTTATTTCTTCACCGATTTTCTTCACTCAACACGATTTTACTGGAATTTCAAACTGCTAATCGTATATGTGTAACTCATATGGAAATAGTCACTTTTACTTCACTAGAACTTATTTTGAAGACGAAGCGTAATGAATCGCGTGTTTACTGTGCGGGGCCCTCTCCCCTCTGTACCTGGGGACACTGACACAGTCGGCTGTGCCGTGATCGCCTAGGCACTTGACGCACCTAGGACGGGCGTGACAATCCTTCTGCATATCAATGATATGCTGCAAATTAGCGGCATTCATTGCTATGCGGACGACAGCACGGTTGATGCCGCTTATACCGGCCGCGCAAATATCTCTCGGGAGAACGTCATTGAGAGCCGTAACAAACTTGTGTCCGAAATTGAAACCTCCTTGAAGGAGGTCTCAGACTGGGGTAGACGCAATTTGGTCCAATTTAACCCTACAAAGACACAAGTTTGCGCGTTCACCGCCAAAAAGTTGCCGTTTGTCGTATCCCGCTGTTTCGAGAGCACTCCCCTAACTGCCTCAGCCAATATCGGAATCCTTGGTGTCGACATATCGAGCGAAGTCCAGTTCCGTGGTCATTTAGAGGGTAAGGCTAAATTAGCCTCGAAGAAGCTTGGTGTGCTCAATAGATCGAGACGGTATTTCACTCCAGCCCATCGTCTGCAACTTTACAAGGCGCAGGTTCGGCCTTATATGGAATACTGTTCTCATCTTTGGGCAGGTGCGCCCCAGTACCAGCTTCTCCCTCTGGACCGCATTGAACGGAGAGCAGCTCGAATCGTTGACTGCCAGGACATTTCGGATCGGCTTGACCCCTTGGCGCTGCGTAGAGATGTATCCTCACTGTGCATCTTCTATCGCATGTATCACGGGGAGTGCTCCGAAGAATTATCCGGACTTATTCCTGCCGCCACTTTTCGCCACCGATCTACCCGACAGCACTTCCACCCCCATCACTTAGATGGTTGGCAGTCCACAACAGTACGTTTCTCTAGAAACTTCCTGCCCCGTACAACCAAACTGTGGAATGGACTGTCGTCTGCGGTGTTTCCGGACGGATACGACCTGCAAGCTTTCAAGAGGAGAGCGTATCTTTACCTTAAAGGCCGGCAACGCACCTGTAACGCCCCTGGGTCTGCGGGTGTTTATGGGCGACGGTAATCATTTACCATCAGGTGATCCGTCTGCTCGTTTGCCTCCTATCACATAAAAAAAAAAAAAAAAAAAAAAAAATTACGGGCAGCGTGCCCGTAATGTTGGCAGCGGTGGCACTGGCCGGGAGCGCCGCGCTTTCGGGGTGGCTCAACTTTGAGCCCGGAGATGAAGCAAACCGATTTCAAATTGAAAATCGATTTCGCTTCATTGGAATAGTCCAAGACTACTTGGACAAGGTCAAAAGGTTCACGAGTACGAGTCCTGTACAGACGATGAACCTGTTTGACGGGGAAGTTTTGGGCCTTGAGGTCGGCCAAGATGGAGGCGGAGTCTAGCTCCTTGGGAATGTCACGGATAACAACCCGCAGCTCCCTTTCCTCCTCGCGGGGGAAAGTATGATAACCGATACGGTTTTCATCAAGGAAGCGTGTTAGGGCTCGGTGCTCGTCTGAGGTGGACAAAGACACCTTAATGCCTACATTGCACGACTTAGCGTGCGAGAAGTTGATGTGGCGCTCCTTGAGCGCGCCGGAAATCTTGTTCCAGGACGCCTTGTCCTGGACAAAGACTGGGGGGACTCTGGCAGTCCGCCCGGTGCTCGACTGCGAGCCGGAGGGTTGGGAGGATTGCGAGGGCTGAGAGAGGCCCGAGTTGGCCTTCAGCGCCTTCGCAGGGGGGGAAGGAGGGGGAGAGGCCGCGGATTTGCGGGTCCTCTTTGAACGACTGACAGTGGTGAAGCCACTGTCATCGGCGTCCGAGACATAGTCACATTCCATGTCCCTACTGGGAGCATGGGATTGGTGCTCTATGGTAAGAGAGTGCTCGTTAGTGAGCGGAATTGGTAGCGGGGCCGAGTTAGGATCGCACATGGCGTCCTCGGGACATGATGGGGAAGCAGGCTCCTCATGGATGGAGCTTGCGAGGGTCTTTGCCCGTATGTGGGCTTTAAACCCGGAGAGGACCTCCGGGTGAGTGGCCCGGAGGAACTTTAAAAGTTCCTCCGTGTCCATGGCATGGAGTTGAGATACGCGACGCGTGAATCTACGCCGGTTCGCAAGTCGCAACCACCGAGAAGAGCCGGCAAGAAACTCGGTGGTTATAGCGGTGTGTAAGTCCCGCACAGTCGGTGTAAACCGTGCGGGGTGAGTGGGAAAAGTGTGCCCTAACCAATGTAACTACGCCGCAACGTAGCAACGCCGCGACGTAGGGTGAGTACCTACTCCTAGCAGTCCTTCAGGTCGCAAAAACAACCAGGGATACGCTCCTTCAGGGATGGAAAGTAGGGAGGGGTGGGGGGGGTCACGCCCGGCAGTGAAAAGACTGTGAAACCGAGTGTCTCAAGGGCGAGAAGGAACGCCTCACTCTCTCAAACGTGCCTTCCAGGAGGCCAAGGTTCACAGTCTAATATACCGGCGGCGGCAGGAAATTTCAGCGCCTTGAAAAAGGCACTGTCGGTCGCTCCCAATCGAACCGAACCGCCTTTAGAAAGGCGTTTAACTACGCTTGTTCGTTATCACCGTTAGGTATCCCAAGCGCAGCCGCGGGCAAGTCACGTAATTGTGACAAAACATCACAGAAACAAGACTCGCAGAGCGAAGGCGATAAGCTCGAGGAACTCGGAGCGCAGCGCATGCGAGCGGGCGGGCGAGGCGGAGCGCACGTCCGTACCGTGCGAGCGATGCGAAGCGAATGTGCCCTGGCCCTGATGCCACGACTACGGTCATGCTCGTTCTTTTATACAGCCATCCCCACCCAAACCGGCTAGCAGGTAGCGCCCGACCTGTCTCAGTACGGTCAATACAACTCCTTTTACTTACTGCAAACTATTTTATAACATAACTAGACATTTACAATAAATCAAATTATAATTTATTACATTTAAAATTAATGTTGTTATTATTATTTGGTTTTATTTTTATTAAAATGATTACTAAGTAATTACATGACAATCAATATTCTACGACAAACATATTATCGGGCGCAGAGGTTTTAGCTCACTATGATCCAAAAAAACCGTTAATCGTAACTTGCGACGCGAGCCCGCATGGCGTGGGCGCCGTGCTCAGCCAGTCGGGCAGCGGAGGGCGCGGCGAGCGGCCGGTGCACAGTCTTTTATTTTGCCTTAGATGCGGACAGCCATGTTTTATGAGCTCAATCGTTAGATATTACTATAATGTATAACATTGGGGAAGTAACTAGTAGTTGTTTTTGCTTAGTTTCGAAAAAAATTTGATTTTCAGGTTTTTTAAAGAAAACAGGTTTTGAAGCATATTTTCTAAAATTATAACATAAAGTCAAAATTTTGTACATAAATCGATGTAACACTATAACGTCTAGCTCTATGCAAAAATGAATGGTTATTACTGCAGTAATTTAGAAATTATTTATTAATTTATGATTTTCAGAAAACATTTATTTCCTCCGTTTTCCTAGAAAAATGGCAGCAGTTCTTGCTTTATATTGATGCATGATATAATTATCTATAATACCTTAAAATATTACTTGCCTATCCCATGGAAGTTGGAAGATATTTCATTTCTATGAGATTTTAAAATTTCTATGGAAATAGGGTTGTCATTTAAATAATTAATTTTGAACTTTTACGTTACATAATTAAATTAATTTAATCAGGTTTTAACGCGATACGCGGATAGGTAATAAAGTCAGTCAAAATTTCTTTATTTGTTTAGACTAATTAATAGTTCTTACAAATCGTCATTTTGCTCTTAAGGAGCCTCTACATGTCTCATAATCTTTTTACCCTACCAGCGACCAACCAACCTTTGGCAATATTATATTACCTGTATTTGCCTTCATCTGAATATTTTTTTATTATTATTATTTTACAAGCTTTATAAAGACTTCATTCACTTGTTAGTATGTGTGGGACAAATCTTGCAACTGAATTTAAGATAACTTCTCCTCAACCGATTAATCTGAAATTTGGTATACTTATGTAAGTACGATGACAATGCAATGATATGATACAAACAATTGAGCTGGTCTGATTGTGGAGTCAGGAGGTGGCCACAGGAACTCCCAAACGAAACGTTGGAATCGCATCAAATTTGGGTTCCTTGAATTTGTCTTTTCGAGCACTTTAGTGCTAGATGATGTTCAGGGTCCTGATGATGGATTCGGGAGGTGGCCATAGGAACTCCTAAACAAAACGGCGGAAACTCATCGAGTTTGGGTTCGTCGGATTTGTCTTTTCGAGCAATTTAGTGCTAGATGATGTCCAGGGTCCTGATGATGGAGTCAGGCAGAAACTTATCGAGTTTGGGTTCGTGGGATTCGACTTCCCGAGCACTTTGGTGCTAAATGATGACCAGGGCCCAGAGATTGAGACACAACTAAAAAGTCTTAAATAAAATTACATATAATTAAAAAAATATATTTATAATTTTTTTAATTACGTCCGTAGTGAAATTGTTTTAGTGCCTTTATTAAATAAGTATTGAACATTTGAAATTCATTGCTTTTATCATTATTTGTGCTAATCTTCGCTGTCTGAGTCTGCGAAAATATTATGTTCTGATAATAGTACAATATTGTCTGGATCTATTGTATTTGTAGTATCTAGATCTATATCATTTGTGGCGCTTTGTGCGGGTTCAGTATGGATAATTACATTTTGTATGGAGGGTTTCAAAAGTCTTAAAACTTTCTCGGGAAGAACCATTCGCTTTTTTATTTTTTTCCAACTATTTAGAGTAATGTATGGATCGGAGGACTCCAAAGCGCGGTGAAACAGGTCTAACACTGTAATTTTTCTGTTTAATTTTCGTGTGTGGTGTTCCCTATCGTTTCTCCAATATTTGTTCCGGGACTCACTGGCTTGCTCAGAAAGCATACCAACTGGCAAAGGACTGGCTTTTATAATTTGACTCCCATGCATTAATATTCTGTGCAAAGTGACGGACATATAGCACCAACTGTACTTATCCACATATTTTGTGGCAACATTTATGCAAAAAGTATTAAACTTTTCTACATCTATTTCAAAAGTACTTGAGAGCACCACCAATATAGTGTGTAGATCGTCAACAAGCCATCTTTCTAGGCCTAAAATATCTGCAAAAGTTTCTCGGTGCAAATCTGATAGTGCAGTGCGTTGTAGCGTTGCAGTTTTGGCTGTTTTTCACAAATTGTTTTTCTTACTCGATATTTGGATTTGGGATACCACTAGCGACATCTATTGGCGTGATTTGGAATTAATTTGCAATAGATGGCGCTTTTTGCTCAGTCAATTCAAATATATTTTATTGAAACATTTCCTAATGTTTTTGTTTTGATTATTCTATTTTTTAATAGAATATTTTCAGTGTTCAGGAGATTGTTTTCATCATGGTTTTTATTAGTATTTGATATAGAAACGTCTAGCGATGTCAATGACTCGCAGCTGTCAGTTGAGCTGTCAAATCACTTTGGAATTTTGGTCGATCTTGCGCGGCCGCAGTTTTATTATTTTCGGGGATGTAATCCCCCATGTTTCAAATCGTGTGATGCGGAATGCATCCACGATAATTTATTAATATAATTTAAAAATATTCACACATGAGGTAAGTTCCCGTCGGAGAATTTATTTATTTTTCGTGATTGATATTTTTCGTATTCCAGTACGTGGGATTTCATGTGATCGTTTCTTTCAGAAATTCCCTAAATCCTGTTCGGATGAGGGTGGGTTGCTGAAGACGGCGAGTGAATTTCAAATTAGCGAGCAGTTCTTCGTAAGTATTTGTTTCCCATTGCGGGTTTTTCATAACCTAATGCCACGTTCCACATGTGATTCTGACACTCGTATTTTTCGTTTCAGATGCGGGATTTCATATATTTCAATTTTCATATTTCAGATTTTACAATTTTATAATTTAAACATAATATTTTGATGATATTTCATATATTTTAATTTCTCTTCATTTCGTATGAAATATTTCTCCTTTCTAAACTGCTGATCTCTTCGCATTTCCTCCTTGTCATCAAACCTCTGTCTCTGCAAGAGTTTGAACGCTTACCTGTCGAAGAGATGCAAGAGCTTCATCTGGCACTGCGCGCTTGAGGCCGTGGAGGACGCTGCTTGGAGCCTAAAAGTGTGCGAGACCCGTTGGACCCCGGAAGAAGAGAGGAACGTTCAGGGTAACGGCTTATAACCGCATGGCTTCCAAGGTACCCACTTTTCCATCCTTCAAGTAGGAGTCTTTCCGACCTGACATCGTGCAGTTATCTTAACTATTAGAGTCTTTTAATATTTAGGCTGAGTTTTAAGAAATTTGTAGTGGCAATAATATTCACCAAACCGAACCTAATTAACGACCCTGAATCCCTTGAGATTGGCACTATTACAGTAGTTATTATAATATCGTAATTGTTAACTATATACGAGCATACGAGATAAAAATAAATTGTGTCAATTGAGAGGGAGCTGTTTTATTTACATTTTCTAATTTCACACAAGGAACGGTAACTTATATAAATTTCTGCAAGCCGGACAACCTCTTTTTTCACGTGCAGACAACTCACCATCTTCTCAGTCTGCACCGGTGGCGGTTCAATTCCAGTCACCAAGCCGCCAGGAAAAAATCTTTTCTTGCAGTGGCGCCCATCTTTTGGTGTTTATTATTGCCATCCTTTTTATGAAGTTTATGGGTGGAAAGCCAATAATAGAAGCAACATTGTGTGCTGACTATCCGCTCATACACTTCTATTTTGTTGTTAAATATATTTTTGTTAGGGAATCTCTCATGTGTGTGCTGTTGTTTGTCTTGTTATTTTTTGTTGTAATTTATTTTATTTGTGATGCCCACATAATTTTTTTTAAGTTGTCAACTTTTTACATAATATTATGTTAACCATTATAACAGAGCGTACTACTCTATATGAGGTTAGTTTACATGATGTTAGGTTACATATTTTTTGTGTTGCAACTCTTATTTTGTATATTATATTGGGACAAGTAAGTAACATTTTTTTTGTTAGGTTATATTTATCTTATACCTACACTGCTTTTGGGCTTTATAGCTTATAACTTTTAGTTACTTACTTTAATTATTTTGTTTTTACATACAAGACAAACACAGTTTAGTTTTAATTTTAGTGTTTATTTATTTGTACTCATATTAAGTGAGTACATAATGTATTTTAAAGTACCTACCCGGATGTTTTGTTACATAATGCTAACTAAAATCTTTATTATTGTTTATGTACTTAGGTAACAAATTACTTTTGTGTCACTATGAACATATAACTTTTATTTCATGTTACCTAGTACACATTATTTTGTATTACATAATGTTAGCATAATATTATAACCTTTTTTGAAATTAATTAATTTAATTTGGCTATAATTTTGATAACTTAAGGCAGATATTCCTATTAGTTTTTAGGCATTATACTGCAGTGTATTATAAGGTTTGGTACTTAATGTTATTACTGGCTAGTGAGTTGTTTGTGGGTACACTTACTAACTTGTTGATATTTATACGGAAATAACTTAATTGATTATTATTATGGTTTTGATAACAATTGAAAGTTATTAATTTTTAGTAAAGTGCCATTCTCTTAAATTTGTATTAATTAATGATTAATTTTCATTTAACTTTTGGAAAATATTTTTGCCACATAGTTTTTTTTTCAAAAATAATTTTATTAGGCTACCTTCTTCAAGGAAGTTTTTTTTAATTATAGTTATACCAAGGTTCTCAGTCGTAGGACTTAGGATTTTTTTTTTCTGGGTAGGTAGTTACTTTACTTTGGTAACTGACTTGAGTTTAGTTTTTTTATGGACACAATCGTATGGTGTAATGTTTTTCTGTTGGGAATTTAATAGATTCTTTTTTTTTGGACACAATCGTATTGTGTAATGTCTTTCTGTTGGGAATTTAATAGATTCTTTTATAGCAAAAATTTTTTTTGGACGCATTCGAGTTGTCGGGTAACTGCTACATACTTACTAGCCTCGGTGCTTATTCTGTAACTTATAGTTCAGAAATTTTTTCCAGAGATATTATCTCTGTGTTTTTGTTTTGTTTTGTTGAGTGCTATGTATCTCCTATATACATGCCTCGTTTGTTTTGTCTTTTCCAGGGATGACATCATGTGCTTTTATGCACTATTCCCTGTGTTTTGTGTTTTGTTGCGATGACGTCCAATTTATATTGTGGCCAGCGACGTTTTTGTTCTGTGGTTTTTAACCCAGACATTTTTTCTAGGGATGACATGTGTTGAAATATACACTTTCCCTAGGGCCCACTGGTTGGCTATTCCAGAAAATATGTTCGTAATGGCCGAAATAGCCTTACAACGTCACTGGGGATTCGAGTACCACTGGTTCACAGTTGGGACTCTATGAGGAATTTTGAATGCAGGTGGCAAGCAGTGTAATTTGAAACTGATGCTTACAGGTATGAAAGAGAGGTTTGAAAGATGATTGTATGTTAGTGTTGGGTTTTATTTATGCTCGGACAGCAGAGATTGTTTTAGGTTTGAAGAACATCAGTCCTGGTAGTTGGTTTTCATCTGGTTTGTAATGCTTAGTGAAAAGTCAGTTTGTTTTTGTTCCTGTTATGTCAGCATACCCTACAACTCGTTGTTTGTTTTCTCGATTTTTTTTTTTCAGTTGAAGTTTCTGCTGGAACGTTTTCTTTTTGAGGTCTTTCTGCGTTTAGACACATTTTTTTTTCTTTTTCAGTTTGTAGTTCGCTGAGGGCAGCTCAGATTCTTTCTCCGTGCGAATGTCTAGGGGGGAGGGTATTGTAGCGTTGCAGTTTTGGCTGTTTTTCACAAATTGTTTTTTTTACTCGATATTTGGATTTGGGATACCACTAGCGACATCTATTGGCGTGATTTGGAATTAATTTGCAATAGATGGCGCTTTTTGCTCAGTCAATTCAAATATATTTTATTGAAACATTTCCTAATGTTTTTGTTTTGATTATTCTATTTTTTAATAGAATATTTTCAGTGTTCAGGAGATTGTTTTCATCATGGTTTTTATTAGTATTTGCTTTTCTAAGCGGCGAAACGAAACGTCTTGCGATGTCAATGACTCGCAGCTGTCAGTTGAGCTGTCAAATCACTTTGGAATTTTGGTCGATCTTGCGCGGCCGCAGTTTTATTATTTTCGGGGATGTAATCCCCCATGTTTCAAATCGTGTGATGCGGAATGCATCCACGATAATTTATTAATATAATTTAAAAATATTCACACATGAGGTAAGTTCCCGTCGGAGAATTTATTTATTTTTCGTGATTGATATTTTTCGTATTCCAGTACGTGGGATTTCATGTGATCGTTTCTTTCAGAAATTCCCTAAATCCTGTTCGGATGAGGGTGGGTTGCTGAAGACGGCGAGTGAATTTCAAATTAGCGAGCAGTTCTTCGTAAGTATTTGTTTCCCATTGCGGGTTTTTCATAACCTAATGCCACGTTCCACATGTGATTCTGACACTCGTATTTTTCGTTTCAGATGCGGGATTTCATATATTTCAATTTTCATATTTCAGATTTTACAATTTTATAATTTAAACATAATATTTTGATGATATTTCATATATTTTAATTTCTCTTCATTTCGTATGAAATATTTCTCCTTTCTAAACTGCTGATCTCTTCGCATTTCCTCCTTGTCATCAAACCTCTGTCTCTGCAAGAGTTTGAACGCTTACCTGTCGAAGAGATGCAAGAGCTTCATCTGGCACTGCGCGCTTGAGGCCGTGGAGGACGCTGCTTGGAGCCTAAAAGTGTGCGAGACCCGTTGGACCCCGGAAGAAGAGAGGAACGTTCAGGGTAACGGCTTATAACCGCATGGCTTCCAAGGTACCCACTTTTCCATCCTTCAAGTAGGAGTCTTTCCGACCTGACATCGTGCAGTTATCTTAACTATTAGTCTTTTAATATTTAGGCTGAGTTTTAAGAAATTTGTAGTGGCAATAATATTCACCAAACCGAACCTAATTAACGACCCTGAATCCCTTGAGATTGGCACTATTACAGTAGTTATTATAATATCGTAATTGTTAACTATATACGAGCATACGAGATAAAAATAAATTGTGTCAATTGAGAGGGAGCTGTTTTATTTACATTTTCTAATTTCACACAAGGAACGGTAACTTATATAAATTTCTGCAAGCCGGACAACCTCTTTTTCACGTGCAGACAATTCACCATCTTCTCAGTCTGCACCGGTGGCGGTTCAATTCCAGTCACCAAGCCGCCAGGAAAAATCCTTTCTTGCAGCGTGCCGTGTTGCCGTCATTTGTAGTTCCTGCGTTCGGACGAACAACATCAACAAGCAACCCGAGTTTTGCTCTAATTTCAGATTGGATCCATTTTTTTCGTTCCTCGACGATTTTGCCTTGTGGTGAATTTTTTGTTACCCTCCATTTTTGAACAGCAGGGTCGTTTTTGTATCCTAGATGGAGCAGAAACTCAAATAACCGTATCCAGGCATGTAACGGACTTAAACCATGAATTAAAGATTCTGCACTGACTGGTCTTTTCGAGATTTGATCTAACTTATTGAACTCTGTACATGTAGCGTTGCAGCAGGCGCACCGCAACTGGGAAATAGTATTTTTAATTGCATGGTATACTTTCCCATCGATCAGAGTCAGATACAGTTTTGGATCCCCAATGACACTATATCCGGTGGATGTCTCAGCATAAATTGGTGTTAGTTCTTTGATCTCTTCCTCTACCCTTTTCTTTTCACTGGCGGTCAATTATTTGGACTCTGGCCGATATTGTATTTTGATTGGGCGACAAAACCTAAACGACTGAGGACTTGGATTTGACCACAGCACAAAGTTGTCTTTAGTTTTAATACGCAAAGGTATGTAGGTGGTGGCAAACAAACAATGCTCGTCGTCATTATCATCATCATCATGGAATTTTTGTTTGTATAGCGATTGACCTGTGCTGCCGTCAAATCCCCACGAGCCCTCAAATACGCAATCCAATGAGTCAATCTGCTTCTGTTTGCAAAACTCAGTTATGTTTTTGTCGACAGATGTTACTATTCGACGAAACGTGTGCATAAGCAGATTGACCACGGAAACGCTTGCTTCTCGTTCTGAGATTTCAAGTCCATCATCAGGATAGCAGTTTTGTTTTGCCGTATGCACTTTATAATAAGGAGGATATACAGGGTGTTTCTTGTAAGGTGTCAAGCCGAAGGCAGGTGATAGGTGAGGACTAGACCTATCGATTTCACCCCCATGTATGTTCTACGATTTTTCATAGTTTAGAAGTTATCGTTAATTTTGTGATTTTTTCAAATTTTATGACCTAGTAGGCTTTAATTTTTTTTATCTTTTTTTTGGGTTGACTTTTCTCAGATTTCTTTTTGTTGACAGATTCCCTATTAGTTGCAGATATTTGAAAAAAATAATCACCTTCCTATCTTTGATGCAAAATACAAAATCTTTGCTAGAAACATAAAAAATATGCTTTTAGCAGAACATTCTAAAATTTTCAATTGAAATGTATGAGAAAAAAAAAGAATTTCCATAGGTCCAAAATAATTTTAAAAACTGCGCAGTTTTCTGAACTTTCATAATAACACAAAAAAACATGTACTTAATAGGCTATTATTTTCTGTAATCGCTCTACTAAAGTAGTAAGTCGGAGATTCCGTTACATGTTTTTGACTTTCTTAGGACTAACTAATGTTTGCAATCCACTAAGTGTACGTTACGTAGAACACGTTTAGAGACAATAACTGAACAGAACATTTTTTATCCACAACGAGGAAGCTTTTGCCCTTCATCTGACCTGATGGAAAATTGGAAACTGCTGGATGATCAGCGAGCTTCACCCGGAATCCTAAACCACAGAGGAATTGGCTGTCCTAAATAGGTAGTCTTACCACTAGACCACAGTGGTGATTTTTACTTTACGATTAAATTTGATATACCTACCTATTAGAGTGTGAATGGAAAGAGAAAGAGTTTGTGTGTGAGTGTGTATGTGAGTGTGTGTGTGTGTGTGTGTGTGTGTGTGTGTGTGTGTGCGCGCGCGCGTGTGTGTGTGTGTGTGCGTGTGTGTGTGTGTGCGTGTGTGTGTGTGTGTGTGTGTGTGTGTGTGTGTGCGCGTGTGTGTGTGTCTGTGTGTGAGAGAGAGAGAGAGAGAGAGAGAGAGAGAGAGAGCAAAAAAGGGTGTAATGATTTAATTTAAAGTAAATGTCCGTCGCTGACCTGAATGCACATTCGACAACGACGCAAAACAATTATTCGTATATTTATAAAAGCTTCTTGCATTCTAATATGGTTTATCATCAAAATTTTCATATTCCCTTTTGTATACCACATGAAGAGCAAGAGCTTCCACGTTGTGGGTAAAAAAAACTTTTCAGTTATTGTCTCTAAATGTGTTCTACATAACGTAAACTTAGGGGATTGCAAATATTACTAAGTCCTAAGAAAGTCAAAAACATGTAACGGAATCTCCGACTTACCACTTTAGTAGAGCGATTACAGAAAATAATGGCCTATTAAGTAAATGTTTTTTTTGTGTTATTATGAAAGTTTAGAAAACTGCGCAGTTTTTAAAATTATTTTGGACCTATGGAAATTCTTTTTTTTTCTCATACATTTCAATTGAAAATTTTAGAATGTTCTGCTAAAAGCATATTTTTTATGTTTCTAGCAAAGATTTTGTATTTTGCATCAAAGATAGGAAGGTGATTATTTTTTTCAAATACCTATCTGCAACTAATAGGGAATCTGTCAACAAAAAGAAATCTGAGAAAAGTCAACCCAAAAAAAAGATAAAAAAAATTAAAGCCTACTAGGTCATAAAATTTGAAAAAATCACAAAATTAACGATAACTTCTAAACTATGAAAAATCGTAGAACATACATGGGGGTGAAATCGATAGGTCTAGTCCTCACCTATCACCTGCCTTCGGCTTGACACCTTACAAGAAACACCCTGTATATTATATCCTCGGGCTTTAGCGCCTTGTTGAAGACATTTATAGTCCTCTACAGAAAATTGTCTGTCTATAATTAAGCAAAGTGCTTCATCTGGACTATACGGATGACATTCGCTTTCTCTATTGGACTGAATCATATTTGCAATTGATGTCGCTTGAGTGGGATCTTTCATGCATTCTTTAATTATGAACTCCAAGTCACTAGCAGTGTTTTTATGTAGTCTATTTCCTTCTTCATTCTTTAAAACATTAGTAAACACTTTTGTAAGTTTTGTAACTGGATGGTCATCCAGTACATCAGCAAGCCGTTTTCTTTCACGACGCTGTTGCCGACTACTTAATTCATCATATGCTTTGGAAGTGGATGGAGCAGTAAGTAAAGGTTCAAAACTTGGTTCTGACTCGCAAGTTGTCGGTTCAGTACTGGGTTGTAATAATGGTGGTTCAAAACTTGGTTCTGACTCGCAAGTTGTCGGTTCAGTACTGGGTTGTAATAATGGTGGTTCAAAACTTGGTTCTGACTCGCAAGTTGTCGGTTCAGTACTGGGTTGTAATAATGGTGGTTCAAAACTTGGTTCTGACTCGCAAGTTGTCGGTTCAGTACTGGGTTGTAATAATGGTGGTTCAAAACTTGGTTCTGACTCGCAAGTTGTCGGTTCAGTACTGGGTTGTAATAATGGTCGAAAAATTATCAGAGGTGTTTCACTCGATGGTTCACTTGGTGGTTCACTCGATGGTTCCCTCGATGGTTCACTTGATGGTTCACGCGATGGTTCACTCGATGTTGGCCTACTCGATGGTTCAGCTTGCGATGAATCAAGATCAAATTTAGTCGAAAGCCAGTTAGTGTTTCTTTTAATGAATATAGGTCTAAAGCGTTTATTAATCTGATACAATGTTTCGCATTTACATAAAAAATTAGTAACTGTTTGTTGGTTGCTTTTCAAGTTATTCTTAATTATGTCTGGGATGCCTTTTGGGTAAATAGCGTTCAAAACAATATTGGTGCGCTCTTTGACAGTTAAATCTAACGGTCTTTGATTTGATTTCCTAGATCGAGCAGTATTTTCTAATATTTCTAACAATTGCAAACGTGTTAGAGCTTCTGGTTTGTTTTCATGTACATTTTCATCTCCTAGTATGTTGACAGATGCTCCCGGAGGATGAAGAGCACCAAAATTTGCCACTCGCTGACCAGCATGAGGGTTGGCGCCCTCATGCCCCCCTAACATTAAGTCCCCCAGTCGAGGCCCGGGAAGACATCCCCCCGCAGAATGGGTCAGTTCCTGCGGAGGCGAAGTAGCGCCATGGGTCTTTGACGGCTCCATGACACCTCACCCCCGCTCCTCCAGACATCACGTAATGATATTGGGTTTTAGCCTAAGCCTAACGAGGGCGGACCCCTTCCCAATATCACGTGATGTCTTTCATTGGATAACCAACATAGAAATGTTGAAAATCTCTCGAGAGGGACGTTAGCATCACAACAACAACGCAGACTTTCAGAATCCATACTAACACTTTATAACATTTATATGATTTTTAAGCTGACAATGTTAGTCTCCTACACCTCCCCACATTTCAATGGCTAGCTCCCCTCCCCTGAAACTTCTGGTACTAAGTCTGCTGCACCTCTTCAACATGCAAAACTTCCTAGTTGAGCAACCCTACACTTCAATTTAATTGCCCCCCCCCCCCCCCCCCCCAAATGAAATTTCTGGTACGAAGTATCTTGCACCTCCCTAACATGAAACATGCAAAACCTAGTTCAACAACCCCACACTTCAATCTCCTGCTTTAGACCCCCCGTGCGTGCCCCTTTCACCACCTCCCCAAACTGCAAAAATTTCTAGTCTGACCAAATTAACGATTAATTCAATTCAATTAAATTTATTTATTTAAGATAACAATGATCCACATGGTTAGTAAATGATTATGATTATTCTTAATCAAAATGTTTGATTAATATTATTAATTAATCATAATTAAAAAAAAAATATATTTAATAATTAATCAGATTAACTTTTTAAAACAATAAAAACACATTTCAGTATAACACATCTATACTTATAATAAATCTGTAGAGAGGTCAATTCTGTACATGAAATATATTTTCAAAATAACTATCAGGGGGTGATTAGTGATCGATACTGATGCCAAAAATGCAATCACTAAAATTTTTGTCTGTCTGTCTGTCTGTCTGTCTGTATGTTCCTTATAGAAACAAAAAGTACTCGACGGATTTTAACGAAACTTGGTACAATTATTCTTCATACTCCTGGGCAGGTTATAGGATACTTAAGAATTCCCACGGGAATGGGAATTAGCGGGAAAATCCTTTTGTATGAAAAATCTAAACCGCTTAAGTTAGACGCTTGAAATTTGGCATGCAGGTACCTTAGTAAGCTGAAAGCTTATTTACAACAGGATATTGCAAAATTCCCACAGGAACGGGAGTTAGCGGGAAAAAACATTTGTATGAAAAAATCTAAACCGCGTAAGATAGACGCTTGAAATTTGGCATGCAGGTACCTTAGTAAACTTAAAGCTTAGTTACAACAGGATATTGCAAAATTACAACGGGAACGGGAGTTAGCGGGAAAAAAAATTGTATGAAAAAATCTAAACCGCGTAAGGTAGATGAAAGGGGTAAAACGGGATCCACGCGTACGAAATCGCGGGCGACCGCTAGTTTCATACTATAATTAAATTATATTTTGCTATTATATTCAATTAAAATTAATTAACAGATTTTACTAGTCAATGATTTTCAAAATATTTTGAGAAATTAGTTAAACGTTATACGAAAAATTTGACAAAATTTGATAGGTGACACAGAAATCATCTTAGCTGAAAACATAATAATGTACAATTTTATTTCACAGAAAACAAAAAATACTCAAGTGACAACCCTAGCCTGAAAATTTTGATTTCCATATCTCTGAACTCCTACATTGTTTTTGCATGAGATTTTTATATTGAATAAGTAATATATAAATAAGACTTTTGGACTTTAAATTGGCTGCCAATTTTCTACTCTTTATAAGAAAAAAAATATTTTCATAATTAGGTATAAATGGCAACTAATTGCATTTAATTTTATTTTTCTAACATCATGGTCACTTTTATACACTAACAAACTGAAGTACTAAATATTGATGACTACAATCTTGGCTAAAAAATGGTTCTTAGGCATAATTTTGTGTTTCTATGGTAACTATGGATTTTTCTCGAGTTTCTTATTTACTCAAAAACTAAGCAACAGAAACCTATGGTTACTTCTACAATGTTGTATTTCTCAATAAGAGCTATCCAATGAGCTCATAAAACATGGATGTCCGCATCTAAGCCAAAATAAAACACTGTGCGGTGGCGTATGCGTCGCGCGCGCTCACGGATGCCGAGAAAAACTATTCACAAATACATAAGGAAGCACTCGCTATTATATTTAGTGTCAATAAGTTTCATCAATACTTATATGGGCGTCGGTTTACCCTTAGAACAGATCATAAACCTTTAGTTTCTATTTTTGGTCCGAATACAGGCATACCAACTATGATAGCTAGTCGCATGCAAAGGTGGGCAATTATTTTATCTGCATATACATTCGACATAGAATACGTACGCACGGATAATAATGGTGCGGACGGGTTCTCTCGCCTGCCTATACACACCTATACATGAGAAGGGGCTAAATAAACAATGCACACCAGAACAAACTTACTTACACTTTGCACAAGAAGCTTTGATGTTAGACTATCACAAAATAAAACGAGAAACTATACGTGACCCATTCCTATCAAAGATATTGAGTTTTATTAGAGACGGCTGGCCACCTCAGTGCGACATTACTAATTTACAGCCGTTCTTTAATAGAAGGAGTGAACTATATGAGGAACTAGGGTGTGTTATGTGGGGACATAGGCTAGTGGTTCCCGAGAAATGTAGGGAAAAAGTATTAACTATGATTCATGAACCCCATATGGGAATTGTAAAATCCAAAGCGTTGACTCGTAGTTATGTTTGGTGGCCCGGGGTGGACGAGGCGGTGGAGCGGCTGTGCCGGGCGTGCGCGGTGTGCGCGGCGCAGGCGGACGCGCCGCCGCGGCAGGCGCCGCGCCTGTGGCGCTGGCCACACAGGCCTTGGACCAGACTACATCTGGATTTTTTGGGTCCGATCGCGGGCATTACATACTTGGTTGTTGTGGACGCCATGTCTAAATGGATTGAGATTTTTAAGGCTAACAGTACTAACGCGACATCACTAATACACAAACTAAGCGAGCTTTTTGAAGTAAAACACGCCCAAGTTGGTTAAGCACTGATTTATTATTCCGATACCCGCACACATTCAAATATAAAACAATGTAAATATACCACATCCTTCCCCTTACAGGAAGAGAAAAAAAAACCAATCGGTTAAGGTTTAAGAAATAGTAAAACAAAAATAGGTATGATGTACATAGTTATAACTACATATAAGTAACATCAACTTAGCTTAGTAATAATATAATTAAATACTTAAGTCTATAACATAAACTTAATCTATACATACAATCAACCATATGTTTTTGGTTCAACACCGTAACTATTTATTTGACGTACCAAAAATAAGATTTGTAAGCATTCGTGCAGTTCTTTCCCTAGACCTTTCTATGGGTACTTTAGGAGGAGACGGCGACGTAGCCTCATCACTGCTAGTATTATACCATTCGCTGTCCGATACAGTGACTTGCGCACTGCTCGGCTCACCCGGTGACTCCTGCGAACTATTGGACGGCTGACGATTAATTTCTTCACCTAATACCTTCCTACGCCTGCGACGAATGCTTGGCAAAGCCATTGAATTATTATTTAAAGAGGGAGTAATGTTATTAGTGGTGCGAATAAAACTGCTCGGCGCTTCTTGCCTTGATGGTAGTCGCAGAATTAGCTGACAGCGCGTACGCCGGTATCTATTTCCGTTCTCATCCTCGACTATATAAGATCGCGGCTCAGCTGCAAAACTAACAACCGTTACTAATTTCCTTTGACCGTTACATACTAAAGTTACTTTATCACCCAGAAAAAGGTTTTCAAGTGGCCTTGCCGATCTATCATAATGATATTTAGTGTTTTGTTTTTGTGTCATCATAGATTTATAATTACGCTCGTTATTTACCGGCTCAGTCAACAATTCCGTTTTTATAGGTAATTTAGTTTTTAAACGCCTACCCATAAGCATTTGCGCCGGCGAATCTAACCCGTTTCTAGGTGTCGCCCTATAATTTAATAAACTGAAATTAAAATCGTGACCTGAATCTATGCACTTTTTTAACATATTTTTTACAGTTTGAACAGTTCTCTCGCTTTTGCCGTTCGACTGTGAATAATAAGGCGTCGATGTGACATGACGCACTTCCCATTCCTTCAAAAACTGTTTAAATTTGTTCGAACCGTACGCCGGTCCATTGTCTGTAACTCAGCCGGTATACCGTGTCGGGCGAACTGTGACGTCATAAAATTTATAACTTGCTTACTACTCATTCCCGTCAATTCTTGTACTTCAACAAAATTGGAAAAATAATCTACGAGAATAATGTACCTCTTTCTTTTGTACTCAAATATATCGGAGGCCAGCTTGTGCCAAGGCAGCGCCGGCACCGCGTGCGGCTCGAGCGGCTGGCGGCGGGGCCGCGGCGCGTGCAGCACGCACGCCGCGCAGCCCCGCACGGCGCGCTCCACGGCGCCCGCCAGCCCCGGCCAGAACATCACCTCGCGCGCGCGCCGCTTGCAGCGCTCGATGCCCAGGTGGCCCTCGTGCACCCGGCGGAGCATCTCCGAGCGCAACTGACGCGGAATAAATATGCAATTCCCTTTAAAGATTATACCGTCTACGTAGTGAAGTTCATCCTTGTATGACCAAAAAACACTAATTTTGTGATTTACATCGCGCCTATGTTTTGGCCACCCGTTAAGTATGTATTTAATGAGACGCTGACAATCGATATCTTGTTCGGTTTCTGGTAAAAATGTAATAACGATATCTGGCAACCCAGAAGCGTTGTATGCTCTATGGCCCCTCTCTATGGTCTCTTTTTCCTACCATTCAAGTGTGTGCACATGGTTGTAAATTATCTTCTCAATAAATAGAATATCACTGAAGTTAAGTGTCTTTTGTACCTGCCGCATCACTCTGTTCATGGTCCTTCAGAGCTGGATGCAGGAGTCTGTACTGAGAATCTGTACTTAAAGCAGTTTTTTTCGTGTTGTGTGCTGCCGGCCCGGGGTGACGTTAACGCATTGCATACCACATATTGCGTGCTTTCAAAATGCCCCTAACCGGCGAGGATACCAGCAGTGATTTTGCTCATCAAGACAAGCAAAAATTGATAAATGTGAGAAGATACATCAAAGGCCGCATATCACTTGTGGAAAATGAGCTGGGGGACATTTCTACCGTAAAATCCACCGCCATGTTGGATGTTGCCGCCGAACGAATTAGCAGTCTTTTTACGAGATTGGAGGACGTCAATCTCAATTTGGAATCGATGGATACTTCAGAGACCGCTGAGGGATCGAAAATCGAGTCAAGGTGTCAAAGAATACTAACTGACATTCGTGAACGTCGTGAGGCGCTGAAGCATCATTGTAACTCATCGGCGAGTGACTCCGGATCGACGCAAGAGCACCAGCATAAACCGAATCTTCCCAAGATATCGTTGCCCAAGTTCAGTGGAAGTTATGGAGACTGGCTGTCGTTCAAGGATTTATACGTCACTATGGTACACGGAAATGAAGATTTAAGTCCCGTGCAGAAGTTCTATTACTTGAAGTCGTGTTTGGTCGGCGAAGCTGCCTCTTTGGTTACGACTTTGGAATGTACGAACGAAAACTACGTGAAGGCATGGTCTGCGATTACATCAAGATATGACAATAAGGTTCTTATAGCTAATTATCATTTGCAACACATTTTGTCTTTACATAAAGTCAATGGTAAATCTTATACACTAAGACAATTAACAAATGATTTTATGCAGTATTATAACTCACTATTATCACTGAATATTTCAAACTTGCAAGATATTATTCTCATACATATTTTGTCAACAAAAATTGATTACAGTTCTTTGCGTGACTTTGAATTGCAAAGAGATTCCAGTGATTTCCCTAGTTTGCAACAATTTCTTAACTTTATACAGCAGCGCTGCCAAGCATTAGATATGCTATGCCGTGATGAAGCAGTGAGCACTACAAAGGTTGTGCCTCCGGCAAAAAGCACTAGTCATGTGACTGTTGGCAGCGGCAGTAATGCAAATGGTAAGTTATTTTCTTGTTTGTACTGCAACAAAAATCACTCAACTTACAAGTGTTTTAAATTCATTAAATTAAGTCCCAATGACAGACAGACATTTGTTAACAAAACTAATTTGTGTGTTGTTTGTTTATCAGATAAACATTGTACTAGCAATTGCACATCCAATATTGTCTGTAAAAAGTGTTTACAAAAGCATCATCACTTATTACATCTTGATTCGCAGACATGTAATGAGACTTCTGCCCGTAGCTCTACTTCAAATGATTCTCACATCAATTCCCCGAGTAATGTTGTAATGACATCTTCAATAGTTACACAAAAAAGTACCTCTGTATGTCAAGTGTCCCTTCTGCCCACTGCATTAGTGAATGTGTGTGACAGTGATGGTAAGCGATATGACTGCACTGTGCTTTTGGACATAGGTAGCCAAAAGAATTATATTAGTTCTGCGTTTGCTAATAAATTGTACTGTGTTAATTTTGAAGATGCTAGTCAAACTGTGGCGGGGGTGGGAGGTCATACTTGTAAAATAAAGCATAAAGTTGCACTATCAGTTTATTCTAACTGTTCTGATTTTAAATATTGTTCAGAATTTGGTGTGTTAGATTTTATTACTGATCCTTTACCAATGGTCAATGTGTCTAAAGGCACTGCCATCTCTCATGCATTTGCATTTAGCTGACCCTAATTTCAATATATCTAAGGACATTGATATGATTCTTGGTGTTTCATGTTTTGCAAAATGTCTTCGAGAAGGCAAGATCGATCTAGGTCCAAATATGCCCACATTAATAAATACTGAATTTGGTTGGGTATTTTGTGGTGAATTGTCTGTGGTAGGTCAACATGTTTCAGGTTTAAAAAGCCAATGTCATTTGTCTGTCCTACATAACGACATTAAAAAATTTTGGCAATTAGAAGAAATGCCTAATGATAATATGTTGTCATTTCAGGAGAAAAGGTGCGAACAGAGCTACCTTGATTCTGTGTCCAGGGATGAAGAAGGAAGGTATCATGTCGATTTGCCAATAAACAAAGAACTTCTACCAAAACTAGGTAATTCTTACAATGTTGCTTTTCGTTGTCTTATGTCATTGGAGAAAAAATTCCAAAATAATTCTGACTTTTTTAAGGCCTATAAAGCTTTTATTGAGGAATTTCTTAAACTTGGCCATGCTCACTTTGTTCATATAAATCCACACAAAAGTGATGAAATTGAATATTACATGCCTCATCATGCTGTCTTGAAGGAAAGTTCCTCTACTACCAAGCTTAGGATTGTATTCAATGGTTCTCAACCCACTTCTACGGGCTTGAGCTTAAATGATGTACTTCTTGTGGGTCCTGTTGTTCAACCTGACATGTTTACCATACTTCTGAGATTTCGTACCTATGTTTATGTTTTTGTGTCTGATATAACTAAAATGTACAGGCAAATTCGAGTGAAACCTCAGTATCAAGCACTTCAGCGCATCCTGTGGAGAGATGATCCATCGCATGATATACAGTGTCTTCAGCTGGATACTGTTACATATGGAACAGCATCAGCCAGTTACCTTGCTACACGGACATTGGTGAAATTGGTTGAGGATGAAGGTGATAATTTTCCATCTGCTTCTAAGGCATTACTTCAAAGTACCTTCGTTGATGACATTTTGCATGGCGAGAATGATCTTTCTTCTGCATTAAATACCATAAATGAGTTGCAAGAGTTGTTAGCTAAAGGAAGGTTTGAATTGCACAAATGGTACTCTAATAGCTCAATGTTAATGTCGCAATTTCCTCCTGAAAAACTTGAAAAATGTCATTTTTCCTTTGACAATAAAGAAGGTTCTTGTATTAAAACGCTAGGTTTGAAGTGGGAGCCAAACTCAGATAAATTTCAGGTCGAGGTACCTAAATATACTTCCACTAGTCATACCAAAAGAAATATTTTGTCTGATATTGCTAAGGTCTATGATCCCTTGGGTTTTATTGCTCCAGTTACAGTCTATGCTAAGTTGATAATGCAAGATATCTGGAAGGCAAACGTTGACTGGGATTCTGAGGTGCCTGACGCTATTTTATCTAAATGGAAATTTTTTTGTGCCAATCTTGAATGCTTGAATGTCATTTCAGTGCCTCGTCTCATGGTTAATACTGACGCAGAGAGGGTTGAGCTTCATGGCTTCGCAGATAGCTCCACGAAGGCGTATGGCTGCGTCGTGTACATCCGCTGCAGTTGTCCTGAAAAAACTACAGTCCACTTAGTATGTGCGAAGACAAGAGTTGCTCCTCTCAAACCTGTCACTCTGCCTAAGTTAGAACTTTGCGCTGCACTGTTGCTTGCTAAGCTTATGAGCACTGTTTCCAAGACTTTAAATATTAGTTCTGAGAACTCATTCTATTGGACTGACTCCATGATTACCCTGTGTTGGATACAGAGTGATCCCGCTAGACGAGATGTTTTTGTATCGAATAGAGTTGGCCAAATACAAAATTTGTCTCCTAAAGACAATTGGTTTCATGTAAAGTCTTCAGAGAACCCTGCTGACATGGCTTCACGTGGTTTGGAACCACAGGATCTTTCCAATTGCAAATTATGGTTTAATGGACCTAACTGGCTTTTTCAAAGTGACTCACCTTGGCTTCATTCACCTCAAGTGTTTTCTCAGGATGACTCAGTGGGTGTTGACACTTGTAATGACATGCCAAGTGTAGCACTACCTACCTTTGAGGAGACTAAAAACGATTTTCTTGAATTATTTGAGAGATATTCGTCTTGGAGTCGATTGGTTAGAGTCATGGCTTATGTACGTCGATTTATTAACAATATGAAAAATGCTAAATCTAAAATCACTGAATTTCTTACAAGTAAGGAGCTTAATCAAGCATCAAGTTGTATCATCAAATGCGTGCAGCATGCTCATTTTCAAAAAAATGCTAATGGTAATGTTTCCTCGGAACTTGGTTCAGGTTCTAAGTCTTTGAAGTTTTTAAACATATTTTCAGATGGCGAAGGAATGTTGCGCGTGGGTGGTCGTTTACGTTATGCTGATATCCCTGTTGATCAAAAATTTCCATTGCTACTGCCAGCACGTTGTCATGTCACTGACTTGTTGATTAGGTATAAGCATGAGAGGTTGTTGCATGCTGGAACGCAGACGACTTTGTCCAGTTTACGAAGATTTGTGTGGCCGCTAAACGCTCGAAATTCTGTGCGTCATTTCATACACAAGTGTGTACGTTGTTACAGGTTTAAGGCAGAAACTGCTTCACAAATAATGGCTGACCTACCCAAATGTCGTATTACAACCTTCTCGACCCTTTCTGTTCACAGGCATAGATTTTGCTGGACCGCTGTTTGTCAAAGTTGCTCGTATAAGGAAACCTATTATAACTAAAGGTTATATTTGCCTTTTTGTGTGCTTGAGTACTAAAGCTATTCATATCGAACTAGTGTCGAATCTCACTACTAAGGAATTTCTAAATGCATTGCGTAGATTCATTTCTAGACGAGGTAAATGTGCTAAAATATTCAGTGATAATGGTACTACTTTTTCATGGGGCAAAAAATGAGCTTCATGAGTTATTCAACATGTTTAAGAACGATTTTGAACAAGTTTCAAATTATGTAATTTCAGAAGGTATTGAATGGCGGTTTATAATTCCTCATTCAGCTCATTGGGGCGGGTTATGGGAAAGCTCTGTAAAACTTGTAAAGCATCATTTAAAGAGAGTGTTAGGACACACTGTACTTTGTTATGAACATTTGTATACTCTCTTAACTCAAATTGAAGCTATTGTAAACAGTCGACCAATAACTCCATTGAGAGACTTGGATGGTGATGAGCAGTGTCTCACGCCTGCTCATTTTTTAATTGGGAGCAGTCTGACTTCGTTTCCAGAGGGTGATTTTGCAGAATTTCCTGATAATAGATTGGATGTATATCAACAAATATGTAAGCTACGGCAAACCTTCTGGAAGCGTTGGAAGACTGACTATTTAAATACATTACAAATGAGGTATAAATGGTACAAAGAAAACCCAGATTTAATGTTAAATAGTTACTATTGTTTTATTAAGGGATGATAATCAGCCACCAATGTATTGGCCATTGGGTCGTGTAGTTGAATTATATAAAGGTAAAGATAATCATATTCGAGCTGTTGTTGTAAAAACTAAAACTGGTTTGTATTCTCGACCTATTACAAAAATAGTCCCATTGCCTATTGAGCAAAATAATTAACTTAAGAACTGATAAATGTAATTTTATAATTACTGTCTAAACTGTAAAAGTTAAAAGGTTAATTATGCATTTGTTTAACTTTCATTATTAAAAACATAGTTTGATTTGTTTCTACACTATGAGTGTATACTATCTTGTGTATTAAACTAAATATTGTATACATAATTACATGTTATATTTAAAGGATTTACAATAAGTAAAACTTGTTTACTACTAGTATGTAACTGGTAGGCTATTATAGCTCGTAGGACACCGTATGGTTGTGTACTTATGTATGATGCCAAGAGCTTGTACTTATGTATGACGCCAAGAGCGCTTAGGTTTGTTGAACTTACTTACCTTAATTAATCTCTTTCTTGGTAAGTGCATTTCTGTAGGTGTATTTCATTGCTAAAGTATTATATTGCAAAATGTAAGTTGTAATGTTAGAACTTTAACTTCTTTGTTTGAAGATTGAAATGTAATTTCAATGGGGCGGGTGTATGGTAAAAATGTAATAACGATATCTGGCAACCCAGAAGCGTTGTATGCTCTATGGCCCCTCTCTATGGTCTCTTTTTCCTACCATTCAAGTGTGTGCACATGGTTGTAAATTATCTTCTCAATAAATAGAATATCACTGAAGTTAAGTGTCTTTTGTACCTGCCGCATCACTCTGTTCAGTTTCCGATCTTATTAGTTGTAATTTAACGTCACTAAACTACACATTTTCAATTACAAAACACGTCTGAATATCCGTTTCTTCAGAGACGCGTTCACACATGACTTCACTTAGAGGAGCCCGCGATAAAGTGTCCGCAATGTACATAAACTTCCCAGGTGTGTAAGTGACTTTAAAATCAAATCCCTGCACTCTCATCATAATCCGTTGTAAACGGGTCGGCACAGAGGTTAAGGGTTTAGTAAACAAAGCTTCCAATGGTTTGTGGTCAGTTTGTACTGTAACATCAGACCTACCGTATATGTACTGCCTGAAGCGCTCCACAGCAAAGACGATAGCAAGCATCTCCTTCTCTATTTGTGCATACCTGGTCTGCGTGTCTGTGAGCGTGAGCGACGCGAACTCCACGGGGCGGCCGGCCTGCAGCAGCACCACGCTGCTGGCGTCCACGGACAGCACCACGGCCTCCGTCGGCGAGTACAACGCCAGGACCGGTGCATCAGATAGCTTTTTCTTTAGGGAGTCGACCGCTTTGCAATGATGCGCCTCCCAAAGCCACTCCGCGTCTTTTTTTAACAAGCATCGTAACACATTGACGGATTCAGAATATTGAGGTATAAATTTCGATAGATAATTAACCATCCCTAAAAATCGTTCTAATGATTTTTTATCTGACGGATAAGGCATGTCCAATATAGCCTTGATTTTAGAATCATCCGCACTCATTCCATCAATATCAAATTTGTGTCCTAGGTATGTTATTTCAGAAACCCCAAACTTGCATTTATCACGATTAAACTTAATACCTACAGTCAACGCGCGCTGCAACAGAGCCTCTAACCTACTGTCGTGACCTGGTACGCCCCCAAACTATGACGTCATCAATGAACGATTCTACGCCCTCCAGGTCCTCCAAGTGTTGTCTGAGCTTGGCATGAAAAACTTCCGGGGCACAACTTATACCGTATGGTAAGCGCAAGAACTGATAACGTCCGAAGGGTATACTGAAGGTACACAGCTCTGCGCTGGCGTCATCGATCTGCACCATCCAGAACCCACAGCGCGCGTCCAGCACGCTGAACACGCAGGCGCCGCGCAGCCTCGCGGCCAGCTCCGGCACCGTCGGCAGCGGGTACCGCGCGCGGCGCACCGCTCGGTTCAAAGGTCTAGGGTCCAAACATACACGAATGCTACCATCCTTTTTAGCCACCTGTCCAATTTTGGTACTAAAATGTAAGTGCAAAACTAGTGTGTTATGCTTAAGCAATGTAATAGGTAGTACTCATCGACACCAAGAGATGGCGCTGTACGGTTTTAGATCGCGGTATTGTTTTATTTTTTCTAGTCTATATAAGCATTTGGTGTCATGAGGATTTCGTTCGCTCTTTGAATAAACCTGGTGTTGTTTTCAAAGCAGTTGGTTTTATTTAGTAGATTTGGGCCCTTATTTTACATGGTCCTTATCGACTCGGATTTAAGACACAAGTTCGTGTCTTCCGGCGACTTTTTGCAACACTGCATAGAAACCAGTGACGGATCGTTACTGAAGTGCAGACCAGTCTCGACGGGTGGAGGTGTACTTTGGTGGACAGGCGCTCACCGGCGCTAGAGGGCGCTGTTGCTGCAAATTGGTGTGCAAAGGTGCCGGAGGAGACAATTTGGACGGCGCGGCGGCAATATTGTGACGTGCGTGAATAATCCAAGTGATCAGTGTGAGTGAGGTGCATAACTGTGAGTACTTTTAAATTATTTGGAACTTCAAGAATATTTTGCAAGTTGAGAAATTAACCGGACTTAGAAAAATTTGGAGTTGTTTCAATCACTTATTGGACTTAGTAATATTTAGAGTAACTTTAGTTAAGACTTAGCAATAATTAAGTAAAAAGTGGTGAGACGGGGAACCTATGCCCGATTTTATATCGATTTTGCATGTTTAAAACACTTGTAAAAATTTTAGCTTCTTAACCTCCTGAGACCCAGACCCCTAAAAATTGTCGAATTGTCTTGAATTTTGGAAGGCAGGCTAAGTTTCATATGTACAACTAACAAAAAATGCGAAAAAAAATCTAGCCCCCCTACATACGCCAAAATGGGGGGTGTCACCAGTGACACTACGGGTTTCAAAGACATTAAAACGGGCTTGAATTAATTAATATTTTAATTACTTCAGGTATGGTAAAATAGGTGTTTTTAGTTTCAAATTGATCTGCAATTGTTTAGAATCATATAAGATTTACTTTTATTGAACTTGTTATTACAAACTTTAATTTAACTTGCAATAAAAGTGTGAATGTATGTTTGAGTAAAATCTTGGAATTGAATTGAAGCTGAATTAGAGCTACTTCCTGCCAACCGATTGAGCTGAAATTTTGCATAGACATGTAACTCAGATGAGACTTCAATATAATGAGATCATGGAGCTGATCTGATGATGGAGACGGAAGGTAGCCATAGAAACTCTGTGACTAAACGATGTAACTCTGTCGAGTTTTGACTCATTTGATTGGTATTGACAAGTACTCTGGTCTTGGATGATATCCAGGGTCTGATCTGAGGATGGAGCATCAATTTATTCATCATCTGTCTCATCAAAGTTGCATAACATTGACTTGACGTTACCATCAGACAATCCTAAAAAGGACCATAATTCAAGTCACGAGTGCCCAAAGTGTCACCAGTGACACTCGAATTAATTGACGAAAATACTTATTACAATAGAAACATTTTAATAGTTTTATCGCACAATCTGAGAGATATATTACCGTAGCACACAGAAAACACAAAACAATACCAAAAAACTTGTTTTAAATAATATTTTCTTTTCTTGGAATGTGTCATGTCGGAGGTCGCGCGAATTCAAAATTTCAATTAATGTTTACAAAATCAAAAACCCTTTCGTGCGAGGCGTAGCAATTTTTTGGATATGTGACATATTCCAACGTTTCACACACTTTTATTAATTTTCATAAATACCAATAAATGGCGCTGTAAAAAAAATATATACTCAAGTGTCACGAGTGACACCGGGGGTCTCAGGAGGATAACTACTTGAAAATTATAACTTTGTGCATATTGTTAACACAGTAATTGCTTCACAATGGAAGAATTGTATAAGTTACAGTTTGATAAATACAAGTCAATTGATAAAGCTACAGAAAATCACCTAGAGACAGAATTAAGTTATCATATTTGCAAACTAGGTTGGAGGCTTTGGACAATCAATGGTCACAATTTATTTCAACGCATGAAAACATAATTCGTTTAGTCACAGGAAAACATTCGGGAGATCAGTACTTTAAAGATAACGTTTATGAAAATGCCGAGGAATTATATTTTGCTTATAAGTCTGAGTTAAAGGAAGCCATTGATTGTTTAACACCAAATCAATCAACATGTAAGGGACAGGTTCCATCCGATTTGAGTCAATCTAATGAAAGTTCATTTGTAAAACTACCACAAATATCCATCCCTAGCTTTTCGGGCTTATATTGCGAATGGACCACATTTGAGGATTTGTTTTTGTCATTGATCGATAGAAATGCCCGCTTAGATGATGTGCAAAAAATGCATTATCTTAAGAGTCTCTTGACAGGTGAGGCAGAACAACTTGTTCGACATATACCAATAACCGCTGGTAATTATAAGCAATGTTGGTCTCAGTTAAGCAGCAGGTACAAAAACAAGAGATTTCTATCAAACACCTTACTAAAGCGACTCATAAGTCAGCCAAATGTCGTAGAATCTTCGACAGCTATAAAGGGTCTTTTAGACACAACTGTTGAGTGTTTGAATGGTCTGCAAAATCTCAGTGTCGACATCAGTACGTGGGACATTATAATTATTTATATAATTGGTTCTAAATTAGATGCAGAGTCACGAAAGCAATGGGAATCGAAGATAAGTTCAAATGATAGTTTGCCAAAGTTTTCTGAATTTAAAGAATTTTTAGAAGCCAGATTTCGTGCTCTTGAGTTTTTAGATCCAAAAGCTAATATTAAGTCTAAGCAAAACAGCACTTCTCATTATAATAAACCAAAAGTTATGCATGTAATCAACAATGATGATAACTCTAAGTCTGTAATTTCATGTTCATTTTGCAAAGAAAATCATAAAATCGCCAATTGTAAACAATTTGCAAAAGAGAGTTACGATTCGCGTCACAGTTTCGTTCAAAACAATGGACTTTGCTTTAATTGTTTGGGGAATAGAATAGAATAGAATAGAATACCTTTATTCAGCATCAACATTTATGTGCATACATGTACAGAGCTCAGCGAAAATCGTGACATGATGACACACACAAGTCGTCAAGTCACGAAGCTGGTTTTCAGCGGGTACCAACATGGGGGTTATTACGCCAATTAAGCGCCCTTTTGACAGTGACGGTTTATCAATATAAAATATTACCTTTAAAATTCGTGTCGATTCGTAACGCTTCCTGGCAAAAAGGCGCGCAACAGAGGGCGCTGCAGTTAAAATAAAATATTAATTTATTTACAAATACAAAATAAAATAAAATAAAAAGAAGACCTAAAATATGACATTTACAAAATATTTATAGAAATAAACACCACAATTGTTCCAAGTACCCACACTAAACAAAATAACGAGACCAGAACACAATCAGTTAACGGTATAATTATTAAAAAATAATAATAATAAAAAAATAACGGTATAACGTTTTTACTATAAAAATAACTTTAATACTTAAATGATCTGTGAGGCGGCTTCGGACTGCTGACCTGTCGTTGTGTTGATTCGGACCGTAAAAAAAGAGAAAAGAACATTAAAAAAAAAGAAAAAGTCAATAGTGAAAGGACGCTGTGTTTTTCTGATTTGATACGAAATACGTGCTATAATGTTGATGCGAAAATTTTCACTGTGCGAAGCGTCTCAAAACAAAACAAAACCCGGCGGAAACCGGAAAGGTGTGAGGTGCAAAATGTGACACACGTCCTGCAGGGCAGATGCTATTATGGAGTAAGAGGAGCGAGCAACTACGGCGAGCACGACGCGCAAAGTCCCCTGGTGAGTCCAAAGTAATTTGTGCCAGTAACATGTATCACACAACAAAGATCAACCATCACTGTGATCATACTCGACAGGGCGCGCCCAGACTTCGGCCGAGAGATATAAAGCGACCATGCTGAAGCTGTCCCAAAAGCCATCTGACTGTTAATTACGGCGGGATCGACCCGTCAACCCCTGCAAGCGCGACGACGACATATAGGTATGCGATACAATGCCATCTGCCCTCTGTGACGTGAGCAAGTATTTCTTGACATGTGATCTAAAAGTGTGTTTTGTTTGCAGGTTGCGCAAAGGAGGTGGCAGGTCGCTCCAACACCGTGTGGCAGCAAATCTGAAAGATCCCCTCAACGCCACGGTGCGATGCTTTGGAGTGGCAAAGATGTGTGAGCAGACCCTTCTGGAGTGACCCTCCCTGCTCCCGGCCCAGTCAAGCTTATCGTACAAATACCTTGGTCTATGTGTGGCAATGATACCAAACATCATGGTAGCAAGATGTAATTTTCTACGAGCAGCCATTTTCAATATATTGGCAGCGTTGAGAAATGGGGTGACATGTGCTCGAGGTGGCACTGTGAAGCAGAAGCGGGCACAAGCATTTTGCACTCTTTGCACCAGCTTGGCAGACCTGGCCATGAGACAGGGTCCATACACAGTGTCCGTGTCCATGCGAGGGACTCACATAGTGCAATTCGTATACTCTCGCATAGGTATGGCCTTAGCTTGTATAATATTTTGAGTCTGTAGAAGCAGTTTCTTGCGCATTCAGTAACGTGGGTTTCAAATCTTAGCTGGCTCTCGAAAATGAGTCCCAGATTTCTAACCTTATCTACTTTCTCGATCTGTTCTCCATTAATCTGGATATCGAGAGACTTATTCGCTAGTTTGATAGTGTTTTTAGGGGTTCCTATCAGTATTAACTGAGATTTTTTTGGGTTGAGGGTAAGACCGTTCGAGACGCACCAAGCGGAAACCCTCCCCAAGTCATCATTTACCTTGATCACAGCTGCGTCACACTTATCAGGCTCAAATGGAAGGTATAATTGCAAGTCATCTGCATAAATGTGATAGTTGCAATATTTGATGCTATTTATGATGTCAGCACTGTACAAGATGTATAAAATTGGCCCTAATATCGAGCCCTGGATAATCATAGTAGTAGGGGAGTAATCATTCAATTAAATACTGCCGCACCAATTCAACTTGTCGTATTTGCAATAAAAAACATCACTCACTATTACATCCCAAGTCTAATTCAAACTTCACTGCAACAACAAAGAAATTTAATTCAGCAGTTGAAGTCAACACAGCAGCCGTGTCTACGGTTCAGGCACAGCTGTCAGAGGGTGAACCAACCACTTCCAATGTAGTCACTCACTTTTCTAAAGAGTCGATGTCCGTGCCTACTCAAGTTTTGTTAGCAACAGCTCTAGTCGAAGCACAGACTAGCAGCGGCTATGTTCAACTGTTGAGGGTGTTATTGGATCAGGGATCCCAAGCATCATTCATAACCGAATCAGCAGTTCAGTTATGGGCTGAAGAAAATACCTGTTAAGTCAGTTATATCAGGAATAGGCGGAGATCAAAGCTCCTTAGCTTCCAGGTTTGTCGTAATGGTAACGATTCAATCCCGCTTAGATTCAAAGTTTAGCGTCCAAGTAAGAGCTTATGTGCTAAGCACTATAACGTCTCTACTGCCATCAGAGAAGCTTCACCAGTGTCAATGGCCAGAGTTTCAAGCGGTCACATTAGCTGATCCAGAGTTCCACACGCCAAGTAAAGTGGACATGTTACTTGGTGCAGAAATTTATGGCCTAGTCCTGAGGGAAGGTATTATAAAGGGACCTAGAGGGACACCTACCGCTCAAAATACTGTGTTGGGCTGGATCCTATCTGGACAAACTGGATATGAGCAGAATAACATTCACTGTCATCATGTCGTAAGTGGCTCTACTAATCAGGCGGATGATAATGAATTACTTAGGCAATTTTGGGAGATAGAAAGCATTGTTCCCAAAAGGATTCTGTCTGAAGATGAACAACGTTGCGAAGAAATATACAAAGCGACCACAAGCAGAGACCAGAGTGGGCGCTACGTTGTGAATCTACCATTTCGCAGTAGAGATCCCAAATCCCAATATGGGAATTCTAGAGAACTTGCAATCAAAAGATTTTTACTACTTGAAAATAAATTTAAAAGACAACCTCAAATCAAGGAACGTTACTCTGAGGTAATTCATGAATACTTAGAGCTGGGACACATGCAACGTATAGACAGCCGCGTTGATTCAAAGAGAGATACAGCCGTCTATTTGCCCCACCACGCTGTCATACGTGAAGACAAGTCTACGACAAAGGTCCGAATTGTATTCGATGCGTCAATGAAAGGCTCTAATGGGGTGTCTCTTAATGATGACCTTTTAGTAGGCCCTACTCTACAACCACCTCTACGACACACTATTATGAGATGGAGAATGCACCCAATCATAATTTGCGCTGACATTATAAAAATGTATCGGCAAGTTAAGGTTTCGGATGAACACAGCGATTTTCAGCGGATAGTTTGGCGAGATAATCCTGATTCTGAGTTAGAAGAATACAGATTGCAACGTGTTACATTCGGTACAGCATCTGCTCCTTACTTAGCAGTGAAAACACTGCAGCAAGTAGCAGAAGATGACGGTCAAAGTTGTCCAGAGATACGTGAAATAGTGAAGAGAGATTTTTATGTCGATGACTTGATGTCAGGGTGTCAATCAATAGAACAGGGACTTATGATCAAGGAAAAAATTACAAAATTACTTGACAAGAGTGGTTTTCAACTGCAAAAGTGGATTAGTAATGATCAGGAATTGAATCAACAAATTTCAGACACTAAAGGCGAAAAGAGAACTCAATTGGGAAAGGATATCAAGATAGACGAGGTTATAAAAATTTTAGGGCTGTCTTGGGATCGAGATACTGATAAGTTTAAGTACTCAGTGCAGCTGCCGACTCAACAAACACCAATCACAAAGAGAAGGGTGATTTCAGACATATCTCGTCTGTATGATCCGCTAGGTTGGGTGTCACCATGTGTGATTGTCTCTAAGATAAGATAAGATAAGATAAGATAAGAAAATCTTTATTTGACACAAAAAGAAAAAAATAGAACAAAGGAACTTAAAACTATACACGCATATTTTGTGTCAAAAAGGCGCTCGCTCAGCATTAATCGAGCCATGCGTGCATGCACGCGTGCCCCGACGCTGGTTTTCAGCGGGTGCCTCTTCTCCAACCAACATTTAAATTAAAAAAAAAATAACACTAAACAATACATTGACAAAGACATTGACAAAGAGGGCGCCACTATCTCACCACATAATAATTACAACAAGAAGAAAATAAAAATTAAATTATGAAATTAAAATATTGTACAACACTGGAGGCGACTCATGACGCTAGCCCAACAAAGGTTATGGCCAACCCAGTGTGCACCAATGCAAGCACAAAAACAAAAAAATCACACAATCACAATACACAGATTAACCAGACAAAAAGAAAATAAATTATATTAAAACTTTCAAACATTTATAAAATATTTAATTATAATAAACTATTTAAACACGCCTTTTCACTTCCCTTGTGAATGCCATAAAACTCAAAGGCATGAAACAGAGAAAGAAAAAAAAAACAATAATAATAAAAAAATAAAAAAAATTGTTGACGACGAATGAAGTATGACCTATGAAGAAGATTATGTCATTCATTGTATGAAGACCACCCACATGCATTGAAGACCGCGTGCTGCCACGCAATAAAAACGTGATTTCATTTTTGGAATTGGATTCCTGATTTTGATTGAAGAAAGTGATTTATAGACACACTATTTAAAGGTCAACCAGAAAATAAAATAAAGTAAAGCAGGCCCGAGACGACGCTAAACGAAGTGCTTGGCGTTTTGATTCCCACTCATTGCCTTGGTTATTATTGCCCATATAATATAAATATATTATTGCCCAATAATAAGATATTTATTCAAAAGCTTTGGCTTTCGGGAATTGATTGGGACGAAGAGTTGCCAGCGGAATTGTTGGATGAATGGCAAGCCTACAGATGTGACCTAGAGCACATTAGTAGGTGTCAAATTCCAAGATGGGTTGCAACTTGTCATGACAATAAGGTAGTAGAATTGCACGGGTTCTGCGATGCATCTACAGCGGCATATGCAGCTGCAGTATATGTCAGGGTCATAGATGCACAGGGTGAAGTGAAAGTAAGCCTAGTCACATCCAGAACTAAAGTTGCACCTGTGAAGCAGCAATCCATTCCCCGACTAGAGTTGATGGGAGCCGCTTTGTTAGTTGAGCTAATCACTGAAGTTGCAGAGGTAATGAACGTTCCGAAATCAAGTGTACGTGCTTGGACGGACTCATCAGTGGTTCTTGCTTGGCTTAGTGGTCATCCCTGTCGATGGACAACCTTTGTAGGAAACAGGGTTTCTCACATTATCTCCTTATTGGACAACACCCATTGGGCTCATGTGACGTCATCGCAAAATCCAGCTGACATTGCTTCTCGGGGATTAACTCCGCAAGAGCTTCATTGCAACGAGTTATGGATACAGGGACCGTTATGGCTTCAGGAAGAAACCATTACGTATACGCGGCCAAAATCAATCAGTACCAACATGGAAGAAAGAGTACTTAAATCACATGTAGTTACTGATAATGTCCCAGAGGACAAAGTTTGGACGAAGTTTTCATCGTTGCACAGATTAGTACGGGTCATAGCATTTTGCAAAAGGTTCTTAAATCTAACGAGAAAAGAAAATAAAAAGAATCAACATAAATCTTACCTAACAAGTGATGAAATATCAGAAGCTTTGAAGATATGTACGAGACAATGTCAACGGAAAGATTTTTTGGAAGAAATAGAGGATCTTAAAAGAACAGGAAAAGTGAAGAATAAAAGTAAACTAAAATGTCTAAATCCAATATTAGATAAAGATGATTATCTTGCGAGTAGGCGGAAGAATTACAAATGCTCAACTGGACGATGATGTAAAAAATCCGATCATCATCCCTCAGAAAAATCATTTTACGTACTTACTTGTTGATGATGCACACAAGAAGACCCTTCATGGTGGTCCATCCGTAATGCTCAATTACTTACGTTCAAAATATTGGATCATCTCAGGAAAGAACGTAACGAAGGATCATGTGCGCAAATGCGTCACTTGCGTGCGACATGCTGCTGTGACAAAGCCACAAATCATGGGTCAGTTACCGTCTTGTCGTGTAACACCAGCAAGAGCATTCTTGAGAAGCGGTGTTGATTTTGCTGGACCCATCAGCATCAGAATGTCCAAAGGTAGGGGCAACAAGTCTTACAAGGGATACGTGTGTCTCTTCGTTTGTATGGTTACCCGGGCTATTCACTTAGAAGTTGTAAGTGATTTAACTTCTGAAGGTTTTATTGCAGGATTCAAAAGATTTGTTTCAAGGAGAGGACTTTGTAGAGAAATATGGAGTGACAATGGCACAAATTTTGTAGGTGCGTCCAAAGAACTACATTCTTTAATTGTGCTTGAAAAGTCATCTGTAGCTCTTGAAATTCGGAGTTGGCTGAACGACAACAGTGTTACTTGGCATTTTATCCCTCCTCATGCACCCAACTTTGGTGGACTTTGGGAAGCCGGAGTTAAGTCTACCAAATTTCACTTGAGAAGGGTGATCGGTGATTCAACGCTTACCTTTGAAGAGATGACCACCCTACTCAGCCAAATCGAGGCTTGTCTTAATTCCCGTCCGATCTCCCAATTACCGAGTAACTGTGAGGATCCTATGCCCTTAACACCTGGACACTTTCTTATCGGCGAGCCCCTTGTCACTGTGCCTGACCGAGATTATCTCGAAATGAACATAGGAAGTCTGCGACGCTGGCAGGTTACACAACGTATGTTGCAAGGTTTTTGGCGGCGATGGTCAAATGAGTACCTTCTGCATATATGTTGCAACGGTACAAGTGGACAAATCGTACCCCAGAACCAGTTATAGGCGATATTATTTTAGTAAAGGAAGATAACCTTCCCCCGGCTCGTTGGCTCATGGGCAAGGTTGTCGAAAAGCATCCAGGTTTGGACGGAGTTACGCGGGTCGTATCTCTCAAATGCAATGGATCCATAATTAAGCGGCCTACATCCAAATTATGTATTTTACCTGTTAAATCCGAAACGTTTTAATTAAGTTTATATGTATGGTGAAGTTGGTGTACCTCATGATGATGGCCGAGTTTTGTTTGTATAAGTTTTTTATTTTTATTTGTATAAGGATATAAACAGATGTCCTTGGTGGGCGGAATGTCCAATTTTGGTACTAAAATGTAAGTGCAAAACTAGTGTGTTATGCTTAAGCAATGTAATAGGTAGTACTCATCGACACCAAGAGATGGCGCTGTACGGTTTTAGATCGCGGTATCGTTTTATTTTTTCTAGTCTATATAAGCATTTGGTGTCATGAGGATTTCGTTCGCTCTTTGAATAAACCTGGTGTTGTTTTCAAAGCAGTTGGTTTTATTTAGTAGATTTGGGCCCTTATTAAACAATTGCGTTTACCCAATCAGTCGGATGAGTCACTTTTCTTACCACCCCAATGCTTTCCATTCTCTTTAATTCTATCAATAACTAGCTGACCCGGCGAACTTTGTTCCGCCTTAATGGCAATCAATAATAATAATAAAGTAATAATACTTTTTTTTTAATTTCGAACGGGATAAAAAGTATCCTATGTCCTTCTCCTGGCTCTAAACTACCTCCCTGACAATTTTCAGCTAAATCGGTTCAGCCGTTCTTGAGTTATAAGTGGAGTAACTAACACGACTTTCTTTTATATATGTTACGGCTAAAGATAGTTGTGAACATAAACTTAAGTTTAGCCGGCTAAACTTAAGTTTATCTTCGAGAAGCAGCTAAAGTTCGATAGCATGTTAGTTTGCGTCGTGATATTCCATCTTTAGCCGGCTAATGTGCACATTAGCCAAAACGAAACGGCTAAAAATGTATTCGATGGGCGCGCCAGGCCGGCGGAGGGCTTGAGGGGGCGGTGGAGAGACAACGCGCGCGCAGTTTTATTTTGTTTTATTTTGTAATTTTAAATACCTACAGAAGATTCAATTGTAATGACCAAATGGCTCCTTATTATTTTATTTTAATGATTAGGTAGATATTATTATAAGTGACTAATATTTTGTTATTGTAATAATTGTAATTTTGAATACCTACATAGGTACATAAAAGTATGTGTAATGAAAGTGATTATTTTTTAACACGTTCCGCCGCGGTAACGGCACATACAGTAAAGGTGGAATTCATTCATATTATGGGAGTACGGGTCTCGCCGTTTTCACGAAAATCAATCTAAAAAACACTACGGCAACAACCGTCGATTTTACATTAGAGTTTCATAGAGAGCAGACTTGTTGTTGCAAAATATTGTGAACAACAGTACGGGTACATTTATGTGAAGATTGTTAGTGTCATATTGGACTGGAGTACAGCGTCGGAACGTGTTAATAAAGTTTTCGTGTCAAAATAGTAAACATTATTACATTGTTTCCTTTTCCATTTCCTTCTACATTTTTAGCCAAGGGCCTGCGGTTACACTTAAGTTTAGCCGGCTAAAGATAGAAGAAACTAACATTAACACCTCGTCGAAGATAAACTTAAGTTTAGCCGGCTAATCTTAAGTTTATGTTCACACCTATCTTTAGCCGTAACATATATATAGATTTATCTTTAAGGCCCAATGGTATTTTCCTCGTAGGTGAGATTACCGGCTGTACATTTTTGTCAATAACAATAGAATATTTACCTGGCAACTTTCCAAGTCCCTCAAATAAATTAGAATAATTATCGAGATTAATAGAATTAATACAATTTATCAATCCTAGAGTGATACATCCTTCCAATCCTAGAATATTTTGACAGTTTAACCCTCCGTGTACGAGGTGACTAAAAGTTACGTCCCGTACCAGGTGGGGTATGACATACCCCAATATACAAAGTGATAAAACTTTAATTAAAAATTTTTTTAGGTGATATTTTATATTGATTTACGAATGCTAATTAGGTGTAAGAAAAGCTCTGAGCTGAAAATAATATGTATTGTGTGTGTGTACATTTTTGCCATAAAAAAACAAAAAGACACAATTTCCGTTGTTCTTGTAATTTAGGAATCAGTTTCTTATGTATAATTTTTAATTAGTGCCTTTAATTATGACAACCGTTTTTATTTAACAAAGTACAAGATATTTACTTATAATTTAAAAGTAAATTAAAAACTGGAAGAGTATAAATTTATTTTGATCATCGTATTTTAATTTACCCCAATTCTGATGAAAGAAAATGAGTATGCTCAATGCATAAAATGGGAGCGTTACAATTTTATTTATTTATAAAATATGTTATTCCATTTCAGCAGCCCATACATTGTATCACCAAGTATAAATTGTAGCCCATAAGTGTATGTTCACATACATCTTCGGATCTCAGTACTAAACTTCCAGATTCGCACTAAAAGTCATCTCATTTGACTAAAAGTGCTTGAAAATTTCAGATTCCGTGAAAATCACGAAAAATATTATTTGTATTAAATTTTATTCAATTAACAAAGCTAAAAATATATAAATTACACCAAAACTGTTAGATAATTTCTAAAACTTTTTAACAACGTCCCGTACCAGGTGGGGTGTGTGATACCCACACGCACTTTAAAAGCATGTAACTCAGTTGGTAGTCACCGCTGGACTGATTTTGCAACGCTGATCGAAGCAGCAGCGCCATAATTCCAGCTACTGAGAATTACAAATTTAGCACTTGTAAATGTTTAAAATTATGACGATTTTTAAAGGACTGGGGTGTGTCACACCCCACCTCGTACAGCGAGAGTTAAATTGGCAACAACAAAAGGTAAATTATAAGGTTGATTACGATAAAATATGTTCAAATCAACAACACCCATAATAGGCAATCGATTACCTGTAAAAGAGTGCACTCGCTTAGTGAACGGTTTAAGTTGTTCAATAGAATAACCGAGGCACAGAAAATTTTCTTTAGAAATAACATTTATCATTGAACCTGTATCTATTTTTAACAATATTTGTTTACCTTGGCATTTTATATATTCAAACCACTCTTTCGATGACTTACTCAGTTTTTTGTCCTCCTTAATTGTGTCAATGTAAAACATATCGTCCTCACAGTCACTGTTCGCCGAATCTACACTTAAATTTAACACTTTACGCATCCTCTTCTTTTCTGGACACACCCGTGAAAAATGACCATTTTTATCACAAACAAAACACAACGCACTTTTGGCCGGGCAGCGATCTTCACCAGCGCATCGCGCGCTGCCACAGCCCGCGCAAGCGGCGCGGCCGCCCGCCGCCGTCGCTGCGCGGGACCCGTAGGCGCCGTGACCGCCGCGGACGCCGCCGCGGCCGCCGCGCCAGCTGCGCCCGCCCCGGCCGCTCGCGACCCGTCTTGTACCGTGTTCTGAAGTAGCATTCACCAAATTTTCTTCAGTCGATTTACCATCAATGCACACTCTTTCTTCTTGCGATATTTCAGCCGCTTGACATATTTGAATAGCCTTTGATAACGATAATTCGTCCGTGCGTAGTAAACGATCCCTGACCGTGTTATTTATGATTCCACAAACGATTCTGTCACGCAGTAAACTTTCTTGCAAATCGCCAAACTCGCACTGTTTACTCAGCAACCGCAAAGCCGTTACATATCTATCTATATTCTCACCATCTTCCTGGTTGCGCGAGAAAAACTTGTATCTCGTGACAGTGATGTTTGTTTTCGTACCAAAATAATTATCGAATTTCTTCAATACACAATCAATATCGTCTTCCGTTTCTCCTTCTCCAAATGTAAAAGTGGTGTACACCTCGTAACCCGCTGATCCAATGAGGTTAACCAACAAACTAGCCTGAATCTCTTTAGGCTCCTTGCTCACTCCAGAGGCCTTTATGAATACCTCGAACAGTTTCCGCCATTGACGCCACGACTCGGCCCGCGCGGCCGGACCGCCTTCGAGAGATAATTCCGCTGGAGGACGCGCGTGTTCCATGATAAATATTACTTGATAGTGTATTAAGTAATAAATACGACACGGTTTGCACAAAATTACGTCCTTTTACACTGTAAATCCTAAAAGATTTACGCACCGCTGTCACCATGAAGTAAAACACGCCCAAGTTGGTTAAGCACTGATTTATTATTCCGATACCCGCACACATTCAAATATAAAACAATGTAAATATACCACACTTTTTAGTAGGTGGGGACTTCCAAAACAAATCGTTAGTGACAATGGCCCACAGTTCACAAGTAAGCAATTTGAGGAATTTACAAAATTTTACGGCATAGAACACATTTTTACCGCTCCCTATCATCCAGCATCGAACGGATTAGCTGAAAATGCAGTGCGAACACTTAAGCGTGTTATTAAGAAAGCTATAACAGAAAAAAACAATGTTGACAGAGCTTTATGGTCATTTTTAGCCTATTATAGAAATGTAGAACATTCCACTACAGGTGAAAGCCCCGCCATGCTCTTGCTAGGACGTCGTATTCGAACACGATTAGATATGATTAAACCGGATAGGGAAGAGCAGGTGCGTCGTTCCCAGCAGCGACAGCAGGCTGCCTCGACTGGGGCGAACAGGTCTGTCGAGCAAGGGGAGGATGTATGGTACCGGCAATATTTGAAAGGGGAGAAATGGGTCCCAGGATATTGTTGATTTACTATAGGAGCGAGTGACTATAAAGTATTAGGCAAAGATGGTGAAACAGTTCACCGACATATAGATCAATTACAGAAGCGCCCCAGCGGGAGTCGTGCATCACTTATTTCTATACCTATAAATAGTGGCAATAGGTCACGCATAAACTCTCAAATATCTGACGGCCACGGTAGGGAAGCCACCATTTCGAGAGGACAGTCGGGAGGGTCGGCGGAGCCGATGCCGCCGGACGATGCAGTCGAGCCGATGGGTCAACCCACTACGGAGGAGACCACAACGTCAGCTTCGCCCGCGAAGCAATCGACCTCGCCGCCCGTGTCACCGCCCAAGGCTCGGCCCGTTAGGAAATGTAGATTGAAGCCTCCTATCTATAAATTTTAGTTTTAATGATTTATGTAAAAACTGGCTTTGGCCCGCGACTTCATTCGCGTGAGTTTTGGTTTGTCACAGATCGTCATAAACTGTAACCTAAGTAATGTTATTCTGGGTTGTAAACAATAGTGCTGTGGGGTTTCATCAGAATCAGTTCAGTGGTTTTTGCGTGAACATCCCAGCAGGCTTTTCGCATTTATAATACTAGTAGGATAAATTGGTAATGATTGTAATTAGGCTAAGTAAAATAGTCTTTTAGAATTTAAGCGTTAATTAAGCGTGGAGGGATGTAATGTATGTGGGTATCTCAGTATATTTTATTATTGTAAGATACTGAGGGTAATCTGTGGCAAGACGATATCGGTCTGTCAGAAATATACGTTGTCATTTACTGGACGTTCTCGGTGTTTGATTGCTCCCGAATATTACAGGCAGATAAGGTTTGATATTCGGGAAAAGATTGTCCGAGAGCATGTCCACACGTTCGACGAACTGCTGGAGAAAGCCAGAGAAGTGGAGAGACATGTGAATGAGAAGACGAAGCTGTGGTTACCGTGTCAATAACATTTGTAATAAATTGCATTGTAAAGTTCAATGTCCAAATTGACACACGCACGGACACGTGACACCGAACTGTAATGTTTTAGTTAGGTATTATGAATAAATGAGTTGGAACTAGAATCTTGTGTTGATCACTTGGTTTCCCTGCCCTACATAACACTTAACTACACACACGCACGAAGTACCCACATTGGTGACCTCGACGTGATTTTCAACCGACGTGATTTTCAATCGACGTGATTTTCTCCAGTGCATCATCAAGCAAGAAAATTGCCAACGATGCCAGAGATACCAACTCCACAAGGCGTTTACCAGTATCAACAACAACAACAAGGAATGCATCCCAACGCACCGAGTACGTCATCTGCACAACAAACTACTGCGTCCGAAGTTTCATCCATCAGTGTGACCGCGAGGATTCCTGATTTTTGGATCGAGATACCACGACTTTGGTTCGCACAGTTCGAGTCAATCATGGCACCTCAGAAGCAGGGCGACGAATGCAAGTTTAATCTTGTCATCTCAAAATTAGGACGAGACACAATTCAACAAGTCGGCGACCTGTTACTCAATCCACCGTCCGAGCAAAAGTACAACGTATTGAAACAAAGATTATTGTCTATTTATGAAGAGTCTGCCGAGCGTCAATTCCAAAAACTCATCAGTGAAATAGAATTGGGAGACCAGAAACCATCACAACTCCTCAGAAAGATGTCAGAATTAGCACGGAACGCGAATGTTGCCGAATCCACCCTGCATAGTTTGTGGCTACAACTACTACCAGGCTCAATCAGGGCGGTTTTAACGGTCAGCCAGGATCAGAAACTGGATAATCTAGCCGCCATTGCCGATAAAATCATGGAAAACGTAAGATTGCATGAAGTGTCTGAAGTAGCAAGCTCAAGCTCTTCAAGTGCGTTTCCAATAAATGAGTTAATGTCCCATATCAACAAACTGTCTTTGGAGGTCGCTGAACTCAGAAACAGCCGATTTAATACACGTGGCCGAGGGCGCGGATTTAATTCAAGATTCCGTGGTCGTTCCCGATCCAGACAAAGAAGAGATCAGAATAGTCCTAACTGGCTGTGTTATTACCACCACCGATTCAGAGGTCAAGCACAGAAATGCGAACAACCCTGCTGGAAGACGAAGTCGGAAAACTCCCAGTAGTGTTGACGGAGGCGGACGTCAGCGCTATACTACCATCAAGCCGCCTGTGCGTTACCGATCGAAAAAGTCGGTATCGTTTTCTGATTGATACGGGGGCTAACATATCCGTTATCCCGAGAACAAGAAGAGCAATACAATCGCATGAATACAAATTATACGCTGCAAACGGGAGCGAAATAAAAACATTATGGTGAACGAACTCTTGACCTAGATCTCGGATTACGTCGGCCGTATCGATGGACGTTTGTCATCGCTGACGTCAAGCAGCCGATTATAGGCGCCGATTTCCTAGATAAACATTACCTACTTGTCGATATGCGCCAGAAAAAATTAATTGACGGGGTTACGGGATTATTAACACCCGCACGTGTGACCACATCTAGTATACCTACTATAAAAACCATCAACGCTCAAACCCCATACGCTGACATCCTAGAACAATATCCAGACGTCACGAAGCCATTTTGCGCGAAAGAAACTCCGAAACACAACGTCGTCCATCAAATCATTACGGAAGGACATCCTGTTGTATCCAAGTGCCGCCAACTGTCAGCCGACAAGTATAAGTTGGTAAAAAACGAGATCGAACACATGCTCGCAGCTGGAATTTGTAGACCATCCAAAAGCGCATGGGTAAGTCCAATACACGCCACCAAGAAAAAAGACGGTAGTATCCGGCTATGCGGCGACTATAGAAAATTAAATGCCATCACCAAGCCAGATCGGTATCCCATTCCAAGGCTGTTAGACTTCACCTACCTGTTACCTAAGAAGAACATATTCACCAGGATTGATCTCAAAAGAGCTTACAACCAAGTACCAGTCGAAGAAATAGAAAAAACAGCAATAATAACACCGTTTGGACTATTTGAATTTCCCCGTATGCCATTCGGACTTCGCAATGCAGGGCAAACCTTCATGAGGTTCATGAATGAGATAATGAGTGGACTGGATTATGTTTTCTGCTTCGTAGACGATATCCTGATTGCATCAGAATCTCAAGATCGTCATCGGGAACACATAGATGAAGTGTTTAAGCGTT